>NC_060149.1:500162504-501362504 GCF_021461385.2 Schistocerca piceifrons | reverse complement strand
CAAAAATGTTATAGAAATCTGATCAGACAAAGGAAATACTGTTGTCTTAATGAACGAATGTGATTATGTTGTTAACAAAGTGGAAGATTTCCTCAACTCCACCAACTTTTAACACAATCAGAAAGACCCCACTCAATCCTACAATGATAAAATTAAATGTGTTATTAAACTGTGTAAAAATATACTATTAGATTCCGATGGCTACTTTCTCAACGACATGAATCCTATGACGTCCCTAAGCCCCATAAAGATAATATCCCAAGCCGTCCTGTGGTGTTTTCCTTCTAAGTTCAGTGTTACAAATCAGCTATAGAGTTACATGATCTGATCAATATCACAAGCTGCAAGAACATAACGAGAAAATTCCCAACTAGCAATAGGACTGACATTCATAAAAGAAAAATATGTTTACTTTCATATACATAGTCATTACTATTATTATTATTATTATTATTATTATTGATTGTCATAATTATTTTTTGTTTGTTATAATTATCATTGTACTACTGTTATAATCTCTATTTTTTTCTTTAACATTAATACAGTATAACACAAGTGTGCCACGTGTCGGTGACCTGTTGTCGACATTCAGGGTCTCGCAGTTGCGTGACGTTGAGTTTCCGGGGTCCTGCACTGTTCCATATAGATTGCCTACGTAGGTTTATGGTATAGGTATAGATGTCATGATCCGAAAACGCAGACAGCCAACGTTCCGCGTCGAGGAGAACGGATTTTTGAGCGTCAGAGATATATATTCTATCGAGTCGGCTGGCGGAGTGGCTCGTGATGTGTGCATGCCCCGGGCGCCGTGTACCACTCTCCAAGTGTCTAGGAGACGAAGGCAGTGGACGAGGAAGCGAAGTTCCGGACATGTCGTGAAATGAGGGTATTGGTCTGCACGCTCGAGAGCACAGTTGAAATCTCCACCTACGATGAGATGATCGTATCTGCCGAGGAATAAAGGCGTGATATATTCTGCGTAGAACTGGGAGCGATCCTCCGTTTATCAGTGCCCGATGGGGCGTAGAGATTTATGATTTTGATTCCTTCAACTGTTACAACCACCCCCGCGCCATTGGGAGATGTGCGACATCGGAAACTGCAATCCCTTCTCGGAGAAGGATGGCTGCACCTGTGTGCTCCATAGCTGCCAGTGCGGTGTACGTCTCGTATCCATAACACCCGGACCAAGTTACTGTCCTTAGTTCTTGTAACAGGGCGATGTCGATGTCCGCTGCTCTTAGCGTGTCATGGAGCAATTGAAATTTAATGTGGGAGCCGGTATTATTAGTGTTGATGGTAGCTATTCGGTATGCCTGATGGAGGACCAGTGCTGTCGATAGGTTCGCAGCTGGTGAAGATTGTCGTGGTGGAGTCTGGAAGTCCATAGAAGTCGCAGGAGTCGTCGCAGAAACATCCCCCATTTTAGTGTTGGTTCAAATGGCTCTGAGCACTATGGGACTTAACTTCTGAGATCATCAGTCCCCTAGAACCTAGAACTACTTAAACCTAACTAACCTAAGGACATCACACACATCCATGTCCGAGGCAGCATTCGAACCTGCGACCGTAGCGGTCGCGCGGTTGCAGATTGTAGCGCCTAGAACCGCTCGGCCACCCCGGCCGGCTTAGTGTTGGTCTAACGGAGGAACAGATCTATTTTCCGCATCGGGTGGAGGTGGGAAATCCGTGTCATCCGCCCTTGAAAAATGCCCGTCAGTTTCAACATCGGTGAGAGGTGGCAGCGCTGGCCGAGTCGGCTCAGTTGCGTCGGTGACGACAAACGTGCTATGTTCCATAGCTTCTGGCCGTGGGGCTTGCTCACGATCTCTATTGGACGGCTCACCGTCTTGTAGATAGCAGAGGAGAAAGAGTTATCGCGTATTCCGTCAGGGTTATATTCCATTTCTTCGTCCTGCGGAGGAGGCTCAGTGGTCGATTCTGATGTCTTGCGGCGTTTTCTTCATCGTTTGGGTGACTTTTTCTTCCGCAATGTGTTTCGGTGTCTGAGGAAGGAAGAGATTCGCGTCGTTCCGGTACAAAAGCCATGTGTGTTATGATGCGGTCTGCAGTCTCCATAAAACTCTCGTTGGTATCATTGAGATCGGCGTGGACGGCCGAGCGCGGGCCGCACTGCTGCCCTACCGAAGGCAGACTGACCAACTGAGCTGCCCAAGCACGACTCATGACCCGTCATCACAGCTTCAGTTCTGCCAGTACCTCGTCTCCTACCTTCCAAACTTTACAGAAGCTCTTTTGCGAACCTTGCAAAATGGTTCAAATGGCTCTGAGCACTATGGGACTTAACATCTATGGTCATCAGTCCCCTAGAACTTAGAACTACTTAAACCTAACTAACCTAAGGACATCACACAACACCGAGTCATCACGAGGCAGAGAAAATACCTAACCCCGCCGGGAATCGAACCCGGGAACACGGGCGCGGGAAGCGAGAACGCTACCGCACGACCACGAGCTGCGGATCCCGACCGAGCACTTGCCGCGAAAGGCAAAGGTTCCGAGTTCGAGTCTCGGTCTGGCACACAATTTTAATCTACCAGGAAGTTTCATATCAGCTCACACTTAGCTGCAGCACGAAAATCTCATTCTGACAACAACATATTGTTGATAGAGGTTGCCGTCAACAGTCATGGGCTACGACACCCAATGGGTGGACCACCGTTTAGCGGATCTCTTGCCAGTTCATTGCTGGTCAACAGTAAGAACAGTACCATTGGACGCTTGAAGTATTGAATCATTTCGCCTGCGACAGGTGAGTAGACGTTGATGAACGCATGGTACAAGCATGTCGAAAACGGCACGAGTGAAATACATCCCCTTGCCGCTTTAATGGAACGCTGAAACTGGATGTATTACCATGTGATGAAGGCTAACGTGAAATCAAATGGATCCCTGAAAGGTCGGTCTCACCTGGCGTCGGCGAATGATATAGCAGCCTACCCTCCAATCATGTGCATCTGTTTGCTGGCCTAAGGCACATGTTCAGTCAACCTTCACCAAAACCGTCGCCCCTCGATTATGTCACGGAGGTTTGGGAAACACTCCACCGACATGAGGCTGCTTGTGGCCTCCCAGGTCACAAAACCTAATCCCGTTTAACGCATCTGGAACGCCATCAAGTGGGATGTGCGTGGTTTCGATACAGCACTGACAGCACTGAGGGTGGCGTGTGTGTGAAGCTCCCCACTAGAAGTCTACAAGGATAAGGGAAATGAGATCCGCATCTGCAAGTCCCTTCCCCGTATCCTCAAGTGTTTGATCAGCACTCGCTTCCGCGGGTATTGAAATTTTTAAACCATTTTACGGAGCTTAGTATACCGGGGCTCTGAAGGTAGGATTGCCCCTGATCTAAATTTTCCTCTACTGAGTCTGACCTCGTAATTTACTTACATCGACTGAGAACTTTAAGGCTGATCGTGACAACACTTTAAAACAACATAGCCTGTCGTATCCTGATACATCCTGTAAGTTACAGATTTCTGGCGTAATTGCTGATATAAATTTTGTGAAATTTTCTGGGATGTCAAATTAAAGACGTATCACAAATTGTCGAGTAATGTATACTGTTTAAAGTTAGTCATATACGATGAGACGGCAAATATCGTGGGATGTCTCCTAATATCGTGTCAGATCACCTTTTGCCTGGCGCAGTGCAGCAGCTCAACGTGGAATGGACTCAACTAGTCGTTGGAAAACCTCAGGAGAAAAACTGAGCCCTAATTGTGAAAATGTTGCCGATGCATGATTTTGTGCACGAACTGACCTCTTGATTATGTCCCATAAATGTTCGATGGAATTCATGTCGGGCGATATGGGCGGCCAAATCATTCACTCGAACTGTCCGGAATGTTCTTCAAATCAATGGTGAACAATTTCGGCCACTGTGACGTGACGTATTATCAACCATAAAAATTCCATTGTTGTTTGGGAACATAAAGTTCATGAATGGCTGCAAATGGTCTCCAGGTAGAAGAACATAACCGTTTCCACTCAATGATCTGTTCACAATGGACCAGAGGATACCGTGCATTCCATGTAAACACAGTCCACGCCGTTATGGAGTCACCATCAGGTTGCACAGTGCCTTGTTGACAAATTAGGTCCATGGCTTCGTGGGGTCTGCCGTAAAATCAGCACTTACCCACTGAAATCGGGGCTCATCTTACCAGGACATCGTGTAGGGTCCAACCGATATGGTCACGAGCCCAGGAGAGGCGCTGAAGGCGATGTCCTGTGCTCTCGCTCATAAAGTGAAAGTCGGCTACTGCGTTGTCTGTGGTGAGAGATAACATCTGAAATTTAGTGTTCTCGACACGCTCTTTACACTGTGGATCTCGGAATATTGAATTCCCTAACGATTTACGAAATGGAATGTTCCATGCGTCTACCTCCAATTAGCATTCTGCTTTTAAAGCCTGTTACATCCCGTCATGCGTCCATAATCACTTCGGAAACCTTTTCACATGGGTACAAATGAAGGCTCCGGTAAAGCACTGCCTCGTTCAAGTGGCTCTAAGCACTATGGAACTTAACACCTGAGGTCATCAGTCCCCTAGATTTAGAACTACTTAAAGCTAACTAACGTAAGGACATCACACACATCCATGCCCGAGGCAGGATTCGAACCTGCAACCGTAGCAGCCGGGCGGTTCCGAACTGAAGCGGTCACAGCGGCCGGCTCACTGCCTTGTGTATGCGATATTATCGCGATCTGTATATGCTGCTGTCCCATGACCTTTGTTACCGCAGTGTACTTAATTAATCAAATGTACATTAATTCATTATTATATTGAATCATGATCGACTTCTCAGTATAATGAGCGTTTCATTGAGGATTTGTAGATTTATTTATGAAAAACATATATAGATATACTGATTCATACTGAAAATTATTCATGTATTGAGTGATGTACAAACAGGAGTCTGACCATGATCAGGAAGTAGAGATTCAAACAGATGTAATATCCTTTCGGTAACGATAAAAGTGACTTCTGTTACTGGAAACAAACATGAATGGCTCATACATAACGTAGCTGCTAATCTGAGGCAAGCGGAATGCACATGGAATTGTGCAGGAAACAAAGAAGAAGGGCATACATCTATCTTAGGCCTTGTGAATGGTACGAACGCATACAGACTTTCTAAGACAAATGTGCGTGCCAGCAGACATATTGGCACTCCGTCCCGAATGGGTACTAAATGTGACTTAAAAATAATAATTACTACACTCATGTTCATAAAAGACAGGACACATTGAACGACTGGAGATAGGACGTTCATATTTACTGGACATATGCATTTGTATGTTCTGCAGAAGTGATAAGCATTTCAGTCAGTTCGGTTCAGCAAGTGTCCTGTTGCGTAGTAGGCATAGGATCCGCCTTGGGCCCTGATAACACGTGATGACATCGACGCGTATAAGGCGTGAATGGCGCCTTGTGGTATAGCCATCCATGCAGCATTCACAACAGTCCAAAGTTCGTCTGTGGTGGTTGGCATTGGGTCACAGCACTGCACCCGTCGTATCAACATATCCCACAAATTTTCCATTGGCGAAAAGTCTGGTGATCTGGCGAGCCAGGGAAAGAGGCTGACATCCTGTTACGTTCGTGCAGGAACAAGTGGTCGTGTTCTGTCTTGCTGAAAAATGGCGTCAGGAGATTTATTCAGAAAGGGTATGGCTTTGGGTCGCAGGACATCATTCATGTAGGTCACTCTGGTTACAGTGCCCTGGATACGCAACAGCTGTGTTTTGTGGTTGTACCCAACAGCACCTCACACCATACGTCCTTGGGTTGGCTCTATATGTCTTGTGCGAATGCAGTCATTGTGATGTCGCTCCCCGTCAGCAGCGAACCAAATTGCAGCCAACATTTTCAAGAAAACATTTGTCCGAAAACATTATCTGAGGCCATTCGTGTCCCCAGTGACGTCGTTCCATACACCATTGCCGTCTAACATGTTTTTGCACATTCGTCAAAGGTAAGCGGAGAAATGGACGACGCGCACGTAACCCATGCCGAAATAAACTGGGACGACTGTTACCCTTTATAGTGCACAATGTAATGCACTGTTCCACTGTTATGCCTGAGCCGAGGAGGACGCAGATCTGTCCTGCAATGCCATTAGGATCAGGTGTCGATCTTCTCTGGGGTTGGTCTGTGTGATGCGACGTGAGCCATCTCGTCGTGTTCTACGGCCTTCCGTGAACCTTTCGGCACACAGCCATTGCACTGCCGAAACACTTGGTCCTACTCGAGCAGCAGTTTACCGGGTGGATGGATCGCATTCTCTCATGACAATAATGCGCCCTCTTTCAAACTCACTGAGTTGACAGTACTGTTCGCGCATACGTCTGCGAGGCATCCTGCACGTCTGCTCAAATCACACTGATCTATTACCTTCCGTTTATAGAGTCAACGAGAGCCACAGGAACATGTTACCGATGGGTGGTGTTGCGCCGCGATATCGATGTTGACCTTGATCCCGCGGACCGACATGGTTCAAATGCTAATCATTTCTGCAGAGCATACTAACATACATTTCCTGTGAATATGAACGTCCTGTCTCTAGTCGTCAAAGTGTTGTGTTTTTTTCTGAACATGAGTGTATTATCAATTGCATATAACGCAAATAGACTAAATCGTAATACCTATATGTCCTTTAACTTTTAAACATAAAGTAATTATTATTGTACATATATGCATCGACGCTGACCGCCACTCCCCACGGTTTTCGGTGTCATGTGGAGTCAATGCCAGTAGACGTCACTGTCATTAGGGCGAAAGGGCATGCTACACGATGCTACGTGGGATGTATCTTATTCAGTGATTGATGAGTGTAATGACCCAAAGTGCCACCTGAAGGCGAGGTCACTCTCCGGAAAGCAACGTAATCGAGTAATACAAGAGCAACAGACATTAGTAATGGTGTCTTACATGTAGTAACGACAACACAGTCAGCTGCACTTACGATTTAATTCATAAGCACAAGATTTCTGTTTTACAATACACCCTATTCGGGTCACTCACTGTATGATGATGGATAGTCACGTTGATATCGGGAATCATCACCATTCTTTTTCTAGGAGGTCGAAAAAAATTGTCGTCCGAGAAATTGAAGCCGAACATAAAGTAATTATCTTGCGTTCTGCTTCAATTTTACGGATGCCGATGTTTTCTTGACCTTCTACAAAAATTGTAGTGATGGTTCCAAATATCAACGTGGTCACCCAGCGTCACAGAGGGGCCTGAAGACCGTGTATTGTTATACCGAGACCGATTGCATATGAGTAAACCATAAACAGAGCTGATGGTGTTATAGTTAAGAAATAGAAGGGTGTGTTGTAAAATAATGCGTCCTAATTTTTTATGTGAAAGCTCTTTCAACTCTAGTTAGTAAAATTATGCATCTTTATTCTTCATTTGTACATATTTGCAGCCTTCTGCCTATAGAGGACTCCGAACTGTAGCATGTAACATGGTGGTGTGTAACGTAACTATGTCGGTGCATGAGAAACAGCGTTCTGTAATTAGAGTGACTAACTCTCTTGTATCTCCGGGGTTCTCTAGTATTATAGAAACATTATTTTAGTCCTCCCGACTCCCTTACTGACCACCTTTTTCTCCGATATATTTCGTCATTGACCATTGTTACGAATATGAATCCCGCGTTGTACTGTCCATAGTTCAAGCTTCATGACCGACACTATAGAGAAGTTTTCGTTCACTAATCTATACTATTGCCGATATATAGTCTGTTTTATGTTCTTGCTTCTATGGAAAAAAGATGGTTTTGCTCAGGGGAATGGAGGAGTGTGGAAAGAATCACAACATACGTGTCTAAAGGGATAATGAGATGGGAATTTTTAGTTGTTTCTCGATCAGTACTAGCAACCGTCGCGTCGTACCAATCGACAGCTGCGGTACAAATAACACATGGAAGGAACAAAGAGGATTATATGGAAGAGTTTTTCCGCTTATGGATAATACGTGGACTGATCAGAGAAACAGTGACAGAAGCTTTGACCTGATTAAATCAATGTTTATGACAAATAAATTTTGATTATAACTGCAAAGAGTTTTTTTTTTAAATTTACACATTGAGATATAAAACTGCAGGGCTCTGCAGCTTCTGTATGTAATTACATGTAGGGTACACAAAATATGCATTTACAACTTTGTTAAATTTTATTGCTGTTGTATTTGTGTATTATGTGCGATGAACAAATAAACTGTTTTCTCTGGATTAGATTAGGTTTAATTTTCAATCCATTGATCCAAAAATTTTGCGATTCTCGTCTGTGCGGAACATATTTAGAACGTTTGAGTGTCATGTTCATTTCTGAATTTACATCACAAATGAGTCTTATTACACGCACTTGCACTCTGAAATCTTCTTCTCGGTTTCTGGAGTTACCCAAAGTTTCATGCCGTATGACGTAATAGAGTAAGAGTAAGCAAGATATTCCAGAATTTTTATATTTGTATATCCTTTGGCACCAATTACAAGAAAATTCGACGCAGTTGTGCACGTGAAATTTATTGTTAATAAAACTCCCGTAAACATCCCTTAAATTCGTGGTCAGTTGTTGGTCATTTCCATTAAAACCATGATAAAATGTTAATTGCCCTAGATGCAATCGAGTATCGAACTCGAAGAGTTCGTCCACAAGTGGGAATGCAAAACCACACATGAGCTATGCGACATCTATAACAGTCCGACGCCTTGGGTTCACTGTTATCGATCATTCTTCATACAGTCCCGACTTGGCCCCGTCCAAGTGTCATCTGTTTCCAAAGCTTAAGGAACACCTTCGAGGACATCACTTTGATAGTGATGAAGTGGCGCAAGCAGAGGTGAGGTTGTGGCTCCGTCGATGAAGTCAAACATTCGAGAATGGCGGTATCAACAAACTGGTATCTTGTTGGGAGAAATGTGTTCGTTGCCAGGGTGACTATGTTGGAAAATAAATATGTGTAAATGAATAATAAAAATGTGGAATGTTAATAACGTTTGTTTTATTTAAAAAGCCTTAAGAGTTTTCACAATAAAAATTCGGAGAAATTACTTTCCAGCAGGTTTTCGTACAAGATACAGTAACAGTTGATATCCAAATATCCACCAGAAGATGAATGTAGGGAGTTTAGTAACGGTGTTTTGTTCTTTGCAATGTGTGTCTTTGGTTTCGAAACTTATTCGAGGTTGCAGGAAGGGGAATTTGTATCCTGCTCCACGTGACAGGAAGGTTGACAATCAAAGACGGAACAACGATATGTAGTTTAATACAATCAGAAGACACAGGACCTTTGGAGAGTTTAGTGAACAGGAGAACACACTAAACTCATCCTGGCACCCTTCAAACCACGCACGAACAGTGCGAGCTGTGTGACACGTTGCGTTATCCTGCCGGTAGACGCCAACGTGCCAAGAAAAAACAAATTGCATGTAATGGTGGACATTGTCCCCGACGATAGATGCATACTTGTGTTGATATGTTTACCCAGTAAATGCGCCGGCCGCTGTGGCCGAGCGGTTCTAGGCGCTTCAGTCCGGAACGGCGCTGCTGCTGCGGTCGCAGGTTCGAATCCTGCCTCGGGCATGGATGTGTGTGATGTCCTTAGGTTAGTTAGGTTTAAGTAGTTCTAAGTCTAGCGGACTGATGACCTCAGATGTTAAGTCCCACAGTGCTTAGAGCCATTTGAACCCTTTGAACCAGAAAATGCCACAAAAACATTCCCCAAACCACAACGCTCCCTACCCTTCCGACGATAGTTGCAGGGTGTTGGGTTTTAGACGTTTCATGTCGTACACGCAGACGGCCATCTGTCCGAAGGAGCATAAAGCGTGATTCATCTAAAAAGGTCGCCTGTCGCCAATCAGTGGACGTCCAGTTGCGGTATTGGCTTGCAAATTCCAGCCTTCGTCGCCGATGAACAGCAGTTACCATGGGTGCATGAACCAGGCGTCTGCTGCAGAGCCCCGTACGCAACAACGCTCGTTGAACGGTCGTTGAGGGAAAAGTGTTACTAGCCCCTTGATTTATCTGAGCGATCGCTTGCTCAACAGTTGCACATCTATTTGCTCATACACATATCCGCAGCCGTCGTTTACCCCTGTTGTCTGTGGCTCGTGGTACACCACAGCTGCCACGGCGCCGGTTTTGGTAGTGCCATTTTGCCATGCGCAGCAGCACGCGAACAGTTTACAAACTCAGCCGTTTCCGAAATGCTTCCACAATTGGCCTGAAAGCCAATGATCACGTTTAGAGTTGTAAAACTACTGTAGGCTACCACAAGTGAATGTAGATTACAGTAGCCTTTCTAGTAGCCTTGGCCTGTTAAGACGATAACCGCGTTACCTGTACGTTAGGTGTTTTGCCTCATTGCGATCGCTTTGTTTGCGTATGCGATCAGTGTCTTATTAGATTCCTCTACAGACCAGAGGCGGTGAACCGTCTAGAAACTGAGTGAAGTGAGACAGGTTAAACAGAAATAAAACCTACAAACTGCAGAGGCAGATTTCTGACTGGAAATGGAGAAAAGAGGTATTATGAACATGTGTCCAGAACGGACAGGGTGCTTGCAATGGCAACAAATCGTCCCAGAACACAGTATAGAGCTACAGTGCATCCACGTCATAACAGATTTTCAATGTTGCCTCCATCGGATTTCAGGTTACAGGGATTGTAGCGGTTGTTATGCGAGATACACATAATCATACTTTGGTTTTCACTTTCCTGGAGCTTGTACTAGGGTTCGTCTCAATATCTTGTAGATCTGGTCCTCCAAATGTGGTGTACGCACAGGCCGCCTGCATGTTTCGTATATCTTAAAAAAAACCATGATCACACAAACCCCCAAAAAGGGCTTGGGATGTTGTGTGATGTGGTTGGTGTCTGTGAGGGCACTTGTTTTGGTATAGCCGTGCTGCCTCGCGACCGTTTCCATCTGCTTACCCGCATACAAACATCATCTCGGCTTGTTCCCGAAATGAACACCGAACCATTCCGCTGCCTACAGTACGCTGCATCAATCACACAGCCTGCAACACACAAGGACCATACGGCACGTGGTCAGAGGAGCTGTCATTTGTTAGCGCCATCTACCGTGGCAACTATGCATTTCCGGACACATTTCCATACGAACTTTCTCCCTACATTTCCAGTCAGGAATTCTTCCCTGCAGTTCGTCGGTTTTATTAACGTTCACCCTGTATAAATGGCCCCGTAACCTACGAACACTGTTGTTTTACATAGTTGTCCTCCTGTCTGTTCATTAAAAACAAAAAGTATTTATAGAAAAATTGAAACTGTCAATGTTTAGTTCAGGCTTTATTCGAAAATTGTTGAAATATAACTTGAAACAGAGAGATGCTGTAGTAAAAATAATAAAAACAATATACAGGGTGACTATTGAACTACATGAAATAAAATCGTCATAACTTCTGAACGGCTTGCGTTAGAACGTTCAAACTGCGCGGTTGGAGGCAGAGCATGATGGGAATTAGTATGGTTTGGTTTAGCGACGAAGCTCAGTTTCATTTGGATAAGTTCTTCAATAAGCAAAATTGTCACATATGGGGGACTGAGAATCCACATTTCGCGATCGAGAAGTCTCTTCACCCTCAACGGGTGACTGTGTGGTGTGAAATGTTCAGTCAGGGAATAATCGGTGCGATGTTCCTCAAAGGCGCGGTGACTACCGAACGGTACTTTAAGGTTTTGGAAGGTGATTTCATCCCCATAATTCAAAGTGATCCTGATTTCGACAACATGTGGTTCATGCAAGACGGTGTTCGACCCCATCGAAGCAGGAGAGGGTTTGATGTCCTGGACGGCCATCTGGCTCTGCGATACCCAGAGGCCACTGGGTTGGGCCTTGATTGGTCGCCATATTCCCCGGATCTGAACATAGGCGATTCCTTTTTGTGGGGCTATATTAAAGACAAGGTGTGCAGTAATAACACAAAAGCTAATGCTAAGTTGAAAACAGTCATTCAGGTGGTAATCAACAGCGTCGATGTTCCGACACTTACCGGGTCATTCAGAATTTTGATCATGAAGAAAAACGTTCTACTGAGAACAAAATAAAAATTATTATATATATTTTTTATGTTTGTGCATGTAATCAGTACTTGCATCGGAAGTAACTGCAAGGGTTACATAAAAGCGCAGAAGTTACGTGATCAATTAATTTTTATTATTTATAAATGAAATCTATATTTTATAAGGACACATAATACACTTACAGTTCTAATTATGAACTAAACAAAACAAAAAAAAGCTGTAGGCTCCCAGTTTCTCTCTCACACATTCATTTGCGTCTCTTTCCTTATGAATAATACCAATACTACCTGTAATCTTATCATATACTAGGTCATTTATATACTGTACCACTGAGCGAACCGTAGTTTTGGTAGAGCGCAACTGTAATCGTGCCCTTTTGGACGGCAGATAAATCGCTCCGTTTCCGAATTACGACAACGACTGCACTGTTTTCCGCGTCCCCCCCCCCCCCCCCCCCCACCGCGTCACGTTTTATATAGCATCTACTGCTAGTACTGCCACCTGCCGTCTGTGAGTCGTTACTGCACGTTGACGTCGAACATGGGCGGTGGTCACAGTCACTGGACCACGTAAGTTAGATGAGTAGCTGTGAGTTTCATAAGGGCGGCCGGGATTTCTTACCCGCTAGAGCCGGTTTGCCAACAGCGGTACCTTAAACGGAAAGGCACAGAGGCTTAACTCGACCATCAGGGCAGATCCCTAAGCAGGCAGTTACAATGAAGTTGAAAAGGGCGTGCCGTGAGAATTTCTGGTCGCTAGCCCCTTTAAGTGCTATAGCGGAAGCAGTTACCTCTCGCCAAGTACAAACGCATTTTGCTGCTGAGACTAGGTACGAAGGGACGTGTCTTCAGACAACCAGTGGATAGATACATTTGAATTTACTTATTGTGTGATGTTCATATTTAACAATCTTTATTTCAGTATTATTGGATATTAGGGGGAAATCATGGTCATTATGGTAGCAGTAATTTCGGGTGTAGATTTACTATTATTCTTGTGTTTTTGGGATTTTGGGAGGGAGTACTTTATCTTTGAGTTACTTGGTTACCACGAGGTGTTCAATACAAAGAAATTTTATTCTCCGGTACAGTTACTGAAGTATAATTGCCCTCAATATGTAAAGAAAATTTACGGAGCAGAGTTGTGCAAATTGTGAGATCGAATTTTTATTTTCCTTGCATTTTGGGGACTTCAGAGTTGGCGGCTATGTTCAGCTAGGACGCCACAAGACCAGTTGTAGAAACCAACTTCATTCCCCCAGTAATTATCAGTATATGCTTTCAACTTCAGTGCTTACGTAATATATCTGCAGAATTACAAAATAGGTGGGATTTCTTTGTATGCGTAATGGCGTGTCCAATAAAGTGTTACTCAAAGTGTACTGCAAATCAGTTTCTACTAATCACTGAATAGATCTAAATTCGCCGAACAGAAAGTATACCTGCATGGGTGGACAATTTTTCTTCATTTCCAGGAAGTGGAATTTAATGGACTTCTCGCAATTTAGTACATACTACGGGTTGAATCAAGACTTCTCTGCTGAGTAGGCAGTCGGCTCCATAGTGATTATTGATGATGGAGATTTATTTCCGTTTATATTTCTTTGACAAATGGATGAGCGTCTGAGTATGATATTTCTGTTCTAAGCCACATGTTGTATCGTAGACGAATCTCGGCCTTTGCCAATCACTATTCAGTGTTTATATGTCGCCAAATTTAATTTTTATGGAAAGCGGGGACCAGGCCTACACACACTGAGGTAACAAAAGTCATGCGATACCTCCTAATTTCGTGTAGGACCTCCTGTTGCCTGTTGTCCGGTGTAGTGCAGTAACTCGACGTGGTATGGACTCAAAAAATTGTTCGAAATCCCCTGCAGAAATATTCAGCCATGCTGCCTCTATAACCGTCCATAATCGCGAAAGTGTTGCCGGTGCAGGATTTTCTGCATGAACTGACCTCTCGATTCCTGCCCATAAATGTTCGATGGGATTCACGTCGGCCAATCTGGATGGTGACACCAGTCGCTCGAATTGTCCAGAATGTTCTTCAAACCAATTGCGAACAACTCTTGCCCAGTGACATGGCGCATTGTCATCCATAAAATTTCATCGCTGTTTGGGGCATAAAGTTCTTGAATGACTGTAAATGGCTTCCTAGTAGCCAACACAACCAGTTCCAGTCAGTGATCGGTTCAGTTGGACCAGAATCCATTCCATGTAAACACGGCCACCACCAGCTTGCAGCCGGCCGTTGTGGCCGAGCGGTTCTAGGCGCTTCAGTCTGGACCCGCGCGACCGCTACGGACGCAGGTTCGAATCCGTCCTAGGGCATGGATGTGTGTGATGTCCTTAGGTTAGTTAGGCTTAAGTAGTTCTAAGTTCTAGGGGACTGATGACCTCAGATGTAAAGTCCCATAGTGCTCCGAGCCATTTTAACCATTTTTGAACTAGATTGAACGATATCTTGTTGACAACTTGGATCCATGTCTTCGCGGGGTCTGCGGTACATTCGAACCTTTTCCAGTCGTCCACAGTCCAACCGATATGGTCACGATCCCAGGAGAGGCGCTGCAGGCGATGTCGTGCTGTTAGAAAAGTCACTCGCGTCGTTCTTCTGCTGTCATAGTCCACTAACGCCATATTTGGCCGCACTGTCCGAACGGATATGTTCGTCGTACGTCCCATATCGATTTCTGCGGTTATTTCACGCAGTGTTGGTTTTCTCTTAGCAGATAATTCTATGCAGACGCCACTGGTCTCGGTCGTTAAGTCAAACTTGACACTGTGTATCTCGGGATACTGAATTCCCTATCGATTTCCGAAATGGAATGTCTCGTGCGTCTAATTCCATCTACCATTCCGCGTTTAATATCTGTTGATTCCCGTCGTGCAGCCATAACCACGCCGGAAACCTTTTCACATGAATCAAATGAGTACAAGTGATAGTTCCGCAAATGCATTGCCCTTTTGTATCTTGTGCACGCGATACTACCGCCATCTGTATATGTTCATATCGCTATTCCATTACTTCTGTCCTCTCAGCGTGTAATGTTTCATGAGTGTAGTTTCTCTGCATATATTCAAATCGAATAAATTAAGTTTGATAAATAATTCATTCATAAGGAATGTTAAAAGCGAATCTAAGACTTATACATTAAAGCTCAATCAAATCCTTAAGGTATTCACGAAATAACAGGATGAACTTCTCATGAGTAAAATTAGGTGTGATTCGCCTACCCTTTCCTTGAATTATTCAAGCGAAACTAAGTTACGCACTGCATTTTTTATGAAGGCATAGTTGTAGATCACGATATATGGGTCACCGAATCAAATAAGAAACTAAAGAAAAATTAACAGAATTGAAATAATATTTTTTTGTTGCATGGCGAAGCTGCAAGGTAGATGCGTTTCATATCGCAACATTTGCAAAAATTACCAGATTACAGGGACCTTCTACATGTCTTCCTCCCACAGATGTAATATAAAGCAGTTATAGTCGCAATATTTTACATGGGTGACCCCGCCAGAATATATTTTTATCATAACAGTAAGTTTTATATGTTGATTCCTTCAAGGGATATAGGGTGGGTATAATCAAACTTTCGCTACTTGAAAGGGCACACATAAAAACGAGTGAGCGTAGGAAAATGAAACTTTGTTGAACTATTTGTAACGCCATGTGGAAAAAGGAAGGAATAAATCATGGAAATAATCACACCTTAATTTCCACAAGAGAGAGTAACATTTATTAATTTCGTACCGTATTTACGTTCCAGGTTACAAACGTTGCTCACTGTGATAACCAGCTTCACCCACGACAGACTGGAAACGCGCTAAAGATACCATTTCACCACTGTTGACAGTACTTTTCGAATGGTGGCTCATGGAATGTTCAGCTGTCGTGACACAGTTCGTGCACTGCTTAAAGATCGCACACTGCGTCCAGCATTCTTCGCCATGTCAATTCTGTTAATTTTTCTTTAGTTTCTTATTTGATTCGGTGACCCATATATCGTGATCTACAACTATGCCTTCATAAAAAATGCAGTGCGTAACTTAGTTTCGCTTGAATAATTCAAGGAAAGGGTAGGCGAATCACACCTAATTTTACTCATGAGAAGTTCATCCTGTTGCCAAGAGCAATTCCCAAATCGCCAGTTAATTTTAACTTCCCAATCATGTTCTTCAACCCTGATGCGGAAAGAGGACCTCTGCGTATTCCTTTAATGCGTCGACACTCGCGAAGAACAGCAGCACTACTGCCGTTATTTTGATTAAACAGTTTTACAAGTAAAGCCCTGTTCATCTTGTCCAGATACATGTTGACTGTCTGCAGCTGCAGTGCTCACTGATGCTTGTGTTTAAACCCTACGTCGTCGTACCAGCACAGGTGATTAATGGCAAGTGCAAGTCATGACACGAACACTACTAACAACGTAAATCTTACAGAGTACAGTCCGAACGTCTTTGTTATAAAATTGGATACCTGTACGGTAAATAGTTTCCCGTCTACGCTAGCTCAAGTAACGAAAGTTAAATTGTAACCACCCTGTATATTAGCTCAGTTATCACTAGCATCTTTTACATGTTAGACCCTACCAGTGTCATATTTTAATAGCACAGCGACCCTTTTAGAGGTCCTGTGCCTTCTGATTGTATTAAACTACATATCGTTTTTCCGTCTTTGATTGTCAACCTCCCTGTCACGTGGAGCAGAATACAAATTCCCCTTCCTGCAACCTCGAATAAGTTTCGAAAACCAAAGACACACATTGCAAAGAACAAAACACCGTTACTAAACTCCCTACATTCATCTTCTGGTGGATATTTGTATATCAACTGTTACTGTATCTTGTACGAAAACCTGCTGGAAAGTAATTTCTCCGAATTTTTATTGTGAAAACTCTTAAGGCTTTTTAAATAAAACAAACGTTATTAACATTCCACATTTTTATTATTCATTTACACATATTTATTTCCCAACATAGTCACCCTGGCAACGAACACATTTCTCCCAACAAGATATCAGTTTATTGATACCGCCATTCTCGAATGTTTGACTTCATCGACGGAGCCACACCCTCACCTCTGCTTGCGCCGCTTCATCACTATCAAAGTGATGTCCTCGAAGGTGTTCCTTAAGCTTTGGAAACAGATGACCCAATCTAGAATCTGTGGGATCACCTCGAACGGGCTGCTCGCGCCATGGATCCTCAACCGAGAAACCCAACTCAGCTGGCCACGGGACTGCTGGCTCCACATACCTATCGGTACCTTCCAGTACCTTACTGACTCTCTTCCTGCACGTCTCGCAGCGGCCTGCGCTGCCAGAGGTAGTTATTGAGGCTTTTGACGGGTAGTCACATTAATTTTACTGGACAGTGTAGCAGGAAAAGGATATAGGAAGGACACAGGTACAAAAATATCAAAAATGGTTCAAATGGCTCTGAGCACTATGGGGCTTCAACATCTGAGGTCATCAGTCACCTAGAACTTAGAACTACTTAGACCTAAATAACCTAAGGACATCACACACATCCATGCCCGAGGCAGGATTCGAACCTGCGACCGTAGCGGTCGCGCGGTTCCAGACTGAAGCGCCTAGAACCGCTCGGCCACAGCGGCCGACCCACAAATATCAATGTACGAGTAGGCCTAAATACCAAAGATAAAACGACTCACTTCCTTCTGAGACATTTGTTACTTTCGAAAACACATATCGAGTGGCAATGCAATAAGGAATGACGTACGAAATATTTGAGATGGATCTGCCGCATTCGTCTCAGCTTCTGCATCAACATATCTCATCCTTGTAGGAAGGGATAGCACCACATCGACAGCCAGATCATTAAATACGGAATACTGAGTCAGTTTTTGCGGGCATGAGACAGGAAATACGGCATATCCTTGAGAAATTTACGCCCAGACATTTGCCCTAAACAGTTAGGAAAACTGAGCGAAAGTTAAACCTTTACAGATAGATCGTCAAAAGTTCTGCATTATATCTCCTCTTCAAGAGCCGTAATTTCATCTTCTTCCATGCACTGTTTATTTGTTACGATTTATTGTTGTTCGACAGCTGTGTGATAGGATAGATGATCTTGCTGTTTGGTCCCCTTCCCAAAATCAACCAACTGACAGCCGTGCGGCGAGAAATGAGAGATAAGAACTTTTTGTATTTTTTGTTTTTGTAAAATAGTTCCAAGTTACTCAGATTATACAAAATTTGGTATGTTAATAGAAGTATTATGTATCAGCCTCCTAAGACGGACGTAAGCAAATTCACGATACACGGTCTACATTGTATGTATATTTTTTATTTTTCATTATTAATTTGTAATACTACATAAGAGAAATCATTCATTTGTTGTGGGAATTATGTCAGGGAATATACTGACTGACATTCTTGCCTTCTGGTTGAAAAGATAATCATTTCGATCTAAGGTTTTCGTAGTTTTTTTTTAATTTTTCGAAACGATTTTGTAGGTAGTTTCTTTATTGCGCCAGCCTTCGTGATGTTACCGAGAGGCAGCGCGTTGGATTTCAAATCACCGTCTCGCAAGGCTGATGGAGTTTTCCCATCGTTTGCCTAAATCAGTTATCGTGAATTCCAAGATGTTCACCTGGAAAAGGCCGTGGTGAATTTCCTTCTGCGTCTTTGTCCTAACCGTGCTGTCTATAGTGACGTCATCATTAACTGGACGTTGAATCAGATTTTACTTCCCTCTTTCTCTCTCGCTATTTTGCATTCCTCTTTCGGTCTGGATGTTAGCTGGCC
Organism: Schistocerca piceifrons; assembly: GCF_021461385.2. Lineage (NCBI taxonomy): Eukaryota > Metazoa > Arthropoda > Insecta > Orthoptera > Acrididae > Schistocerca > Schistocerca piceifrons. Next base: position 501,343,636 of record NC_060149.1, on the reverse strand, counting down.
CTTTTTCAGACTCATAGGAAAGATCGAGAACACAAAAATTACAAATTTTGTCAGTTGTTTACTTACACTGGTTTGTTCCATGCATGCCACAGAATCTCTCGGATCTGTTGTGTCAACAGTACGGAATGTTGCTGCAACTTAAAAGTGTCTGGCAGCAATGTTGAATGGCCACTTTCACGAAAGCTACGACTGTTTTACAGCTGTTCACCATGTCGAATGTAAGTATTTGATTTAGAACGGCTGTGTTGACTTGCTACCACAAGCCGCACTCAACTTCAACATAGTTTATTTGGCTCTTCGTAAATGTAAACTGCAATATCCTTACGGCGCTGTTTGTCAACTATACATCGCTTTCAGCTTAAAATTTTCTGCTCACTCTCCTATTTCAAGAACTTCATATTTTCCGCTTCTTATCTTTACTAACTCATCAGATAACATTGGCTTGAATCTACTTTTATCCAATTTTAGTGGACTTTCGTGATTGTCAGGTTGGATCCTGTAGTCCAGTTTGCTGGAAATCATCTCTAGTCCATTAAAAAGTCTTTCTGAACCTCCCTCACTCGAATTTTAGTTATTTTTCTACCTATAATATATCAGAGGTCATTTTGATCAGCCAGTCTGTGTTAGTTCGCACTAATCGTTAATAGAACTTCAACTTCAGTTGCTGCATTTTTTCAGGAATGATAGTATAGGTTTTCATTTTTACTCTCCTTCCATTTCCCACCCTCAGTTTTCTGTGATTTTAAAATTTTCTTCGAGATTCTACTTTTCCATCGCAGCTTTTCAGTTTTCCTCATTTCTTCAGTATATGAGATAAGCTCTGAGCCATATAATCCGCTGGTTTCACTTCCGTAATGTAATATGTGATTCATAACCTATGTTTTACACCAGTCCTGCGGTAAGCAATATGTTACTTTTAATTTTCCAGCCATTTATTTGTTTATTTATTACTCAACCCGGATCCATATCTTCGGGTATTTGTATTCTTGCTTTTTTTTACCTTACCTCTGTCTTGCGTCGAAGCATCATTCTCACAAAGATGAAATTGTGACAGCTATTTTCACATTCGTTTCTTGCAAATTCTTTAACATCTTCGCGGTTTTGAGTTGATGACGTAAGATCACGAACAAAAGTAAAGTGCTAAATTTTTATGCTCTTCATCTACTTCATATAGTTTATGGCCACTTTTGGCACCCAAAAGAGCAAGAGCTAAGATAAAATTTAGAAACTACGAGGGTTATTCCAAAAGTAAGGTCCGATTGATTGCCAAATTGAAACCACAGTGAACATCAGAAATGTTTTACTTGTAACAATTAGCTACACCTTTCAGCTACTTCTCTACGTAGTCGCCGTTCTGACTTAGACTTTTGTCATAGCGTTGTACCAACTTTGCAATAGCCTCATCATAGAAGGCAGCCGCCAATGCTTTCCGCCAATTCTCCACGCAGGCCTACACCTCGTTGTCTGTGTCAAAATGTTGTCTTCAAAGACAGCGGTTCATGTGACCAGAGATGAAACTCAGGGGGAGACAATTGCGGACTGTATTGTGGGTAATCTAACATTTCCATTTGAAAACGATGCAGGAGCATCTTCATTGCCCCTGCAGAATGCGGCTGAGAATTGTCGTGAAGACGAAACAGCACGACAGTTATGTAATGTTGGCTGCATAGCTTCAGGCGAAATTTCTCACCAGGTCCTCGTACTTGGCGGCAGACACTATTTTCTAGACATCTTTACGCACTCACTGCGAGCTCAGAAATGAGAAGAGCGACGTGATGCTAACTGGGGTTATACTAGAGACACTACCCAACACATCTGTGCAAAGCTTTATCGGATTTTCATAGTCGTTTCCATTTCGCGACCGATCGGACCTTACTTTTGGAATAACCCTCGTATTTTAATTCGCTGAGAGTCTAGGGTAGTGTAATGCCTCCATTATAATTACATTTTCACCTGCTTTGAAACCTGTTTCACAACACAGTTTTAACTTATCACACTGAATGGATGCAACATGCACCATATTCGCTTCGTAAAGTAAGGGCAGCAATTTTCAGCAACAAATGTAAGGCTTTGCATAACCCAGAATCTCTACTTCATCCTTTCTCTCTGCCGTTCCATTTTCACATCACCGTGGGATAACCTGGACAGGCAGAAAAAGGGAAAAAAGGAAATCACAGTTTAACTTTACGAAGACATCAAAAGCAAAAAGGAAGATAAGGGTTTGACGTCCTATCACCATCGTCGTCATGAGAGACAGACGAAGACGACGAGGTCATTAGAGACAGATTACAAGCTCGAATTCGGGGAAGGGTGGGGAGGGAACTCGGCTAATTCCTTTAAAAGCCATTCTGGTATGTTTCTAAAGCGATCTGAGTGGCCGGACGGGGATCTTAATCGTCGTCCTCCCGAATGCGAGTCCAGGCTGCTAACCACCGCGCCGCCTCACCCAGTCTGTTTACGTGCACTGCACGTGATCACCGTGTAATTGCTTTAGAATTTCGCATTTCGTGTGAACGCACCTTTCTTGTCTTTAATGCTATGGTTTCCGCTGCCTCCCTCTTATTTTTCCGACTTTAAATGCAATACGAACCCAGAGGCAAGACGGTGTCGTATCGTACTACCCGCTCTTTCTCCCTTGAAGAGATTATTGGCAGAGAACTTCAGCAGACATAGAACGTGATTTTTCTTAAAATTTTATCTTTTACCAACCTTCAACGCATGACCTTGCAGTTAGTTGTCAAAGACACTAAGGCTGGTAGTATGAAGAGACAATCATTAAAATATGGGAACATTTCGTCTAGTTCATCTGCTGTAACTCGTAATGCTTGGGAATCTATACTAATAACGACATAACTCCCAGATTGTTGACATTTTTAAATATCTTCCTCCCGCATTGTCATTATCATCACATGCAAGCAAACTCGTGAATATTCTATTGATTCATACAAAGAATTTGTGTGTGTGTGTGTGTGTGTGTGTGTGTGTGTGTGTGCGTGTGTATAAAAAGCACGAGTGTTAAATGGTCTCTCCAGTTAAAAATTTCATTTGTGTGGAAAGGCATCCAGTCTTTAATATTGATAAAAAGTAGTGAATTCAAGCTGATTTGGATATTTTTGGCTTATTTGGTCCCCAGATGTGCGTGTCATAATTTGTTGAATGTTTTGTCTCGGCTCTTGAGCAACTGAAAATTAAAATGTAGTTTTACACCAAAAGAGATTCGCTTTTAATTCATGTAATCTGTATAACTGGCCTGCAATTCCATTACTGGCCATTAAAACTGCAAAAGTAACTGCAGTTTCTCGATCGCTGTCTGCACTTGAAAGATATCTTTGTTGGTCGCTATGGCCACGACCACAGTGTTGACAAAATGGAAAACTATTGAAAATGATTGTCTCGCTCTGCTTCCTGTAGGACGACAAGAAACCGCGGTTCACCACAGACTTTCTGATTTTCCGAGTTCAGAGCAACGGCACAAAACTGTTTTGCCATGTACGCCTGTATGCCTGTTTGGAAGTAAGTGGAGTGCTACGTGAGGAATCATTGAAGGCCGGCCGGTGTGGCCGAGCGGTTCTAGTCGCTACAGTCTGGAACCGTGCGACCGCTACGGTCGCAGGTTCGAATCCTGCCTCGTGCATGGATGTGTGTAATCTCCTTAGGTTTAAGTAGTTCTAAGTTCTAGGAGACTGATGACCTCAGAAGTTAAGTCCCATAGTGCTCAGAGCCATTTGACCCATTTTTGAATCATTAATTTGTTTCTATGTAATAGGCATTCCTATTGGTTCTGCTCACTCTTCCACGAATTGCACTTCTCTTCTCGGTGCTGACGCTTTCAGGCTCTCTTGTAAAGCAGAACTAAGCCATGAAGACCACATGCACCAAACATCAAGTTGGCATGAAGTGTACTACACTTGGGTATGCAAATTATTAGTATGTCAGCACAGTTGCAGAAAGTAGATGAAAGTAACGGCGTCTGCATTCTGTATATAAGGAAACATCAGGCAGCTAGTTTCGCATTCAGAAATCGTATTTGATAGTTGGTTATTTGTGAGAATTTCATGTTATGTCTCATATAAGAAGGAGAAACGTCTAACAGCAGGTGTTGGAATTCGATAACGTCAAGATCGGCACTCATCTGGATTACAGCTCATCATTTGGCAATATTGCTGCCCACATTTATCGGGAAACACAGACTGTCATGTGAACATGGAGCTGATAGTGGTATTGGAACAAGGCGGGCGTCACCCTAAATCCAAGATGGCAGCTGTGATCTCAGATGATGATGTCATCAAGTGACATCACCTGATGACGTTATCCAAGATGGCAACTGTGATGTAGGTTGATGACATCATCAACTGAGGTCAGCTGATGATGCAAGTACCATTATCCAGGATGGCAGGAAAGTACCACACCCCCCTGCCACGCCCCCCTGGTGGGAAGTTGAATTTTGGAGGGCAGATAGGTCAATTGGGCTATCTCTAATAACCTAAGAAAATGGCGGGAAACAAAGGGCACTTAGGCTACCTCCACTAACCTAAGTCATCTGACCCCCACCTCTTCCTAGGGATTGGAGGGAAATTTGAATTTAGGCACTAAAGAAAGACCACTTGGGCTATCTCTATTAACCTAAGAAAATAGTGGGAAAGAAAGGGCACTTGGGCTACCTCCACTAACCTAAGTCATCCGAACAACACCTCTTCCTAGGAAGTGGTGGAAAGAAGTCTCGACCCGTGCTGGATGTAAGACTTCATTTTCAGTCTTTATTTCAACAATTAGAGGTAGTACCTCCATACAGTGTGTTAACCACGAGATCTTGAGTCCAAATGACCTACTACACAGTGCTTCCACCAGAGGGCACTGTTGTCCGTTCTGTGATGTAATCCAAGATGGCAGTGTGGTAATGACCAGGAAGGGTGTCATAACAGAAAAGTCAAGGGTATATTGTTTCTTTATAAAAAATAATCAGTTTGTGGGGGTTGGATTTCTCTTGCTCATCATTCTCTGCTGTTTGGAAACATGTAGGTCTTGTAAGAAGTAATTACATGGAGCAAACATGTTGCTTAACCTAATGTTCGACACTGTACTCTGGGTGTCTTAAGCTAATGTTTGGCCCTTTGTCAGCACTTAACCTATTGTTCTGTTATGTGGTTTTCCATGTCACCCCTATTTCCTAAAACTATTGTACCATCTCTGATACCAAATTAAGTAATTACTTATGTCCTCCCACCATTTTCTGGTACACTTTTCGAATTTCACATGCTTTTGAACGACATTTCTAGCGCATTCTTCTTTTGTCACCCAGCCCCTTATACTATTGTACTGCGTTTTACATAAAAATTATGGAAATTAAACTAGTGTTCTGCATGTAACCTGCTGTTCTGCTCCATGTCATCCACTTATGCACACCCTCCTCCTAACTGTTGTACTCCTAACACCACATTGATATAAAAAATTAATGCAAATTAATTAAATCGATATTTTTCACATGTATGGGGTAGCTTTTTTTAATTTGCAGCATCCTATTGGTCAGTGAAATCGATGAAATACAGTGTTAATCACGAGGTCCCGCCCCGACCCTGCCCTGGCTGCGGCCACCACAGCATGACTCTGGCATCCATAGGCTGCCCTCCCTCAGTCTAGAGGGTCAGGGCTGCAACAACCAGGCTGCTCGCAGCAGCCCGATCCCACAGCACCTCCTCCCCCACCATCACGTCCTTGCCCATCATGGGAGGTATGGCACACACCTGTCCACCTTGCAACAGACCTAAAATGCGCGCTCACTCTGATCCCATATGTGAAATGCCACTGGGCAGCACATGTGTTTACCTTTGCTGATGCTGTACCTGTGGATACTGATGTTGCAGATCATGCTATTCCAGAATACCACAGGCTGCTTTCTCCCTAGCGATCCTAACAGGATGCATCCAGCTGTGCTTACTTGCCCCAGTGTGACTGATGCTTTGCCACGAAATGTCCGCATGCCATATGTGGAGACTCCTATATCCAAGCGCAGAGAATGTCTTGTGAATGAATGGGGGATTGTGACTGGCTCTTATCGAATTTACCTGCCGAATTACTGATGCTGCCGGTGTGGAATCACCACCCGCCTTTTTTTTCTTTCTGCAGAGGAGACTTTCAGCCGCAAAAAACTATTTTATACAAGTTACACCCACAATTAAACCTTGCAAAGTGCCCTACATATCGTCAAATACGGAAAGACTCTTACTCAATTACACTGCTATCCAACTGACGACAGGAGCTTGAATATTAGAGCGTGAAATCGATCTCCAACCCAGCAATATATCACCGTGTACCGTGTTGATGTAGTTAACATCCAATTCATACCCTGCGCCATACAAAATCACACCTTTTACATCATTTGTACATATACCATGAAGATAGACAGCGTAATCACACGCACCGTAGGTATACTCACGGCACTAGATATTTCCCGCAAGGTCAGGTGGTCATCCAATCTCAACCTGTGAATAGCGAAGTGGATCAAAGTCACTCTCAGAACTATTGTGCAAAGACTGAATCGTTTCCCCCTCGGCACAAATGGATTGCTGTTTCTGGTCCAGACCTGATTGCTTGCTCCCTTTTCTACACACATCTCCAGAGTCTGTGATTACAAGAACATGTCTAATTTCACATGGTTTGCTAGAATATCGTACCATTTTTGCCGTACTTCTCGATGTCAAATACATATCAATATCACTTGCATAGCAGGATCGCTCACACAATGTAATTCTGAAGATATAGACTGGAAATTATTTCTCTAGAAACCCGAAACTGTAGCTAGGTGGAGCGTACTGTAAGCCATAGAGTAACTAGAAACTTATCCTGTCTACAAAGACCTTTACGTGAAAAATCTCGACAAAAGAAAAATAGAGTAAACTGATATTTCCACTCGCTAATACTGATGTCGGTAATGTAACAGATTCCAAATCATCCTTATAATTTACAAAGTCAAATAACATGTTTCTCACATCTAGAGAACCAGCGAACGTGTATTCCACCTGTTAGATGTTCTCTCAAATAAATAATGATGTGAAGTGTGAAGAAGCAGTGAACTGAACAATTTACATGGGCAGGAATAATGGCCCAGGGCAAATGCTCATCCGTATTGAATCTTCTCAAATTTCCACGCAATTAAGAAAGCTGTCCAACACATCCTATGTATTAGTTCGCTATTCTGCCGTCTAGAGGACTACATTGTTAAGTCAGCTACATTCCTACACTCCAACAGGCCTTTCAATTTGGACAGCTCCTATTGTTAGTGGGAAATATGAATCATTCATGCCAAGAACGCATAGGCACTTCATCCTAGAAAGCCAGTCATATATATGTTTTATCATTGTACTGACAATTAAATGTTCCGATTGCGGTCTCAATCAAACGACATTTGACAATGAGCAAAGTATCGGAAATACACCCTCTTGATGGCTGTGGCTTTGGAAATAGAAATATCTCTACCATTCTTATGACCTGACATACTCTTCTCTTTGCTGTTACAGTATTCCATGTCAAATCCATACCGTCCTTTGCACATGTCAGAACACAAACACATATTTTATAAGCCTGATGCCCTAGGCAAACCTATCACACATCCCCTACTACTAAGTATAATACCTCGTCAAAATCTGATTGTCAGAGATACGAAATAATACTGACTGAACATCAGCAACTGGTGGGCATTTCTCATAAGTTTTTCTTGTGAGTGGTACCACTGTGTCTTAGAAAGAGAGGCATAATCATCTTACAAACTGTCAGATGTTAAAAAACAGAAACATATTACCATCACAAGTGGTCTTGGTTCTACAACTGCACACAAGTATGAATTGGGTTTTCCAGACAAATACCAAGATGGTGTTTGTAGGAGTGTATATTATCAGACCAGCAGTCCAGTTACACATAGCCCATTATGCAACCTCGTGATAAAATCGCTGAATTTTGAAAGTGATTCGGCTGAGGAATGTGGTATGAAACCGGTATTTTCAACTCCCTCATGCCGCTAGATATTTAACCAGAATTTGTAACATATTCTGTCTCAGTACCATGTCAGAGGTTTGGTGAAATAGCCACTGAGTTACAGTCGGTGACTGATTGGGGAGGACGAGTTACAGGTGATGACTGATTCAGGAGGACCACAAAGATGCTGATGCTGTGCTGATTGATGTCGTAAGAAATATACACTAGCTTTTCAGATCTCTAGTGTCATGTTATCCACTAGAAATGATGTCTATGATTTGGAATCAAGTCCCTCCATTCAAGCACATACCTGCATTGGATCCTATGGAGAAGTGCTTTAATGATTACAGCCATTAGTGAATCATATTTGTGATGCTCTAATATCTCGAAATGAGTCACCTCTCTTGAACCTATCTGCTACAGTAGAATTCCAGCCTCATTTTAGGTAGGCCCTATGCATCATGCAACAGCCCTCTCAGACTCTGCACTCCCATCCCTGCAGCTTTGCACATGTGATTGTTCCAATGTAAGTCAGAACTGAGTAGATGTCAGAGGAAACTATATCTATATGCAGCTCATATGTCCCGTGAGGGTCACTAGGGAGAAAGCAGCCTGTGTTATTCTGGAACAGATTTCTATAGTGCGATCTATGACATCAGTATCCACAGGTATAGCGTCAGAAATGGTAAACACATGTGCTGCCCAGTGGCGTTTCGTGTATGGGATCGGTGTGAGCGCATCTTGGAGTTCTGTGGCAAGGTGGACAGGTGTGTGCTGAACCTCCCGTGATGGGTGAGGATGTGACGGCAGAGGAGGAGATGCTGTGGAATCGGGCTGCTGTGAGCAGCCTGGTTGCCAAACCAGGCAGCCCATGGACGTCAGAGCAGTGCTGTGGTGGCCGTGGCTGGGCAGGGTCAGGGCCAGAAGCAGCGGCGGTGGTGGTGGCGGGCATTGAGTGGTGGGATGTGCTTTTTGTTAGCAACATTTTCTTTAAACTGTATTCCATCGATTTCACTGACCAATAGGATATTGTGATTAAAAAAAATACCTACTTCATTTGAATAATATCGATTTAATGAATTTGCATAAATTTTTTTATATCAACATGGTGTTAGCAGTATAGTAGTTATGGGGAGGGTGTGCATGAGTGGGTGACATTGAGCAGAACAGCAGGTTATATGCAGTACACTAGGTTAATTTCCATAATTTTATGTAAAACGCTGTACAATAGTTTAAGGGGGTGAGTGACAAAGAAGAATGCGCTTGAAATGGCGTTCAAGTAGCATTCTCGCTTCCCGCGCCCGGGTTCCCGGGTTCGATTCCCGGCGGGGTCAGGGATTTTCTCTGCCTCGTGATGACTAGGTGTTGTGTGATGTCCTTAGGTTAGTTAGGTGTAAGTAGTTCGACGTTCTAGGGGACTGATGACCATAGATGTTAAGTTCCATAGTGCTCAGAGCCATTTGAACCAAATGGCGTTCAAAAGCATGTGAAATTCGAAAACTTTACCAGAAAATGATGGGAGGACATAACTAATTATTTAATTTGGTTTCAAAGGCGGTACAAGAGTTCAAGGAAATGGGGGTGACATGGAAAACCACTTAACAGAACGATAGGTTAAGTGCTGACAAAGGGACCAACATTAGCTTAAGACACCCAGAGTACAGTGCTGAACATTAGGTTATGCAACATGTTTGCTCCATGTAATTACTTCTTACAAGACCTACATGTTTCCAAACTGCAGAGAATGATGAGGAAGAGAAATCCAACCCACACAAACTGATTTTTTATAAATAAACAATATACCCTTTAATTTCCTGTTATGAGACCCTTCCTGTCCACCACCAGACCGCCATCTTGGATTACATCATGGAAGGGACGACAGCGCCCTCTGGTGGCGGTACTGTGTACTATGCTCAGACCTCATGGCGAACACTATGTTTCCTGCCGTTTTCCACCACCCCAAATCGCCATCTTGGATTACGTCATGGAATGGACGGCAGGGCCCTCTGGTGGAAGTACTGTGTACTAGGTCAGTTGGACTCCGGACCTCGTGGTTAACACACTGGATGGAGGTACTGCCTCTAATTGTTGAAATAAAGACTGAAAATAAAGACTTATGTCCAGCACAGGTCGAGTCCTCTTTCCACCATTTCCTAGGAAGAGGTGGCGGTTGGATGACTTAGGTTAGTGGCGGTAGCCCAGGTGCCCTTTCTTTCCCGCCTTTTTTCTTAGGTTAGTAGAGTTAGCCCAAGTGGTGTTTCTTTACTGCCAAAATTCAAATTTCCCTCCAATCCTTAGGAAGAAGCGGCGGTCAGATGACTTAGGTTAGTGGAGGTAGCCTAAGTGCCCTTTCTTTCCCGCCATTTTCTTAGGTTATTAGAGATAGCCCAATCGACCTGTCTTACCTCCAATATTCAAACAGCCCACCAGGGCAGAGTAGCAGGGGGCGTGGCACTTTATCGCCATCCTGGATAACAGTACTTGCATCATCAGCTGATGTCAGTCAATGACGTCTTCAACTGATGTCATTCCCACCATCTTGGATGTCGTGATCAGCTGATGTCTATTGATGGCGTCATCAGCTGATGTCACGGCCACAATCTTGGATTTGGGGTGATGCCCGCCTTGTTCCACTAATCAGCTGATGTCAGTCGATGACGTCTTCAACTGATGTCATGCCCGCCATCTTGGATGTCGTGATCAGCTGATGTCTTTTGATGGCGTCGTCAGCTGACGTCACGACTGCAATCTTGGATTTGGGGTGATGCCCGCCTTGTTCCACTAATGCTGATGAGTTCAGGAGCCCCATACTCAATGCCTTGCTGGAACTCATGCACGAAAGGGCAGATATATGTATATTGTTTGCTCTGGCGTGCAGGATCGTACAGCCACATCACGTACCTTGAATTCATAATAGGGTCTGTTTGTAGCAGTAGAGGACATGTACAATGCGACTATGTAAGGAGCACTACATGTTGTCGGCATGGTGAAGATAGTAGAGGGACAAAGTTCATTCCAGTGCAGTCTGAATTGTTGCCAAACTTGTTCAAGATGGCGGTGCTCCCTGGGTGTCACCTGACCTCTTCTCTGTGGGGGTAGACGTGACAAAGACTCGTTGCTGTAAACATCCCCACTCATCCTCCTCTCACACTTCACCTCCTCACCACCACTTGTGAACTGGCAGGAAAAAGAGACAAAGGACATAAGGTACATTCCATGTTTATTAACTTTATTTGTCAGGGTGTTATCCTGCTGGAAGAATTTATTACATTTTCTTGGTTAAACCGAACTGCCTATTACCCTGCAGCCTTGCTGCTTGAAATTCAAGTAAGCACAACTGCTTAACAGAGGTGCCAAAATAGAAAAAGGCTCTTGTGGAAAACGGATCTCATGGTACAAAATGGGTGGTATTTTCGAGCAATATATTGTTTATCTATTTAAACATCAATTAAATTAATTAAATCACTGGGAAATGTTTTCAGTTCATGAGATTTTCTTGTTCGACAGAGAGGAATTTAATAAGTATATTACCTATGAGCATACAGCTGAGGACTGCATCCGTAGCATCCTACATGAGGAATGGAAGGAGGTGATTATGGCTTAGCATGAGGAGAATGCTCTTCAGCAAATAATGGTGATGCAGCAGGATGGACTGAAAATGTGTCTCGCAACTCATAGCGACTACTGACTGAGGTGTAGCTGTTTATGTTTTTGAAATGGCCAGTCAGTTCATAGTGCAGGAGACAACTTTGTCCTATTCCACTACTTGGACATAAATCGAGTCTTCAGTCATTGTGTATACATCTGCTTGAGGGCTGTTGTTGCATTTGGAAGATACTGATTTCCGTTTAAGGAGTTTATGCAGCATGGCGTATAATTTCACATGTCGAACACGACTGCTATTCATTTGTCTATTTCCTCATAGGATGCCATTGTTTCATGCCTTTTCCATTGCTGGTAAGTCTGACATTTCCTAGAAATATGTTTGATTTCTGCAGACTTGAAGCCATATATCTTAATCAGCCCAACACCAAACAAAGCAGGGCACCTGCAATGGATGGTCCTTTTTGTGAACCATCAACGACAGGATAGAACAGGCCTGAAAGACCAGTATTCCTATCTATGAGGAGAGGTGAGGTGGGAGGGGGGAGGAGGTAAGACATGTTATAAGCTACTTAGTCTGTATCCATATATCGAGGTGAGGACTCTTGCTCTGTTGTGTTCGAGTGTTCTTTTTTTTTCTTCGATAGCTGTGTTATGTTATTGCAGTGTTTTATCTGCCTGTAGGACCAAGTCCGAAATGCACTCATAGCATAACATTGTCATTGCTACTGCATATTTTAATAGTTGTTTGCTTATATTGCTATTATGTCTTTTTACTCATAAAACACACAGGTACCACTCACAAGAAAAACGTGTTTCCATCCCGCAATATTTGCTCAGTAGTGTTTATTGTGTTGTTGTTTGGTCCTTCCAGCATTATGTTATTGGTAAAGTCTTCTACTCTCCATAGTGTGTGGAACCAGCTAGCTGAATGTATGTTTATGGACTGCTGTTGTTAAGTGCTTATTTTGTAGGATATTCAGTTCGAGATTCAATGTTCTCAGTTGAATATACATTCTATCAGGCATAAATTCGAGCCACAAGTGGTAATTTACACTTCTTTAGTTGCAGATTTCATTGATTTTAGTACTATATCCGCTGCCTGCACTGTTGCCACCATACTATTCGTTTTAAAAGCATAAGACTACACCCTTTACACGCTGTGGGGTGAGATCTGTTAGTACAATATTCGTTGTAGAAAGTATAAGAATTACATCTGGGGAGTGCATTTATGCCTGTTTAGCTGGAGATTTCATTGTTTTTAGTATTATACCAGCTATTTGCACTGTCATAGTATTTGTTTTTTAAAAGTGTAAGTTTAAGCTCTTTATACGATGTGAGGTCTGGTCGGTAGGTACAATATTCGTTGTAGCAAGAACAAGAATCACACCTGCACAATACATGATAGTAATACTTCATGCATCGAATGGTTGTTCATCTTTATTCAGTCACTTTTTTTTTAAATAAATGATGTAACTTTACATCACTTGCGCTCCTAAGAATGACAAAACTTTCAGCATACACGTAGTGCGTTACTTCACAAGGTGCAAGTGTCCCGTGTAAAATTCTTCCACCACGTAATCATGCACCACCTGTACAGCAGGAATAGCATCCTTCCACAGTATACAGAAAACACACACACACACACACACACACACACACACACACACACACATACTCATTTACACACAAAACTGTTAGTAGAATGGAGCATCCGAAACCTCTACCAGACTGTCTTCGGACAGTTTACCTGAAGAAGTAGAATAAATGCAAGTGAGGACGGTTTATAACCAAATGGAGCACCGGTGGCTAGTGAGTGTGGGCACTGTTCTCCACCTGTTGGGGGGCAAAGTTGACAGTTCAGCACACAATGAGACAACTAATATAAGGATCCATGTGTATCTCATGTACGCTGGACATATTATTTCAATGTTTTTCTTACATGAGACTTATTTCACTTAGCTGGGGATCACTTTCAGACAGTGCCCACACATCCAGAACGTTTGAAAGCACACCACTGTCGATTGTTCATTTCTTGATCCATGACGAATAGTCCGGTATAACTCTATTATTCCAATAGGGCCAGTCTTTCTGAGTACCACATTTAAGAAAATGCAGAAAGAGTTCCGTTCTTGAGTCTATATTTCTATAGACTGGAAACATTATATTACTGCCAGCAGATGGATATCTTAGTGTATCATGAGCGACAGGTTAGAACAGGCCTGAAAAACCAGTATTCCTATTTATGTGTTGCGTTATCATCCATTGTTTATGAGTGGTGGTTTTTTCGTGACAGTTTCGATGTGTAATTAGAACAGTGAGCATTTTCCATTAGTTATGATAGCGTGTATTGACTTTCCTACACTTCAGTGATAGTTTGCTGACCTGTCCATACTTACCATGTATGTATGTATGTTTGTGTGTAGATCGGTAGGAGACAACTCACTACACTTCAGTGGTAGTTTGCTGCCCTGTCCCTTCTTACCATGATGATGATGAGGTCCCATACTCCGAGCAGCATAGGGGACAATTCGGGGGACCCGCACCGCTGTACTAGGCAAGGTCCTAGTGCAGGTGGTTTGCCATTGCGCTCCTCCAATTCTTACCATATATGTATGTATTTTTGTGTACAACTTCCTCAGGAGCTACTTCACCAATAGAGTGGCAGGAGGCTACTCTTCCTACACTTCAGTGATAGAATGCTGTCGTATCCCTTCTTACCATGTATCTGTGTCCAAGTTCCTCAACAGATATACACTTGTTGATCGGTAGGCGGCAATTCTTCTGGCAGTGGCTGTAGGACATTTCTCCTCCAATTTCGAGTGGTAATGAGGACTATGGCACACAGCAAGGTGAACATATACATAGACGCAATCTCAAAGGGGAACAATACCCATTTCAAAGGTCCTTAGCTAAGCCCCATACGCCAAGGCAAGCACCTCTGGTTCATTTAGTCCGGGTTAATGGAATAGGATGAAGTTGTCTCCTGCACTGTGGACTAACTGGCCATTTCAAACACACGAACAGCTTCAGCACAGGCAGTAGTCCCAATGACCTGTGAAATGCATCCTCAGTCCATCCTGCTGCATCACCATTATTTGCTGAAAAGCATTCCCCTTATGCTCATCCATTATCACCTTCTTCCAGTCCTCGTGTACAAGGCTATGGATGCAGTCCTCAGCTGCATGCATACAGGTAATACACATATTAAACTTCTCGCTGTCCAACACCAACACCTTGTCAACTGAACACATTTCCCAGCAATTTAATTAATTTAATTCACTTTTAAATAAATAAACAATATATTGCTTGAATTTACCACCCATTTCATGTCATGTGATCCGTTTTTTCATGAGAGTGTTTTTCTATTGTCCTATCTATTTTAAACTGTTACGTTTACTTGAATTTCAAGCAGAAAGGCTGTAGGATAATTGTCAGTTCGGTTTCCCTGCGAAAATGTAGGAAATTTTTCCAGCAGGATAACACAATAAAAATTAATAAAGAAAATAAATAAAGACAGTACGTTACATCCTTCCTCTCCAGAAACCCTTTCCCCACCAATTCACAAGTAGGAGGGGGGAAGGCGAAGGTTGGGTGGTGAGGGCATAAGCGACGGCTCTGTGGGGTAATATCCACATTTATCCCCATGTAGAGGAAGTGAGGACCACACAGGCAGAGCTGTCATTTATTCTATTTAGAATATATTTTGTAACAGTGCAGACTGCACTGAAACTAACTTTGTTCCTCTACTATGATAGCAGCGGCACAGAGAAGTGAGCTGACGTTGGTGAGCCCACGACAACACCAGACACAAGAATAGCAAAAGGTCATCTTTTCAGCCAAGTCCCTGTTTTGCGTGCAACATCCTGTTTTGTTTCAAGAACTGGTCATCATTCTTGTATTGCGTAGAATCACTATAATGCACTTGGGTAGCCATTCCATATGTGTTGTAGTAATAAGTCTGTCTGACATTCACTTACGTAAGGCGTATCTTTAACTATACATCTGCAGCAAATTCAGGAAAATTAAAGCTCGAGATGGACAAGTTATAAACCTGCGTCTGGCAATCAATGTTTGAATTTTTGCGGCTTCATTCCTTCCCTTTTTATGTGCGAATCCCAAATTTCTGAGAAGTTAAAAACCCAAACCGACTGTTTCCAACCTAAAACCTAACTAATTTATGTAGCAGATTATCCACACAAGTATTCGCAGGAAGATTTTAGTACTGTTATTTAGTTTTAGACCACTGGCGATGATTTTGAAAGTAAAATATGAAGTGAGTCTGACGTAAATGCACATCGCGTTTTTTGTCGGAAACTGACAACACTAAAAACTCAACGAATGATGATGCAATCCCTACCATCTGTTGTTGGTAATCGCATCGTCATGGATTGGACGTTGATCTCAAATATTCGTTCCGTCCTTTATTTCTTATTGTGTACACATAACGATGCGTTCAGAATTTGCCTTCATCTTAGAGGCAGTTGAGTGTTGTCTTTTCATTTCAACGGCTCTTCGCCTTAGTGGTTAACGTATTGGTTCTCTTTGCTATTTTAAACTGATAAATATAGATCTGGACTGTCGGTTGCTGGAGTGGCTCCTCAAATATCTGGAGGACGCTGAGCAGATCCTATATTTTCCTGTTTATTTGAGCCTCTGCATCTTACTGACCGTACTTTTCACCTCACCGCCTCGTTTATCATCCCAGTAGATAGTTTTTAGTGTGGGGTTGGTATAACGATTTTATTTAATCCTATTTAAATGCCCCGAATTAACGACTGTGCGCCTGGTACAGTGGCCAGACTGATTCGATTTTAGATGATTTTCCCCTTTTTTCTAGGCATATGAAAGGTTGTTTCCCAAACTCTTCGTCAGAGACGCAATGCACCAAAGGTTAACATACGGGCAGTGACATGACGATTTTTACACGATTCGTAGTCAACTGATAGAGTGACTTACGTGGCAACAGGAAGGGCATTATACACACAACTGAAATACATATTTTATTCTAAACATTTGCAGCCATTCTTCCTCAGCTGCGACTGAGATGACAGCCAGAAAGATTACTACTAGACACAAAGGAAACAAAAGAGCACTGAAAGTCGAGTGTATCCACTAGATTCTAGTGATTAGAAGATCACCACTGCACTGGGATAAAACCAGGCACGGCAGTGTTGTATCGTAACAACATAAGACAGGGTAGCCTCACTCTCCATCAAGAGTTTTTCATCCAGGGGAACCATAAAGTAAAGAAAAAAGATGTGTCATGACTAAAAGAAAGGGCTAACAACATCAAAATTATACTCCACTGTGAGCCGGCCGCGGTGGTCTCGCGGTTCTAGGCGCGCAGTCCGGAACCGTGCGACTGCTACGGTCGCAGGTTCGAATGCTGCCTCGGGCATGGATGTGTGTGATGTCCTTAGGTTAGTTAGGTTTAAGTAGTTCTAAGTTCTAGGGGACTGATGACCACAGCTGTTAAGTCCCATAATGCTCAGAGCCATTTTTATACTCCACTGTGACAATATTGGCTACATTTGGGAACCATGACTGTGTAGGATAATTATGTGCTTGTATTTTCTGCTACGACTCACTCTTATATGTTTTAGCTTTATCATAACGCTACGTGTTTCGAGCATATTCTGCCCATTTTCAGGCGTTTATGTACACAAAAAATTGTTACTCAAAAATAAATTGTCTTAAACTAGGTTGACATAGAACTTTTTGTTTACTTTTCGTTGCTGGAGTGGCCGTTGGAGTATTGGAGGAATGATGTACATTCTTTTACATTCTCCTATTTTGTGCAACATTTCAAGGTTTTCCTCGATTTTCGTAGGGTGGTCTGTGTCTTTAGTGTGTGCTGGTACTGCTGATTTCCTACATTTATCGAGCCTGTAGTAGTCTATATCTTCCATAAATCGAGGTCTGAAATTTCTGTTTGTTCAGCCTACACAATATCTGTTGCATTGGCTGCAGGTAATATTGTAAATGACAGATGCATCGAGATCTGTGTCTGGTGGTTTTATATTGTGAATAGGCTTCATACTCAGATTGTTGTTCGTGCTGAAGCTGATTTTTACATCTGCATTTTTGAATAGCCTTGACAAACTTGTAAGTGAGCAACTGCCATATAAAAAAGTGTGCCAGACGATTTTCGCAACATACAGTAATAAATTATGCAAAACTATCTGCATCCCACGCAGGCTGTGGTGTCAGTCACAATAAACAACATGACACAGCTCCACATCAATAGAAGACATCAGTGGACATCAGTTTCTGGGCAACCACTGCCCCCCTCCCCCCAAATACCCTAACGGCCCTCCAGAAGCGAACGGTAAACAAAAAATTCTATGTTAACTTAGTTTACCACATTTTATTTTTAAGTAATTGTTATGTGTATACATAAACGCCTGGAGATTGACTGAATATGGTACAAACACGGTGCGTTATTGTAATTAAACATAAAACAAATAAAAGTAACCGTTAGCAGAAAATACATATACTAAAATAATATTCCCCCTGATGCACACTATCTCACTATACCATAAAAAACTCATTATATAAAACACTCTGACGCGCGCGCGCACACACACACACACACACACACACACACAACATTGTCATAGCGCGCCCACTTCGTAACCATCCATCTTCACTCTCCACCACAACATGCCATTCCACTGCTCCTCTTTAAGTTTCCACGATTCCTCCTAGCAGTAAGGTCAAGAGCAGTGGACGGTAAGTTTATAGCTGCAGGGTTAAGTGCAGTGATCAGCAAGGCTGAGAAATGCAATTTGTTGAAAACTTCGAAATAAGTTAAAGTCCTGAACCAGAAGTGCTACACAAGCGTCAATGGGCACACATTAAGCATAGGAGGTATAAAGGTAAGTATTCAGTCATCCTGTGGTGTTGCAATTCTTCTTATTCCCCTGCTTCCTAAGAAAATTGGTTTAGGAATTCCGCCTTGTGCAAGACACATCTCTTTCTCCCTCCCTCCCTCTCTCTCTCTCTCTCTCTCTCTCTCTATCTATCTCTATCTATCTCTCTAAATCTCTCCCTCCCAGCCCCGAAAACACACACACACAAGCCAAACACCATAAGCGCCAACACTTCAAATATGCGCGCCTCACCCAGGCAAACGTACCACGAAACAAATGTATACTACACAGCCACAACAACGCGTAATGACGGGGAAAACAGTGTGCAAGTAAGAAAAATCGCAGAATGCCTGTGAAACGACAAAAGTGATTGACATCAGCGTGTTGCCGGACGACAAACAAAGGAGCCAAGCGGTTAAAGGCGCTACAGTCTGTAACCGCGTGACCGCTATGGTCGCAGGTTCGAATCCTGCCTCGGGCATGGATGTGTGTGATGTCCTTAGGTTAGTTAGGTTTAAGTAGTTCTAAGTTCTAGGGGACTGATGACCTTAGAAGTTAAGTCCCATAGTGCTCAGAGCCATTTGAACCATTTTTGAACCAAACAAAGGAGATAAACACAACATTAAAGCCGTAAGTAACACGAGAAAGAGCGCGGTAAATACTAATTTTCGTTCGGAAATGCATAATAAAGAAAAATAAAAATTAACTTTTGCTGTTTGCAGATGAGAAGTTGTAGATTGTGTAGCACACTCACAGCTACCAAACATATACAATCAGTAACTTCATGTAACGTATGTAAACTAATGCATACATTCACCCTTTTTCCAAAAAAAGCTATAAAACCAGAACTTTAGACATATTGTAATAAACAAAATATAATGCACCAGCCCAGTAATACATATCTCAACTGTTACCTGTAAACGAACCGTATGTAATATTTGACAACGATCACTTCATTCACAAATGTAAATATTTTGTACAAAATGTTTTCTCTAAACGTTAATGTGTAGTAACAATTTCACAGATAGGGTATAAAGTAACCCACTGAAGATATCACAAAAAGTGCTGAACATGTCTGGGTAAAATAAAACTCCAAAGGTGTCTTGCGTTAGACAGAATTCCCCATCCAAGTAAGTACTCAGCTATATCCTGTAAATAATCCAAAGGTATATAGGTAACGTAGAAATGCTCCTACGAAACATTACGTATCTCGAAACAAAGTGGTTATATTTTAATAAATCCATAATTGCTCCACACAGGATATTTATTTTCAAAGTTTACGTACTTAAGTTTTAGTCGTTATGCATGCAATGAAAACCAAAAAACTTGGTGTTAATATCTGCGTTTGCCACCAAGGATTGAGAGTCTTGCAACACGCAAGTGCGACTGCTTCACCACTTCACTCCAGAATGGCTCGTGAGAATCTGTGAGAATTTTCTGATGGATCTTTCGCGCCAAAATACGTATCGGAAGTAAAATTAAAAAAAAAGAAATATAGACAGGGATTTTATTCATGAAATACAAAATATTTTCATTTAAGGAAGCAGCTCTTTTTTGTTAACCACTAAAGACGTCCAGAACATGTTGGGTTAAAAAGGATAACAAAAATTCACTTGCAACGAACGAATAATAACTACTTTTGTCTGCTAGATGAATTGCGCTAAAATAAATCATTTGCCCATCATTAGTGAGTTCTCGCACAGCAAGACAAACGTTGAAGGTAATTAAGAAGACATCCACAATAGCACCTAAAGAAACATGCGTACGTTACGTACTCACTCATGACGGCAGGACAGATGACGGTGTTCGATGTCGCTTGTGTGCCTTCCTGAGTAATCTGCTGTTACTCTTTCTGTGCGTGCATCAGCCGATAATAACTTGCATGAAATACGCAAGTATGCGGATATTTATTTCAATCTATTTACTAATTGCTTCCTCAATCCCTTGGGTCAAAACGAGACAGGTGATCCAGCGTTTCACATAAATAGCACAGAGACACGATACCAAAACTGACAAAAGCCCGCGATCGTAGCGCTCTCGCGAACGACAAATAAGATGGGGAATAAAGAATGTCCCGTATGATCCATGACGAACATCAACTACCGCAGATCAATTAAATAAGAAATGCACCGTGAGAATTTTCCAAACTTCATCCGGCATGGAAGATATTTCTTGGTGCCGATAGAAATTTGAGCAAGAACTTTGAGAGACGACATTCTTCTAATAGAGTAGCTTAGCTGTTCACACACTACTTCTTTTTCAAGGATTGATAAATTACTTTACGTTGGGAGTTCGTATAATTATTTTCTCTTTAGAGGAAATGTATTCACAGTTACGAATACTATTAGACTTCAGATGCACAGTACATTGGTGACATAAGAAAATTTGTGCCGGACTGGGACTCGAACATGAATTTCCCGCTTTATGCGAGCGGACACCTTAACAACTTCGGCAGTCCGGTCACGCCGTGTGGACGGTCCCAAACCCCCTTTGTCACCATGTGTCCATGTCCTGCACTCGCACATTTGCTGTGATTCCAGCACATGCAGAGAATTATCTATTGCTGTCGCAGCCTATCTAGGCATGTAATACTATTTTGCAGTGTCTGTATTTTTACGGTATACTGTACAACGTTCTCTAGCCATGTATAGATGTATGAAGCAAGGTGGGCACACAGTGAGATATGGGGGTTTGGGTCGGCCCAGGAGGCGTGCTCGGATAGCCAAAGTATTTAAGGCGATCGTTCGCAAGAAGCTGGAAATTCGTGTTCGACTCCCAGTCCGTTACTAATTTTCATATGTCACTAAAGAATCGTGCAGCTGAAGTCTAATCTAATTCACAACTGCTAATACAGTTTTTCTATTTCATACAGCTGCAGATCGTAGCATTGTCTGTTCCTTCAGACATGCATGCATGTCTGAAGGACATTGCATAGTACACTGTAAAAACACAGACACTGCAAAATAGTATTTTCTCGTTATCTGTCGCCTTTCGTGGAAAATCATCAGATACAAACTGTCACAAACTTCTTATATTTCTCATCTATGAAATTCTTCTCCTTCCACTCTTACGTCCAGCAACTGATAAACCTTGAGTGGTAGCCCCTATTGCTGCACCTCTCGCGTTTCTTTATTACATATCACAATGTCTTAGTTTCCTTTTAGTGATGGTGTTTGCAATTTATAACCCTTTTCAGTATTTCACAGTTTGGAACTGGTGGGTCCGGGAGATTGGGTGTATGCGTTTGTAGGTCCACAACCCAAAGATGTTCCGTTTTTATATTGTTTCCTAGTTCAGCGCCTCTGCTCCTGCCTCGTCGAGAACGGAAGGCAGTAAAGTTAGGATTTTATGCATTTTCGGAGACGAGTTCATAAGAGACCGATCACAACCTCTGACTGGACAATGACTGTGAACGTTTACTTACAAAAACTACCCTGGTGTTCACCTTAAGCAGTTTAAGGAATCCAAAGACAGCCTAAATCTGGGTGGTCGGTATCAAGCCCTACTCGTCTCGAATGCACGTCCATGAAACATTTATGGACACGTAGTTTCGTTTAAATATTGGGACGAATTTTTTGCGTGTGCGGAATTGAAGTTTATAGATAGGTCACGTGCCCGTTCAATTCCACAATTAATTTCAGCTCGCTATTTAATTTCAAATGAACTATTCTCGTTTGAGCTAGTAGTGGTCCCCAGGAATATCATTTGTCAACTCTCCCAGTCCTAGCACCGTTCACAAGTAACCTACAATGAACGCACTGTACTTAAACAATACCGTGTAGAAAATCATTGTTATTGTGCACCGATCCCTTCTCATGCTATACGCTGTACGAAACGTAGTGCGTTGCGCTTGTGAAGAAATCAGTAAGTACATTTCTATGAGGCTTGTACTGCACTATAAAAGAACTTTGTTGAACATATTTTATAAGGTACGCCTTATAAAATCTTTGACGATGAACTGTGGCACTTTTGTCATAGCTCTTTTAACAGCTAGAGAGTGCTCCTCCCTTTTATAAAACATTCATCGAAGATCTTTTACAGTCTAATACGGACTAACCGACTACAAGCCTCTTCGTTTCCCACCTGCGTCTGGTACACTACCTGCGAAAACTAATCGATTTGTCTCACTGCGGTTGCATCGTTTCATGAAATATAAATCACTGCTTTTATTTGTAAGTCCCGTTGTTCCTAATTTGTGATCGCGTTGCGCTTGACCTAGACGAGTCCAGTCCTCGGTGTCCTATCTTAAAGTTTACCTGTCTCGTCTTTACCCAAGAGATTAGGGTACCCTGCATACTGCTCCAGCATTATTTTTTACTCTCTCACATGAGTTGTGGCATTTATTTCTCACAAATGTATTTCCTTGTTGACAGGTTTGTGTGCAACATACAAGGATACAACTCTTCGTAGAGGAGGGAAGCGCGCAACGACTCGGTTGGAATATGCAGGTCGGAAGGGACAAGGTAGTTCAATATTTCACAATCCTAAACTCGCTGTTAGTCATTTCTTAACCTCACACTTCATGTTCATCAGTAAAATCAGATCAGTATAAGAGTTAGACCATTCACCGCATACGTGGTCTTGCACCTCTGTAGGTGTCCTCTGTTGGGCTGGTTTGCCGCGGTGACAGTGTCCTAAGTGGCACACTTACCCGTCGGCTGAAACAGAGACCCAGTCTTCACGGGGATAGCCGCATGGTACATCTCATTTGTAACATGGTCCGTCTGTGAAACAGTTTTTGTTACAATTCGAAAATGGTTAGTGTCTCTTCGGCAGTTTGCCTCAAAATTCAAAGACTCTGTGCATAGGCTCCTCCCAGGTTGTTAACTCAAATTTTTTGTACTCGACGGCCTCATTCTCGCTTCATGTCCTAAGAAGTGGCTACTGTAGAACATTCTACTCAAGACGGGACCGTGAACCATGTGCCGCCTTATGGGCGCCTTGTGTTCCTATGTCATGTCCCTCGCTCACGACAAGTCCGATCGGTGCGAAATGGAAACCACAGTGAAAATAAAAAATAGTTAGCTACAACTTCCAGCTACATCCCTACATAGTCGCCGCTCCGACTCAGACATTTGTCTCAACATTATACCATCTTTTCAATGCCCTCGTCATAGAAGGCAGCCGCCTGTGCTTTCTACCAAATCTCTACGCTGATGTGCAGCTTGTTCTCTGAGCCAAAATGTCGTCTTCACAGCCAGCGGTTAATGAGATCAGTGCTGAAAATCAGAGGGAGCAAGGTCCGGGTTGAATGGTGGGTGATCGAATACTTCGCATCGGAAACGCTGCAGGAGAATCTTCATTGCTCCTGCAGTGTGCGGCCGAGAATTGTCATGAAGAAGGAAATGTATGACAGTTATGTTCTGTGGGCTGCACGAAATCGGGCGAAATCTCTCACAGACACTTATATTTGGTGGGAGGCGCTATTTTCTAGGCATCTTTACGTGTCATCTGTGCGCTCAGAACTGAAAAGAGCGACCTGACACGATCGACCGGCGTACTAGAGACACTGCCCAACACATCTGTGCAAAACTTCATAGGATTTTCATTGTGGTTTCACAGAACTTTTTGTTTATTGTTCGTTGCTGGAGTGTGTTGTTGGGGTATTTGGAGGGACAGGGGAGGAGGGAGGCTTTGGCCAAAAATTAATGACATCTTTTGCTGGTTTGGAACAGTGTCTCGTTGTTTATTGTAATAGACGCCACAACCTGTGTGAGATGCAAATAGTGTTGCATCAGGTATGTCGCGAAACCATGTGATACACTTTTTTATATGACTGTTGTTCACTTTGGATTTTAGCGTCCGAAAGCTCCGTTTTTGATCCTTGGTACACTGGTGGAGCTGTTGTATAACGTTACCCTATGTTCTATTTATTTTATCACTGTTTTTTGACGTAAGTCACTGCACAACATTTTTACATGCTTGTAAACACTGTACGCGTAATACAATATGATGGCCTTGCATGGTGTGGACGAGGATCGACTATCGCATTCTACAGCGATATTCGCGATATTGACAGTCGTATGTTTCATATTGGCACATCTTAATTATATTGAATTAGAATTGGATTAAGGATAAGGGTACTTTACCGGCTCAATATTATGTAAAAATCAACACCTATTTCTCTCAGGCACTGTTTATAAAGTATATTTCTTACAGATTTTTTGATGATATTAGGTAATGCAGTACATTTTCTAAACAAATTAGAAGTATTTTGAATATTTTTGAACCGGCTTAGCATTATCAAAACTTACAAAGAAACTGATGCATTTTTTTCCGAAATGCTTCCTCAAATTGAGGTACCATTTAATCCAATGTTATACATTTGAAGGAGACCAAATTTTTACCAGATATGCCTGACATAATGGCTAAGGTACTAGACCTATTTAATTCTACCTATTATGTGTATTACAAGGATAAACAAATATCACATCTTTAATTTTAATTTTATAATTTTTTTCCTAAGAAAAATGTTATTTTTTCTATAATTTAGTTGATTCTACAATAAAGCTTAGATCTACTACATAAGTATGGACTATTGCTAGTTACAGAAAACAATTAGAGCAATGCTTTATAAAATTTAGGAAATTTTTGTACCTGTATTCTGAAAAATACAGCTTGTGGGAAATTGTGAATGAAGATATGAGTCCAATTAAACTGTGCCTCAGAACATTCCTTCAGCATAGTGTTCATCCTGCAGCATTTCTTCATCTTCAGGCTTCCTCTTGGCATTCCTTTTAGCACTTCTTGCTTCTTTGGTAATTTGGAGAGCGAATCTTTCAGCTTCATGCAACCGCTGTCTGTTAGACGCAAGCAATTGATCTTCCATATTAGAGCCACATTTTATGCCTATATTTCCCAAAACTTCCAACCTTCCTATCACTCTATTATTGAAACATATCACTGCATCTATTAAACCAACTTTTAATGTATTTAGTCCTACAAAATCATGCTTGGGTAATCTTTCCCATATGCAATGGTTAAAACTTTCATTTGTATTCTGAGTGCCCCCATGAAGACTGAGCAAAATTGGGTCACTCAGGTCTCTTAAAAATTGGCTTTATTTCATTCATAACAGGCTCAGGAAGAGAATGGTTCAACATGGCTCTGAGCACTATGGGACTTAACATCTGAGGTCATCAGTCCCCTAGAACTTAGAACTACTTAAACCTAACTAACCTAAGGACATCACAGACATCCATGCCCAAGGCCGGATTCGAACCTGCGACCGTAGCGGTCACGCGGTTCCAGACTGAAGCGCCTAGAACCGCTCGGCCACAATGGCCGGCGGAAGAGAATGCCTATGATGGTATATGTGACCACTTTCTTTTGCTTCTTTGTAACCACACCAAGAATCTGCTCCTTTATGGCAAAGTCCGTGAACAGGGTGTGCATCTGTGGACAATTGTTTTTCTCAATGCTGTAACATCATTCAGAGGTGCAGTTCGTCTAATGGCCAGTCCATAATAACTCTGAAGAAGGTCTGTTTCAGTTTCTGTCGCTCTTCCTCGACCAGATAGAGATTTTCCATTAGATATCAACTTTCCTTTCATTTCTCTTCGTAGCTTCCTCAATCTAGCACCCATCTCTTTTTCACATGTCCATAACACTCTAGTTGTGTTACTAAGGTATCACCATAAACATTGTAGTCATAAATTTTATTGAAAAATTTATTGAGTCCCCATCGCCTAGGTACTTCGTATATCCAACGTTATAAACGGGCACCGACCTCTGAAATATTTTTAGAGCTCCATCACACTCCATACCTCCACTGTCACCATCATAATTCTTAGAACACTGATGTTCAATATGTCCTTACGTGTTACCATGGCAGGTGTGGCAGCACTTAGATGAGCACTCAACATCAATACCTTTTCCATTCTCCAGAGAAGTAGCACTTACAACACCATTCAAGGAACAATGTCCTCGTCGTTGCCATGTACCATCAAGTGCAACAGCCACGTCCCTGGTTCCAATAATATTTGCAGTTTCTTATACTGCACGTTTCATAGATGCCTTAGACACAACCGTCAAGGCACCTAAAAGTATCTTTAAGTACTTGCTGAACCTACTGGGAGAAGGAGGAAGGTCCATCAAACCACAAAACGTTTGAGCAGCTTTTTTTCCTTTTCCTATTGCACACATTGCATACACTAACTTCAAATTCATCTCATATGAATTATGCACAATGTTCGAAACCTACACCATCACATTGTTTACATTTCGCCACTTCCTTTATCAAAGAAGATAAGATGCCCACATCAACAACAACAAATCCACTACAAACAACGTTATTATTAACACAAAAATTTGGATTACCAGGAGGCGTCCCATGTGCGAGTTTCTTTCCTGAAGAGCTGATACATAGGTTTCTTTCAACAGTGTGGCTTGCTTTGTTTGTGAACTGGTTACCACGGAATTTCCTTTTATTCAATTTCTTGATGCGTGGCATAGTTGGGCAACAAACATTCAGTAACATGTGAACAAACTGCTTCAGCGAAACAAAACTAAATACTGTAACATCATACCTGCACAGTTACCAACACACACACACACACACACACACACACACATATATATATATATATATATATATATATATATATATATATATATAATCAGGAAAGATTATTGAATTTAATGAAGTCATACAAAAATTCGATTATCCATCATTTATGGGTACCCTGTATCCTTAACACTACTGAAGAATTTTGAGATTTCGAATTCGGTTACCTCATTAAGAGTAGTATATCCATATTTTGTATCATCAATGAAAATTTCCATTTCTTTCATGATATCCATTCTTTTACATTTTCCGATGTCGTGCAAAATTTCAAGTTTGTCTCCCGTTTTCAGAGGGTGGCCTATATCTTTAACGTGTGTTGCTACGCTGGTTTGCTACGGTTATCGAGTATGTAACAGTCTGTATCTTCTTTAAATAGAGTTCGGAAATTTCTGCCTCTACGTAATATTTTTTACATTAGCTGCAGGCAATTTTGTAAATACTTTGAGTTACCCTCATACTTAGATTGTTGTTGATACTGAAGCTGACTTTAAAATCTGTATTTTTGAATAACCTTGACAAAACAGTAAGTGAACAACTGTCATATAAAAAAGTGTACCAGACTATTTTTGCAGCACAATAACTGATGCAAAACTATCTGAATCGCACGCAGGTTGTGGTGTTAATCACGACATGCAGCGAGACAAACCTCCACACCAGCAGAAGACATCACTGGGCATCAGATTCTGGCCAACCACAGCCCTCTCTGCAAATACCCAAAAAACCTCTCCAGCAGCGGACGGAAAACAAAATGTTCTATGTTAACGTAGTTTAAGACAATTTATTTTTCAGTAACAACCTGAAAATGGGCAGAACATGCTCGAAACACGTTGCAGTATGTCACATTAAACATAGAACAAATACAAGGGACTCATACCAGAAAAGACAAATAAATCCTTATTCCACACAGTCTCTTTTCATAAACGTAGCCAATGTGGCCTTATGTTTTGCGTGAAGTTGTTTCACTACAATTGTTCATGTTTCATGCCTGAAAGTGCGTTAAATCTTCATTTCTCAACTGCTTTCCCCGTAAGCCTAGCTCACACTTGGGTGATTTAACATCATCATACATGTTTTTGGTGATCTGTGGGCTTTTCCTTGAAGTTTCAGATGCAGCCCGTATGAGCGTTCTGGTGTATCAAACATAAAGGATAAACCTTGTAATCATATTTTGTCAAAAGTCAATTTTGTATCTCGATTTTTATTTGTTCAACACTGCCATAACACCTCTTTAATGTCTCTGAATTGCTTAAGAACTATGGCACAGGACAGCCAACATAGCTCTGTTTAGTGTTGCATGCCCGAATTTTCGGTTTTTAATTCATGTAAGAAGCAAAAGAACTGTCGCTGATTTGAATTTCAATTTTAATGAAATTGATGGTTTTTGATGAGTTTTAACACGTTCTATATTTATTACATTTGCGCACAATAAGTCTTAAATTACGAGGACGTGCTGAAAATAAATGTCTCACCAGTGTTTATGTGAAAACTCTTAGAACTCATTAAATAAAACAAACGTTATGAACATTTAAATCTTTATTCTTCATGTCTACATTCTTACTTCTCAATGCAGCACCCTGGCGACGAACACATCTCTCCCAACGAGAGACTAGTTTGTTGCTGCCGTCACTGTGGAATGCTTCACGGAGCAACAACCTCACCTCTGCTTTCACTGCTTCATCACTATGAAAGTGAAGTCCTCGAAGGTGTTCTTTAAGTTTTGGATGCATATGAAACTCGGATTGGCCCAAGCTGAGGTTAGCACCACCGCTTCCTTCATTAGGAGCATGAACAACGCAACGTCGCACATGTCGATACAATCATCACCGTACACGGCTTTCATTCTTCTATGGATTCCAATTAGACGCCAGTTTTCTACTTTTAGACACTCGATTGCGGCATACTGCTTCTCGTGCACCGACAGTTATGTTACTGACCTCCGTGAAAGACGGTACAGTTCAGAGTCATCTAGAAACAGCGGCTTGCAATTTGCGTCAGCGAAGCGGGAATGTCGACCGCGTCATGTGCACGATATGTAACAGCTCAAACGATATGGAACACAGAACAAAAAATTCGGAGGTATTAATTTTCAGATGGCGGCCTTCGTGTAATTTAATGCGTTTGACTGGTGTTAGATCTATCATATATTTTGCTGTTTCTTCAGTAATGCAGGGAAATCGTTGTTTTTCCTTGTCATTCAAAGAGTTCCACCTGTAGCTATAGAAGTTAGTTGCGACAGGGGCTGTTCGCACTCTTGCAGGAGTTGAAAAACACAATTACATGTATCTTTTACTGCACAACTCTTCTGCTTCGGAATTAGTTCCAATAATTCCTCAAAAATTTTTTAAATCATGTCACGAGTACCAAAAAACACAATTAACTGAGGTAAACCTACAGTGCCAGTACTCTCATCATGAAAAGAAGAGAGCTTCGAAACTAGATGATTTTGTTTTGATCTGAAATGTTAAACTGTCGACCAAATCAGTAACTCTTTACGCTACTGTATTTTGAGAGAAGAAGATTCCTTGAAACGCCTTCACATTTCCTGGAGAAACAATTTCAGAAGTTTTTATTAAACACTCTTTTATGAAATCACCAACAACAAAATATTTCAAGTGTTAAGACATCAACTCCGACACGACATAACTTGCGTGCACCGCTGCTTCACTTTCTTGTGTTATTGGTTTAAAAGTTAACTTTTTCTTTAATCCCAACTTGAGCTCTTTCAACCTTTCTTGTCTCATCATAATTACTGCATGTTGACTTACGTTGTGCATAATGGTGATTTATGTTATATAAATTTTGTACGCTAATAGCATTATTGCATATCAGGCCGTTTATTTTGTTGTTTACTTTACAGCAAAATTGAAAATAAATAAATAAAACTCTAATCCCCCACTCGTCTTGGAAATGTCGAAGCTCATCTGCAATTCTTCGTTTGTTTTTATTAACCACTTGGTTTCGATAGAGCTATGCCGAACACAAAGTGCTGATATAAATGAGTAATCGTTAAAAGTTCTCAAACCAATTTTCCAATAAAAATTAATATATTTCTTGAATATAAACTGACCAAATACTGAGAATTGCACAATTTGGTAACCGAAAGCGAAATATAATCTCCTTTCGCTCAACAAACAAATCAATTTGTACAAGACTAAAGTGTGTCGGCGTAGTTCTGTCGCATGAGGTGTTGTGAGGAAGAAGTAAATCTCCGACTCTGCAGGGTGAGAGGAGGAGGGAGGCCAAATGGTTCAAATGGCTCTGAGCACTATGGGACTTAACTTCTGTGGTCATCAGTCCCCTAGAACTTAGAACTACTTAAACCTAACTAACCTAAGGACATCACACACATCCATGCCCGAGGCAGGATTCAAACCTGCGACCGTAGCGGTCACGATGTTCCAAACTGAAGCGCTTAGAACCGCACGGCCACACCGGCCGGCGGAGGCCAAATATTTTTTATCCTGCACTGCTACCAACTCAGCAGCTATGATAAAAACAGCCCACAAAGTAACAACGTTTCATGAGAGCATACTATATGGACGTTCATCTTCAAAAGCGGTGATGAATATGACCCCGATGGGCCAGGAATGGTGTCATTGCTAATTTTTTATTAATTAATACTGGACGCTCGTTCACGGAGCAGCAACTATACCACAAATATTTCAACGCTGCTGTTGGCACCAATTAAAAACATCATGACGTCACAGTCACGAAGACTACCGAAATATATCGATGTGTCGAGCAGACCTAGGGAGCAAAGTGACACGTATATGAGACAGATTTTACTGTCAAAGAATTTGGTCGAGATCGACCTGTTGTTTATGCTTCAATGCGTAGTAGTGCACTCTTCTGTTTTTCAAAGCAAACAGTGTTGCTCCACATGCCCGACTGCAACGCACTGTGAAGAGAGGTGTCTGCAAAACACCTGATTGAAATTTCCTTTTGCAGCCTTTGCGTTTGTCATGTGGTAGTTGCCTACCAAAATATTCACTGCTAATCGGGTTTTGTGCGCTTGTGTGTAAGGTGACACGATATTTACATACTGTTGTATTGGTGGGGCGGGCCATAGAAACAACGTTTAAGTGCCGCACGCGGCCCGTGGGCGCGAGGGTGAGAACCTTGCTGTTGAGCTATCTGATTGGCGGATATTGATTGCTACATTTGCAAATAGTCCCAGACATTTTGTATCGGATTTACATCAAGTCATTTAATAGGACAATAGATATGACACGGTACTGAGTGTTCGTCAAACCAGTAACGTATGTGAGCAACCCTGTGAGCACGACTGTTGCCATACTGGAAGACCGGAGTATCCACAGCATAGTCGCATTGACGTCATTCAGGGTTTAAAAAAAGCGCAAAACTTGATCACCGAAAATTTTAATAGTGATGATGATGATTTTTGGTTTGTGGGGCGCACAATTGTGTGGTTATCAGTGCCGGTACAAAGTCCCAAACTTTACACAGTCCAGTCTCGCCATTTATCCCGAATGATGATGAAATCATGGGGACAACACAAACACCCAGTCTCCGACCCGGCCGGGTACGAAACCTGTGGCCCCGTGATCCAAAGGCAGCAACTCTAGCCACTAGACCATCCTCTACGAACGAAAAGTTTGAAAATAACGTCACGGTTCATGTACTTGGTAACCTTAATGAGTAGTCTAAATCATGGTGCAAGAAACACCTTCAAAATAACACAGAACCACTTTCGACCTGAACTATACCTTCCACACACTGCGGATTGAGCACCTCATTAGGCCATTGTAGCAGTCGACACCTTGGATCATTTAAAATGAGGCAAAATCACGATTCGTCGGGCCACACGACTACAGTCAGCTACTGTCCAAGTTATGTGTTGTTTGGTCTAACAAAGACGCGCACATTTATGTGCCGCTTTGAACAATGACCTTTTACGAGGTACCTGACTCCAAATGTCCATTGCATTCAGTTCCCTTCGCAATGTTCGCTCGAAAACTAGTTGCGATTGACCTGCATACACTGAAAGCAGCAGTTTTCGAGGGGTTTGAAACCAAATCTCATTGTTAAGGCGACATACGTCCCCTTTACTTATCCGTTAGGATTTTTATTTGGGTCACTGTTTGAGCCGTGGTATGTGGCACACCATTCCTTGTACACACATCTCACAGTCTGTGTTGAAACACGAACAAATCGGGCAGCTTCATTCTCGGTGTGGTCATGGACACTTCCAACACGATAACTCCTTTCTTGCATTCTGTCACGTCTCCATGTCATCCAATCTTGCTGCGCTGATCCGAACAACCCACTGGCACATGATTTACTCTCATTACTTACGTCAGACGGCTCCCACATGCGACCAGTATTCTGTAGTAAAGGAGTGACTGGTGTTTTGTCCGAAAGGTTATGTACTCTCATGCCCAACTTTTCGCTTAAATATTATGTCTATCTTTCGGACGGTGCTGTTTATATAGGGATAGTGTTTCCTAGAAGGATTAAGGTTTAACAGTGCGTCTGCTGGAGGTCACTGGAAACAGTTCACAACCCGATTCGGACAAGAATGGTACTTTTCAGATGAAACATGGCAACATCCAGGAGATGTGATTTAGTGAAATCACCGAGAGCGTAAATATGAACAATTGGACATGGATTTTAATCCAACTTCTGTTGACTGCTTGTAAAGTGCTTCACACACAGCGCCACCTCTGTCGTTAGTATTTCGAGACAACTACTGCATCTTTCATATGGTGAGTGCAATGGTTAAGACACAAACTTTTCTTCAGGAGAAGTGGCATTGTAATATACGTCCAGATTCAGTGATTAACGGTTTATGTTTTTTCTCAAAACATTTCAGGCCATTTCTTCCTCGTAGTAATCTAAATGAGCAAGTGCAACGTCTCTAAAGCCCACAACGTTATCGGGACATAAAACTATTATCTTACATAGAAACAAAAGTGGTTGAGTACTCACAAGTACTATTTCTTCGCTCTATCCTTCCTCTCCGAAATGCTTTTTCAGCGAGTTTTACTGGAGAGCTTCAGTGATGTTTGGATAAAAGAAATACGATACTTGCAAAATTGGAATTGTGATGGTAAGTTGTGAGACATGCCTTGATAGCTCAGTTGGTTAGAGTATTCCCTGTGAAACTGGAGAGTTAAGGATTGAATTTCAGTCCGGCGCACAGTGTTAAAGTATCAGAAAGTTTCACTATCATTATTGTTTCACCCTGAGGATCGCGTATAGCAGTAACAGACAATGGAATCCGTCCACTATAGCGGACAGATCATTCGAAATCATGTGAGATGATAGAATCAAGGGAATCTTCTAGGACTGAAGAAAGATAATAGACCACGGTTTGTGGAATAAATATTGGATACATCAGGTAAGGGATTGCGCCCAATCCTTCACTCTATTTGCCTAGCTAAATATATCCAGCTTCTGATTTCTAGTTTTTGTACAGACTAGTAAGGGCCCTATATGCCAAGATGAACAACCTTTATTAACTCTGAATTAAAGCAGCCACAGAACAAAGTAAGAGTTCAGAAAACCTGAACGTGCTGTATCGGCACGAGCTATGAAACTAGACTGCCAGAAAGCCCATAGTCCTCTCAAAGGTCTTTAGCAGCGCAACAAAGATCAGTCCGTAGAGTAATCCAAAGTCGATATCCAGTAGAGAGCATCCAGCTTGTAGCAGCGCATCACGAGGGTATAAGCAATCTTTAGACAGTGAACGTTCTCCTCGTGGCTTCTGAGTAACGTAACCGGAAATGCTGAACTTCCAGATCTGTGCAGAGTCCAAGCGCGTCGCGCTGTTCTACCAATCGTAGCTTCACGGTTCAGTCACATTAATGTGGCCGCACGGGATTAGCCGAGCGGTCTCGGGCGCTGCAGTCATGGACTGTGCGGCTGATCCCGGCGGAGGTTCGAATTCTCCCTCGGGCATGGGTGTGTGTGTTTTTCCTTAGGATAATTTAGGTTAAGTAGTGTGTAAGCTTAGGGACTGATGACCTTAGCAGTTAAGTCCCATAAGATTTCACACACATTTTTTCACATTAATGTGACCACCTATCAAAAGCCTTAATATCCACCTTTTGGAGCGCGGACGTTCAGGAAGAGAGTCGGTAAGGTTGTGGAAACTACCTACAGGAACGTGGAGCCACGCCGACCCCAGTGCCGTGACCAGCTGCTTTGGGTTTCTCGGAACCGTGACGGGAACAGCCCGATCGAGGTGCTCCCACAGATTCTCGATTGGGTTTTAGTCCGTGGAGTTTGGTAGGCACGAGAGTGCGGTAAACTCATCCTGGTGCTCTTTGAACCACGCACGTACCCTGCAAACTATGTGACATGTTGCATTGTCCTGCTGATAGATACCATCCGATGAGGAAAAAGCAATCCGCATGTAAGGTATACAAGGTACTCAAGGATACATGCATACCTACATAGAATCACTATGCCTTCCACAATGACGAGGTCACCCAGGGAATGCTACGAAAACATTTCCCTGACCATAATGCTCCCTCCTTCGACCAGGACCATTACGATGATTGTTGCAGGTCCAGACACGCCAACAGCCATCAGTCCAATGGTGCGTTAAACGTGATTGATCTGAAAAGGCCACCTGTCGCCAGTCAGAGGACGTCCAGTTACGGCATTGATGTACAAATTCCAGCCTTCGTCGCCGACGAACAGTAGTCAGCACGGATGCATGAACCAGGCGCCTGCTGCGGAAGCCGATACGCAGGACTGTTCACTGAATGGTCGTTGAGGATTCGCTGTTGGTAGCCCCTTTGTTCATCTGGGCGGTCAGTTGCTCAACAGCTGCACGTAGTTTCGTCTGCACATATATCCACAGCCGCTGTTCACACCTGTCATCCGTGCCCCGTGGTTCACCACAGTAGCCTCGGCGTTGGTTTTGGATAGTGCCATTTTGCCATGCACGGTATACTTTAACCACAGCGGCACGCGAACAGTTATAAAATTAGCCGTTTCGAAAATACTGCCACCCTCTGCCCGAAAGCCACTGAACATGCCCTTTTGGACGTCAGAAAAATCACTCCGTTTCCGCATTACAACAACTGCGCTGTTTTCTGCGTCCCATGAAAACACTTTATACCGTGTGAATCACGTAAAACTTGCATCGCAGATATGACGGAAACGGAAAGTGCTATTGTTGTGCGGTTTTCACATTGTGGATTAGTAGTCAGGCGCTCTAACCGTTAGCCAACAACAGAGTGTAATAATACTTACAAGGTTTTATTTTTACAAAAATATACTTTTTAAAATGAAATAATGCTTATTGGCATTAACAAACTAAAAGAGGGTAAATTACAATGTTAGTGGTGTTTGTTGCTGGAGTCTAAAGTCGTTTACAGATATCGTAACGTGCAAATTTTCCGCACCGACACTTGTTTGTGCAATACAATATGCTTGCTAGGAACGATGTTGTTGTTATGTTTGCTTACAGTGTACTTCTGTGTTGTTTGAGACGTTGCGACTTGCTAGTCAATCAGTGTGTGACAGTCCAAGCCGTAGGTCCTGAGTCGACGATGGGATTTACCAATGCAGAAAAAGCCGACA
Source organism: Schistocerca piceifrons (assembly GCF_021461385.2). Taxonomy (NCBI): domain Eukaryota; kingdom Metazoa; phylum Arthropoda; class Insecta; order Orthoptera; family Acrididae; genus Schistocerca; species Schistocerca piceifrons. Next base: position 501,308,068 of record NC_060149.1, on the reverse strand, counting down.
TATTCATGGTGTCCGGAGGGTGTAGGGAGAATGCATTCTTGTATGGTGTATGTGACAAGTCATCCTAATAGACGTCAACCTGCTCGGCAGTTATTTATCAACCTCTTCAACCTGTTAAGTGAAATATGTAGTGTGACGCCAAGACAAAGTAACAGAAGGAAACAAGTCACGACAAAAGAGAGGCAAATGAACGTTCTTGCTGCTGTTGCAGTTGATCCGCACGTTAGCTCACACGCAATCGCACGAGGTAATGGCCTGATTCAGGCAAGTGTCCTAAGCATTCTCCATCAACATAGGTTCTATCCCTATCGTATCTCTCCCCGCCAAGAACTGCATGGAAACGATTATAAGAATGTTGTTAACTTCTGTACATGGGCATTACGACAGTATATTTCAGATGTATCATGTATCTTGTTTAGTGTTGAAGGCACATTTACCTGTCATGGTCAGGTAAACCGCCGAAACACGTCTATGGAGTGTAAACATGTGGTGTGGGATAGTGAACCATCAGCTCATAGGCCCGTTTTTCGTAGACGGAATAATGAACGCGCACAAGTATCGCAGCCTTCTAACAGACCATCTTCCGCCGATGCTAGAAGACGTTCCTCTGCAGTCTAGGAGGAACCTATGGTACCAACATGATGGCTTTCCAATCCATAGGCACTAAGTACTGCAGCACGTCTTCACAAATTGTTTCCAAATCGTTAGAAAATGGTTCAAATGGCTCTGAGCACTGTGTGACTTAACATCTGAGGTCATCAGCCCCCTAGAACTTAGAACTACTTAAACCTAACTAACCTAAGGACGTCATACACATCCATGCTCGAGACAGGATTCGAACCTGTGACCGTAGTAGTCGCGCGGTTCCGGACAGAAGCGCCTAAAACCGTTCGGACTCAAAGGATTTGTACCTTGGCCGGCCCGTTCCCCGGATTTGACACCTATAACTGAAAGATGCTGTCTACAAGGACATACCAACAACCTACACCTGATGACATGCAACGGCGTATTACTGCAGCCTGCACCGTGATCTCTGCTATAATGCTGGCACGTGCGCAGCATTCATTCAATACCAGACTGGAAGTGTGCGTTAACGCTGCCGGTGGTCATATTAAACACAACATGTGGTGGTCCATTGTCTCGTTACTGGTTAGAATCCACATAATCAGTGTATGCACTTGTGTTGTTCTTTAGTGTGTGCTACCACATGTATTGTACAAGTGTTGGTGTGGGGTGTGGGAACTTTTCAAAATACGGTAGCTTGTAAACGACTCACACTAGAATCCTGGAATAAACACCACTGACACTCTGATTTACCGTAATTTTAGTCTGTTAATGTCAATAGGCATTTTCCCATTTACAGAAGTGTATGTTTGCACAAAAAAATACACTTCCTAAGTATTATTACAACCTGTGTATGGGCTAACAATGCGAGCCCCTGACTACCGCACGTCGATAGCAATTTCCATTTCCCCACATTTGCGATGCCAGGTTTAGGTGATTCACCCTGTATACCCTCCACCGTTAATGTTGCCTCCTGCCGTCGGTGAGTGGTTATTTCACATTGACGTCGAACATAGACGGTTGTCAGATTAATGTACTGGACCGCGTGGAACTGTGCAACATTAGACATAACAGGTGTGGTGGAAATTAATTGTTAGTCGATGGCGCCGTCATTTCGTCCTGGGCTGGTAGCGCAGTAACGCTCCACGTGCGCAGCAGGTCGGATCTGCCCGTGTCACTGCGGGCCACGGCTTTGTAGGAGATATGCCCTTCAGATGGTGTGTCCAAGTGAACCACTGTAAGTGCCGTTTGTCGTGAGTTTCTGTGCCCCGCAACGACTTTGGTTCGATTATATCGATACTGTTTGTGGTGGAATAGTGGAATCATCATTACTATTTGGGCGAGATACAAGAGCAGTGACTTCCGTAAGTCTATTAACGTGAATATTTTTCGCAACCGTGTCAAATTAAGCATGAGTGCTATCTCTAATAAAATAACCGCAGATGGGCAATAAACCCTAAACTTTTATTTTCTTCTTTATGTTTTAAATGACCCACCAGGGTAGCCGAGAGCGCTAACGCTCTGCTTCCTGGACTCGGGTAGGCGCGCCGGCCCCGGAACGAATCCGCCTGGTGGATTAACGACGTAGGGCCGGTGTGCCGGCCAGCCTGGATGTGGTTTTTAGGCGGTTTTCCACATCCCCCTATGTGAATACCGGGCTGGTCCCCAAGTTCCGCCTCAGTTACACGACTCGCAGACATTTGCAACACATTCGCACTATTCCATGGCTTACATTAGACACAGACAGTTGGGGTACACTAATTCCTTCCCAGGGGGTATGGGGTGGCGGCAGGAAGGGCATCCGGCCACCCCTTAAACTTACCATGCCACATCTGATTAACCATGGCCGACCCTGCGTAACTGCGGGACATGGTTCAGATAAAGAAAGAAAGAAAGAATGTTTTAAATGACTTTAGAAATCCACAAGGTTGAAACAAGAACTGTAGCATATGCTCCGGATTACACAGTATGTATTCCAAACAGCAGTGCAGGGATGATTTACAAAGCACAATGGAAATCATCACAAGATGGGCGTCATGCAGCACGTAAATGTGTATTCTCAAAATTCAAGAGGGGCATCCATAAAGAGGAGTCTAAAACCTATTATTCTTTTTCCATATGAGCACAGCATTGGGCTGATAGTACGTCACACATGGCTGCCTATGGAAAATCACCTCTTGTAGTCGGGATATACGAGTGGATTAGCAAAAGGACCCATGCAATTTGTATTTGTCGCCCTCTGCTTTGCAACACACGGTGTCGTGCACAGTTCAAAATGTGCATGTAGGTGTCTTGTATTCATGTGTGAATTATTCAATTGTAGAATTATTTGTGAATTGCGTCGTTCATTGCTTTGCTAGTGTTTGTATCAGATTAACCTACACCCATTTCACATCAAAACTTGTCGAAGGCAGTGTTACAGTCACATTATTGCTTTATTCGTTTATTAACCTGGTAGACGTATTGGCTACACTTGGTTAAAGGCAGCAAACATTTATGTGAGTCTTTCGTCGCGCTGTTCCTTCCAACAAATGTTAACCTCCTGCCTGAAAAAGGTGACACTGCTTAATCAGATGATTTGCTTATGCCTTAACAAGATGATTTTGTGTTGAGGGTCAACTATCTACACCTGCACCAACAGTCGATCTTCTGCAAATATTCATGTATTTCGCTACAACTTTCTGGCGTTGTGACTTCTCTATACAGGGTGAAGGGTTAAACATAACTCCACCGACAAAATTTCAGAGGTTGTTCAGGTGTGCCTTCTGAATATTTTGGTGTCAGGCACCCACGATCTCTGGAGGCTTGTTACAGAGCAATAATGTAACGATGATTTGTTTTGCTACCGCAGTCACTCTTGTTTCTGTGAAAATATCTTCATAGGAAGTGAAGGAGCGTCCAATATGCATTAATCAAAAAGTATTACACACAACACATAGTAATGCAAGAAACTTCAGACGAACCACGTACACTGTGCCGTGTTTGCACTCGGCGCGGGAACGGCTCAGCATAGCGGCATCGTGCCGTCCTCTTCCATCACATTCAGTGCACCAGTCCAAAAGACGAATATCGACCAACTCTTCATCCTTAAACCTATCCATAATACTGCTATGTGTCACTATTAACGCACAACTAAAACTGCCGGAAAATAAAACCCAGTAAGCCGGCCGCTGTGGCCGAGCGGTTCTAGGCGCTTCAGTCCGGAACCGCGCTGCTGCTACGGTCGCAGGTTCGAATCGTGCCTCGGGCATGGATGTGTGTGATGTCCTTAGGTTAGTGAGGTTTAAGTAGTTCTAAGTTCTAGGGGACTGATGACCTCAGAAGTTAAGTCCCATAGTGCTCAGAGCCATTTGAACAATTTTTTTGATTAAAGCTGATTCTTGAATTCATTTGCTGCCAACTGCACATGAAATCGAAATCTCCATCGACGTTGTAGTGGGTATCGTGGACTACTGGAAGACGTGTTGTCGCTGGGAACAGCGGTAACTCTCAGAAGAGAAAGAAAGCAAGCGAATGGAGTTGTCGCTGCAGCACTTAATGTGGTACTGCTGCAACATATAGTCGCAACGGAAAGTGGGTTAATCATATGATCGTATGACATCTAAAACGAAAAAAACAGCAACCTCATGGTCTCACCTCGTCTCCCCCCACCCCTCCCCTCCCCTCCCCACCCCTCCCTCGTATACACAAGGTGTGTTGCTGGTTGACTTCCTCACCCAGGGAGAGACAGTGAATGCTAGCAGTTATTTTGCCACAGTACAACGGTTAAGAAGGCGATTCGGAAGAAACGACCGAAACTGCATTCGAAAGGCGTCATGTTGCTGCACGTCAACGCCTGGCCGGATAAATTTGCTCCAGCGTATCCTATGGATCGTAGTGGAACACTCTCTGTACACCCCGGATCTCGCACCAAGCGATTTTCAAATCTTCGGATTGTCAAACAAGCATCTAGTAGGTCGCCACTTTGGAATCGACACCGATGTTCAGGAGGCTGTTGTGAAGTGGCTCCAAGACCTCAACTGTGTTTTCATTTGTGGAAGTTTCAGGTTAGTTTACCAATGTAACAAATAAACATACAACCATCAGTCGGGTGGGTACGTTCATGTCCACGACGCCAGTGTATAAGTAGTTAAGTGGCGTAAATGTAAGATTTGCACCGCCCTCGTAGCTTGTACAGTTTGTGTATTTTAGGTCCTAAACCTCTTTATCAGTGCTGTTTTCGTCACAGGAAATCTTAACGAACTGTCACCTGTGTAAACCTGCGTCCTCGCTGTAGTTCAGTAGAACGCTCTGTATCTCCAATTGTGAATGAGACAATGCAGCTTGTGTACACTGTTAAGTCTTTCAGAATGCCTCGAAGAGTCATTTTAAGCCTAGAGAATGCTCACATTTTCACTTTACGGCAAGAGGAGTTGTCAACACTGGAAGTTGACTGCCGAATTGGCGTACGCCATAGTGACATAATTTGAGTATTCAGCAGCTGTTGTTTGACATAAAACACTGTGATCGGCATCGTTGTAGTGTCAAAAAGACGACATAATGAGAGTTAGCTACATATTATGACTCACTTGTACCCCGAGGATAGTTCAACACAACTGCGCACTGCCTACAGAGCCGGCCGAAGTGGCCGTGCGCTTAAAGGCGCTGCAGTCTGGAACCGCAAGACCGCTACGGTCGCAGGTTCGAATCCTGCCTCGGGCATGGATGTTTGTGATGTCCTTAGGTTAGTTAGGTTTAACTAGTTCTAAGTTCTAGGGGACTAATGACCTCAGCAGTTGAGTCCCATAGTGCTCAGAGCCATTTGAACCATTTTGAACTGCCTACAGAAAAAGGTGTAGCAGCGCTGAGGCCCAAAACACGCGGCTGTAGGGAGATGGGCGCACACCCACGTGACGAGAGAGCGAGCACGTGCACTCGTAGACCGTCCACTACACTCAGTCGCGCTGGAAACAGAGAAATGGTGGCTTCATAAGAAAAGCAAATGGGTGTAGTGCATTGCTTTACAGCGAAAGGGGTGTGGAGAACGGAGCTCCATCGAAGAATGGCACAAGTTAGCGAAGGGCACTGCATGTCCGTTGCAATTTTGACGCTCAATCTTACCTCTGGGGCAATGGCTGCCACCGTAACGCACCGGTCTTCAAAAATGAGGGCATCCACCTGTTGGGTAATGGTATCGGTAATGCGATGTGGCGTTCCACATCTTTAGTCATTGGACAACGACATCCGTCCTTCATTGAATCACTCGTGCACGCCTTGACCCTTACAACAGACTTTTAGTGATCTTCCTAAACTAGAACACATCGATGTTTCACTCTTTTAGTAAATAATTCTGATATTGCACGACACACTTATCGCATACAAGTCTGCACCGGTGCCCAGAGCGTACAGGTCTGGAACTGCCAACGTTTTCGTTAGCCCTATTACACGGTAGACCTAACGTGTAAGTCTGCACCAGCGTCGCAAGGGTACACATTCGGAACTGCAGGCTTATTTACATCGTTGAGTGTGAAAGCTGATATTTTTGTACAGCTGATATTTACTCATACTGAAATTTCTGATAGGCTTAGGGTCGATTTATTAAGCAGTTAATGTTATTATTGTACAGAATTATGGACTGAAGTGTTCATTGTATGTCATGGTGGTACAAGCAAATGATTATCTATGTTTACGTTTCACAGTATTTTAGACATGGAGGACGCAATTATCTTTGCAGCATTTGCTGTGACAGAGTTCGCTTGGTCGTTAGGAGAAGGACAGAACGATGACGTAATTGCAGGAGGCGGAATTAGATTCGACATTGGCCGGGAGGAAGGGTTGAAGTCAGGGACATATACCCCCTGTTGATGAAGGAGTTGAGGCCTGAAAATCGACAGGTATTTAGGATATTCGTCCGAATGGACGTCTCTGGTTTGGACAAGCTGCTGTCGACCGTACGTGACGGTATTCGCGCAAGTGACACAGTAATGAGGGAAGCTATTTCACAATAACGCGACCGCAAAGATGCAAAACGGCTTTTACAGTCCTCACTGGTCGCGGCCGACGCAACTGCTCTGAATCTTGTGGCTATTCTCTGAACACTTTCCTTCCCGACATGCTGAAATAATACAAAAGAATCAGTCAAATCAAACGCATGCGGTACTTTCACCAATTAAGGTGATACATACACAAATCGAGCGTAAAATTATATGCACAGTTACATAAAACCTATAAACTCAGAATTAAACATTTGTAAACTTACATTATTTTGTCACAGCGTATCTGAAGGATCATAAAGGCACCATTCTTGTTGTTTGCTTTAATAAGCACACGTATACGTTCTTTATTTCTTTACATTTCTATAATAAAAAGCTATCACTAGATACATTGCTGGCCATCCAAAACGCAACACCAGGAAGGACCAGAGATATCACACCCAAATTGATTTGGGAGATACCACGTTGTACAAAGATCACATGATTGAGAATACAGCCCATTGTGAAGTGAGGAAGATGATGAAATCAGTAATGAGTGTTGCTGTCACTGCTGGCTATAACCGCTACTACACGCCTCGGCATTGAGTCAGAGAGGCTCTGGATTTGTTGTTGGGGTATAGCAGTCCATGTAGCTTCCACATATTGCCAAAGTTGATCTGGTGTAGCAGGGGTAGTATACCCCGGCCTGTCGTTCCGCTATCGTCGACCAGACGTTTCCGATAGGCAAGAGATCGAGAGAACAGAGACACCAAGGCAGCACAGTGGAATCTGATGGGCGACGAAGAAGTCTTGAACATTGCGTGCCACGTGGGGGTGGGCATTATCCTGTTGTAATATGGCCATGGGCAAGCTCCGAAGGTATGGGAGGACAACAGTCTGGAACTCATCAGAAATGTAATACTGACTGATTAGAGTACCAGCAGTGCTTACTAAGGGGGTGCGGGAGTAGACTCCAATTCCACCCCAAACCATGATACAGGGTGCAGAACCAGTATGGCGATGCATAAGGCAACTGTTCATCAGTCTCTCACGACGGTGTCTCCAGACTCTAATCCGACCAACGTGATGACGCAAGTAGAATCGGGATTCGTCACAAAAGCAATGCCGTTCCATTCAGTTGTCCATGTCCGTCGTTCATCGCACTATTACCGGCGCAACCGCCTGTGGCGTTGACTCAGCGGTAAACGCAGCGAAGGATGCATTGCGGATAGTCCACTCTGCTGCAAACGTCGTCGAATAGTACGCGTCGAGCCGGCCGGAGTGGCCGAGCGGTTCTAGGCGTTACAGTCTGGAACCGCGATACCGCTACGGTCGCAGGTTCGAATCCTGTCTCGGGCATAGATGTGTGTGATGTCCTTAGGTTAGTTAGGTTTAAGTAATTCTAAGTTCTAGGGGACTGATGACCGCAGCAGTTAAGTCCCATAGTGCTCAGAGCCATTATGAAGTACGCGCCGACTCTGCTTGTTGTGCAACAGACCAAATTTTTTATGATATGGTTCGCGATGTGGTAGAGCGATGCATCACTGACGTGCACACAATATGCCTGTCAATATGCGTAGCGGTGCAACGAGGTGGGTGTAATCCGTCCAGCCGGCCGATGTGGCCGAGCGGTTCTGCGCGCTTCAGTCTGGAACCACGCGGCCGCTACGGTCGCAGGTTCGAATCCTGCCTCGGGCATGGATGTGTGGGGTGTCCTTAGGTTAGTTAGGTTTAAGTAGTTCTAAGTTCTAGGGAACTGATGACCTCAGATGTTAAGCCCCATAGTGCTCAGAGCCATTTGAACCATTTTTGTAATACGTCCCGTCGATCCGTCGTTCTCTCCTGCATCCAGCGATTACAGAACCGCATCACAGTCTCTTGGTTCCGTCCGACACGATCCCGATTTTCTCTGAAGGGTGTTCCTCGATCCCTATAGGCATCTATTCTTCCTCGGCTGAACTTCGAAATTTGCTCGAAAGATGCTCGCTGTCTTCTACGAAGCATATTGAAGTTGCTTATGCAAAACAGCCGGGCTACAGAACAATTCCAGTACGTCCACACGGCCACCAGTTCCCTCCTTATGCAGCGGTTGTAGGTGGCGCTACTGGCACTCGTGATGTGTGCCTACATGCTAATCTTATGCATCTCTCGTCGGCGCAAACACATGCTGCGGATTTCACCTGATTTGGATGCTTCCTTCAGGGTGTTGTACTTTGAGTGGCCAGCAACTTTTCTCAGCGCCAATATAAAAATGAGAATTGTCGCTTTTTTATTACTGTACTTATAAAAAATTACTGCCTGGAAAATGTGAGGAATATCTCGTGCAATAGCCAAAATATTCCTCAAGAGCTCACGTATATCTCGTACGCTCATTGCTGACCACAGGTGAAAACAATAACAAGCAGAAACCCCTTCGAAATGTTGGGCTCTACGCATGTGCGCGTCCACCTCTTCTACTGCGCATACGCGGATCCACGGAAGTATAGAACGCTTCCTATTTCTCCCCGATGGACAAACCGTCTGCTAAAATCGCAGCTTCACCTCTTCTGGTCGTATACTCGTGACTTCTACACGTTAGGTGCATCGTGTAATACTGGATTGAGACTGACCTATCTCTTTTCCAATGTCACTGGAATCTTCGCTGCGGATGAGATTGCCGATAAATGTGACCTACGATAGAGGCTAATTCTGCAGCGTATTCAATGTAACTGGAATTTCGTCGGGTTTGGTGCTTTGTGCTCTCTAAGTACACTTAATTTTCCCCAGTACATGGGATACTGAAATATTTCTGACTTGTGAGTCTTGACTACTTGTGGCGGTCGAACAATGGTGTGGTAATATCCTCATCCATACATACATTTTTAAATGAAGGAGTTAATATTTATGGTGGCTAGGACTTCGTGGGATTTCCTGATGCATGTGACTGCGAAAATTATTATAGGTTTGCCGCATGCCGTTATTACGGCTGCACGATTTGCTGTTAATGTACGAGCACAAGGCGCCCACTTTCTGAACACATTCCAGCAGGAAGCTAGGGAATGTAGTGGACTGAAGGTATACTCTAATAAACCCGGTGGTGCATGCTTGGGACGAACTGGTTCTTGCAGGACGGCGTCTCAGGGTCCCTCCCCACACGCTGGATGACATCATGAGGTTAAAAAAAAAAATAGCTCTGAGCACTATGGGACTTAACATCTGAGGCCATCAGTCAGCTAGACTTTGAACTATTTAAACCTAACTAACCTAAGGACATCACACACATCCATGTCCGAGGCAGGATTCGAACCTGCGACCGTATCAGCAGCGCGTTTCCAGACTGAAGCTCCTAGAACCGCTCGGCCACAATGGCCGGCTGACCTCACGAGGGCCGCCGTCGATTAGTGAGACACACCTGGCCAGCAACTTCACGATCATCTTGTGAACAGAATACCAAAGAGGATACAGGCATCGTACAATGCACATGGTGGTACAAAACGGTACTGAATGTTACCCAGCCGCAGATTTTGGTTTCACGGAAGTGCTAAGATATGCACTTTCGAACATACTGCATTTCTTTTAGTGATTTTTTGTTTTAAAGTTTTAGTTTCATACGACTTATTTGTTTATTCCTATTCTTGAATTCATTCCAAACTTTTCCACAATAACTCAAACACAAAATTTCACAGGAACTCATGTGGCGCACACCTTACACATACAAAGCCTTGACACATCGAAACATAAAGAAAGAAACCAGCATTAAACCACCTACACTAAGATGTTGTCGGAACAGCATTGCGGAATTTTCATGTTGCACCTCATGATCAGTGACTGAGTATGAGACAGACTTTGGCTCTCATTGAGATATACGACCGAAGATTTAAATTGCACCGGTGTAGATGGGGTACCTTCTCAGGATGGACGACCTCCGCAGGATGAAGGAAGTTTGAAATAAAAGAGTTAAATAAACTGAATTCTAGTACGCTCTGACCGTGGTAGGCCTATACAGGGTGTTACAAAAAGGTACGGCCAAACTTTCAGGAAACATTCCTCACACACAAAGAAAGAAAATATGTTATGTGGACATGTGTCCGGAAACGCTTACTTTCCATGTTAGAGCTTATTTTATTACTTCTCTTCAAATCACATTAATCATGGAATGGAAACACACAGCAACAGAACGTACCAGCGTGGCTTCAAACACTTTGTTAGAGTAAATGTTCAAAATGTCCTCCGTTAGCGAGGATACATGCATCCACCCTCCGTCGCATGGAATCCCTGATGCGCTGATGCAGCCCTGGAGAATACCGTATTGTATCACAGCCGTCCACAATACGAGCACGAAGAGTCTCTACATTTGGTACCGGGGTTGCGTAGACAAGAGCTTTCAAATGCCCCCATAAAGGAAAGTCAAGAGGGTTGAGGTCAGGAGAGCGTGGAGGCCATGGAATTGGTCCGCCTCTACCAATCCATCGGTCACCGAACACCGAATCTGTTGTGGAGAAGCGTACGAACACTTCGACTGAAATGTGGAGGAGCTCCATCGTGCATGAACCACATGTTGTGCCGTACTTGTAAAGGCACATGTTCTAGCAGCACAGGTAGAGTATCCCGTATGAAATCATGATAACGTGCTCCATTCAGCGTAGGTGGAAGAACTAAAATGAGCTCTAACATGGAAATTAAGCGTTTCCGGACACATGTCCACATAACATCTTTTCTTTATTTGTGTGTGAGGAATGTTTCCTGAAAGTTTGGCCGTACCTTTTTGTAACACCCTGTATAGGGCTCGCCTGGGCGCCCGCTAGTCGTTATTACAGTAGGTAGAGGAGTAGGAAGAGAGAGGAAACGATTCGCTTCTCAATTAGTTGGTGGCCGGTAAATAAGAGCAGATCCGGAGGCAGATGTCCTAAGCCATCCGCTCGGTAGAAGAGCTAAAACATAAGAGAAAATGTGGCAGACCTAGATCACTGGAGTTCTCTGCACTCCAAGGAACGTCCAGCAACCTCCACGTGAAGCTTCTCCCACGCTTGCTATCGACTCCGCCATGGTGGCGTGTGTAGCTGGTTTTGTCAGCGTCATTGATCCCATGGTTTTGCCACTCACATTGTCTCTGAAGGAATTTAACTATGACGCATAGCTGAAAAATTCAGAATAAAATTTTGTGTCGAAACCCTAAAATATTCCCAGAGTGGCTAACCGTTCTGTACGTAATAAATATCACATGAATGGGATCTCTATTCCGATCCGAATGGATTTACCTCTAATTTTATCAAGGTTAAGAAGCATAAAAAATGAAATCTTGTCAACTTCAAATAGCGCGTTTTGTTGAACAGGGCGTATGAGTGGTTAGAAGCACGTGAGAAATGTTTCGGGGCCGTGTCATAGATGTTGCGAGGTAGTTTATTGTGAAATAGCAGTGGTCGACGAGGCAGAAATAACAGCTCGGCGGGCCGCGGTTCTCGTGACTCACTGTGTCTGTGACGGCGCAAGAGAGGCTTGGTTTATAAGCGGTCGTATGGCAGTCTGCAGAAAGTGTCACAGTGACGTTTGGCTGCGGTTTTGTGGCTCTGACTTACCGCTACGTGCTAGTGTTGGTTATGAAGAAAGAAACTGTATAAATTGTATTTTGACGGTACAGAATACGCCCGTAAATTATCCTTTATAAACCCAATGAACTGTAGGCTCTGCTTGAGTAATATGTACTCATTCACTCTGAGGAATATATGTGAGTAATTCAAAGAAAGGAAGGAAAGAATATGAAGATGTAACGGCCCGTCGGCAACGAGGTTACGAGAGACGGAGCACAAACCTAAATAGCGGAAATATGAAGAAGGCAATCGGCCACCCTCTTTTCAAGCGAACCATTCGACATTTGCCTTTATCGATTCAGAGAAATTCCGTTTCATCTTCATATACATGGATACTCTGCAAGTAACGCTTAAGTGTATGGCGGAGGGTTCATCGAACCACCTTCACAATAATTCTCTATTATTCCACTTTCCAACAGCGTGCGGAAAAAACAAACACGTGTCTTTTTCTGTGCGAGCTCTGATTTCTCTTATTTTATTATGATGATCGTCTCTGCCTATGTAGGTTGGCGTCAACAAAATATTATCGCTTTCGGAGAAAAGGTTTAAGTTTCGCGTTAAAATCCCGCCGCAACGAGAAACTCCTTTGTTTGAATAATGTCCACCTCAAATCCTGTATCATGTTCGTGGCGTTCTCTCTTCTGTTTATCGATTATACAAAAACCAAACGTGCTGCCCTTCTTTGAACTTTCACGATGTACTCTGTTAACCCTACCTGGTAAGGATCCCATACCACACACCAGTAAGCGCAGTGTCTGGATAGCCCAACGGCGACATGAAATGGGTTCCTCTAGAATGTGTGCGCCACATTGCCCAGAGACTGGTTCTTGTTTTGAGAGTGAGACTAACGTGTTTCTGAAAATAACCTGCCTCCGCAGCTAAGGTTGCAAGCGCACGCTTGTGCCGTAGCGATCGACTCAGATCTAGCCATTTTGATTCCTGAAAGTGGAGGAGGTTTAGAGAGGAGATAGCATAAATGCACTTGTCACCAAATTCCTCATTTGAATTTAAACTCTCTTGGCAGTGACTCATGGAGTGAGGATATGTGCCTCTGTGGACCGTGATAGGTCAGTCGGATGAGGTCGTGAAGCTCTATAGCTTCTTTAGTGGTGTCCAGAAAAGCTGGTTATGTGCAGGCACCTGGCTCCAAACTTTGGCTTACCATCGCAAAAAAAATGTAATCTTCCCTGCACTTCAGGAATACACGCGCACTTCTCGAGTATATGTACTCATCAGTTACCGATCCTACCCAGTTCCACATCTGACACGTCTACGAGGAAGCTATTGGAATGACGTTCGCTACAAATATTTGTTACAATGAAAACTCACATGGAAGATACGATGTTTACGTTGAAATGAGTGTAAAAGTTATCCAAATATTGCCGGGGTACTAATCGTAACACTCGTATTTACTGATTAGTTAAAACTAACTCACCATTAAAAGTCGTTACCATCATATTAAACTTGCGTGTTAGTATGAAGAACAGTGCACGAAACATTCAACGATTTTCCTAATCTCACAACATCGTAACACTCTCCTAATCAGGTAAGACAAGTCAGTTGTTCTCTCTACAGGGTGAACCGAACTCCGCTGAAAAAATTTTGGAGGTTATTCAGGGATATTTTCTGATTATTTTGGTATAAGGAAAATTTGTGGTAAGGTCTTATGGGACCAAACTGCTGGGGGTCATCGGTCCCTAAGCCCACACACTATTTAATCTAACTTACACAAAGGACGACACACACACCCACACCCGAGGGAGGACTCGAACCTCCGACGGGATGAGCAGCACGGACCGTGACAAGACGCCTGAGACCGCTCAGCTACCCCGCGCGGCTTGGTATAAGGAACTCGTGGTCCCCGGTGACTTGTTACAATGCGATAATGTAAGTATGATTTGTTCGTTATGTTACCCCAGTTACCTTTGTTTCTGTGAAAATATATTCACCACAGTGAAAAAGCTTGTAATTTGCAATCACCGAAACGTACAACACAAAATGAGTAACGCAACAACCTGCGGATATAAAAGTCCTGTGAAGTGGTTGCCGTCGCCTCGGGAACAGCTCAGCATAACATCGTGGCAGCCTTCCATTCCATTCAGTGAACCCATACACGAGGCGTGTATCAACCAACTTTTCATCAGCAGTGCTACCCATATTGCTGTGTATCATTGTTAACGTACAACTAACACTGCCGGAAGAACAAACCCGAGACAGAGCCTAGTAGTAAAGAATGTAAGCTTAAGGTCGAAGAGGAAGCTGGGCATTATTGATGTCATCTGTAGGAATCGTGAGTGAGCGGAAAAAAATGGCTCTGAGCACTATGGCACTTAACATCTGAGATCATCAGTCCCCTAGACTTAGAACTACTTAAACCTAACTAATCTAAGGACGTCACACACATCCATGACCGAGGCAGGATTCGAACCTGCGACCGTAGCAGCTGCGCGGTTCCGGACTGAAGCGCCTAGAATCGCACGGCCACAACGGCCGGCGGAACAATATTGTTCCCAAACAAGACACGCACAATTTACAATGGTGTGCAGATATTTTCATTGAAACACAGATACAAATGCAGGGTGCCTCAAATCTTTTGGGTCAAATTGAAGCGGGTGGTAGTGGGTCCCTAACCGATTATATTGAGATAGGGAACCAGTGGTCGGGAATACATATTCATTGTTATGGACATAACACAGTGTACACCGCATAGCAACAACGTAGCTCGTAGTAATTGTTCAAAGTGACGACCGCAAGTCTCAACGTATGCATGCAACGATTAATGTGCCGGTGCGATGCATGCAGTCGGCACATGACACACATGCTATGAACTAAGTTGAGTACAGTATGTCTGTTTGGTGGCTGGGGGTGTACGCTTTTTATCAGTGCACAACAGACACCCGGAATCTTTGCGCAAGTGCGGCAGTACTGCATGTGCCGTTGCAATACATGCGCTGAAACTGGCGGTCGTCGCTTTGAGCAATTACTATGAGGTACGTCGTTTTTATGCTATGTACCCTGTATATGACCATAACACGATAAAGGTGTATTTACGACCATTGATTTCCTATCTCAATGTAATCGGTCGTGGATCCACTATCACCTTTTTCCATTCGACCTAAAAGGTTTGAAAGAATCTGTGTAAATGTGGTAAAGAATCAAACGAAATACATTTTTTTGTAAGGAGCCGCCGGAGAACACGAATCCCCTATATGAAAATTCTCAGAAAATATCCCCAAACAACTGCAGAAATTTTGTCAGTGAACTTCGGTTCACACTGTAGAGAGAACGTCAGACTTGTCTTCTTTTGTACGCATAATTATTAAAATTATGTCAGTCTACGGCAGTCGTTGAACGCTTCGTACGCCGCTCTTCTTACAGGGTAATTTATAGTTTAAAGTGGAATTACAACTGTGAAGCAACTTCACTTTTTCGTATTCACAAAGCTATGTCAGAAGCGAGAGTCAAGTCAGCTCTCAGAAAAAAAAGAAAATTCATTGACTTAACGGCTCAGCCACCAAGTTTTTAAAATACATCAATGTCTTGCTCCTCAAGCCATTATATGATGTGTGACAGAAGGCCAGTGATCTGCCAGTAACATTTAAGCTGCCTGCTATTGTAGTCGCGGATGATGGGCACCAAGAACGACTGTCAGTGTAAGCACGAATTCATCTAATTGTACCATTCTGTAATGAAAAGCTGCTTGAGAGGGCTCCCATGGTTCAAATGGCTCTGAGCACTATGGGACTTAACATCTGAGGTCATCAGTCCCCTAGAACTTAGAACTACTTAAACATAACTAACCTAATGACATCAAACACATCCATGGCTGAGGCAGGATTCGAACCTGCGACCGTAGCGGTCGCGCGGCTCCAGACTGAAGCGCCTAGAACCGCTCGGCCACATCGGCCGGCGGGCTCCCATGAAAAGCGAATGATCGTAGGCAATGAAACATTGTGGAAACTTTTTAATGACATGCGGAAAAGAAGTAACGAATAAACCATCGAAAGAAAACATTTTAATTCCCACATGAGAGGGTAACAATTTTTAATTGCGTACCATGTTTACGTTACAGGTTACAAACATTGCTCAATGTCTTCTGGTAAACCTTCCGGGATGTAAGGTCGTGGTCCATGAAACTCTTCAGCTCCTAACGTGCTGACCCTCTGCATCCACCACAGCTTGGAATCGCACTACAGATACAATTTCACAAGTGTTCGCAGCATTTTTTGAACGGTGGACCATGGAATGTTCAACTGTCGTGACACAACTGATGCACTGCTTGAAGATCGCACATTGCTTCCAGCATTCTCCGCCAATTCAATAGTAACTTCTTCAACAATTTGTAGCGCAATTCCCAAATCGCTGCTTAAATCGAACTTCGAATCGTGTTGTTCAACCTCGGTACGGAAAGAGGACCCCCCCCCCCCCACCCGTATTCCTTTAATGCGTCGATACTCGCGAAGACCAACAGCACTATTTCTGTTATTTTAATAAGAAAACTTTACAAGTAAAGCCATGCTCACCTTGTCCAGAACCATGTTGACTGTCTGCAGCTTTACTGCATGCTAACGCTTGGGTCTCAACCCTACGTCACCGTACCAGTATCGGCGCCTAATAGCAAGTCATGACACTAGCAGTAGTAATAACACTAATGCTGCAGTGCACAGTCTGAACATTATTCCTATAAAGTTGGACACTGTAAATAGTTTTCCATCTACTCTGTCTCAACTAGCGAAAGTTTAATTAAAACCACGTTGTACACTCGAAGGTAACTGAGTTAGATAAATCCACTTATTAGCACGTAGCACTTAGCAGTTAGCTACGCCCTCATGACGACGTGCCAAAGAATCCACAAGACTCCAAAAACGCTGTGGAGGTATCCTGGTCTACGAGTGCTCAACTACCATTCATTGGTCAGGGACGTTGGCCGGCGCTGGGTGCAAATCTGCGGTATCTAGCTCGATGACGTTACGGATGTGCTCAGTAGGCATGAGGATAGATAATGAAGAGTTCACACAACATGCTCATATCATTTCAATGTTCATACCATCCTGACACAGTCAGGGAGGGATGGCGTGGTAGTTTATCTCGCTAAAAATACAAGTTGCCTGTAGGATGCAGTAGCCGAGCATACGGATGTGTGTGATCAAACCGGACAAGAGACATCACAATAATACCGCGAAACAACGTCTCTAGCGTGATAATGGCTTAAAGGCGGCGAGGAAGAGAATCCAGAAGTTTCTTCAGGTATGCCATATCCAAATGAACTCATTTATTGCTGACTAGATCCCATAGAACTACCAAATTATGGGGATGCTGGCTGCTACATTTCTCACGCTGCTCAAAATAGTCACAGACGTTTTCTATTGGATTAAAATCAAGTGATTTAATAGACCAGTCAAGATTCGATAGGGTTCCTGAGTGTTCGAAAAACCAGGAACGTTTGCGAGCAACCCCGTGAACGCAGCTGTTGTCATCTTCGGGAATTTCGACACCATACTCATCATGAAGATGTAGGGAAAAAAGGCAACACGTGGTCACCGAGAATGTTAAAATAAACGTTCTGGTTTATGTGCACTGCAATCCGAATCATTCTAAGCCACGTTGCATAAAAACATCCCCAAAACGTCACAAAACCACCTCCAACCTGAACTACACCTTCTGCCCACGGCGGGCTGAACGGATCATTGCGCCGTCGATGAACTCGGCGCCTTGCATCATTCGAAAAGGAACAAAAGTACGACTCGTAGGACGACAATAAAAAATGTCCTGCCAGCTTTTGCCCATTACCTGTGTCGTTTGGCACACAAGACGTGCACCTTTACACTGAGTCATGTGATAGCTATACGCACATTTACAGATGGCGGTAGTATCGCATACTCAAAGTATAAAAGGGCTGTGCATTGGCGGAGCTGTCACTTGTACTCAACTGATTCATATGAAAAGGTTTCTGACGTGATTATGGCCGCACAACTGGAATTAACACACTTTGAATGCGGAATGGTAGTTGGAGCTAGACGCATGGGAAATGCCCTTTCAGAAATCGTTACTGAATTTTATATTCCGAGATCCAAATTGTCAAGAGTGTGCAGAAAATACCAAATTTCAGGCATTATATCTCACACAGACAACGCATTGGCTGACGGCCTTCACTTTACGACCGAGAACAGCAGCGGTTACGTAAAGTTGTCACTGTTACAGACAAACAACATTGTGTGAAATAACCTCAGAAATCAATATTGGACGTACGACGAACGTATCCGCTAGGACAGTGCGTCAAAATTTGTCGTTAATGGACTCTGGCAGAAAGCGACCGACCCAAGTGCCTTTGCTGACAGCACGACATCGCCTGCAGCGTTTCGGGGCTCGTGACAATATCGGTTGGACTCTAGGAGACTGGAAAACCGTGGCCTGGTCAGGTAAGTCCAGATTTCAGTCGGTAAGAGGTCGTGGTAACGTTCGAGCGTGGAACAGACCCCACGAAACCATGGATCCAAGTTGTCAACAAGAGACTGTGCAAGCTGGTGGTGGTTCCATAATAATGTGGACTGCGTTTACATGGAACGAACTGGGTCCTGTGGTCCATCTGATCCGAGGAGAAGGAATTAGTGTTTAAAGTCCCGTCGACAACGAGGTCATTGAAGACGAAGCACAAGCTCGTATTAGGGAAGGATGGGAAAGGAAATCGGCTGTGCCCTTTCAAAGGAACCATCCCGGCATTTGCCTGAAATGATCTAGGGAAATCACGGAAAACCTAAATCAGGATGGCCGGATGCGGGATTGAACTGTCGTCCTCCAGAATGTGAGTCCAGTGTGCTAACCACTGTGCCACCACGCTCGATCTGAACCGAAGGGTGACTGAAAATGTCTATGTTCGGCTACTTGGAAAACATTTGCACCCATTCATGGTCTTCATGTTCCCAAACAACAATGGAATTTTTGTGGGTGACAATGCGCCATGTCAGCGGGCCATAATTGTTCGCGACTGGGATTTGAATAATTCTGGACTATTAGAGCGAATGGTTTCGCCACCCATATCGGCAAACAAGAATCCTATCGGACATTAATGGGACATAATCGAGAAGCCAGTTTGTGCACAAAATCCTGCATCAGCAATACTTTGGCAATTATGGACGGCTGTAGAGACATCATGACTCAATATTTCTGCAGGGAAGTTCCAACGACTTGTTGAGTCCATGCCACGTCGAGTTGCTGCACTACACTTTGTGAAAAGGAGGTCCGACACAATATTAGGAGATATACAACGACTTTTGTCACCTCAGTGTATATGACGCTGTGAGAAATGGCCTTTACGAGGTACACGACCCCAAATGTTTATTGCATTCAATTTCCTTGACAATATTCGCTCGGAATCTGGTTGAGATGGTCCGACTAGAAGTAACAGATATGGCTAGTATTATGAACAGCAAAATAATTCACGATGGCCGAAGCAGAGAGGATGTAAGACGCAGGCTGGCTACAACAAGAAAAGCATCTCTGGAAAACGAGGGATTTGTATATGAAAATGGCACCTGTTGTTTCGGACATGTCCGAAAGAACAGATACCATCTTATATATATATATAAGTCATACATTGCCATCTGTGGTGTTCACACCCGATTAAGAACGATGTCAAGCCTTTTATAATAACCAGGGGACCATCATAAATTATGGTGACTTCAGTGTAATTATTTTCATTGAATGAAGTGTCACTTCTGTTGGTCTCATTGTATATTTCTTTCAGTTGCCTTCTGTTCTTTGCTGTAGCCGTTCTTTCTGTGTATAGCTCATCGTGCTATGTTACTTGGTGGTGTCATGTCATGCTGAAGTTAGTTACGTCCTTAGCTTCTGCACATCAGTATAATAACGGAAATAATGGAGAAAACACTTCGTTTGAGATGGTACTTACAATATCCCTTTTGTAACTCCTCGTCGCCAGTCTTGTAAACCCCCGTCGCTGCTGCTGGACAGACCGAGTTGCCACCGTTGTTACAGTAGGCCGAGTTTGTGAGTTCGTGAAACGGCTTCTGGTGAAGTACACCCCAAAGACAAATTCTCCCTGCCACTATTACACAGCTATGCCCAAGGGTCAGGTAACAGGATAGGAGAACGAAGATTTTACAGTACTCCAATAAATTAGTAACAAAGTCACACAAAAGAGTTAAAAGGTTTGTGCAGGATTAGCCGAGAGGTCTGGGGCGCTGCAGTCTGGGACTGTGCGGCTGGTCCCGGCGGAGGTTCGAGTCCTCCCTCGGGCATGGGTGTGTGTGTTTGTCCTTAGGATAATTTAGGTTAAATAGTGTGTAAACTTAGGGTCTGATGATCTTAGCAGTTAAGTCCCATAAGATTTCACACACATTTGAACATTTTTTTTTAGTTAAAAGATTTACTTAACTTTGTGACTCGTCGAATAATGAAGTCTGCAACACTGCATGCAATGTAATACAAAAAAGTTCGTCAATGGCTAAGTGCAAATAATCGTAGGTAAACTTCACAGTACATAGCAAACGCAGTTAGCAACAACTGTGTTAACTTCTGAGAGTGCACTAAACGACGTCCCTTGTCTAAGTCAGCCCTGGACGATGATCTGTATCCCAGTGGGCGAGAGTTGCTCTTTTACCTTCCGAATAGGCTTCTGTCCGTTGTCGTCAGATCACTGTTTGATTATACTCTGCCAGCAATTAGTCGAGGCGAAGTCGATGTCTTCATCCTTGGCGCCGCTCGTGCCGCTGGTGGAACTCGCACAAGAAGCGAGTCCCCATGGCACTGGCACCAACTCGCATCTTGGCGCTGTGGTGCTTTTGCCTTGCCTGTGTCTTGTTCGGACGACACAGCAGTCCAACTTACTTGAGTTTATGGCTTAAGTCAATATACAGCAACTGTAACTTTTGTTTTATTATTCTTTCTACTTAATAAATTCCTCTGACAGCGTGTAGAGAAAGAACGAAAGGCTTCTTAGTGTTACATTCTTGCCATATTGGTCAAGATACATAACCACCGGCTCTTAAGTTACCATTTCAAAATGCCGTAATCTGCCTTAAACTTTCGGTATCGACGTCATCTTCGTTGATGGCACCCAGTGCGTGGCGCGCCGCCCGGAGCTACGTGAGAGACGGCACTTTTGCACCTCCCTCCAGCGCGCCATGGGCAAACTCGCTCTTCCTTTCGCTCGCCGTTATCCGACGAGTGACGTCTGGCGTAAATGGTACAGAGGACACGGAATTCACACGACCTCAACGCACGCTACTCTCACTGGCCGGCGCATCCTCTTAAGTAGTCACGATTTAGAGCTCGCGCTCAAATACCGTGGATCTGTAGACTTACGAATATTAGTGTGGAAGACTGCTGTGAAGACAATATTCAAACCTAGCACAACGCTATTAATCATTACTTATTGTGAGGACTACTTTTTTTCTATCAAGAACATTCCTTTAATTGGATATAACTCAGCACCATAGAACAAAGTATAGCATTCAGTGGCATGTATAGGTCAATTATTAAGTGTATACATTGTAAATAAGCTTATGAACTTGTTACCTTTTTACCACAGCCACCGATACAACAAAACTGAAAGGAAAAAATTGAATCCAAAAAAGACTATTGTTGTAGTTTCTCAGCCAGATGGCCCACTCGGTCTTTTCCCTTGAGGTGAGTGTCTAACACAGCGACGGACAGGGTATCCGTCACTGAATTAAAATATTAGCAAATCATGAGTGAGCTATTGCTCATCATCAATGTGCGAAGGACGTTCAATAAGTAATGTAACACTTCTTTTTTTCTCAGCCCATTTCGGTTGAAAAAATGCGGAATTTGTTGTGGGAAATCGCGGAATAATCCCGCTTCAGCCTCTACAGTTTCATGAAGTTCCGATAGGTGGCGGCGCTATACGTAGCCCTCAAAACGGCGTCTATACTAGAGTTGCGTTCCAGGCAGAGAGCTCCCATTGAGTGTCTTTTGGAGGAAAACCAGAGCATCGCAGATATTCATAGACGCTTGCAGAATGTACAAGGAGGCCTGACAGTGAAAAAAAGTACGGTGGATCGTTGGGCGAGGCGTCTGCCATCAACGCATCAAGGTCAAGGGAACTTGTCCGATCTCCAGCTTGCCTGCCGGCCGCACACAGCTGTGATTCCTGCAGTGTTGGACTTCAGCGTGTTCTCGCCACAAAAATGTAAATTAACTTCTCTTTCTCTATGACAACCCATACAACACGGATCTCGCACCTTCCGCCTTCCATCTGTTTGGCCGAATGAAAGACGCACTCCGCGGGAAGCAGTACGTGGATGATAGGGAGGTTACTGTTGCAGCGAGACGTTGGCTCTGATGTCGACCAGTAGAGATGTATAATACGGGCATACAGGCTGTCAGTAAGGTGGCGTAAGGCCGTCGCTTTGAACGCAGATTATGTTGAAAAATAGAGTTTTTAAGCCAAAAGATTGGGGAATAAGATGGAGTAATGGAATTCTGAATAAAGCCACCCAGATTTCAGAAAAAAATTGTGTTGCATTACTTCCTGAACGCTAGTCGTATCATGCCACGCTGACAATAAGAAAATAAATAAATTATGTCGAAAATCTGTACTTAGCAGGTCACCATGAAAAGGACAGTACTAGAAATTGCAGCACTATCAATTTGAACCGCTTAGCAAATGCCTCTTTCTATACTCCTCAACTATCGGCTGTGTCCTGTTTTATTGTTAAAGCGTGTGTAACAGTTGCTGGCATGAGCATAGCGTTGTTCTTGTCGCAGTCAGCCCAGCTATTGGTGAGAGCTGCGCTTCGTCTAAGCGCACTCACGTGTGAAACTGGGCGAAGAGAAAATTTACTGGCTGCGTAATAGGGGGAACGCTCAAACACAGGCCACTGCGGCTTTCAGCCTCGGCGACACACGAGTTCGTTCTGTTGTGACCCCTCTACATATTTTCTCGTTTCAAGTTGGCGTTCCTGTTGAAACACTGCCTAACTGGTTATTAAAAGCAACGGACCATTTCCGATATCACTGACGCCGATATGCAGTAGGATTCTGGAGCATTTTGGAACGATCAATTGACAAACAGTCATCAGGGATTCAGTTCTCGTGAAATAGAACTACCTCTTTATTCACACAAAGTCATGAGTGCTATCGACAGGTGATCTCAACCGATTCTATATTTCTAAATCTTCAGAAGATATTTGAGAAATTGCCTCACAAGCGACATCTAGTCAAATAGTGTGCGTATGGCTTATCGTCTCAGTTAAGCAGCTGGATTCATGATTTCCTGTCGGAAGGTCACACTGCGTAGTAAATGACGGAAAGTGATCGAGTAAAACAGAATTTATTTCTGGCGTTCCAGAGGGAAGTGTTATAGGCCCCGTGCTGTTCCTAATGTATATATTTAGGAGACAATCTGAGCAGCCGTATAATATTGTCTCGTGAAGTCGTCAGGAGATCAAAACCAATTACAAAATGATTTAGACAAGGTATCTGTATCATGCGAAAAATGACAATGGACAATAAAAAGTGAAAAGGGTGAAGTCGTTCACGTGAGAACAAAAAGGGCTCCACTAAATTTCGGTTACACGATAAATCACACAAACCTAAAGGTTGTCAATTCAACTTAGTACTTAGAGATGACAGTTACGAAGAACTTAAATTGGAACCATCACATAAGTAGTGTTGTGGGGAAAGCGAACCAAAGACTGTCTTTTATTGGCAGAACAAAGTTGCAACAGGTTTGCTAAAGCAAGTGCCTAAACTATGCTTCTCCGTCCTCTTATGGAGTGCTTCTCCGCTGTATGGGATCCGCATGGGATAGGACTGACTGAGGACACCGAAAAAGTTCAGAGAAGGGCAGCTTGTTTCTTAATATCGCGAAATACGGGAGAGAGTGCTACGGACATGATACGTGAACTGGAGTGGCAATCATTAAAACATAGTTGTTTTTCCTCGCTGCATGAGTTTTTCACGAAATTTCAATCACTAAATTTTTACTCTGAATGCGAGTATATTTTGTTGGCTTCATCTACATAGAGAAAAATGATCATGGATATAATACAAGAGAAATCAGACTTCGCGTGGAAAGATTGAAGCGTTGCGCGATGTTCGAGAGTGGAAGGGTAAAGAAATAGCTTGAAAGTGGTTTGATAAACAGTCTAACGGGCACTTAATTGTAAATTGCAGATTAGTCATGTAGATGTAGATTTACTGTACGATACTCCACTGTATCTCCTGTATATCAGAC
This sequence comes from Schistocerca piceifrons, assembly GCF_021461385.2. Classification (NCBI taxonomy): domain Eukaryota; kingdom Metazoa; phylum Arthropoda; class Insecta; order Orthoptera; family Acrididae; genus Schistocerca; species Schistocerca piceifrons. The sequence goes on along the minus strand of NC_060149.1, from coordinate 501,283,766 downwards.
CAGAACAGTGAGCATGAATAGTTTATCTTGGGCTATCGATATGTAGCTGACACCGTACCTAACAATGTCTGTGGAACTTGAGAGAGCGGGATCTTGTCCGGCGTACATTACTAGAATACACTATTTGATCAAAAGTATACGGACACCTGGCTGAAAATGACTTAAAAGTTCGTGGCGCCCTCCATCGATAATGCTGGAATTCAGTATGGTGTTGGCCCACCCTTAGCCTCGATGTGTGCTTCCACTCCGGCAGGCATACGTTGAATCAGGTGCTGGAAGGTTTCTTGGGGAATGGCAGCCCACTCTTCACGAAATGCTGGATTGAGGAGAGGTATCGATGTCGGTCTGTCAGGCCTGGCACGAAGTCGGCGTTCCAGAACATCCCAAAGGTGTGCTGTAGGATTCAGGTCAGGACTCTGTGCAGGCCAGTCCATTACAGGGATGTTATTGTCATGTATCCACTCCGCCACGGGCCGTGCATTATGAACAGGTGCTCGAAGTGTTGAAAGATGCAGTCGCCATTCCCGACTTGCTCTTCAACAGTGGCAAGCAAGAAGGTGCTTAAAACATCAATGTAGGCCTGTGCTGTGATAGTGCTACGCAAAACAACAAGGGGTGCAAGCCCCTTCCATGAAAAACACGACCACACCGTAACACAACCGCCTCCGACTTTTACTGTTGGTTCTACACACGCTGGCAGATGACGTTCACCGGGCATTCGCCACACCTACACCCTGCCATGGGATCGCCACATTGTGTACCGTAATTCGTCACACTACACAACGTTTTTCCACTGTTCAGTCGTCCAACGTTTACGCTCCTTACACCAAGCGAGACATCGTTGGTCATTTAACAGCGTGATGTGTTGCTTATGATCAGCCGCTCGACCCTGAGATCCAAGTTTTCTCACCTCCCGCCTAACTGTCATAGTGCTTGCAGTGGATGCAGATGCAGTTTGGAATTCCTGTGTGATGGTCTGGATAGATGTCTGCCTATTACACATTACGACCCTCTTCAACTGTCACGGTCTCTGTCAGTCAACAGGCGAGGTCGGCCTGTACGCTTTTGTGCTGTACGTGGCCCTTCACGTTTCCACTTCACTATTACATCGGAAACAGTGAACCTATGGATTTTTACGACTGTGGAAATCTCGCGTACAGACCTATGACAGAAGTGACACCTAATCAGCTGACCACGTTGGAAGTCCGTGAGTTCCGCCGAGCGCCCCATTCTGCTCTCTCATGATGTCTAATGACTACTGAGGTCGCTGATACGGAGTACCTGGCAGTAGGTACTCCACAATGCACCTAATATGAAAAACGTATGTTTTGGGGGTGTCCGGATACTTTTGATCACATAGTGTATGTCTTAATCAGCTCTGAAAACAAGTAGGTCTAGCGAGGACCACTATCGTCAGAGCAGACAGCCTGTAATTCAGTGATTCACTCGTACATGACTTCAATATTGCATTATTTTCTACAGGACTTCAGGATTGAATTATACAGTGGTGTGCAAAACTTAAGGACGAACGTAACTTTCGCATGACGTGTCACTGCCAACTAACATAGCTCGAGGAAACTTGGACCACACATACAAAGAACTGCTACAATATAGTGCTGAAGATAATTGACAGAGATACACAATGAGACCAACAGAAACTACAATTTTATTCAATCACAGTAATTACACTGAAATCACCTCGATTCATGGTAGTCACCTGGACATAGTTCTTAACTGCGTGTGTGATCACCGCGGACGGCCATGCATGTGCTGCAACGTACTCCCGTGCTGGCCGCAATTTTGGTACCGAGTTCTAGTGGTAGGGCGTTCCCGTCCTCCACCAGCACGGTTGACAACTGCTGGAGCACTAATCAGACTGAATCTGCTCTCATCGGAGGAGAGCACGCGATCCCACTCCTCGTCGTTCCAGTCCATATCCCATTGGCACTATCGCAAACGGTGCCACTGATGTGCGGTTGTCACCGGAACATAATGCACCGGACGTTCGGCAAAGAGTCGCTAAACCACGGAGCGTGAGACCTCTTGCCTTGCCATCCTGTTAGAGTTGCATCCTCTGACGTGGGTCCTTTCTTGCGTGTTGCGCAATCTAGCGGTCATCTGCTGCTGTTGTTGTTGACAGTAGTCGACCAACCTCCTCTCCTGCAGTTAGCAGTGTCTGTACTTCTGAACGCTTGCCATGCCCGTAAGCCAAAGTTGTGATCAATACCAAACTCCTGATCTCCACTCGTCACTCTTCTTGCTTCTTCCAGTTTCTCGGCGATTCTTCCCCGATGTTGTCTGCGGACCATGTTGTTATGGAGAACACGACCACAGTGCACCGTAATTGCTTGCTGACTGACACACGCCCTGCTTTTCCCGTTCCTTCAAATGACTCGTTTTGCTGGACCAGCACCATTTGGCGCCATATTCACGTTGACTTCATGCCATGTGACGTCCGAATTTTTGTACACGACTGGCAGACCTCTGGCAATATGCCTCCGCACTTTTATTCATTTTCACGCAGCAATTAATATTCTATGTTACTTTATCTAGCTCGTGTAGCTCCGTTTTCAAGAGCAGTGTAGTGATGGAAAGCTGTACATGGCAACAAAACTGTTATCGAAGACTACCGGTTCATACCTCTAAGATACTGTGTTCATCGTCGTACACGGATTAATAATTTTGTGGGTAGAGAATAATATGTTTTTGATTGCATCAGGGTATACGGTTTCCTTTTTCTACCGCAACTAGTAAGAATCTCCCTCGAGTTAATGCTAAAAATAATTTTGTCTTGAAGACGTCAGCAGAAGACTAACTGCTTTAATATCTTTTCACTCTGTCGTGGTGGTTACATGTTCGTTCACTTTATCAAATCAGCGGATAATTTTTTTTTTTTAACAGTTACGGAGAAATGCAGTGTACTGCGTGCCTGTACATGCAGGTGGTTAGCATGTCAGCGCAACCACATGAAATGGACAGGAGTAACGCCATCTACATTCTGTATGTAAGTAAAGATTACACAGCGCGTTTCTCATTCGTAAATCGCAACTGAATGAATGTTGGTTGTTAGTGAAAATATCATGTCTTGTGGATGAAGCAGAAACGTCTATCAACGCGTATCAGAAATCGACAGCAGCAGGATCTTGACTTACCGAGACTGTGGTCTATCATTCCGCTTTATTGCTGCACGTATTGGTCGGAATCGCTCGCTGCCATGCCAATGTGGAATCGATGGGTTCAGGAGCCCGTTGCTAAACGCCATACAAGATCCCAACGGACTCACGTAACTAGTGTACGAGAAGACAGACATATTCTAGGATCGTACAAAAACGTCATTGTTGTAGCGTTCTTTGATAAGGCAGCAAAGGGGGCGGCGCCGAGAATGGTGCGCCCAACGATAACATTGGACGCAGGAGTTGTACCACGCCGTCTTTTCAGACGAGTGTCGGTCCTGCTTACAATATAATGGTGGCCGTATCCGTATGTGAAGGCCCCGAGAAGAGTCAACATTCCCAGTTCGCAAGTCTCACCGTCATGAGCATCAAGCACCTGGTCTGATTAGTTGATGTCCCACTGGGTACAAGACATGATCACCTCTGATTCGCATTGCCAGCAATTTGGACAGCAGCCATTACATTTCTGACGTTTAAGGCACGTGGCTGTGCCTTGTCTGCTACGTCTTCCTTTCAACGAGATGAAGGAGGAGGAGATTACTGTTTAACGTCCCGTCGACAAGGAGGTCAATAGAGACGGAGCACAAGCTCGGATTAGGGAAGGATGGGGAAGGAAATCGGCCGTGCCCTTTCTAAGGAACCATCCCGGCATTTGCCTGAAGCGATTTAGGGAAATCACGGAAAACCTAAATCAGGATGGCCGGACCCGGGTTGAACTGTCGTCCTCCCGAATGCGAGTCCAGTGTGCTAACCACTGCGCCACCTCGCTCGGTCACCGAGATAAAGCTAGGCTGTATGTCACCCCTGTTGTCCTTTCATACTTCCATACAGAGACTGTTCGACGGTTGCCCTAGCCAGTATGTTTTCCCGAACTCTAACCCATTCAAAACAGCAAATCACGTGTTACGAGAGACTAGCAGACCGTCACTCACCAGCGACTACGACCAGTGAAATGAAATGATCGTATGGCATTGTTGGCCGGGAGGCCCTATGCGGGGGAGTTCGGCCGCCGTTTTGCAAGTACTCTTTAGTTGACGCCACATCGGCGACTTGCGAGTCAATGATGCTGAAAATGATGATTAAGGACACACAACACCCACTCCCCTGCCGGGAATCGACCCCCCCCCCCCCTGCGTGGTAGGCAATAACGCTACCGCTACGCTACGGAGGCGGACTACGACCAATGAACACTGGCATAGAGTTTAAGCAGCACGGAATGACGTACCCCTGTTTGTGATGCAAGCTCATATCGACTCAATGCCTTGCCAGGTTAGAGTCATTGTTGGTGCCAGGGCTTCTTGCATTCTTCTGTATACGCACAATAATTTTCGTTATTTGCTGTCCTTCCTGCTGTAGGAATTTAATTGGCCAGCAGTGTGTTTCATAGATGTTGGGTTATCGTTCTTCCAGTACGATATTGTGCACTTTGTTGATATTCCATTCTGTCGTTACAACTTTGGGACGTCGTTTAGGTTGATTATCTCCAAGAGAAATATGGTTACGTTTGATTTCAGTTACCAGCGCTTAACTATTAGAAGTGAAGGAGCAGGCTCTTTAAACCCTTCAGCAAATTTAAATGCATTACCGTTGGTAATAAACCGTCATAGACAAACCACCTTTTTGTCAGTACGGTATTCTGTTTGAATGCAACAGATGTCGACTTCTTTAAAATTCTGTCTATACAATACGAGGCATGCTCAGAAAGTGTACAGTGACCAGGTCGTGAGGGTGGGGGAGGGAGGCAGGGGGGATCCCCTGACCGGAGCGAGCATCGCAGGGACACGGTAGTACTTAAACTCACGTTCTAGTGTCCAGTTGCTTGGAAGATGTCGGTGAGAAAAGCTCCGTAAGAAATTCCACCAAGAGCGAACCAGTTGCTCCGATCCGCTTCCAACTCGCAGAAGGAATAACACGTGCCGAAATATTTTTACGAATCAAAACGGTTTACGGTGAAGGTGCTTTCAACATAACGAGTGCATTTAAGTGGTGTAGGGAGTTTAGTGGAGGGAGAAAAAGTTTTCGTGAAACCCTTGAAAATCTCAAGAGGAGCATTCAGAACAAAAGAAGAGTAATGCTGACGGGAGAAGTGTGCTTGCTGCTCGACAACGCCCGTCCTCACTCAGTTAAATTAAATTTTCAACCGACGATCAGATGCAGATGGAGGTTCTGCAGTGTGGCAAGGATCTGGCGGGAAAGTTGCCCAAGGAGGGCGTAAAGAAGCTTGTACCTGGGCTCACCACATGTATTGAACGGGATGGTGATTATGTGGAAAAGTAATAAAAAATGTAACAACAATATCCTGTTTCTTTCAATACACTTTTTCTTAAAAAAAATATATAAATCTAATACACTTACTTTCTGAACATGCCTCGCATTATTCCGCAGATCAAGATGACATTTGACCTTTATTATTGCTCAGTGTGTACCTACGTAATAAAAAAACTAAATTTCACTGTCGCCAAAGCAGCCTTTATCACAGGCTGAAAAAGTTGCACGTCGCCGTAACACACTGGAAGTGGGTAGCAATTGTAATGCAGATAAAGTCTTTATGAAACTGATACAGATAATGTATGTATAAATGATAATTACTTTCAACGAAACATCTGAGCACGTAATAAATTTAACAGCAATGCAATTTTTGTATACAGTAAAATAGTTCATTACTACACAAAATCCCCGAGATTGGCGAAGTTTTACAGAAGCACGAAATTTAGCGCTAACTTCAATGCGAGATGCTTTTAATAGTTTCCACAACGAAATTCTGTCTCGAAAATCTGACAGAAAACCCAAAAGATTCTGTTCGTTTGTAAAGTATACAAGCGGAAAGACGCAATAAATACCTTCACTATGGGATGACAATGGTGATGTTACTGATGACAGTGCCATTATAGCAGAGTTACCAAACACGATTTTCCGAAATTCCTTCGCAAAAGAAGATGAAGTAAATATTCCAGAATTCAAATCAAGATTATCTGCCAACGTGAGTAACTGAGAAGTATACATCCTCGGTGCAGTGAAGCAGCTTAAAACACTTAAGAAAGACAAGGCCTCCGGTCAAGATCGTATACCAGTCAGGTCCTTTCAGAGTATGCTAATACAACAGCTCCGTACTTAGCAATCATATACAACCGCTCGCTCTTAGGAAGATCCGTACCCAAAGACTTGAAGCTTGCACAAGTCACACCAACACTCAAGAAAGGAAATGGGAGTCATCCTCTGAATTACAGAACCATATAACTAAAGCCTATCTACAGTTGGATTTTGGAACATATACTGTACTTGGACATTGTGAATCACCAAGAAGAAAACGATTTATTGACAAATAGCCGACACGGATTCAGAAAATATCGTTCTTGTGAAACACAACTAGCTCTTTAATCTCACAAAGTAATGAGTGCTATCGACAGCGGACGTCGGATTGGTCCCATGTTTTTAGATTTCAAGAAGGCGTTTGACACGGTTCTCACAAGTGACTTCTAATTAAATTCCGTACCTATGCAGTGTCGTCTCAATTGTATGACAGGATTAACGATTTCCCGTCAGAAAGATCACAGTTCGTAATAAGTGACGGAAAGTCATCGAGTAAAATAGAGGTAATATCTGGTGTTCCCCAAGGAAGTGTTATATGCCCTCTGTTTTTTCTGATGTATAAATGATTTAGGAGACAATCTGAGCACGTCTCTTGACTGTTTGCAGATGCTGCTGCCATTTACCTTCTTGTAAAGTCATCAGATGATTAAACGAATTGTAAAATGGTTTAGACAAGATATCTGTACGATGTAAAATGTGGCAATTGACTCTAAATAATGGGAAGTATGAAGTCATCCACATGAGTACTAAAAGGAATCTGTTTGATTTCAGTTACACGCTAAATTACATCAATCTAAAGGGCGTAAACTCAACTAAATATTTATGGATTACAATAAATAATAACTTAAATTGGAATGGTCTCTCTCTCTCTCTCTCTCTCTCTCTCTCTCTCTCTCTCTCTCTCTCTCCCTCACTCATCCACTCACACGCACACACACACACACACACACACACACACACACACACACACGTGTTTGTGTGTGTGTGTGTGTGTGTGTGTGTGTGTGTGTGTGTGTTTGCGTAAGTGCCAGAGTGGCTCTGTCGAATTATGAGTTTAAGAACCCAAATTTAATTCGCTGACGTCGAAAAGCGGTAACAAGCAGCATCCATTCACAGCAAGATGATTAGTTAAATGTGTTTTCTTTCGAAGTAACAGATCAGTATAGGATTTACAAAATAAAAGACCACATGGTCAATACGTGCCCTCTTTCTGGCCCCGCAAGACCGCTACGGTCGCAGGTTCGAATCCTGCCTTGGGCATGGATGTTTGTGATGTCCTTAGGTTAGTTAGGTTTAACTAGTTCTAAGTTCTAGGGGACTAATGACCTCAGCAGTTGAGTCCCATAGTGCTCAGAGCCATTTGAACCTCTTTCTGGCCAAGATATACCAAAAAACCCTATTTGACCATGATCAGTACACGGAAAACTGTTCGAAGAACATAAAACTCAGTCAGTTAGAGGATGTATTGATGTTTTTGGTCGCTCTGTCTGAAGAAATATACGCATAAGACAACCCCTAGTAGGCGACAGCGTGATGGATGAGCCGATCCGCGAAGGCCTATGAGGGCCAATAAAAGGAACAACGAAGGCTGAAAAAGTGCAGTTGTTGGCGGCCTGGAGCCTTTAGTCAGCGAATGTAGAAGAATGAGATGCCACCTGTTAGGTTAGGCCCTTATGATGACGGTATCGTTTTGTTATGACATTGGTGTTACATACAGGGAGGGGATATAAAACTGCCCCAGAAAATATTTACAGTAAATCTGATGCAAGACTGACTCTTGTTAATGAACGTTACAGAAGATGCTGGAAATGGTCATCATTGACATTGATGCAGCACAATGCTCAATTTATCAAACTGTTAGACACACCTAGCATCCCTGCCTAAGGGATAATAACAATAGCGTTTTCATTCTTCTGCTGTAGCTCTTCCAGTGTGTGAGAGTTATTTGAGTACACGTGACCCTTCAATTTGCCCCTCAGGTAAAAGGAGGAGAGATCAGGTGTCCAGGAGATCACACCGTCTCTACTGATTGTCCTTCCCTCTGTGAACACCCCATGCACTTGTGACGAGGTCATCAAGGTGGTTGCGCTGTTGCTTCGTCTTGCTGGAAAATCTTCTGTGAGGCGACACAGATATGGATTGAACAGTTTCTGGACATACCTATTAGTATAAATAGCATGGTGCAAGAATCGTGTTAGGATGGGGACACCAATCTGGACATTATTCAATGGCTCTTCAAAGTACTGATGAAGATTTTCTGATGCATAATGGCACATGTTCTGTGAGTTCACTTACCTTGACAGGCTGAACCAGATCTTATCTGAAGAAATGAAAAACTTAAGTTCAAAAGTCCTGATTTCACCTCACTCAGAAACCACCGGCAGAGCTAAACACAGGAAAGTTCCTGTGGGTGCTTTAATTCATGAAAAACAGTAAATTTGTAAGCATGCAGATGCAGAGCCTTTTGGTAATGGTTCAACACGACAATTCACACTTGCACAAGTAAACAGCATTTAAGATTTTGTCAGACTAGGTTCTACAGTTTCCTTCACTCGAGGAATGTTTTTTGGTGATCGAACTATTTTCGATTATCTAATGGTTTTTAATCACTCCAGATCCTGTTTTGCACTGTGTTTATGATGTTATATGACGCGAACTACACGTCGTACAGTGATATAATTTTGTAATTACGTTCAGTTCCATATGTGGATACTGTATGGGAAACGTATTGCGCATAGATTTAATAGCAAAGAGGTAGTAAATTTAAACGTCATGAATGATGCGTCGGTTTCTCATGGATCTCGGTGTTTATGACGTCATATCTCATGAAGTATGTGCAGTACAATTATTTATTTTTGCAGTTATATTCAATGGTATATGTGAATAGTATCTGCAAAATGTGTCGCGAATACAGTTATTAGTAAAGAAACAATAAGTTTAAACGTCATGCCTGCTGCGGCATTTTTTTGGATGAACAGAAAAGTGTAGTAAGCAATAAACTTTTTCCTTTCATAGTTTTGTGGGGGTTGTCACCTAGAAATCGTTTCGTAAAGGTTTAAAATTATGTGTCAAGTTCGTTGTAAGTCCCCAAGCGATTCCATTCTCAAATACTGAATGAATAAAATGTGGCTATTCGCTCGCCGTGGGCTACACACCTTTTCACCCACACCCCAACCTCTTTGATAGGGCGGTGGTTCTTTCCCACACAGCGATTCTTTCCAGACAGTAAGTGATATGTGAACCAAGATTGGTTGAAATTGGTCCAGCGGCTTAGGAGGAGATGTGGAACATACATACATACGTACATCCACTTTTGTAATATGTATGGATATATCAAAAGAAGGTTGTATACATGGAAGAAGCCTGGAGATACTGACAGATTTCAGATAGATTATATAATGGTAATATAGAGATTTAGGAAGCAGGTTTTAAACTGTAAGACATTTCCAGGGGCAGATATGGACTCTGACCACGATCTCTTGGTTATGAACTGTAGATTAAAACTAAATAAACTGCTAAAAGGTGGGAATTTAAGGAGATGGAACCTGGATAAACTGACAGAACCAGAGGTTGTAGAGAGTTTCAGGGAGAGCATTAGGGAACGATTGACAAGAATGGGGGAAAGAAAAACACTAGTAGAAGAATGGGTAACTTTGAGAGATGAAATAGTAAATGCAGCAGAGGATCAAGTAGGTAAAAAGACGAGGGCTAATAGAAACAGAAGAGTTACTGAATTTAATTGATGAAAGGAGAAAATACAAAAATGCAGTAAATGAAGTAGGCAAAAAGGAATACAAGCGTCTCAAAAATGAGATCGACAGGAAATGTAAAATGGCTAAGTAGGGATGGCTAGAGGGCAAATGTAAGGATGTAGAGGCGTATATTCTAGGGGTAAGATAGATACTGCCTACAGAAAAATTAAAGAGACCTTTGGTGAAAAGAGAACCACTTGCATGAATATCAAGAGCACAGATGGAAACCCAGTTCTAAGCAAAGAAGGGAAAGCAGAAAGGTGGAAGGAGTATATAGAGGGTCTATACAAAGGCATGTTCGTGAGGACAATCTTATGAAAACGGAAGAGGATGTAGATGAAGATGAAACGGGAGGTATGATACTGCGTGAAGAGTTTGAAGAGCACTGAAAGACCTGAGTCGAAACAAGGCCCCGGGAGTCGACAACATTCCATTAGAATTACTGACGGCCTTGGGAGAGCCAGTCCTGACAAAACTCTACCATCTGGTGAGCAAGATGTATGAGACAGGCGAAATACCCTCAGACTTCAAGAAGAATATAATTATACCAATCCAAAAGAAAGCAGGGGTTAACAGATGTGAAAATTACCGAACTATCGGTTTAATAAGTCACGGCTGCAAAATACTAACGTGAATTCTTTACAGACGAATGGAAAAACTAGTAGAAGCCGACCTAGGGGAAGATCAGTTTGGATTCCGTAGAAATATTGGAACACGTGAGGCAATACTGACCTTACGACTTATCTTAGAAGCTAGATTAAGGAAAGGCAAACCTACGTTTCTAGCATTTGTAGACTTAGAGAAAGCTTTTGACAATGTTGACTGGAATACTCTCTTCCAAATTCTGAATGTGGCAGGGGTAAAGTACAGGGAGCGAAAGGCTATTTACAATTTGTACAGAAACCAGATGGCAGTTATTAGAGTTGAGGGGCATGAAAGGGAAGCAGTGGTTGGGAAGGGAGTGAGACAAGGTTGTAGCCTATCCCCGATCTTATTCAATCTGTATATTGAGCAAGCAGTAAAGGAAACAAAAGAAAAATTCGGAGTAGGAATTAAAATCCATGGAGAAGAAATTAAAACTTTGAGGTTCGCCGATGACATTGTAATTCTGTCAGAGACAGCAAAGGACTTGGAAGAGCAGTTGGACGGAATGCACAGTGCCTTGAAAGGAGGATATAAGATGAACACCAACAAAAGCAAAACGAGGATAATGGAATGTAGTCTAATTAAGTCGGGTTATGCTGAGGGAATTAGATTAGGAAATGAGACAAAGTAGTAAAGGAGTTTTGCTATTTGGGGAGCAAAGTAACTGCTGATGGTCGAAGTAGAGAGGATATAAAATGTAAACTAGCAGTGGCAAGGAAAGCGTTTCTGAAGAAGAGAAATTTGTTAACATCGAGTATAGATTTAAGTGTCAGGAATTCGTTTCTGAAAGTATGTATGGAGTGTAGCCATGTATGGAAGTGAAACGTGGACGATAAATAGTTTAGACAAAAAGAGAATAGAAGCTTTCGAAATGTGGTGCTACAGAAGAATGCTGAAGATTAGATAGGTAGATCACATAACTAATGAGGAGGTATTGAATAGAATTGGGGAGAAGAGGAGTTTGTGGCACAACTTGACCAGAAGAAGGGATCGGTTGGTAGGACATATTCTGAGGCATCAAGGGATCGCCAATTTAGTATTGGAGGGCAGCGCGGAGGGTAAAAATCGTAGAGGGAGACCAAGAGATGAATACACTAAACAGATTCAGAAAGATGTAGGTTGCAGTATGTACTGGGAGATGTACAGAATAGAGTAGCATGGAGAGTTGCATCAAACCAGTCTCTGGACTGAAGACCACAACGACAACGACATGGATATTACTTACATTAAAGTAACTATAAGCCTTTCACTTCCTGAATTATCACGAACGATATTATGGCACTTACTTTATGGTTAATTAATTGCAAGTAACGTAGCAAAGCTGTTGGCCGACATTCTATTGTAGTTTCAAAATTTCTGGGGGTGTGATCTCAGTTCTTCATCAGACCCACTAAATTGAACTTTCATTTGTCTTGCACATATAATAGGATATTTTTTCCGCCATTCTTTCTGTCTCTGTTTTAAAAGTAGAATGCAAACACTTGGTTCTATTTAAAAATACATGTCTGTCTAATTGGTGACCAATCGTTAATGGATTTCTGTCATCGGCTGAATAAGTCGTTCATTCGTAGCGTCCTTGCAAGAAATCTGTGGTGTTTCAATAGAAGAGCACTGTGCGTCAATATTCATAACTAGTCAGCTGTGGGTGGTTCTGCTCCCAAGAGTGAATTATAACTGTTCAAAAAAAGGAAGATTAGAGTTTAACGTAGCGTCTACAGCGAGGTCATTAGAGACGGAAGGACTGGGAAAGAAATCTGCCGTGCCCATTTCAAAGGAACAATCCTTTCTTTTGGCTGGAGCGATTTAGGAAAATCACAGAAAGCCTAACTCTGGATGGCCGGTCAGGGATTTGAGCCGTCGGTTTCCCGAATGCGAGTCCATTGTGCTAACCACTGCGCCACTTGGCAACGTACTGTTCCATGATTCCATTGTTCACTCTTGTTGAACCAGTGCTGTGATAGATGCAGATCTGACCGGAAGACTTCTGACAGTCAAGAAAGTGTAAAAGTGAATATTGATTGTAATCATATAGAATCACGGGAAGGGGCCGAAACAGTGGTTGTGATAGTGGTAATGATGATGACGGTATCAGTTGTTTTTTGTCATTAACTTCAGAATGTTTTATTGCAATTACATTCGCTAAAAACTTGCGACCAATGAAAAAGTAGAATGGTAAGGTGTGTTCGACTTTGTAACGATAGTGTTTGGATACGAAAGAATAAACAAATTAAAAAAACGTTACTTCAGTGAGTATGTTTAATACAGTGGAGGGAAAGGAAGAAAGTTGTCAAAACTGTTGTGCTCATACACCAGACTCTCTGCCATCTTATTTGGACAAGCAACGAGAAAGACCTGATCGTAACTTCGTCATAGAAACAAATCAGCAAACGGCTAAAGCAATTCAGAAAGACTATTTTCATATAAATCGGATTTGTCTAGAGATTTAAATTCCAATATAAATTTACTGTTTTTTTCATGTACAGTTCTATATGGAAGTTTATATTGGCTTGGATCACTTTCGTAAAAGTCTTTTATGTTACCATTTATGCGTTTTCTACGTTTCATTCTAAAAAAAGGGCATATTCGTTTGATACTATGAGCAACAGTTGTGTATTCTATAAACTTTGACATCAAAATCTTTTCAGAAATCGTTTCGCTCCTTATTGTTGCGTAAGTACTTATGTAATTGTATCCATATTTACATTTTCTTCTTGCCCTTTGACCTGCTTCATGTACGTCAGTGTCCTAAATTTTACAATCGCGACGTAAATTTAAGAATTCAACTGCACATTGTAATATTGTGTTTTGTGCTTAAAACAGTTGTCATGCAATCGAATTAAACCAGGCGATACTGCGGTGATTAGATTAGGAAATGACACACTAATAAAAGTAGGATGAGTTTTGCTATTTGCTCGGTAAAACAGCTGATGATGGCCGAAGTAGAGAGAATATAAAATGTAGACTGGCAGTGGCAAGAATTGCGTTTCTGAAGATGAGAACTTTGTTGACATCGAACAGAAATTTAAGTGGTAGGAAGTGTTTTCTGAAGGTATTATTGTGGAGTGTAGCGCTGCAGGAGGCGAAATGTGGATGATAAGTAGTTCCAACAATTACAAAATAAATCCTTTGAAATGTGGTGTTACAGTAGAATGCTGATGATTAGATGGGTAGATCGCGTAACTAATAAGCAAGTAATGAACAGAATTGGAAAGAAAAAGTCCGTTGATAGGACACAGTCTGAGACATCAAAGAATCGTCAATTTAGTACTGAAGGGAAGTGCAGTGGTAAACATTGTTGATGGAGACCAGCAGACTCAAATGGATGTCAGTGTCATTAGTTATTCGGAGATGAAGAGGCTTGCACAGGATAGGGTAGCGTGGAGAGCTACATCAAACCAGCCTCCGTACTGAAGACCACAACAAGAATAGCAACGACAAGAAGTTGTGGGCGTGAACAGACTTACTACATGATTTCTCTGAAAACAGTATATAACAGATAGTTGGGGAGTACACTCATAAAAAAAGTATATTAGACATAATGGCAACATATACTCTTGAGCTCATAGAGAATGTCCATATCTTAAACGATATCAGTGACTATGAGTCTGCTACTATGATTATTGAAGTGCAAAGAGCAGATAAAACAAGCCGAAGGATGTAAATGTTCATTAATCTACATAAAATTCAATCCTATCACACCTCAAGGACTGTCTCAAAACATTTGTCTCTGGTCAGTAGCGTATAGAAGAAACGTGGATCAAATTTAATAGAGTAGTTAATCATGCACTGGACTGATATATCAATAATAGAACAATATATTATAGGAGGGACTCTCTTTGGTATACAGCCATGGTAAAGAAACTCCTAAAGAAATAACTGCTTCATAACAGATTTGAAACGAAGCATAGGCTGCAGACAGAGATATAATAAATGAAACGCGTTTCGGTCAAGTCGTGCCATTCCTGTAGTGACTACTATAGCAGAATCTTATCGAAAGATCTCACGCAAAACCCAAATACGTTGTGGTTTCCCGTAAAGGCTGTTAATGGCATCAAAGTTAAGTGTTCTTACACTCGGGAATGACACAGGAACTGAAACTGAGGATGCAGTTCGAAAGCAGAAATACTGAACTATTTCCAAACGGTCATTTGTTATTTGGGCTGCAGAGTAAGTGACGATAGCCGAGTTAGAGAGGATATAAAATGAAAGCTCGCTATAGCAAGAATAACGTTTCTGAAAAAGATAAATATATTAACATCGAATATAACTTTATGTGTCAGGAAGTGTTTCCTGAAGGTATTTGTTTGGGGAACATTGTCGTATAGTAATGAAATGCGGACGATAAGCACTTAAGGCAAGAAGATGAAAGACGGGTTTGAAATATGGTTCTCAAGAAGGACGCTGAAGCCAAATCATATAACTAATGAAGAGATACTGAATCGAAATGAGGAGAAGAGAAATTTATGACAGCACTTAACCAAAAGAAGGTGTCGGTTTGAAGCACACAGCATGATGCCTCAAGAATCAATAGTTTGAAAATGGAAGAAAGTATTAAATTGTAGTTTCACCTAGAGGCAACTATAAAACTTGTGGTAAATCATACTAAACGTACAACTGAAGCTAAAGCAACTAAGGTTCCAGAAAGATAGTGATGTAACTGCAAGGTGTAATTAAAACACCCTCAATAACTGTAAAGCAAATACGTACACAATTATGACAGCACTTAACCAAAAGAAGGTGTCGGTTTGAAGCACACAGCATGATGCCTCAAGAATCAATAGTTTGAAAATGGAAGAAAGTATTAAATTGTAGTTTCACCTAGAGGCAACTATAAAACTTGTGGTAAATCATACTAAACGTACAACTGAAGCTAAAGCAACTAAGGTTCCAGAAAGATAGTGATGTAACTGCAAGGTGTAATTAAAACACCCTCAATAACTGTAAAGCAAATACGTACACAAATGAAGGAAACTGATGAAATCTGTTTACGTTTTATTAAATGACAGTGATATTCTAGGTCTTTGCCGAATAGTAAACAAAGTAGAATCTCGCGGTAGGAATGTGTTCGCGGCGTTTCATTGGATAGCGAAAGGTACCATAAATACCCCAGCAGCTCCATCTGTTGCTCAGCTGAGGAGGACGTTAGTGTACAGCTTGGCCGCCAGAAGCGCTCTGCGCAGCGCTGATTCACGCCGAGGCATTTATGACTGTATCTTCGAGGAATAGTTGGAGGCAATGGAAGACCCCTCCCACCCATTCGGAGGAACTCAACAGGAAGAGAAATGGACCCGTAAAGACACTCCACTTCAAGCAAAGAACTCTGGATGTAAAAGAATCATGGATATGTTTGCTTAACTTTCAAAAACAGTGTTTGATAAACCTATACCTATCCTGTGAAGTCGTGTGTTGTAGAAAATAAAATAGAAGATTGGGCAATTTCTTCGGATGTTAGTTGCCTTTGTACAGATATTCAGTAGGTTTTAAGACGAAAACTGTAGTTTTAGGAAACAATGTTCGGTTGCTTATTTAATTTATTCTATCACTGGAGATTCAGTTCTTTCAACTAAAGTGATTGTAGTAAATCACCATATGTTGTTGCTAAATGCTGGATTTCGATTAATCACCATTCCTTGCAACAAATGTGCCATGTAGATGCGATTTGGTTTGAAGTTCTATAAACGTCATTTCATCATTAGATTTCAATTTAGGGCTAACGTTCCTGCCACAAAATCGACACGTCTTGATTTTCTCAAGCCACCCTGGCTCAAAATAATTAAGAAAATCTGTTATTAAATTCTGACATTGTCACACTAGTGCAGTTTCCCTTGTTACCACTAAGTGCGCTGATTAGACCGCAACTGTCTCTTCTTCTACATTATGAGAACTCGAGTTAGTGCAGTGTTTATGGTTAACCTAACTCTTCAAACGACGTTAAGGTTGTTGTCAGAGTTTTAAAAATTATACCGTGTTTTCCCGTTTTGTAAATACAGCGACATTAATTTTCATCACGTTTTACACTTACATCTCATTTTCGCTCACCTTTTCTATCGTTAGTTGTCGTTTTCCAGGACCATCTCCGTCCACGTAACATAATTTACATTAGTACAAAGAACTGAGGACCTGTAAAAGTTTTAATTGCCTTAACGAAATTTGGTCAAGTACCTGATCGTGAGTGACAACGGAATCCAATCATTGCTTGGATTGATATGGAAAAGCAATGGAAAAACGCACTAGGTGTGACATGAGCTTCAGCTGATTCGAGTAGCTGAATTGTCGGCAATTTGCAGGCAGCTGACCATGCTGGTCTGTTTTTCATCTTTCAGGAGCACTACATGTGTGTTTTGCACAATAGCAAGTAATTTTTCTTATCGCCCTAATGCTAGGACACGGCACATGATGCGACTTGTATTGCCTAATTATATGTCATGTTATTACTGCCATGATGTCGCGATGCTGCCTCAAAGATTGGAGGAGGCTGCTGTGGTGTTCTGCTCCACAGCCGAGAGGTTGCGAAATAAATTCGCGACCTTGGGGAAAGGGAACTCTAGCGGACGCACCGGAGTTGACACTACGAGCTTCGTCATTAAATAAAAAAGACGTATTGAAAAGATAAAAGCAACATCAGGTGAAAATAAAAGAAATGTATGGACGCTAAGGCTCTCACAAGCTAGACTGGTAGAAATAGCAAATACCTGCTGACACTTCGTAGAACGAACAGAAACTACAGCAAATCAGCATCAAGCAGGATGGTGAGCGAGGTTGTTGCTGTTGTTGTGGGCGTCAGTCTAGCAGCTAGATTATTGCAGCTCTCCACGCAAGTCTGTCCTATGCAAACTTCATTTCAGAATAACTGCTGCAGCGCTACATATACTTGAACCTGCTTACTGTAATCAAGCCTTGGTCTCCACATGCTAATCCCCCCCCCCCCCTTCCATTCGTCCTTCCACTACCAAATTCACGATTCCTTGGCGCCCGAGGATGGGTCTTCTTGATCGATGCCTTCTTTTAGTCAAGTAGTGCAAAAAGTTTGTATTTTCTACAATTCGATTCAGTACCATTTCATTGGTTATTCGATCTACTCATCTAATTTCCAGCATTATTTTGTAGCACCACGTTTCAAAAGCTTCTGTTCTCTTGTCCGAACTGTTCATCGTCCACATTTCACTTCCGCAAAGGGCTAAAATCAATACAAATGCCATAAGAAAAGACTTCCTACCACGTAAATTTATCACTTTAGACGAAAATTTTACGCTGAGGTGACAAAGTCACGGGATCAGCGGTATGCACAATACAGATGGCGGTAGTATCGTGTACACATGGTATAAATGGGCAGTGCATTGGCGGAGCTATCATTTGCACTCTGGTGATTCATGTGGACAGGTTTCCGACGTGATTATGGCCGCACGATGGAAATTAACAGACCTTGAACATGTAATGATGGTTGAAGCTAGATGCATGGGACGTTCAGTTTTGGAAATCGTTAGGGAATTCAGTATTGCGACATCCGCAATGTCAAGAGTGTGTCCAGAATACTACATTTCAGGCATTACGTCTCACTACGGGCAATGCAGTGGCCGACGGACTTCACTTAACGGCTGAGAGCAGTAGCATTTGCGTAGAGTTTTCAGTGCTCACAGACAAGCAACACTGCTTGAAATAATTGCAACAATCAATGTAGGACGTATGACGAACGTAACGGTTAGGACAGTGTGGCGAAATGCGTTAATGCGCTATGGCAGCAGACGATCGACGCGAGTGCCTTTACTAACAGCACAACATCGCCTGCAGCGCCTCTCCTGGGCTCGTGACCATATCGGTTGGACGATAGACGACTGAAAAACCGTGGTCTCATTAGCTGAGTCCAAATTTAATTTGGTAAGAGCTGATAATAGGTTTCAAGTGTGGTGCAGACGCCACGAAGTCATGGCTCAAAGTTGTGAACAAGGCGCTGTGCAAGCTGGCGGTGGCTCAATCATGGTGTGGTCTGTGTTTACATGGAACGTACGTGGTCCTCTGGTCCAACTGAGCCGATCATTGACTGCATATGGTTAGGTTCGACTACTTGGAGACCATCTGCAGCCATTCATGGACTTCATGTTCCCAAACAACGATGGAATTCTTTGGATGACACCCCGCCATGTCAATGGGCCGCAGTTGTTGGACATTGATTTGCAGAGCATTGTGTACAGTTCGAGAAAACGATTTGGCCACTCAGATCATGCGACAGGAATCCCGTCGAACATTTATGGGCCATAATCGATAGGTCAATTCTTCTGCAATTATGGACAGCTTCAGAGGCAGCGTGGCTGAATATTTCTGCAGGAGACTTTCAACGATTTGTTGAGTCCATGCCAGGTCGAGTTGCTGCACTACTCCGGACGAAAGGAGGTCCTACGCGATATTAGGAGGTACGCCATGACTTTTGTCGCCTCAGTGTAAACGTATATTCGATGTTAAAAAAAAAATGTTCAAATGTGTGTGAAATCTTATGGGACTTAACTGCTAAGGTCATCAGTCCCTAAGCTTACACGCTACTTAGCCTAAATTATCCTAAGGACAAACACACACTCCCATGCCCGAGGGAGGACTCTAACCTCCTCCGGGACCAGCCGCACGGTCTATGACTGCAGCGCCTAAGACCTCTCGGCTAATCCCGCGCGGCTCAATGTTAACCAATTGGTCTTTTTTCATGAACGCTATTCTTACTACTTCGAGATGTAGTTTACCTTTAATTTTGCAATACTGTGCGCCTATTTATAAGCATTACCTGATTTAATTCGTCTACATTATATTACACTTCCTTTATTTTTGTTGATGTTCATCTTGTAACCTCTTTTCGAGACACTTTCGCTGCTATTTTACCCTTATTACCTCACGGATTTGAAAGAGTATATTCTACTCAACATTATCTACTCGTTCATGTTCCCCTAAATCTACGAAAGCTATAAACGTAAGTCTACCTTTCTTCTTATCTTCTATATTTCTCATGTCACAGCCTTGCACTGTCCTCTAGGAATTCCTGCTTGGTAATTTTGCATTTCCTGGCAGTCTTATTTTTAGACGTCAATATTCTTTTATGCTTGCTTCTTTTGCTGCATTTTTAAATTTTCTCGTTTCGTCAGTTAAATTTAGTATCTCGTGTATTATCGGATGTCTTTTACTGGCAATTGACTTCTTGCCTGTTTGCTCCTCTGTTGCCTTCATTGTTTCACTTCTCAAAGCTATTCATTCGTCTTCTTTTTATTCCTTTCCCCTGTTTCAGTCATCCGTTGTCAAATGCTGCCTTGTAAACCCTCAACAACCTCTGATTCTTCCAGTTCTTCGAGGTACCATCTCTTTAATCTCCTACATTTCTGCAGTTTCTTCAGTTTTAATCTGCAATGTGTAACCAAAACAGTTTGCTCAGATTCCACTGTTGTATCTTATGTTTAATTATAACGACTCTGACGCGTTTGAAGAATACGTTTGCAGACTGGGGTAATATCTTTGTTGCGTGCAACGATGAAAATGAAGGCAAAGTAAAGAATAAAATCCGGCGTTGGCTGACTTGTACCGTGCTCGTTTCAGAAAGATCTAATCTATGTCTCCGGGTTAATGTGCATGACCCACACATAAATCACATCATTAATAGGTGTAGTGGGGTTTGTAATCACCTACTTCTTTCGTCTTAATTAATTTTAACCGTGACCATGTATGCCTAACAACTTGTTAGGGTATCATTCGCGAAGTATTTTGACCAAAACGATATGTGAAAGTATAAAAAAAACCATGTATGCCAATTTATACACTGTTTAAGTAAAAACTGAATTAAAAGTGTCGTAATTATAAAATTCAATTTTGATTCGTCAACTGAAAGTATGGTTGATTACTATACTTACTTCATTGAAACACTAATAAAATAATGCAAATATACAGTCGCCAGACCTGAAGTGGATAGTTTGTTTTTAAGTCAGTTAATTATAATTAGAAGTATTATGTAAATTGAAGGTGGAGGGAGGAGAAAGGAAAGGAAACGCAAGGAACTAAGGACATCAGCCCCATCGGGACTCTGCGTGAAAACAGCGGCGACGAGTGAAAATGTGTATGGGACTGGGACTCGAACACGGGCACTCCTGCTTACTAGACAACTGCGTCAACCCCTGCTCCACCCAGAGACATTGTTTATCGCAAATGCGCGGACTGTCTCGGCACACTCTCTAGCCGACTCACATTCCCACCTAGCGGCACTTATTCACAGTTCCTGTCCATGTCCTCCATGCTCGCTAATTTTAGATTCCCGCCGACCGAAGTGGCCGTGCGGTTCTAGGCGCTGCAGTCTGGAACCGCGAGACCGCTACGGTCGCAGGTTCGACTCCTGCCTCGGGCATGGCTGTGTGTGCTGTCCTTAGGTTAGTTAGGTTTAACTAGTTCTAAGTTCTAGGGGACTAATGACCTCAGAAGTTGGGTCCCATAGTGCTCAGAGCCATTTGAACCATTTTAGATTCCCCCGGAGGTAGCACATGATTGTATATCCGCACTGAAGTCGTTTAATGAACAAAGTAAGAGTATATGGACTATGAGACCAACTGTGTGATTGTATTGAAGAGTTCCTAGATAACAGAACGCAGCATGTCATTCTCAATGGAGAGAAGTCTTCCGAAATAAGAGTGATTTCAGGTGTGCCGCAAGGGAATGTCGTAGGACCGTTGCTATTCAAATTATATATAAATGATTTTGTGGATGACATACGAAGTTCACTGAAACTTTTTGCGGAAGATGCTGTAGTATATCGAGAGGTTGTAACAATGGAAAATTGTACTGAAATGCAGGAGGATCTGCAACGATTTGACGCATGGCGCAGGGAATGGCAATTGAATCTCAATGTAGACAAGTGTAATGTGCTGCCAATACATATGAAGAAAGATCCTTTATCATTTAGCTACAATATAGGAGGTCATCAAGTGGAAGCAGTTAATTCCATAAATTATCTGGGAGTAGGCATTAGGAGTGATTTAAAATGGAATTACCATTTAAAATTAATCGTCGGTAAAGCAGATGCCAGACCGAGATTCATAGGAAGAAGCCTAAGGAAATGCACTCCGAAAACAAAGGAAGTAGGTTACAGTACACTTGTTCGCCCACTGCTTGAATACTGCTCACCGGTGTGGGATCCGTACCAGATAGGGTTGATAGAAAAGATAGACAAGATCCAACGGAGAGCAGCACGCTTCGCTACAGGATCATTTAGTAATCCCGAAAGCGTTACGGAGATGACAGATAAACTCCAGTGGAAGACTCTGCAAGAGAGACGCTCAGTAGCTCGGTACGGTCTTTTGGTGGAGTTTCGAGAACATACCTTCACCGAGGAGTCAAGCAGTATATTGCTCCCCCCTATGTATATCTCGCGAAGAGATCATGAGCATAAAATCAGAGATATTAGTGGAATTGAAGGGAGAACCGATAGAGGTACTCAAGGTACCCTCCGCCTCACACCGTCAGGTGGCTTGCGGAGATGGATGTAGATGTAGATGTAGAAGATGGTGGATTTGTTGTCCATTGTTGTCAATTATATGAATTCGTGACGTCTGTTCTTTGTGATATGCGATAAATACTGTGTCCGGATGGTTCAGTGGTTAACGCAACTTCCTCGTAAGCAGAAGATCCTGGGTTGGAGTCCCGGTCCGGCTCATATTTACCTTAGTTGCTGCAGATCCTGTATTACGTCTCGATGTAGCTGATATCATTAGTTGCTTCCCTTTCCTTTCTACCCCATCCACCATCAGTTTGTATTATATGTATCACAGCTGCGCAGTCATGTTATTAGAAGTATGTTTGGGTATCAATCTGTTGTACTCGTTCCTATTACGTGAGTCACTACTCGAATGGGCCGACCGGGGTGGCCGAGCGGTTCTAGGCGCTACAGTCTCAAGCCGCGTGACCGCCACGGTCGCAGGTTCGAATCCTGCCTCGGGCATGGATGTGTGTGATGTCCTCAGGTTAGTTAGATTTAAGTAGTTCTAAGTTCTAGGGGACTGATGACCTCAGAAGTTAAGTCCCATAGTTCTCAGAGCCATTTGAACCATTTGAACTACTCGAATGAAAGCAAAACTTTGCTTAGGAGATCATAAAGTTCAGTTAAGTTAAATTAAAGAATCATATGGTTTCAAACTAATTAAAATTGTGATTAATAGAATAATAAATTCATGACAAACTGCTGTACACAACACGGTAATAACGAAGTTATGTGAACCCGCTGTAAATGTTACTGTAACAAATTTTTACAGATATTCTCTTCAAGAAGTCATTAAAACCATACCTTCATTGAAACAATAATGCCTTCAAATAAACAACAAAACACTGTTGCAACGCTCGAATACCATAGCAAAGACATAGATAGAATCAGCTAAGCAAGCACAGAAACTTAATTAATCCACTTATACAAAAAAAGGAATTCCTGATATTCACGAGATTGTGTTCTTATTAATAGTTCTTGCAAAAATTAATTTCAAAACTCGTTGTTATTCAAATTTGGATTAATGAATTTACTTAATTAGAAATAAACTGAAATTTTAAACTTAGAAACGCTTCAGACTTACTTATAGGAAACGTTAATAATTATAAGTAATTGTCAAAATGACTGTGGCACTCGTAACACATAACAATGGCTTACTGTCTACATTTGCATTTCATATAAAAATTATATTGTGCATATTATGCAAATCATTGGTGAGACTGTTACAACTGCTAGAAGTCTGTAGTGGTTTAATCGGAAAGCTTTTACTGCTTCAGACTGTAAGTAGGCTGTTTATGTTTTCTCTATGTAAGTAGGCTGTTTATGTTTTCTCTATGTAAGTAGGCTGTTTATGTTTTCTTATTGGCAACGTTACGTAGCGCTCAATATGAAAATCACTGGCTGTGCTGTGTGCAGTCTGTGGCTGCTTTGCATTGTTGTAATACTCGCCATTGTAGTGTTAGGCAGCTGGCTGTGAACAGCGCGTAGCGTTGCGCAGTTGGAGGTGAGCCGCCAGCAGTGGTGGATGTGGGGAGAGAGATGGCGGAGTTTTGAAATTTGTCATGAACTGCTATATTTATATATGATGATATCAAGGTAAATACATTGTTTGTTTTCTCTATGTAAGTAGGCTGTTTATGTTTTCTCTATGTAAGTAGGCTGTTTATGTTTTCTTATTGGCAACGTTACGTAGCGCTCAATATGAAAATCACTGGCTGTGCTGTGTGCAGTCTGTGGCTGCTTTGCTGCTTTGTGTGCAGTCTGTGGCTGCTTTGTGGCTGCATGTCAGTAGGGGATTGTTCAAGCTGGTGGAGGTTCTGTAACGGTGTGGCGCGTGTGCAGTTGGAATGATGTGGGACACCTGACAGTTGACACTTACGTAAGCATCCTGTCTGATCATTAATATCTTTGATTTGCTAACTATCCCTATCAGTAGTTAGTGCCTTCCATAGTTTGAATCTTTTATTTAGCTGGCAGTAGTGGCGCTCGCTGTATTGCAGTAGCTTGAGCAGCGAAGATTTTTGTGAGGTAAGTGATTTGTGAAAGGTATAGTTTAATGTTAGTCAGGGCCATTCTTTTGTAGGGAATTTTGAAAGTCAGATTGCGTTGCGCTAACAAAATATTGTGTGTCAGTTTAAGCACAGTCAGGTACAATTTTTCAAAGGGGACGTTTCAAGACGCAAGATAGTAGCTTAGCGGCAAGAATGTTCTATTCTTTCACAATATGGTAGCACTGTTCCTGATGCTAACAGTTCTGGAACTTGCAATAGCTAAGTTATTGCTTTTTCTGCTCAATACTTCCCCGCGATGCATCTCAGAGCGTCAAGCTTAGCGACCAATATACACTGAAGCGCCAAAGAAACTGTTATAGGCATGCGTATTCAAATACAGATACATGTAAACAGGCAGAGTACGGCACTGCGGTCGGCAACGCCTATATAAGACAAGAAGTTTCTGGCGCTGTCGTTAGATCGGTTACTGCTGCTACAATGGCAGGTTATCAAGATTAAAGTGAGTCTGAACGTTATCTTGCAGTCGGCGCACGAGCGATGGGAGACAACATTTCCGAGGTATCGATGAACTGGGGATTTTCCCGTACGACCATTTCCCTAGTGTACCGTGAATATCAGAAATCTGGTAAAACAGATCTCCGACATCGCTGCGGCCGGAAAAAGATCCTGCAAGAATTGGACCAACGACGCCTGAAGAGAATCGTTCAACGTGACAAAAGTGCAACCCTTCCGCAAATTGCTGCAAATTTCAATGCTAGGCCATCAACAAATGTCAGCGTGAGAACCATTCACCGAAACATCATCGGTATGAGCTTTCGGAGTCGAAGGTCCACTAGTGTATCCATGATGACTATACGAAACACAGCTTTACGCCTTGCCTGGACCCATCAACAACGACATTGAACTGTTGATGACTGGAAACACGTTGCCGGTCGGACGAGTCTCGTTTCAAATCGTATCGAGTGGATAGACGTGTACGGGTATGGAGAGAACCTCATGAATCCATAAATCCTGCATGTCAGTAGGGGATTGTTCAAGCTGGTGGAGGTTCTGTAACGGTGTGGCGCGTGTGCAGTTGGAATGATGTGGGACACCTGACAGTTGACACTTACGTAAGCATCCTGTCTGATCATCTGCATCCATTCATGTCCATCGTGTATTCCAACGGACTTGGGCAATTACATCAGGATAATATGACACCACATTCGTCCAGAATTGCTACAGAGTGGCTCCAGAAACACTATTCTGAGTTTAAACACTTCCACTGGCCACCAAACTCCCCAGACATGAACATTATTGAGCATATCTGGGATGTGTTGCAACGTGCTGTTCAGAAGAGATGGCCACCCTCTCGTTCTCTTACGGATTTACGGACAGCCGTGCAGGATTCACGGTGTCAATTCCCTCCAGCACTACTTCATCAGACGTTAGTCGAGTCCGTGCCACGTCGCCTTGCGGCATTTCTGCGTGCTCCCTGGGGCCCTACTCGATATTAAGAAGGTGTACCAGTTTCTTTGGTTCTACAGTGTACTTTAACTCTTAGATCCTGCAATGCATCTTGCAACCACAAGAAATTGCTACTTTCGTCCCCATCGAGCGAGGCACTGACACTTGGGTCGGTTCTCTCTCGCAGTTCCACTATTACTTCTCTCTCTACGGCCTATCGCCCGTCAACTCCAAAGACTTTATACAATACTAAGTCCCTGACTTTGCTAGTATGCCTATTACATTGTTTTACTAAATGGCATTCATTTTTCGTATAACATTTCTGCTTTAATATTCACATATTTGGTAACTACTTCAAAATCTGTACACAGAATTAAATTTTATCATTCAAAATGAAATATAAACATATACGAAAAAGAAAGAAGTATTTCAGTGATGATAACTGTATTGCAGTGTTACAGGTTATTTATTTCTCATGTTTATCCTTTCCTAATAATTCTTGTTGCATTATATCCAAAATAGCGTCGGGCAGATTAAAATATGAGGTCCTGTTGATGACGTATATTTTCGTATTTTCATTTTTGCGCGTTTTGTACCCTAGTCGTGATGGTAAACTCATGCTAGTGCGGCGAGACTCTACCCAGAGGCATTTACTTCGAATCCGGCCACTGGAACGAATTATCGTCACCATTATTCAAATAACAAGAGGAGGAGGGGGCGGGGGGAGTGTTCCTGCGCAGTTCCTTGCCACTAGTCCTTCCTCTACGGTCTAGATCAAATCTAAAATACCTCCGTTGTTTTTAGGGAGTGACGGCATGTCTACAAGTTCTGATTCTTCGTAGCATAGAGTCGCCGAGCTCAGCTTTCCTCATAGCGCTATGCGATAGTAGTAGGTTATCAACAAGCACCAGGTTTCACCCTGTCTCTTCCTGTCATTCTTACTCACACACAAGAACATGAATGAAACACCACACTAACCTGCACAAACAGTCATCACAAGTACACACATTCGTTACATTGAACAGAGGAAGACAATGAGAGACCGCCTACATTACGACCGTGTTCTTGCGAATCTCGCAATTTCCTCAACGGTCGTTTTCTGAGTAGAATAGTGAAGGAAATGGGTCAGCTCCTATTGAAAGGAATTATTCCAGAATTTGCCTTATGTAATTGAGAGAAACAACTGAAAATCTAAATTGAGGCAGCCGAGTGTGGATTTGACCTGCCGTCTTCGTAAATCGGAGTCCAGTGTCATACTACTGACCTATCACGCTTGGTGACAAGCGTTGAGTCACGTACGGCATATCACAGATGGCATCCGGTGTCCCTGTTCAGAATAACATATGTGCAGATATCTCGGCCCGCCATTTGCCTCACAGCTGAGGAAACCTACCAAAAAACGCAATTGCGTCGACAGAGGTTACGTCATAAATATAAAGTTTGTGAGGATTGCAGCTGGTACAACGAATTGTCCAATGAATCCAAGGTCTCAGAAATAAATGGTTACACTTAGTGAAGTGGGACAACTAGGTCTAGCAATGCACACTCTGTGGTACTACATATTGAAATCACCACACAACCATCGTAGCAATGGGATTGCAAATTTCCGTCTGACACTGATAGCCGTCGCTCGGGGGCTGGCAGACCAAATCGTGCGCGCCTGCTGAGACACATTTCCGGCAGCTCTGTATTTCAACCGCCCTCTGCCGACGCAATAGAGAACGGCCGGCCGCAGCGACTCAGCCCACCAGTGCTTGGAGCCTCATCGCATCGACACCATTCCTGCTTGTTTCAGGGAGATTCACCCTTGTTGACATTATGATAGCTAGACTCCACTTTTGTTGCATCATTTGTAATAAGTGTTCGTACGTTTGGAGAAACACCAGTAAATATGGCTCTGAGCACTATGGGACTTTATT
The DNA here is from genome assembly GCF_021461385.2 of Schistocerca piceifrons. Lineage (NCBI taxonomy): Eukaryota > Metazoa > Arthropoda > Insecta > Orthoptera > Acrididae > Schistocerca > Schistocerca piceifrons. The sequence goes on along the minus strand of NC_060149.1, from coordinate 501,256,238 downwards.
TCTGAGGTCATCAGTCCCATATAACTTAGAACTACTTAAACCTAACTAACCTAAGGACATCACACACACCCATGCCCGAGTCAGGATTCGAACCTGCGACCGTAACGGTCTCGCGGTTCCAGACTGTAGCGCCTAGAACCACTCGGCCACCCCGACCGGTGCAGTAAAATAAATCTTCTGTTTACTGTGGTTAACTTGCTCGCTAATATTTTCTACTCCTCTCCAGATTTCCTACGACGACAGTTGCCGCACCGCTCTGTACCCCACCTCTCCCTACCGTTGTGTATGAAGTCTTATACGACACAGTCTAGTGTGACTTTAAAAGTCTTTATTGCATCGCGCTTACAAAGGTAGCGTACAAACTTCCATTACCGATTTGATTCGTAGTGACACGGTATGTAGGGCCCGACTGGGACTTCAACATATCTGAACAGAAGGATGCAACTCTGATTCGTTTTCGAGAAAATCGAGTTTCAAAATGGTAGGCGTCCTTATATACTTTGTTTGGTCATTCCTCTGCAAGGAGTCGGCAGCCGAGTGAATAAGCCTTTAGTTTCATAAGGGCGAGGTCTTGGGATTGAATCTCGGTGTTTGTGTTACTTTTTTGTGAGTTATCTGCATCAATATGTTGTGATATGGTTCGATATGCGTGATACGCCTCGACGTTTCTGAACGACAGAAAACCGTTTATGAATGCAGATCAAGTTTGTTTTCCAATAAACACTTAAAAAAAAAGAAAGAAAGAAAACATGCAAATGCAAAAATTTGGCGTTCATCACATGTGCTGTATGTCGCAATAATTATTCTTTTCCGTGTTTCTACTGTCAGTATCACCCTGATGCTTGCAGTACCCCATAGGTTACACGTTATACTTCTCGCAAAATTACGTACGATAATATAAACAAAATGCCTATACCGATTTAACTTGAAAATTCTCTTGTACCCTTATTTTGTTTCCAACTTCCTTAAGAAAAAAACTTTTTCTCTTTTTCTCAGGATAAAGACCAGGGAAATAATAAATGAATGACTAAATATTGATAATTTGCATGGCTATAAATCTGTTGTTAGAATTACCTGGGAAATAGAAATAAACTACCGACAGCGATATTCCATCGAGAGACCTTGCGCTTATGAAACTGCCGACCTCTTGAATACTAGCTGCCCTACAAAAAACATAAGCACGCCTACAATTTTCAAACTCTATTTTCTCGAAAATGGTTGTGACTTGCGTGCCCTACATACCCTGCCCATATGAATCAAATCTGCAAGGGGAACTTCGTACGGTACCCTTGTTAGTAAAGAACCGTGAAACTGAATTGAAATGTGAAAACAAGTGTCAGTAAGCTTCACCACGTGAATGAGATGGAACAGGGCAAAATGATCGGTATCTAGGAAATGGACTTATCATAGCGTGATATCTTGTCTCGTACAGGGCATGTCTGTATGTGGCCAGTGCGCTGAACTGGCGAGAAGGTACTGGACCGACCATTTATTGTGACTGTGGGATGAGATGCCGTAACGGTTCATACTGCCTTATCCACAGTTTTGTTTGGTCATTGCAACGTGTGAACAGTTACGGCATTGCAGGAGGTGTGCGTCTAGTTACGTCGATGGTTCGAAGATGTCTGCTGAGACACTGCGTACGAATCCATTTTCCAAAACCCATGAATACCTCAGACTAAACGGACGAGTTTGCTGATGGCTGAGTGGAAAAATGTGTTTTCGAACGAGTCTCACTTTAACAAGCCGAATACGTATTACACGCTACCGTGATGACTGAAGTCTGGCGGGCTACATTGTAGAGGACAAACGTCACTTGTGACTAGATTTGTTTAACACGCTGATGGAAAAAGGAAATTTACATCATGAAGCATCAGTCCAATATATATCAACCTGTGAGGAGATGTTCCTCACATAACGGGTGTTAAATGTTTACACTTTAATTCTGTTCGGAGCTGGTGTCGATCAAAATCAGTAGGCGTGAATCTTCACCCCGGGCACGAATTCACTTTTGTGTCCGTTGTGGCATGGAAGCTAAAAGTCTTCGAATGTTATCTTGAGAAATTTCTTGCCATGTCTGAATCACGTGCTGTGTCAGTTCATGTACATCTGTGTCAGTTAATGTACACCTTCTCTTCGCATCCCAGACATGCTCTGTGGGTGCAAATCAGGAGACTAGGCAGGCCAGTCAAGGATCATACATTCTTCAAGACGTTTGTGGTGTGAACTGAAGTGTGGGGTCATGCGTTATCTTGGTGGAATATACAATTCGGTACCTTGGTCACGAATGCTAAGATATCAGTGTTTATCATTATTGCCGCGTACAGGCGAGCATTCAGCCTTCATTCAACAGTTACCAATTCCATTATCCTGTTGGAATATGCAATTTGGGACGGTGATCACGAAGGTATGACAATGGCTAACATCATTGCCAAATGCTGGCCAGAACTCAGCCTCCCTCCAGCAAATACCAAATCAGTCTTCGTAAAATGCAAACTTTCACGGCCGGAAATGACACCATTAAGAAAATGTTCAGGGCTATTGTGCCGTGGTCGGATGTATTTCACATTAAAACCCAGCATTTCGTCTCCATCTGCTGAGGACGTTTCCAAGAGGAATCGTAGCCTCTTTGAATGTCGGATTGACACCCTGGCTCGCTACTAACAGCAACAAAATTCCGCTCGTACATGTTTTCGCGCAGTGGCATGACGTTGCATGTTTTGAATACCCAAGCGCAATTGGCCGTTGTCGACTACGGTCGTTCGCTGTTGCTATCACCTCATGGTGGAAGACTGGTACACATCTTCTTCAGCACCTGAATCCAGATTTCGTTCATTTTTGCGCCCTTCTTCTTCCTGTTGGAATTCCTGAAGTGTTTTACAATCTTTATGACCTCTCTGTATAGCCTTTCATGGTATCCGCTTACGGCTGCCACTACTCGAATCCTACCAAAATGAATGTGATGGTCTCCTGGCTGCAAAGTATGTTCCGCAACAGATGAACTGTCAATCTCCCGTCTTCTGCAGTTGCCCTTGTGCTCTTCATAGCGTTAATCTACAAACTCTCCCCGAAAAATACAAGATCATCTAAAATCGACGAAGGATGCTGGCTAACCGCTGAAAAAGCAGGAGTTTATAGGATTGTGTGTAGGGGGGGGGGGGGGGGGTACGTGGATACTACAAAAAGAACGGTTACAAAACATGCTCAGCTAAAGTATTAAAATGAATACAATCGAAATATTCCTTAAAAAATTCGACACCTGAAACAGAATATTCTGCTATATTGTGAGTGTAATAACGACACATCGTGGTACACACGAACTCGTGACTGATATTAACTTGTGCTGTCAGCGACATCCGTTGCCCGTTACGCCATACTATGTAGAGAAAACTCGTGCTATTTTATTGCTGTGATGGGGTGAGACGGCACAGTTGTTAGGTATTGGACCGTCATTAGGCAGCAACGGGACTCAAATTCTGCCATTCTATTTCACGCGATTTCCGTAAATTGCCTTAGACGAATACTGGTATGGTACCTTTGAAAAAGGCACCTTATCCATTCTTAACAAACCGAACTTGGGTTCCGATTCTATTACGGTTCTAATTCTCTGCGATAGTGAAATTATTACCTATTGTGAGCGATGCCTGTGCGGAAAAAGGCTGAAGAGGGATTGAGGCTCTAGCATTGCCGAAACAAGTGTCCTGAAAATCTACGATAACAATTTGAACTGGGGCACATTTACCCGCATGCTATGAAGGCTGCATCCTAGGAGCCCTCGACATAAAAATTTTAAATATTATTATTATTATTATTGATAGTATACAACACTTTATAAATACAGATAAACTACGTATATAATTTACAAATTTACAGCCATATTAATTACATAGATGATCGCATCTGCTGTAGTGTCAAAGGCGTCCGAAGGGTTTCCGGGATAAGAATTGTGAGGGCTCTCTTCAGCAATATATCTGACTGTCTGGGAAAGCCACAAGTGCATTCCACAGTGATAGCCTTCCCTTCCTTATGGCATGTCACAGCATTTCCTATGGTTAGCCCGGATCCTGTTGAGTGTACTCCACGTCCTACGAAACAGATCGAGTTCCCATAGTTTATGGTTGATTTGGAGAAAGCAATGGGAAAGTATTATTATACCTGCGTCCAAGCTTTGCAGAGACTGAAGTTATTGTCCACCATGTTGCTAGTTCTCCTAACTTGGAGATGTCTGGAGCGGAGACTGTTGATTCAGATAGCAGGTATGTCGTCATGAATTGGCAGCTGCTGGTTGTTGCACATTTTCTCATATTCCCTCTGAAGATATTCTTCCTTCTCAGGTTAGGTGGTGGAATGCAGCTCAGGGCAGGTAACCAGAATAATGGAGTGAACTTAATTGTACCAGCAACAACCCGCGTTGTTTGACTGAGTTACGCATCTACTAGCTTCGTGTGGCTCTGTTTATTCATAGAGGACTGCAATATTTTGTCTCAAGAGTAGATGATCGTAAGATTGAAGCACCAGAACCCCACATAATTTTTGCGGAATGTTATTTCTTGGCCTCAGTGTTGTTGAAGCCTTTGCTAGATACAGCTCAAACGACAGCATTCCGTCAAGTGTAGCTCCAAGGTACCCTGGGTATTTGCTATGGACCAGGCTGTTATCCTCGAAATATATGTCCAGTTCACAGTTGGCTACGATATTTCTCAGATGAAAGTATGTGGACTCAGTTTTGTTAGGGTTCGGTTGAAGTCCGTGTTTACGAAGATACTATCGCATTATACTTAGGTCTTTTGTTGATATATGTCTTCAGCGATCTGCATCTGTTAGTGCTGTGTAGCTGTCAACCACTCATCAGCATAACAGAACTTCCTGGACTGAGGATGCAACAGAAAGGTATGGCCAAACTTTAATTCATCTTTATTAATCTTTATTTGCCATTGATCATTAACATAACGGGATAGGCTTTATGTCTTATACATAATACTGATATGTTTAGTTCTATACATAATTACAGACACTCACCCAAGTTATACATGCTCAATCGCAGATAATTATACTTAATTATATACACAATTTCAAGCATTTATACTGAATTACCTACACAGCTACAAACATTTATCCATATATTTTAAATTTTAACATATGTTCGCCTTATTTTCATCAGAAAATTCTGTTAGATTATAAAGTAGATTTTCAACCAGGCAGCTGTACAGTTTTCTTTGAAATAGTTTAAAAGGCATGGACCATGCTGAGCGTGGTAATTTGTTAAAGATTATTAGGGAGCTGACAATTGGTGAGTGAGCTGTTCTTACTAGTCTGTGTCTCGGAATATCCATTTTAATTTATCCTCTGGTGTTGTGTTGATGTATATCTCCTCTTGTATGTAGTTCTTTGACATTTGTTTTAATGTATAGTGGTGAGACATATATTTACAGATTTACAATTGTACGAAGCGTACAACTTTGCTTCCGCCGTTTGCCGATAGGTGGCGACAACGGTAAGTAGCGGTCGAAAGAAACAGATTGCAGACGCCAGGAAGTTGGCTTGAACCTCGGTCAATATAACCTCATTCAAACATTAGTCGATTTGAGTTTGCATCATAAAGTTGTTCTTGATTGAAAATGTCAGTTTACGAGCCTAACTCTCGTCATTTGCGGGAGGTGTTACTGTTTTGTTTCAATATGAAGAAAACAGCGGCTGAGTCTCATCGAATGCTCTCAAGTACGTATGGTAAGGACGCTCTTAGTGAAATAACGTGTCGTGAGTGGTTTCAACGCTTCAAAAACGTTGATTTTAACGTCGTAGACCGGCATAGTGGTGGAAGAGAGAATGTTTTCGAAGATGCAGAACTGGAGACATTGCTGAGTGAAGACTCGCGTCAAACTCAAGAATAATTGGCACGATTAGTGGGAGCGACATAGCAAGCCATTTCAAAACGTCTCAAGGCTATGGACATGATTCGGCAAGAAGGAACTTGGGTTCCGTGTGAGCTGAAACCAAGTGACGTTGAACGGCGTTTGTGTGTTTGTGAACAGTTGCTTCAGAGGCAAAAACGGTAGGGATTTCTGCATCGCATTCCGACCAGGGACGAAAAATGGGTTCATTACGATAACCCTAATCGCAAAAAATCATGGGGATATCCCGGCCATGCTTTCACGTCGAAGGCCAAACCGAATATTCACGGCTCCAAGATCATGCTCTGTATTTGGTATGACCAGCTCGGCTTCGTGTACTATGAGGTGTTAAAAGCAAGTGAAATAATCACAGGTGCTCGTTATCGAACGCAATTAATGCGTTTGAGCAGAGCATTAAAAGACAAATGGCCGCAATACAGCGAGAGGGACGATAAAGTGGCATGACAACGCTCGACCCCACGTTGCAAAAGAGGTCAAAACGTACTTGGAAACGATAAAATGGGAAGTTCTAACCCACCCGCCGTATTCTCAAGAGATTTCTCCCTCTGACTATCACCTGTTTAGATCAATGGTGCATGGCCTGGCTGGCCAACACTTCCGATCTCATGAAAAAGTTACAAATTGGATCGATTCGTGGATCTCTTCAAAAGATGATCAATTTTTTCGACGCGGGATTCGTACACTGCCAGAAAGATGGGAGAAAGTAGTGGCCAGGGATGGAAAATACTTTGAATGATACACGTGTAACCAATTTTTTTCATTAAAGCCTCAAATGTTGGGGAAATAACGGCGGAAGCAAAGTTGTACACCTTGTAAGTATATTGAGTTTTCTAAACAGAGGTCGGCAGTGATCTGTTGGTCCAGCTCTACACATTCCTCTTACAATTTTTTTTTTGTATCTTCAATATATCAGCTTTATTTGTAGAGTGGTTCCCATACTAGCAGTCCGTAAGAAATGTGAGGTTGGAACAGTCCAGAATATGTCAGTCTTAAATACACTGGTGTCCCAAATTAAACAAACCGCTGTTTCCCCGTGTTGTGTCTAACTCACAGTATAATCATACAAAATGTCAACAGGTGTCCGTGCAATCGTGTTTTGCACGGAAGATGGCATTCCGGTCAATAGACAACCACGTCAACAATGACGTCAGGGCACCTGTCAAACAAGGTAGTGTTTTCTGGGTAGTTCCAAATCCGCAATCGCTATGTATATTGTCACAGGCTGTGCAGTATGACACAAAGAAGACGCGTGCAACACTCACTGCGGTGGAAGGCCATAAGAAGAATGGAAGCAGGACAGTCGCAAACTGATGTGGCCAGAAGGCTTACTGTGAATCGTATTGTTTCTCGGATGTGGCGACAATTTATAGAGACCGAAACAGTATCCCGAAGACCAGAGCAGGGCCGATCACGTGTGATATCAAAACGAGCGGACCGTTATTTGGCCGTAAGAGCACGACGGTACCGCCTTAGTACTGCACGGCAACTGGCATCTGACCTCGCAGCAACCACTGGGCGTGTTTTATCGAGACAAGCGGTGTACAGAAGGCTTCGGCAGAGCAGCCTTTATTGTCGGAGACCTTCTGTATGTGTACCTCCGATGCGTCTTAACAGAAGGGAACGTCTATAGTGGAGTCGTCAACATGCCACCTGGACGGTCGAACTGTGGGCCAATGTTCTTTTCACAGATGAGTCCCCATTTGGTCTGAGGAGTGATTCTCAACACATTTGAATCTAGAGGAAACGTGGAACGCAATTCCGGGGCCAAAACATTGTGGAAAGAGACATATATCGAGAAGGATCCTGAATGTGTGAGTATGGTTTATGTTAACCACACGAATATCTCTTCATGGAACTGTACGGGTGAATCGGCAAGGTTTAACTGCTGTCAGGTATCGTGACTAGATCTTGGGACCTCATGTGCGGTTATTGTGAGTTGCTGTGGGCCCAGACTTCGTACTGATGGACGCTAATGCTCGACTCATAAAGCATGAGTGATTGATGTACGTAGAACACCTGAAGATCAAAACTCGATATGGCTCGTATTTGGCAGCTCGCCTGTGCACAACCTAAAAATGAGAGACTAAGATATTGTGACTCAACAGCCCTCCGGTTTTGAGAAAAACTCCCCTGAAGTTCATGACACGCAATCCACTTAGCATTGTCAGGCCAGTTAGATAATTGAAAACTCAGCATTTTTCATCATGATGTATGGCGTCCACAAACGCATATATTAGTAGAAATCGAGAAAAGAAATTTTTACGACTGCCACGTTTGTACCCATAAGCGAAAGCGCCGCTGGCATAGTAACCAAGGCACTATAGACGACAATAGTTTTCGCCTACAGCCATTTGCGCTTCGCAGATGAAAGCTGTCAAAAGAGCAGCCAGGTGTCAGGGATTTCGCCGGCCGCGGTGACCGAGTGGCTCTAGGCGCTTCAGTCCGGGGCCACACAACTGCTACGGTCGCAGGTTCGAATCCTGCCTCGGGCATGGATGTGTGTGATGTCCTTAGGTTAGTTAGTTTTAAGTAGGTCTAAGTTCTAGGGGACTGATAACCTCAGATGTTAAGTCCCATAGTGCTCGGAGCCATTTGAACCATTTTTTTGTCAGGGATTTCCTTAAGTTGACTCAACTATAGGAGAATGTTATTAGTAAACAATAAATGTATTAAAACTTCACACATGATACGGCATTTTTTCACACATTTAGTGTTCATGACGTCATATCTCTTGAAGTATGCGTCGTACGATGTTATATTTGTATAATTACATTCAGCGGCGTGTGTGGATCCTGTGTGTAAAATACGTTGCGAATATAGCAAAGAAGTAATAATTTTGAACTTTATGCGCAATGCGGCCTTTTTCACGCGTTTCAGTGTTCATGAGGTCACACCTCTTGAAGTATGTGTCGTACGATAACATATTTGTGTAGGTACACACAGCGACGTGTGTGAATATTGTCTGCGAAATAAGTTGCGAGTAGAGTTAGTGGCAAAGAAGTAATAAATTTAAACGTCATGCATGAAGCGGCTATTTTTCACGTATCTCAGTGTTTATAACGTCATATCTATTGAACTACGATAGTTAGGTGCTTCTTGCCCCCACAGCGATTGTTGCCTTACAAGTAAAAGATATACTTACGAAGTATCGTTGAAATCGGCCCAGTTGTTTAGGAGGAGATGTGAAACACACACAGCCGGCCGAGGTGTCCGAGCGGTTCTAGGCACTACAGTCCGGAGCAGCGCGACCGCTACGGTCGCAGGTTCGAATCCTGCCTCGGGCATGGATGTGTGTGGTGTCCTTAGTTTACTTAGTTTTAAGTAGTTCTAAGTTCTAGGGGACTGATGACCTCGGAAGTTAAGTCCCATAGTGCTCAGAGCCACTTTTTTTAAACACACACACACACACACACACACACACACACACACACATTCATTATAGTGTGTAAGGATTTTTCGCCTATCGAAATCGTTAGGATTCGGACGGCTAATAAGTTACTCAGTAAGGTATAATATGAAGAGAGACAAATAAATTTCTCAAAAGAGTGGGATTAATAAATAATTCAAATTTCAAGCCTCTTTGTACGAACTCATTTCCGAGTAATACTGCCGCGAATTTCTCTCGAGGGACCACAGGCAGCCGACGTCGCAGTGCTAGTTTACAACGAGGCAAGTTATAGAGCTCTATCTCGAGCTTTCGAAATTGCATTTTGCCTCTGGAAACCCAGTGGGAATTGCACAACCGCGCAGATGCAACTACGGTTCACAGTGTAATTCGTGATCAACTTCCAACACCGATTTTTCAGAGGATGTTATCGTATGCATGGTATACATTAAAACTCATCCCCGAAAAAGAAATAATTCTGAATGTAAACCAAATCAGTTTTCCGCCAAATCTTCGAAGCAACGATGTAATTGCGCGAATACTGCATTTATTAGATGTTCATCCTGCCGCGAGTATATCTGCTTCGAATGTACAGGGCTATTACAAATGATTGAAGCGATTTCATAAATTCACTGTAGCTCCATTCATTGACATATGGTCACGACACACTACAGATACGTAGAAAAACTCATAAAGTTTTGTTCGGCTGAAGCCGCACTTCAGGTTTCTGCCGCCAGAGCGCTCGAGAGCGCAGTGAGACAAAATGGCGACAGGAGCCGAGAAAGCGTATGTCGTGCTTGAAATGCACTCACATCAGTCAGTCATAACAGTGCAACGACACTTCAGGACGAAGTTCAACAAAGATCCACCAACTGCTAACTCCATTCGGCGATGGTATGCGCAGTTTAAAGCTTCTGGATGCCTCTGTAAGGGGAAATTAACGGGTCGGCCTGCAGTGAGCGAAGAAACGGTTGAACGCGTGCGGGCAAGTTTCATGCGTAGCCCGCGGAAGTCGACGAATAAAGCAAGCAGGGAGCTAAACGTACCACAGCCGACGGTTTGGAAAATCTTACGGAACAGGCTAAAGCAGAAGCCTTACCGTTTACAGTTGCTACAAGCCCTGACACCCGATGACAAAGTCAAACGCTCTGAATTTTCGGCGCGGTTGCAACAGCTCATGGAAGATGATGCGTTCAGTCCGAAACTTGTTTTCAGTGATGAAGCAACATTTTTTCTTAATGGTGAAGTGAATAGACACAATGTGCGAATCTGGGCGGTAGAGAATCCTCACGCATTCCTGCAGCAAATTCGCAATTCACCAAAGGTTAACGAGTTTTGTGCAATCTCACGGTTTAAAGTTTACGGCCCCTTTTTCTTCTGCGAAAAAAACTTTACAGGACACGTGTATCTGGACATTCTGGAAAATTGGCTCATGCCACAACTGGAGACCGACAGCGCCGACTTCATCTTTCAACAGGATGATGCTCCACCGCACTTCCATCATGATGTTCGGCATTTCTTAAACAGGAGATTGGAAAACCGATGGATCGGTCGTGGTGGAGATCATGATCAGCAATTCATGTCATGGCCTCCACGCTTTCCTGACTTAACCCCATGCGATTTCTTTCCGTGGGGTTATGTGAAAGATTCAGTGTTTAAACCTCCTCTAGCAAGAAACGTGCCAGAACTGCGAGCTCGCATCAACGATGCTTTCGAACTCATTGATGGGGACATGCTGCGCCGAGTGTGGGAGGAACTTGATTATCGGCTTGATGTCTGCCGAATTACTAAAGGGGCACATATCGAACATTTGTGAATGCCTAAAAAAACTTTTTGAGTTTTTGTATGTGTGTGCAAAGCTTTGTGAAAATATCTCAAATAATAAAGTTATTGTAGAGCTGTGAAATCGCTTCAGTCATTTGTAATAACCCTGTATATTTGACAAATATCATCCATAAAGTTGTTCGAAGGAAAGTGAGGACATTTAACATAGTGAGTGAAGGAGAAATTGTAAACAACTAAGATTTAAAATTTTAATTATTTGTTAATCCAAGGCGTTTGAGTACTTTATTTGCTACCTTGTTATTATTCGTCATTGGTTACCTTATTAACCCTCCTATTCCTAAAAGTTTCAATACGGAAAAAAAATGCAAACAAAAAACTTGCAGAATGCATTTGGGAATCGAACAGGGGTTCTTTGCTTCCCAACCAAATCCCTTGTCAATTTATAGGAAAATACGCCTTTTCAGACCTCACGTATGATGATGAAAAGTGCTCAGTTTCCAATTATTGATGTATCCTGTCAATTTTGAGCCGATTACGCGGCATGAACTTAAGGGGTGGTCTTTCACAAGAACGGGGTTGTTGAGTCAAAAAATCTCAGTCTCTTTCATTTTAGGTTGTACACAAATGACCTGACAAATTTGAGCCTAATCAGTTAGACGTGTCTGAGGCCTTCCTCTTGTAAGTAATATATTCCTTCACCTATAATGCTGTTGTAGATAGTGAGCAGGTGTGGTACTACAGCACTTCCTAGGGTACGCTGGAATTTACTTTTACATCTGAAGATTCCTCGTCGTCAAAAAACCCTACACACGTACCAACCAGCCGACAGACTGACGGTCAAACTGGACATGTGTAGCCGTTTTGACCGACCGACGAACTTTACTTGCCGGGATGTCGGGCGGGTAGGACCAGACGACAGCAGACCCCACCCAGCTTCACTTCACCCAACAAATTGTGCCGTATGTTACGTTGTCGTGCCAACCGTCCAACAAAAGTTCGTCTCTTGTCACAGAGCGGAGAATTAACTGCTGTTCTGTTATACATGACAGGGTACGAGGCGGACGAAGCTTTAACGACAGAAATTCTGGAGAAATTTAAAGACAGCAGATGTTTGTGGGACACGTCGTGCGAGGACTGTAGCAATAGAGATGCAAGAAATGAAGCACTTGTTTCACCTTTTAAAGAATCCAGAATGGTTGTAGGTGGCACACAGAGATAGTTAAAGATATGTATTTTAGAAATACAAGTCCATTTAGCCTTTGTATTTCAGTATTTAGATTTTATTTCCGATACTTATCTGAAGTAAAACCTATAAACTTAAATATAGACAGTCAGTCGAAGTTTATGCATATACTTGCTTCAACGTAAGTGTTACAAAGGTCCATCCTTCTGGTATGAATAGCAGACTTTTTTGTACAGTTCTAACGGTTTCTATCGGCTTCGTTTCTTACGTATCTGTTGTCTGTCGTATTTATTATATGATGTGGATCACCGTCGTTTTTAGTCTGCCTTCTTATAATTTGAAATTAGCTTCTTAAACTCACAGGGACTCCTTTATGCTACATAGACAAATAAATTAGTAAAGTTTACAAGAACGTCTTTTGTTTTATTTGTTTTACTTTACCATGATGTATTTCCTCAGGCAATTAGAAGTCACGCTACAGGTTTCAAGTATCATTTTAGATAAAACATTGTTGGGATGCAACAGCACTGAATTTCAGGCCGTCTAGTAACCGTAATGTAGCTAACAGCCTCTGCTGAAGCCTCTCATTACTATATTATCTTTCGTTGAGAATAGTTTGATAATGTTCAGCAACTTCGGGATGTATGTTCCATCCATTTTTAGATAATTACGAAAATCATTGGCTCCCAGGTCCTTGGGTAACAGAGCGTGGGTGAATTTCATTTTCGCATCAGCCACTCCTTTGCATAGCTTTGTCTGGACTTTTTTTGGCTTCGTTACCTCTAAAACAGCAAAGGAAAACCCCAGTTTTTGTTTCTGTGTCAAACCAAGCGGAATTTCGTAGAACATAAACTCAATGAACTTAAGATAAATCACAACAACAGTGCGGCGCTGTAATCGCTAAGTGCAGTCGGTCGCGACGTGTGTATGTTGCCACTAAATTGGTCCGTCGGTCGGCAGATAAACTGGCGCGTGTGGGGCCTTAAGAATGACATGATGTGATTTATTTCAAAGCAACTCTCCAGTCCAGTCACGAAGTTGGCCAGATATACCGTACGCACGTGTTTTGTTCACTAGGCTCCAGTGTGGAAATGTATCGAAAGCCTTCCGGATGTCAAGGAACTCGGCATTTGTATTATCTACCTGAGATCAGTAACGAACTGCAGTACAAGATGTTTTATTCCGATTGAGGGTGTTTTCAAAGTTGGGGCGCCCTGTACCGGCGCCACTTATAAATCATTTGCCATTTGGTGTACTTGCAAAGCCCCAAGTGTTGCTTAAAAGAACGGTTTTTCACTTGAAAGTACCGCCATGGTTCTTTATTTATTTAAGGGAGTACTTAAAGAATAGTGAATTCTTCAAAATGACTGAAATTAAAATCTTCAACATGGCTGCAGTCAGCAATTGACGAATTACGGATAAAATGGGAACCATACAACCAACCAGTTGCAAGTCAAAAATTTATTCCAGCCTTTCCCTAAGTTTCGATTAATATAAACCAGTCTTCCTCAGAAGTAGCAATAACACTTGTTGCATACTGAGTGGAAAGACAAACGAAGTGATACGGCTTACTCACCAGTAAAATGATCGGTATAAACGCTATGGCATAGCCATAAGGCTTGCACACCAGTAAAAATGAGACATGTAAAATCTAAGGCAGATTTTGCATGGATCATATTTACTGTCGACCAAGCCTTATGGCTATGCCAAAGCATTTATATGTATCACTTTACTGTTGGCTATGCATTATGATTTTGTTTCTCTTTTCACTCAGGATGTAACACGTGTTATTACTTCTTCTGAAGAAGACAGGTTTAGATCTGTCGAAACCAAGGTAAAGGTTTGAATAAACTTTTGACGTACGGTTGGTTGCTTGTATGATTCCCATTGTATCCGAGGAAGTTAAATTTATAATTTCACTATCAGTGCGTGCTGTCTATTTCAGAAGGGTTACACTTGCTGCTATAGTCATGTCAGATACTCCATGCTCTTCATGTCGACGTATTTATTCTGTTCGTCTGCTGATTACTACGTTAAACGTTGCGATTTTCGCGCGATGTAACATATGCCTAGTGCGACATGTAGTAAACTGCGCATGCTACAAGGTTCCACAGTGTAGCTGCCATCGGCCTTGTTTATCCGAACATGTGCGGCGCCAGGAGAAGAAAGCGGACGTCTTGTGTTGCCCTCCTCGCACTTCTGTCTGTGCGTACCACCATAATCATACAACAGCTACATCTTGAAGGTTAGTACACACGATTATTATTAGCAGTTGTAATTGTAGTCGCAGTTGTATCAGTATCTCCTACGAAATTGTGTCCGTCCCGTCCAAACCGCAGTTTTATTTTCACATTCACCCAATTATATTTCGCCACTACTGTGTCAGTGGTAGTAGGTTTTTCATTATTACTTCTAAATAAATGTAATTATATAATTATTGCACTCGTTATTTCGTCATTTACGCATTTTCCTAATTGTCCTTCTCCATTACGTCGTTGTATGGTGTGGGCTACCCGTTACAAATACGTAGTTTGGATGTGTTTGCTGAATTTCAACGGCAACACACCTACTTGTTTTGTGATGAATGTTCTAATTTTACTAAAGTTTGTAAGTGCACTAACTTTATAAAAACCCTTATAGTCCTCTCGCTGGCAATAACACGTGGCAGCGGCACGTTTTGTACTTTATCGTTTGTTAGATGTAAATTGGGAAGAGGCAGTGTAACCAGTCTAGTGTGTTGAAACCGATTTGAAAACAGGATAAGGTACTTGGTTTATCGCGTCTTTCATAAGAGAAAAGTTTAAAGATCTATTGGTTACAGTAAATTTCATATGTAACTATATTCTTTGCCCTATGTATAGCAATTGAATTGAAAATCGGGATAAAATACGCTCTCCCACCCAACTTTTATCTAATTAGCAATCAATATGAATTATGAAAAGTTGATAATTGTTAGGCTTCCATGCGATGTAACCTAATATACGATTATTATGATTTTTATAACTATAGTGTACGAGGAAAGTTTTTGAAAGACCTTAAATGTTAATGATACTATGTACACTTAAGCTTCAGATAAAACGCTCTAGACTATCACGCCATACAATGACGTAACGCGTTAGAATAGTTAGGGAAGTTAGTAATGGAAAGAAGTCGTGAAATAGCTGTAATTAATATAAATGTCAGTGTAAATAACGTAAAATCGACTGACGAGCCTACAGCAATGACGAAACATGTGTGGGATAAGGGTAACCAAAACTGTTTCGCATAAAGTGGAAACACGTTGCGAAGGTATTGTTAACACTCATACTTTTAACTTCGCTGATGACTCGATTTCGTTCTGCATTACATACTTCACTGATATCTGCCTATTATCACATGTTAGAGTTGTCGACCAGTATATCAGTGTTCTTTCACGTCTGGATTTGATTTCATAATGCACTTCACTATATTAGCTAATACACCTTCATGTTTTAACTGCTCACCTCTGAGTAATTTGAATGACCTGGAAGCCAGGTTTACCTCTTGACGTTCCGTTAACAGAGATGTACGTCAGTCTAATAACTGACTCATAGCCTTGATTGTGCACGTTTCTATATCTTCCATTTGCGTATACTGTACCTTGAGCGAGTCTGAATGTTTAGGTAGGTGCCGCTGAACATGGATTACTGTGAAGCGCGCGTGTATATAATCACTTTTACGATTTTGATCCTAAATGTCATATACGGTGATACAGACATTTAGGGTGAAAATCATAAAAGTGGTGAAGAATGGTAAACTGAGTACTTTAGGATAAAGAAGTAATTGCTGGAAATATTTTATTGCTATGAGTAACTAGTAGCAGTATCTGAAGAAAGTATCCGCTCTTCAAGACAATGACAGTCTCAGTACGGGTACGAATATTGCGACATAAACCATTAACAGAGCTTACCTGTTTGAAAGTGCATTTCACGGACTAGATCAAAAATGCTATCACCAAATTCATTGACTAATTACGTAATAATATGAACGTACTGACAGACAGGAAAGCTATATTTCAAAACACACTACAAAATTTGGTTCTGGATAGTACTTTGTACTTATTTTTAAAAACTAATTATGTTAAATTGTCTGTAAACTGACCCACTTAAGACATTACGAAATGCCGTGCAGAAGACCCATTGTGCTCGCGTCCAACTAATCTTGCTACCGCAAACCAATTTTTCAGGTACGCCATACCACAGTCGAGAAATTAAGATCGTAAAATGATAGGTTGAATAACCCTGTAATCCCGTACTTACTGGGGGAAGAAATATGTAGCTTGATAATGGGTATATTCCCAATAACGAAGTCTTCCTTCCGTAAAACGGTCACAATCTCTAAGGTTTGTTTAATGCCGCAGTGCGTAGGAAGACTTGAGAATGGTACGACCTTAGCGTTGTCAGACTTGAGACGGTTTCTCTGACCATTTATAAATAAACCTACACTTTATAGTGATACCCAAACTAATGGGAGCATTACTTCTGTTCGGGGAAGGCACACGAAATACCAGAAGAAAACATGCTAAAGCTGACCGAGGATCAAAACTCGAGTTTTTGGATGACTAATTTAGACTTCAGGCGCCGATTTACTGAATGAAACAGCATTATCTGTAGAGATACAATAAATTAAAAACTACACGCTATGAACGCATACTGCACAAAAGTTCAGCTTCCTCAGCAGATGAGAGTTTAGAGCTAAGTAATGCTGCATCACACGCCATTTGGCTTACAAACTGTGTTCAATATATGCAGTGGAAATTTTATGGGCTCTAATATGTAAATGTTTAAGAAGAAACAAAACCGCGAAGTCTCCCGTACATCGTCAAATTAGTTAATAGGTATTGGCAGCAACCATGGAGTGGTTCATGAACTCTATAAGCTGTCGACCACACTCCGAAGAGAAAAAAAGAGGTGTGTATGGTGTGGAAAACTTCTTGGTTACAGCTGACAGGCTGTAATTCGTCTTCCAAGTAAAATACAGACTTTCACCAGGGGCTTCAAATCAGTAGACTCTACTTACAGGTTAATATTCAGTTGCGAAAAATTCATCCACCTGAAGGTCTGGACCAACAGCAGCTCTTAAAATATCCACGTGGGGTTTCAGTACCTCACCTGTGTGTCCCTTCGACCACCAACGAGGGCGTGAAGCTCCATAATCCCATCTAAAATGACGCTTCCCCGCGGAACGAAGAAAAATCAGCCAAAATAGCCTCTTTCTATGATGTTCCTCTGACAGACCCGCTTCCATTCCTTTCCGGACAAATATTCGACAAATATATGTCTGCATATTAAAGCAGGGTTCATTTGTGTAAGAACATACTCCTTTATTTGTTCACGGTTCAATCTCTGTCTTTCTATCTCCGCAATAAACAAACTGTAATGAATGTCACACTTGGCGTCAATCGTTTGGCATACATGACAACTGTTCAGAGACCGTAGTGCACTAAACAACAAAGAAACGGCCACAGTAGACAAAACCATAGAAAAATTGAATCATTTGGCAATAACAGCAGAAAAATCAGAGCGGGCTGGGACGTCAGACAGAGGGAGCGGGCCACTGATACAGATAATGCGAAATATCCAACATTCAGTCTGTATTCACCTGTGCCCCGTGTGATAAGAATTGCTTTATTTATGATACGAATTATGGATCTGACAATGTTCAAATCGCAGGGACAGCACCCAGATAGCAACAAATATGGGTCAGAGAGACTATAAAACTTTTAACGATGCGCTTATAATGGCTCAGTGACTACTGATAAGGCCAATTTTGCCAGAAATTTTTTTTTTCTGAAATCGCTTGCCTTTGTCTTTCGCAACTTGAAATGGTAACTTCGCACATTTTGGTATGAAAATGACAGTCAGAAATGTATCTTCAACGACAATATCGCTTCGTGTTGAAGGAGACTGTTAAAATGTCTGGTTCTAGTGGCGTAATTGTTAGAAGAGTGGAGTGGTAATCCGAAGGTGCAGAGTTCAAAGTTACAGGTTTCCATTTTCATATCGTCTGTACGAATTCACTTGTTGTGAAATAGAGTGTGAGAGTAACGACATAGCTGGCTTACTGCATATAGGCTTCACTGTTATGCAAAAATTTTTCTTAAATTAGCTGAAGTGACGAAAGATACGGCGTGTTAAGTCAGATAAAATAGCCAATCACAAAAGCAATTTCGGAGAGCTATTCTTAAAAGATAGAAACCTTTAAAATTTCAGCATAACAAATGTTATGAATTTGTACAGCTACACCTAATAGTTATTATCCCTAAATGTTTAGAAGCAGTGACTACATTTCTCCAATGAATTAACGACAGAATACTTTGACCAGCAGCTTATGAGTGAGGGTGAGACGAGTACTTCTGTGCCTACAGACAACCATTAAATATCTCCTGAATGGACAGTATTAACACAGTAGTAAGACAATGTTATTGGATCACTTACTTGGAAAAAAAATGAATTCTAATGTACGAAGTCTACGACGGACTTCTAGAAATTAATTCGAAGCTTTAGGGAGAAGTCTGAACCCATAAGTTCGCATTTCGAACTAACGGGTTTTAATTCGATATAGTTCGTTAAATACAAACCAAATATCATACTAAAAAGTTCCACAAGCCCATCTATGGCAAAAAATATTCCGATTTCTTCATAGACTTTCCAATCTCATTTAGGTTTTCGTCACTTAAGCTTTGTCTCGGACACTGTAATTCGTATGGATGCATCTATGATTATCTACAAACAAATTAACAACAGACTGAAAACACAGAGCTGTGGAAAAAGTTTGGAGAGGCCATTGAAAAACAGTGGGACTCCAATTGCTGGTAACGTACATAACAAATAAACATAGACAAGTAAACGAACACAGCATTACGTGTCATTGCTCATGTGCATGCTTAAACTCTAATCCGTTAACCATAACATGCCCGTGGTGCTGATTGTGGATGGATGCCAGTAAGTGAGTCGTTATCAAAGAGGTTTATGACTTATGTCAGACATAACATATTGAGCTGCTGATGTTTTATCGTTTTCGTCAAGCTGATGGTGTCTAAGGTGTTGGCCGAACGGCCTTACCTTCAGTGTGAGCTGAGCTGCGGCTATACAGGCTTCATCGAACACTGGCAGTGTGTAGATAGTCACTTGTCGTCCACGCGTGTTACATATACGAAAGAGCCAAAAAAGTATGACCACTGCCCCCTACGAAGTTGTATGCTGCCTGGTGGCGATGAGGGCAAGAGACGCGGTAAGAGAAGTATATGAGCGGAGCAGAGAATGTGGAATCATTCTAGCGAAGATAAGTATCGCAAATGCGGAAATCCGCCGACTTGAGCGACTTCGACAAAAGCCAAATTGTTGTGGCCCAATTCTTAGGAGCGAGCACCTAGGAAACGGCGAAGCTGGTCGGCTGTTCGTATGCTCCTGTCCTGAGCATCTATGGAAAGTGGCTGAAGAATGCTGAAACCACGAGTAGGCGACAGGAAGTTGGACGTCCATACTTTATCACAGAACATAGAGATCGGGGGTTTGCCCGATCTCCAAAGCAGGATCGGCGGCGTTCTGTGGCAGGTCTGACGACAGGCCTACAATGCTGGCGCAGACACAACTGTTTCGGGGCACACCGTTCAGCGTATAGTGTTAAACATGGTGTTCCGCAACAGAGGACCCGTACGTGTTCCCATGTTGACCCAACAATATCGTCGGTTGTGATTACAGTGGGCGCGGGATCATCGAGATCAGACCGCAGATCAATGGAATAGTGTTGCCTGGTCGTATGGATCTAGATTGTTGTTAAACTAGGTCGATGGTCGCGTCCAGATATGCCTTCATTTAGGCGAACGGCTGCTCGAAATATGCAACGTGCCACGAACGCAGGCCGTTTGCAGCAATACTGTGTTATGGGGGACATTCACCTGGCTTCCAAGGGACCTGCGATAGTAATGGAAGGCACCATGACAGCTGTGGTCTACGTGAATATTATTAGGGACCACCTGTAACACCTTATGCTTCGTATCTTCCTCAACAGCGGCGGCACATTCCAGCAGGAAAACAGTCTGTGTCATAAGTTCAGGATTGTGTTGCAATTGTTTGTCTTAGCCCTCAAATTCGGCTTATCTGAATCCAATGAAGCTCAACTGGGACGCTATTGGACGCCAGCTCCGCTACCACAAACCAAACGCCTGTAAAGTACTGGAAGTGTGTGACCTGTGCTTAGGTATCTGATGCCAAAAACCTCTGGAAAATTATCAAGTACTTGTCTAATCAATGGCACGCAGAATCACCGCTGAATTGCATTCCATAGGTGGATCAACTCGCTTTCAAGTAGGTGGTCATGATGTTTTGGCTCATCAGCTTATCTGGCACATTTATGCTTTCTTAGGTATCCTGCATACACACGACAGCGATTAAACGACAGTATTACTAGACTCGAGCGCTGGGCCCAGTAAATGCATGCTATTAAGGAACAACCGACAACAGCCTGACACACAATATACACACATCAAAAAAACGTTTTGCATCAACTCGGTTCGGAGGGTTCCGGAACCTGAACAGAAAACTGGAATAGAGGTCAACATAAATACCATATCCACCCTTTTTATATCTCAAGAAAACCACACACTGCATGTTGTACCATCATATAGCGAGACCTTCAGAGGTGGTGGTCCAAATTTCTATACACACCGGTACCTCTAATACCCAGTAGCACGTCCTCTTGGATTGATGCATGCCTGTATTCGACGTGGCGTACTATCCACAAGTTCATCAAGTCACTGTTGGTCCAAATTGTCCCACTCCTCAACGGCGATTGGGCGTAGATCCCTCAGAGTGGTTGGTGGGTCACGTCGTCTACAGACAGCCCTTTTCAATCTATCCCAGGCATGTTCGATAGGGTTTGTCTGGTGAACATGCTGGTCACTATAGTCGAGCGATGTCGTTACCCTGAAGGAAGTCATTCAAAAGATGTGGACGATGGGGGCGCGAATTGCCGTCCTTGAAGACCAATGCCTCGCCAATATGCTGCCGATACGGTTGCACTATCGGTAGGAGGATTGCATTCCCGTATCATACAGCTGTAACGGCGCCTTCCATGACTGCCAGCGGCGTACGTCGGCCCCACATAATGCCACCCCACAACATCAGGAAACTTCCACCTTGCTGCACTCGCTGGACAGTGTGTCTAAGGCGTTCAGTCTGGCCGGGTTGCCTCCAAACACATCTCCGAAAATTGTCTGGTTGAAGGCATATGTGACATTCATCGGTGAAGGATCCTTCATTGTATGATTATATGATAGCGGAACAAACACTGATAGCAGTTACTTCCGTAAAATATCTGGGAGTATGCGTGCGGAACGATTTGAAGTGGAATGATCATATAAAATTAAATGTTGGTAAGGCGGGTACCAGGTTGAGATTCATTGGGAGAGTCCTTAGTAAATGTAGTCCATCAACAAAGGAGGTGGCTTACAAAACACTCGTTCGACCTATAC
This sequence comes from Schistocerca piceifrons, assembly GCF_021461385.2. Classification (NCBI taxonomy): domain Eukaryota; kingdom Metazoa; phylum Arthropoda; class Insecta; order Orthoptera; family Acrididae; genus Schistocerca; species Schistocerca piceifrons. The sequence goes on along the minus strand of NC_060149.1, from coordinate 501,234,480 downwards.
TTGAGTATTGCTCATCAGTGTGGGATCCGTACCAGATCGGGTTGACGGAGGAGATAGAGAAGATCCAAAGAAGAGCGGCTCGTTTCGTCACAGGGTTATTTGGTAACGGTGATAGCGTTACGGAGATGCTTAACAAACTCAAGTGGCAGACTCTGCAAGAGAGGCGCTCTGCATCGCGGTGTAGCTTGCTCGCCAGGTTTCGAGAGGGTGCGTTTCTGGATGAGGTATCGAATATATTGCTTCCTCCTACTTATACCTCCCGAGGAGATCACGAATGTAAAATTAGAGAGATTAGAGCGCGCACGGAGGCTTTGAGACAGTCGTTCTTCCCGCGAACCATACGCTACTGGAACAGGAAAAGGAGGTAATGACAGTGGTACGTAAAGTGCCCTCCGCCACACACAGTTGGGTGGCTTGCGGAGTATAAATGTAGATGTAGGTGTAGAAGAGAACATGATGCCAATCCTGAGCGGTCCATTCGGCATGTTGTTGGGCCCATCTGTAGCGCGCTGCATGATGTCGTGGTTGCAAAGATGGACCTCGCCATGGACGTTCGGAGTGAAGTTGTGCATCATGGAGCCTATTGCGCACAGTTTGAGTCGTAACACGACGTCCTGTGGCTGCACGAAAAGCATTGTTCAACATGGTGGCGTTGCTGTCCGAGCTATAATCCGTAGGTAGCTGTCATCCACTGCAGTAGTAGCCCTTGGGCATGTCATCGACAGTTCCTGTCTCTCTGTATCTCGCTTTGCTTCACTGCGAGACGCCTGGACACCTCCCTTGTTGGGAACCCTTCCTGGCACGAAGTAACAATGCGGACGCGACCGAACCGCGGGATTGACAGTCTAGGCATGGTTGAACTACAGACTACATGAGCCGTGTACCTCCTTTCTGGTCGAATGACTGGAACTGATCTGCTGTCGAACCCTGTCCGTGTAATAGGCGCTGCTCATACATGGTTGCTTACTTCTTTGGGCGGGTTTAGTGACATCTCTGAACAGTGAAAGGAACTGTGCTTGTGATACAATATCCACAGTCAACGTCTGTCTTCAGGAGTCCTGTGAACCGGAGTGATGCAAAACTTTTTTTGATGTGTGTGTATGATATTTCCGGTACAAAGGATTTTTGTTTCCTTTCAAGAATTCGACGTTGGTGACATACGTGTTCCTGAATAGGCATTCAACAAGTATGCCAAACACCAATTCACTGTGCTTCATCGTACTCTTTATTACTGATTAATTACACGAGAAGGCAACACAAACTTCGTAGGAAAATCTCCTGCCCTGGGACAAATTCGGACCGGCGATCTCCGTCTTATCGCCTTACATCCATCTGCGACAGATCATCAGCCAAACAGATTCTTTTACAGTGCAGCTATCAATTATTTGTTCAAATTCAAGCAAATTTCTCCATACAGCTACTTGGGATCTATGGAGACTGGAAAAGCTAAATTTCGAGTACAGAAGGCCTGAAAGAACTAAAAGTTACGGGCCTGTGCCAGGACGTAAATGTTAATCACAAGATTCCGACTTACGAATGCGTGTTGTGAGTAAATACAGAGGTGCGAGACGTCATGGTGATAGCTGCCAGTAGTTGCGGCTGGGCTATAATGTAATTTAAAGAAGAGACTTGCAAAGTGGATATGTAGATGAAGCTGTTTTGTTACTCGAAGGCAGCACTTCGTAAAAATAGCTAGCGCTTAGGGGATTCTGGAAAGGTGAACGAACTTTGATTCCATGAGATCTGTTGTGCTTGATTTCTTGTCGCTCTTGGGTCTCTATGTTTGAACAATGGTTGAGAATTTTTCTTTGCTCACATTTTTGATGATATTGCTGTTTTATAGGTGGGGGGGGGGGGGGGGGTTATGTGGAGACAGATAAGTGGAGGCCAACAATGATGTATGTCTCCGGTTCAGTGGTAGGAATTTGGAACTCAGCGTAATGTAATCGGCTTGCTACAGAGCCGATAGTAGTATGTAGGTGGTAACGTTTCCATCCTCGTCTCGTGGGTAAAGCCCAGATTGGTAACATTAGTGTAAATTGTTTCTGTATTACTCAAATGTTGGGAGTTGATCCGCACCGGCTGGTAATTTTTCTCGTAATGGCATAATTGCCTCTCGCCACGCTGCACTGCGCTGAAAGGTTACAGGCACACAGGGCTCACATGTTTAACTCGTAGACAGGTACGAATGTAATCGAGATTTTGCATGTTTCAGTATGTTATTATTTTTATTATTAGGCTTTATGTTTGTTAGACTATTTTTTTTCTATGGTCAGTGAAATGCTGGTTCAAAGCCTCTGAAGGACTCAATATCTTTCACCGTTTTGGAATGCCCTGCTGTTTTTTCTGGGGGAAAGAGGCTCATACGGGCTTACACTACATAGACCTTTAGTACGGAGGAACTCCCTATAACGTCGTTTTAAACTCTTTAACGGTATTAACAGGTTTTCTTTCTCTTTTCTGGGAACTTATATAATGACGTGTTTGATTTTGTTAATAAGTTTGATGGAGTTTTCAAAACACTAAGGCCCAAATTAGTAAAACCTCGTGGAACGCAAAATTGCCTAAGTCTTCTTTTAATTATGATTTCACTAGGAGGAGAATATTTATATATTTCCCTAACAAAAGATAACACTGGCAGCATAAAGTCGCAGCCTTTCCAATACATTTAGATGACCAATTACGAGGGTGGTTTGAAAAGTTCTCAGACACACCACGAGAGGTCAGCGCTAGCGCAAAGAGTTGGTCACGTGATATTCATTGGACTGTTGCCTGTAAACACGTGCCATGTCAGTGCTATTGGAATAGAACTGTGGCGGTGACGTGGCTCTGTTGTTGTTCCCGCGTAGTGATTTGCGAAGACGGAAAAAATCGAAATTCTAGCAGTGATTAAGTACTTCGTAAAGAAAGGTTTGAAAGCAAAGGACATTCATGCCGATTTCCAGAATACATTGGGAGACTGTGCTCTTTCATATTCAACTGTTGCTAAGTGGGCAAATGCATTTAAATTTGGTCGGGAGAGCTTAAGATGATGATCCGCGCAGTGGTCGGCCGAGATGTGTCATTACTCCAGAAATCATTGCAAAAGTGCACAACATGGTCACGGAGGATCGCCGATTGAAAGTGTGTGAAATTAATCATGCTTGCTAGATGTCATCTGAAAAGGTATCACATTTTAACTGAAGATTCAGAAATTTAAAAAAAATTATCTGCAAGGTGGGTGCCGCGACTCTTGACGCGCGCCCGCACTATGTACCGTCGCAATGGCAAAATTACACGAACTAAGGTATGAATTGTTTCCACACCCGCCTTACTCATCTGATATGACCCCATCAGATTTCCATCTCTTCCGAAAACTGAAATTTTATCTTGGTGGACGAAGATTCACGTCAAAGGAAGACTTGATAGCCGGAGTTGACAACTATTTTGCAGGCCTGCAGGAAACTCATTTTCGAGATGGGTTGAAGGCAGTGGAACATAGTTGGACCAGGTGCATTACTCTACAAGGAGACTACATTGAAAAACAGGAAAAGTTTCAGTGATGTAAGTGCTTTTTTCTATTCCGTTCCTGGAACTTCTCAAACCACACTCGTAGTACCCACTATTTCGTAACCAATTGTTATTGACTGCCAGAAAAATAGCCATGAATCACTTTTGGAACATGTTTTAATTTCAGTAACTCAACGCCACATCGAGAGAGACGATCCTGTTAATCTGCATTCTTTTGCATAGTGTCTTTCATTCCTGTTTCCATAATTTCTGATTGTTCGCGTAAGCATGCGTCATCACATTCACAGCAGTGCTTTTTTTTATGTGAAAGTTTTGTCTAGTAGTAATTTCCTCGTTAGTTGATAATATATTTACCTCTAAAATACCTTCTACTTTTTAGGGTAGATTCGTTCCTGTGCCAGAAAATTTCTATCATTAATAGGCTCATTCTATGCCCTGAATCTGCACTGGAGGACGGTAGATTTAGAGTTGGAACAGCGTTAGTCTTCAATCTGCATTTCGAACGAATATTCAACAGCTCACTTTTCAAATCATTTTCGTAATTTTGAATCAGTATAATGTATTGAGCAGACAGGAGCATTTTCAAACTAAAAACGAATGTGCACATTCGCAAGCATTTATCCATTTTCGTTTATTCTCAGTATTTTTAGGAAATACATGAAAATTAATTCCTGGCTTGCTTGCTTGTGTGTTGTAATTAGTACAACTGGCAATTGTGAAGCAAATCATTGTTTAACTTATGCTAAAATCTTGCTCTAAAAGTCCCTCAATAGATTGATAATTACAATGAAACTCTGAACTCAGTCGCCAATCATTAATAAAAATTCACACAGACGAGCTGCTAAACTGACGAAACGTCTGCAGTGCGTGTTAGTTGTGTGTTCGTCACTTAGGGTCAAATCAGCTAATAGAGGTCCTGAACTTCATTTGTTGCCTGAACATTTAGTATGTTTCATTCCATACACCATCTAAAACCGTTGATTTAGCATTATTTGGCTTCTTAATGACTTTGACGAATCCTTCCATGGCGACCCATCTGTTGCGTCGCTCGTCTCGATATCTGTTTGTCACTTCCTTATGTATGTGACCCACGGTTTTTCATTTAAGCCAGAGCTGATGATGAGCAGTAGTAGAGGAGACAGGTTATTGTTCCCAGGACCTATCTCGAATGCAGTATTCTGTCTTTACGATGACCTGTAACAGTTTTGACTAATCTAGGACACATCAAACCATTCGTGGGGTGAAATCGAACGGTTTTGTTTATCTACCATTAAGCATTTCAGTTACATCTCTGCTTCAGAGGGTTTAGCCTAAACAGAGAATGGTATTCACATCATACAACGTTAGATTACATACAGTAACATAATGTAGTTCCATCCACAGGCTGGAGGTTTAAGATGGCGTGATTTTTGTGGAACAACTGTTTATAGTTTCCAGGGCGAGATCTGTCTGCTACAGACGGAATTAAGCTTTCAATCTACTTACAAATTGTTGATTGCCACTCAGTATTTAATCAGATTATGTAGTTACAATAAAAAATTAAATTACATGTTTTTTTTACTGAAGCAGAAGAATACTAGTATCAACAAGTGTGTAATTCAAGAATTTCATAAGTTTTTCACCTTCAGATCTAAAAACGCACGGAATCGAGTTTATGAGAAGACCTACAGTGCAGAGGTTTTCTGAAGTTTACATTGCCCGTTTACAGTCTGGCAGTTTAAAGAGGAGGAAAAACTCTGATGCAATATGGCAGACCGGCCGGTGTGGCCGTGCGGTTCTAGGCACTTCAGTCTGGAACCACGTGACCGCTACGGTCGCAGGTTCGAATCCTGCCTCGGGCATGGATGTGTGTGATGTCCTTAGGTTAGTTAGGTTTAAGTAGTTCTAAGTTCTAGGGGACTGATGACCATAGATGTTAAGTCCCGTAGTGCTCAGTGCCATTTTTTGAATGTGGCAGTGAGCAGCTAGCAGCTTGGAACCCACAGATTATACAGCCGCCACTTCAAGTGATAGTCACATTACCACTGCACTAGCGAGCCACTGCTGTGTTGTTTGCTCTTTCATTGCGGTAGTGATGGCTGGTGTTGATTAATTTTCAACGTGCAAGACAAGATTAGTTGTATTTTCTCCGTGGAACGACATTCCTGGATTCAAAACCATAAATTTTATAACCTGATGTTGCACCTTACTCGAAGATCACTCAGATTATTTAATGGAACTGAAAAGGAAACAGCAAGCGACTTTAGCAGGACAGTTCTATGCCACTTCAGAAAGTAACATGACGATCACAGAGTAGCCAAACGTATTAAGCGATGTTGGCAGCTATAGTAACCACAGGAATAATACGTTTGCACAACCGGTGGTTTCCCTGAACGGGCTTGGGAGTGAGGCGTGTAGTTTACGTCTCAAGGATGCACCACCGAGTTCACCCAGGACCGAAATATCAAAAGTATTAGCCAATGACTTTTACACTCATTTCTAAAACTAGGCTTAAGGGCTACAGCGTAGATACTAATAGCACTCAGATGTGCCGGCTGAAAGCTGAAAATCATAAATCAGTAGCTGACACAATTGTTATTGTTTTTCTTTCTAAAGTGTACTGCAAACTAAAGAGCTTATTCAGCATACGTGATTCATTTTTTGGAGTGCTACGGTAGTTGTAGTGTAAGCATTATGCTTATTTCACACATCGTTTGATCTTTATAGGGTTAAACAACGTATTTCTTGAGCACTGTCATTGGCACTATCCCCAAGAAAGAGGAACGCAAATGAGATAACAGCAGAGCACTGACTGCAAAACATTAACATCCACAGAGAAATTCCCTAATCTACAGATGATAGACAGCCTCAGATCATCGAAGGGAACTGTGCATAGAAACTATGCTCTATTGCCGAAAATACGCCGCAAAGGCAGGGAATGTAAAAAGGAACACAATACGCTGATAATACAGTCTTTAATATTTCATTCTAAAGTAAAAATGTTGTTCAGTTTATAATAATCAGAAGAACGAAGAGTAACTTCTAACTGCAATGTTTATAAAATACTCATTGCTGATGCTTTGTTCATAAAATCGAAAATCTTGTGATGAATATCCTGTTCAGTTCGCAGAAAGCTAGTGACAGAGACGGAAATAACAATAAGGGATTAACCTAATTGAGCGTGGGTCACATTTGGAAAGCTATGCCTCGCAGGCCGTGTAGTTTTCTCTTTTAATTATTGCTTGGTGGTTAAATATTTACGACTTATCTAGGCCATCACAATATTTACGCGAGAATCAGTGAGGAGCAATTGCTACAACAGACTGCTCCGTTATGTGGCAATTTGCAAAAGAAGGTAGAGCTCATAGTTTGATCTCACCCCTCTGCAGCATTCAACAATTCCCAAAACGGCCGTAAAGCCTGTACACTACTGTATGGGTTCATTAATGCCTTCAAGATAGCTCTTGACGACATTTACTTGTCTGCAGTTTTTAGTGCTAACCGACACTTTTTCAACTGCAAAAATGAATAGGCAACTAGCGCAAAACGAGAAAGACCAATAAACATGAAAACTAGCGATCTCCCATATGAAATCGCAATGGACAGACATGAAAATTCATTGGGTAATCGATAAATGAAACAGAAACATACATCGTTTAACCCCCAACCAGCAGCCTGCAATGTCATCAGAAATTTCAACATAACAAAGAGGGCTGGTCATACAAATTAACATGGTTTATTCTCAGTCTAACAAGCCTCATAACGAGCGGTAACTGCTATCATAAGTTATTTGCTATAAAAGACTGTGTTCGCTTAAGTTACACACTTTTTTTTCTCCGTACCCTACACTCTGAAGAACAAAACTGCTGATCACCAGCCAACAACGGAGGCTCCCACCGTCAAGTCAAGCGCTACTGCGGTAAATTAAAACACTCGCTTTCAGATTTCGAGTACTGATCATGAAACTCAGTGACCACACATAGAAACAGAACATATTCTTGTATTCTTTCCCTGTTCGTAATGAGGTTGGTCAATCCCTATGGATTCCAAATGTCAGCTTTGATAAATCGAGATATTACCGAAATAAATCTCACACGTCTGCACTTAATCACAACTCGCTGTCACAAGTAGTAAGAGGCTGATGAACGTTGACGCCCAGCACAGGGTCATAACTTAGTTCTATCAATCATTCCGCATTCGAAATGTAGCTTCTCCAGTATCTGTAGGTCACAAACAGCTCTTGATATATACTTCGAATTGCATGCCATGTTTCGATCACTCACTCAGGATCCTCTTCAGATCGATGTAGTTTCGTCACCAACCTGTATTATCTTACAGGGTGACAATTATTGAACTGTATGAAATAAAATCGTCCTAACTTCTGAACGTTCTGCGTTGGGTCGTTCAGACTGCACGGTTGGCCTCGATTCATGACTGGAATTAGTATGTTGAATTAGCGACGAAGCCCACTTTCATTTGGATGGATTCTTCAAAAAGCAAAATTGAGGCATTTGGTTACTGAGGTGGTGTGCAATGTCCAATCACGGAATAATAGATGCGATATTCCTTCATGGCGCAGTGGCTACCGAACGGTACGTGAAAGTTTTCGAAGAGGATTTCATCCCCATTATCCAAAGAAACCCTGATTTCGACAAGATGCGGTTCATGCAAGACGGAGCTCGACCCCATCGAAGCAAGTGTGTTTGTCCTGGAGGAGCACTTTGGGGACAGCATTCTTACTCTGTGGTACCCAGAGGCCAATGGCACGGACCTCAACTGGCCACCATATTCTCCGGATCTGAATACATGCGACTAATTTTTTGTGGGGCTATGCTAAATACAAGGTGTACAACAATAACCCCTGCCCATGTGGGCAGTTGTTGACGGTCCGCCACATTTTAACGTCCTGTCAGGATTTTACTACACTGCGTCTTGATCTTGGCCTGCCAGGTATTCTAGATGCCATTTTAGCGGATGACCCAGGAGCAGCTGCTCGCGTTCTTCGTTTTATCAACTTGACAAACCTGTCTAAGGACATTTGATTATGCTGTTTTTTTTAATCCTATGCCTGTCAATCTTTTATCGTGTTTTCCCTTTTAGTTGCTGTTTTAAACTTGTGCCTCGCGGTGCATTCCTAACGTAGTCTGGGCGCTAATGACCATTGAAGTTGTGCGCCCTAAAACACAAAAAAAAAACCAAAACAACTGCTGAGCTGAAAACAGCCATTCAGGAGGTCATCGACAGCATCGATATTCCGACACTTCATTGGGTCGTCTGCGCCACACAAGTGTCTATCGAACATATCGTAACCTAAATCCAAATATCTGTGGTGACGTTTACATGTTGAATAAAGTGTGTGCACACCGTAGTTTGTAATTAAGTTTTTTCATATAGTTCAATAATTGTCACCCTACATTATCTATTCAGAATCTGATATCAGAGTACTTTGATAAGAGGTTGTAAATAGAAAAGACGGGTTGCTGACGCAGCTACTTCTATCTGAAGATGATCCCGAGTGACTGAAACGTGTCATGTAATTAAGACTGTGCAACTGAGACTGAGCAATAAAAGGGAATTATCATGAACATCAATTAAGTTGCTGATTCTCACAAGACGAATATTCCGGCTAAAGTGAAAAAGGTAACCTATAGGAAAACTAACTCATAGTGTATTACCTCGTGTTCACTGATTTCCTAGTGCTCAGAGCCATTTGAACCGGGTTTTTTTTCACTGATTTCTTGTAGCAAAGTGATCTTCCACTGGCGCTCACTGACAGATTTTGAGCAAAAAAGTAATAAATAATAAAAAATATTTTGCTTGCTCTGATATCTTGCCCAAAATCCCCCATTACTTCCAACTTCATTAAGCGTCATGGCATGTAATCTGTGAGACACCGGACGTAACTGCCAGAAGATGCAAGTGCGTCCCAGACTTCAAGAACGCAGTCCCAAAGGGCGTCAGCTGCAGCTGGTTCGTTTCATGGCAAAATATCTGACAGTGTTAGGGCTACCTTAGCCCATACGTCCTCCATTAGTTCATGTCAGCAGCCCGTGACGGCTAGTCTATGACGTTCATGTCCATTTGAACGGCTGCTACTTAACGAATGTGGAGTTACGCACAGAAAACTGATCCTACTGTAACGTGAATTCTCCTTCAGTACACAGCAGTCGCACTGAAGACTGCATCAAATTGTTCCCTTTATATGTGCACTGCCTGCTATCAATGTTTCTCTTAGGTCTACTACTGACATTTTGAAAAAACGGGAGTTCTGCCGGATGTTCGCGTCGTTGCCGCACGATATTTCGACGGCGTAACTCGCTGTCTTCTGCAGGTGCTACCCGAGAATACTCCTAGTCGGTCGACTAGGGAGAGCCCAGCACCTTACAGGTACAGATACTGGACTCGATCCGCCTAAGGACCATTCTCGGGTAGTACCTGAAGAAGATAGCGGGTTATGCCGACGAAATATCTTGCGAGACGACGCGAACATCCGGCAGAAGTCCTGCTTCTTTTTTTTTTCCAAAATGTCAACAGATCGCCGGGAAAGCTTGAAGAATTAGGTCTATTCCTGGTGGTCTTGCAGGAATCCAATCCCAGGAGGAAACTCATAGCCACCTACTTCTTCTTGTCGTCGCTACATATTCTTCACGATTTCTTGTCCCTAACGATCTGTAAGTCACTGCTGGACAATTGTTAAACTTGGAAAACACCTTCTAATGAGTGAAACTTGTGATGTCGCTCGCTGCGTTCACAAGCAGTTTTGTCAATGCCAGCCTCTGTAAAACAATTTCTTCTCGAAGTTTCTGTACAGTACAGCTTCCCGCAGCCTTCTATGAACTTTGCCACTGGAACCGAAAAAGCTGGTCTCTCACCACAACTGCTTTGAGCTTAGGAAAGGAACCTGTCATGTCTGACGTGCAAGCTCTATGTCCTGGTGTGTGCTCTCTCTTTTCCTGCCCAAGGCAAGAAAATTCTCTCGGTAGTGACTCTTTCAACATAATTACTAGACCAGCTTTCTTTCTGTCTTCTTCAATCTCAACTACGACTTTGGCTCGATCTGAATGTTCCCAGTGACCCATTGGAACTGACTTCCCGCGATGTCATTTCTGCTTTCTGCTCTTACAATGATGCGTGGGGATGAAGGTAACGTATTTCCATTAAAGGGTGCAGCAGCAGTGACAGCATGAAGGAAGAGCTATTCAAAACTTCTCGCCATCTTAAGTCTGGCCCTCAACATATGTTGGCTCCGGACTGAGAATAACGTGTGGACCGAGACATTAACACTCTTTCTTGTATGTCATGGTTTCAAATCCCGGCCATGACATGGACGCTTCTGTCTTGAGCTTGCGTTAGTCTGTGTGTACTTGAATAAATATTTGTGAAACAGTTCTTAAGAAACTTGTCTGAATTTGAAAAAATAATTGTTAGCTTTACTGTACAGTGGTTAGCGTGTAGAAAAGGCCGGATTCTTTCAAACACACATACTCTATGTGATCAAAAGTAGCTGGACACCAGGCTGAAAATGACTTAAAAGTTCGTGGCGCCCTCCATCTGTAATGCTGGAATTCAATATGGTTTTGGTCCACCCTTAGCCTTGATGACAGCTTCCACTCTCGGTGGAAAACGTTCAATCAGGTGCTGGAAGGTTTGTTGGGGAATGGCAGTCCATTCTTCATGGAGTGCTGCACTGCGGAGAGGTATCGATGTCCGTCGGTGAGACCTGGCACGAAGTCGGCGTTCCAAAATATCCCAAAGGCGTTTTATAGGATTCAGGTCAGGACTCTGTGCAGGCAAGTCCATTACAGGGATGACATTGTCGTGTAACCACTCTGCTACAGGCCGTGCATTATGAACAGGTGCTCGAGCGTTATGAGAGATGCAATCGCCATCCCCGAATTGCTCTTCAACGGTGGGAAGCAAGAAGGTGCTTAAAACATCAATGTAGGCCTGTGCTGTGATAGTGTCACGCAAAACAATAAGGGGTGCAAGCCTCCTCGATGAAAAACACGACCGCACCATAACACCACAGCCTCCGAATTTTACTGTTGGCATTGCACATGCTAGCAGATGACGTTCACCGGGCATTAGCCATACCTACACCCTGCCATCGGATCGCCACTTTATGTACCGTGATTCGTCACTCCACACAACGTTTTTTTTACACTTCAATCGTCCAGTGTTTACGCTCCTTACACCAAGCGAGGCGTCGTTTGGCATTTACCGGCGTGATGTGTGGCTTATGAGCAGCCCCTCTAACATGAAATCCAAGTTTTCTCACCTCCCGCCTTACTGTCATAGTACTTGCAATGGATCGTGATGCAGTTTGGAATTCCTGTGTGACGATCTGGATAGATATCTGCCTATTATACCTTACGACCCTCTTCAACCGTCGGCGGACTCTTGTCAGTCAACAGACGAGGTCGGCCTGTACGCTTTTGTGCTGTACGTGGCCCTTAACGTTTCCGCTTCACTATCACACCGGAAACAGTGAACCTATGGATTTTTAGGAGTGCGGAAATCTTGCGTACAGACGTATGACACAAGTGACACCCATTCACCTGACCACGTTCGAAGTCCGTGAGTTCCGCGGAACGCCCCATTCTGCTATATGGACGTCTAATGACTACTGAGGTCGCTGATATGGAGTACCTGACACTAGGTGACAGCACAATGCACCTAATATGAAAAACGTATGTTTTTGTGGGTGTACGGATACTTTTGATCACATAGTTTATCTAAATAAAGGGAAGAAGTCAGTTTGGCAGACCTTCTGTTGCAGATGAAACTTACGGGGTAAGACGGAGGTAGCAGACTGGACTTTGATGAATACAGAGTTTGTGTTGTCTTTTTGTGTAATTAGTAAATAATAACGATGTTAAAACACAGTGTATAGTTGTTTGATCTAATTGTCGAATGCTAGTTTCGATAATGTGAACCATTGTAACACATACGTCTCTAACGTCGAATTATTATCCCAAAGAAAAAAGAATCATGTGTACTGCAAACAGCTATAACAGATATATGTGTAATCTACGTCTGGCTGTTATTGGTTTGTCCTGAATTCCATGCGTTTATTGGGTCCACAGCTTGAGTCTAGGAATAGACGCTTGGCATTCCGAGGTTCAATCCATCACACCACTTCCTAAAACACAGGCAGCTTCCATTCCCGTAGTCACCCTTGAGGTGAAGTTGTATAACCTTTGACAATAAATGTTAACTGGCACTTAATCACTATTTAATGGATGCAGGATACCTAACTAGCAATGTACTAGACACGTGATGCGCTTTGATAAAAAAATCACTTTATCTGCATAATGCAGGTGTTTTCTGGATCCTCTGCAGTTGAAGCTAGACTCAAATTGGAATTATAGGCCGTGTGGCCGTGGAAAATTGCTTTAAACACTTTCGAAGCATCGGCGTGACGAGAGAGAAACCAACATCAGATCAGTATGCTGTAACTGACATAAGTCATAAATCTCCTTGACAACACGTCATTGACAGTCACCCGTCCATAATCAAAACCACAAGCATGTCACAGTTAACTGGAGGTCAAGGGGTCGATCCCACGATGAGCATGAACAATGACATCCAGTGATGTGTTCGTTTGTTTGTCTACGTTTAATTGTAATGTGTGTTCTAGCGATTAATGTCTCACTGTTATTCAAAGGCCTCTTCACCATTTCTTCCACTGCTTTGTGTCGCGTACTATTGTGCCGTTACTGTACACCACATGATTGTAGCTAACCTCGCGAAGTTCTTCCTGGTTTTCTCCTTCTCGTTTCTCCTTATAGGGACGGTTAGTGTTGTTAGTTTGTTTGTAAATAACCGCAGGCGTATCCAAATGATATTTCCTGTGTCCAGGAATTCGCGTTCCAGACACACAACTTGAATGACGAAGACCTGAATCTATACATACTATAAAAATGTGTGTGTGTGTGTGTGTGTGTGTGTGTGTGTGTGTGTGTGTGTGTGTGTGTGTGTACACGTACGTTCTACATATCCTCCTAAACCATTGCCCGATTTCAACCAAAAGCATGGTACACATATTCTTTACCGTTAGGTAACAATAGCTGTGGAGATTAAGACTATATTCCTATCTCAGTTAAGTAGATATGGTATCATAAACAATGAGATGCATGATAAACTGCCGAATTGTACATGACGTTTAAATTTATTATTTAGTTGCTACTAACTCTGTTTGCAACATATTTCGCAGACAGAGTCCACATATTCCGCTGAATGTACCTGGACAAATATACCATATCATTGTACGACACACAGGTCAAAAGAAAAGACGTCGTAAATACTGAGATGCGTGAAAAAATGCTGCAGCATGCATGAAATTTTGATACATTTATTCTTTACGTCTGGGACAATCCTACAGTCCAGTCAACTTAAGGACATTAACGTACTATACCAAATTAAGGACCGATTAATTGGAAATACGAGCGTCTGGGTTCAGACTCATCCGTAAAGGTTTGAACTGTGGGTACAATTTGCGCGGGGCGTTCAGTAAGTGATTGCCCCCCCCTCTCATTTCCCCCCCCCCCCCCGCCCCCACCACCACTGCCACCACCACCACCATCACCATCCCCACGGGCTCACTCTTTGGTGAGTTCGCGCTTGGCCCACGGGACCCCAGCGTTCGCAGCACCTCTTCACTTCCCGTGCTGTTTGTCTATCCTCGTGCTAATATTTTTCCCCTTCCTTGGAGAAATAAATGCCTTGGACATTTTTGGGGATGCGTTCTGAAGTTTCGATAGCCCGACATCGGAACAGTCCCTCGTCTGTTTTTTCTGTCTTCCTTCGTTCTCCATCTCCTCCCCTTCCTCCGCTTCGCCACTTGAGGTTTCTCTTTGTTCCTTCTTCCTCCCTGTGCACTCTTGCAGGCCGTCTCAGGCGTTTGACGCGTAAGAGGTGACTGGGTAACGCGCAATTCCCAGCCCAGATTCTACAGGTAGGGTCCGCACCTGCCCACTGGTACAAGCCAGGCACAGGGAGGAGTGATTGCCTTAGCTGTTACCTTTCCAATTGCCAAGTGGTCTGTCTGTCTGGAGTGCGAGAGATGTGACCTGAAGTGTGAACAATCAGTTAAGGCGGCTGAGCCGCCGCCCCCCCCCCCCCTTCCCCCCCGGTTCCTGTCCCTACGTGGACCCACAACTGAAAGTAGCGCCATCTGAGACGCTGGCAGTCACGGAGAATTTTTTCGCAATGAGCCAACCATTTTCACCTCAGTCTACTAAATATAAACGGAAAGAGGCTAAAGATGCAACGCCTCTCGCAGCTGCACCTCGGTTCCTTATGGTGTCACGTATCAAGGGAGCTCAGTTAATCTGTTTATTATTCAGAAAGGTATTGATGCAGTTGCAGGCCCTGTGAAATCCTGCTCTCGCTGACGTAATGGGACTTTGTATCTGGAGACCAGTTGTGATTTTCAAACCCAACCACTGCTTACAGCTCCGCTCCTCCATGGCTACCCTGTTGTTATAATTTGTTCTTTGCTCTTGCATTAATCTGAAATATTCAGTGTATATTTAATAAAGGTACACTGTAATAATCTTGAAGCTAATAAAAATTTATTTATATTTTCCGCTTTCATTTAGGTGATGTGTACGGATATTCAGTTCAGAGTTACAACTTGTCGCCATGACTTGTCGATCTCTTAAGTCTTCAAATAAAATTTAATTTATATTCATTACAACACTAGCTGTTACATTAAACCTCCATTACCATATTCACAATTTCTTGATGTGTCAAGATTTGAATTATCAACTGGTTCCACCTTTTAGCCAAATTATCCCATGAATACTCATCCCCAATTCGATTCAGAGCCTTGTCATGAGTTACATCAGGTACTCAGGTAAGCTTTGGGTTTCTCCTGTAGCACCACTTTTCTTAAGCTCCTATTCTTTTCTGGTCCGAGCTGTTTATAGTCTGCGTTTCACTTCTGTACAAGGCTAGATCCAGGCAAATATCTTCAGAAAAGACTTCCTGATATGTAAATTTATATTCGATGTTAGGATATCTATCTGTTCGCGAATGCTTCCCTTAATATATACTGATTTTAATTTACTATTTTCTCAACTTTGGCTGTCATCAAGTATTTCGCTGTCAAAATACCAAAACTCATCTACTTCTTTTAGTGTCTCATTCACTGATCTAATTTCCTCAGCATTGCGTGGTTTAATTCGACTAAATTCCGTTACCATTCTTTTACACTTGTTGATATTTATCTCATAACGTTTATTCACAACATTATCTCTTCCGTTCAGCTGGTCATCTAGGTCCTTTGCCATTTTGACATAATTAGAATGTAATATTCTTTTTTTTTTCTTCTTGAACGATAATTCCCCACCCAAATTTTTGTTGGTCCCATTCACTGCTTTCTCAGTGTACAGATTGAACAACATCGGGACTAGGCTACGAACCTGTCTAACTCCCTTCTCAACTACAGTTTCTCTCTCATGTCCTTCGACACAAATATCTGCAGTCCGGTTTCTGTACAAATTGTACCTAACTTTTCTTTTTCTGTATTTTATTGCTGGTACCTCCAGAATTCCGAAGAGTGTGAATTTTCGGTAGCTTTCTCTAAATTTACAAATTTTATAATGTAGGTTCGCCTTTCTTCCGTCTATCTCGTAAAATATGTCTGAGGGTTAATACTGTGTCACGTAGTCCTGCATTTTTCCGGAACCCAAACTGATCTTTCTCCAAGCCGGCTTCTACCAGTATTTGCATTGTTTGGATAAATCGCGTTGGTATTTTAAACCATGACTTATTAAACCGATGGTTTGATAATATCAACACCTTTCAGCACCTGCCTTCTTCCGAATAGGAATTACTACATTCTTGTAAGCTGAGGGTATTTCACTAGTCTTACATATCTTGGACAGCAGACAGAATAGTTTGACCAGAACTGATTCTCCCAAAGATCGAAATAATTGTGAGGGAATTTCGTGCACTCCAGCTGCCTTCTTCGGACTTAGGTCTTCCAGCGCATTATGAGATTCTTTTCACAATATAAAATCTCCCATCTCATACTCATCTACTTCCTCCTTCCTTTCCGTGATAATGGCTTGAAGTTCATACCTCTTGTTTAATTCTTCTACATATTCGTCTTACCTTTAAGCTTCCCCTTCTTCGATTGTCATATGATTCCTAATAATCATACACCTGCTTCTCTTTGCTTCAAAGTTCACATTAATTTCCTATATGCGGCATCTATCTTTCACACAGTCATGCTTGCTTCTAAGGCCTTAAATTTCTCGCGTAGCGATTCGTTCTTTGCCATTTTGCACTTCCACTCTTTTCTTGGCGCCTGTATTCCCTTTTGCTTGCTTCATTTGCTGCATTTTTATATTTTTTTCTCTTGACGATTAAATTCAGTATCTCATGTGTTTTCAAAAGATTTCTACAAGACTTTTTTGTTTGCTTAATTTGATAATCTGCTGCCTTCACTGTTTCGTCTCTTAAAGTTATCGTTTCGTTTTCTGTTGTATTGCTTTCAGTCATTGCCTAATGCTGCCTTTTAAATTGTAAAAAGTGATTTTTGTTAATTTATCCAGGTCCCACTCATTAAGATTGCCGAACTAGTTGGCATGTAAACTACTTCTAATATGGTGAGTGTTGGCTATTTTGGCTATGCTAATGCGTTCACTGTTCTGTTCATAGTAGCTCACCCATGTGTTTTTCTTCTTGTATATTTTTAGATCTACTCCTGCATTGCCGGAGAATATGGCGGTCAATCGAGGCCCATGCCAGTGGCCTCTGAGTACCCCAGAGCCAGAATGCGGTCCCCAAATGCTCCTCCAGGACATCAGACACTCTCCTGCTTCGATGGCGTTGAGCTCCGTCTTGCTTGAACTGCATCTTGTCGAAGTCAGGGTCACTTTGGATAATGGGATGAAATCATCTTCCAAAACCTTCACGTACCGTTTTGTGGGACGCGAATTCTGAGTCCCCCAAATGCGCCAATTTTGTTTATTGACGAACCCATCCAAATGAAAGTGAGCTTCGTCGCTAAACTAAACCATATTCACGCCAAAGTCCTTTACGTCAATTTTATGGACAATGATGTTAGCGAAACACAACCGCTGTTCCATGGCCATGGGGCTTAATGGCTAATAGGTTTGAGTTTTGTATGTCGCCGTGTCTCCTGGTTCATTCCCACCTGTTGTTCCGCTCGTCTGATCGATTTCCTGGGACTGGTTTGAAACACAGCGCGCGTCATCTCGATGTTTTCAGGCGTTTTCGCCCCTTTTTGGACGACCGACATTGCCAACACTGTAATCACGAACACTACCCGTTCTCTCAAACTTACGGATGAATTTCTTGATTGTTACAACACTTGGACCGGTTGTCTTCAGTTTGAACGTGGTCGCAAACTTCCTTTGAGCCGCAATTGGGCTGTTACTGCTCACATAGTAGGCCTTGACAAGCGCTGTACGCTTGACATTTTCAAGTGCTAATGGCCGACAACAACAAAGCACGTGCGCATGCCCATACTAATACCCATCATGCCCCGCGGCCGGTCGTGCAGTTTGATCGTCCTAACACAAACCTTTCAGAAGTTATGACTATTTCATTTCATATAGTTTGATAATTGTCACTCTGTACGTTTGATCTTATCTATACGCCTGTGGTTAATGGAACGGTTAAGTGCGCCATTTTGCCTGGGCCCATTTGTTAATGAGGTAAAGCGATTTTACGTGTTTCATTCACAATTCCTCTGCGACAAGTTCGCGCAGACCTCGGTTTCATCTTCTTGGGCCAGGAAGAGGCACAAAACGTTTCCATGGTACTTTGCCTCAAAATTCAGTTTTGCTGTAAGGCATAATCAATTTTATTTCAGTTAAGGCTCTGTCAGATAGGAGGCCCTTGAACAGTACTGTATTCCTTACTTAATGACTTACTTTTCGAGAAAACAGTATCGTCTGCTACAGTTGTAAGTTCCCAGTCGATAATGATCGATTCCTTCAACAACACGTGTGTTTGCGCAACACGACTCTTACAAATAATTTCGCTGACACGTTCATCTTATATTACTAGCTCTATCAACTAGGCCATCTTCATTACACTATTCATTGAGTACCGTGATAAATTTGGTTTGTAACAAGTAGCAGAAGTTAAAGTTGACAGATTGAGACTGATACTTTCTAATGCACTAATCGTTACCTACCTTCAACGTGGTTAGCTGCAGTAGTATTACAGAATCAAACCGCAGTAAGATTTGACCTCTGCCTGTTTTTTAATCTTTATAACAAACAATATAATGCCGACGGTAATACGGGCCCGCTGATGAACAGTGCACGCCTGTTATTAACGCATATACACGTACAGTTCCTGTAAACCCTGTGAAAAACAAACTGTATTTATATGAAGGTACTAATTACTAGTATCGGTAGGCGCTCTTGACCCTACACTAAATGGCTAAGGTGTTATGGGAGTACAAAACAGCTGTAAGTAAATATCTGCTCCGTATACTCAACATAAATTGTTTTGAAATCAGGGTCGAGCTTCACATAACAGTTCCTGCCAGAGCTATTATTTACCTGCTGCTCTCCCGCAGTCAAATTTGTGTGTGGTTCTGGTCTCATGCAGTCATATGAAATTGTTAGAATAAAATGGTATTTCCTAAGTCGCCTCCTTTCGGTCGTAATGCAGTGATCAGGAAACAAGGAAAGATTATTAAGTATCTTCTCAGTATAGAAAGTTTTGTTTTAATTATTTTTAGAGCGTCAGCAAATACTATTTGACCACAGAATACGCTTACCTGAACTTTATCTACAGCTGTTATTTTAACCATAGGATTAGGCTATAACAGATTTTTCGGTTGAAGGTAAAAAGGGCAAAAGAATCAGCAGACTGTAGTTATACCATTGCTCTATGAAACTTAAGGTTAAAACTAACTTTCGCATGATGTGACTAGCAAGTAACTTAATAAGACAGATTTTCGACTATACATGAAAAAAACTGGTACAGTACGCTGAGGTGAGAAATATTTAAACCGACAAACTCTGGGAGGTTGTAGGGGACAACAAAACAAATATTTTTCCCTAATGTCATTTTTTCCTATGAGGATTATTGAAACCGGTAGAGGCCGTTTTACGCTCTTCAGTTGTAGGCAACTGCTGCCCACTAGTGTAGTAGTGCATTGTCTCTGTTTACTAATGGAGCGATAGACCTGGAGTGAGTACACTGACATGATTGGTGCGTACTACGAGCTGCAGAGCGGGTTTATCAACAACGATATCCTAATCGCCGTATCCCGCTTCATACAACCTTTGCTGCTGTGTACCAGCGTCTGCGTGAGACCGGGTCATTTAGCAGATTACCTGGAAAGGGACGCCGTCACACGATAAGAACGCTGCAATTTGAGGAAGCTGCCTTGAGGAACGTGGAGCTGGATCCTTCAATCAGCACTCGTGCAATTGCACGTAACATGGGGACTAATGAGAAGAATGTAAGAACAGCCCTTCGAGGGCAGTTGTCACGTCCATTACACTTACAGGGTCTACACAACCTGGAACCAGTTGATTATCCACCCAGAGCACAGTTTTCGCAGTGGTACCTGGAACAGTGTGAAATGTGTGCTACATTTCCATCCTCTGTGTTTACCGATGAAGCAACGTTCGGCCGTAATGGATTCTTCAACATGCACAATTCGTATGTTTGGAGTGAGGATAACCACATGCCACAGTGCCGGCCAAAGTGGCCGTGCGGTTAAAGGCGCTGCAGTCTGGAACCGCAGGACCGCTACGGTCGCAGGTTCGAATCCTGCCTCGGGCATGGATGTTTGTGATGTCCTTAGGTTAGTTAGGTTTAACTAGTTCTAAGTTCTAGGGGACTAATGACCTCAGCAGTTGAGTCCCATAGTGCTCAGAGCCACATGCCACAGTTACTAGCGCTCATCAAGTGCGGTTCTCCGCTAATGTGTGGGTCGGTGTTGTTGGGAACTGTTTAATTGTTCCGTATCTGCTACCTAGGCCATTAAATGGCAGGCACTATTACAATTTTCCCGCCAGAGCATTGCCAGAATTGCTGGAAGACGTCCCGCTCACTACAAGACAACGCATGTGGTTCCAACATGACGGGGCGCCGGCACATTTCAGTCGTCGTGTGCGTTGATTCTCGGTCCGACGGTTCCCAGAAACATGGATTGGTAGAGGTGGTCCTGTACCACGGCCTGCTCGATCCCCAGATATGTCCACTCTGGACCTTTTTTGTGTGGGGAGAGATGCACAACCTTGTTTACGCAACTCCTGTTGCATCAGAAGAGGATCTGGTTGCCCGGATAGTAGCAGCAGCAGGAACAATTCAGGATACTCCTGGGGTTTTTGCCCTTGTCAGACAGAACGTGATCCGACAGTGTGACCTTTGTTTACGTATCAATGGAGGCATTTTTGAAAATCTACTGTAATTGAAATTGGGTTGTGTTAATGTGTTGTCTCTTGGTCATAAAAAATGGAAAGGTGTTGGTTTAATTAATTTGCCGCCAGAGAAATCTTCGGTTTAAATACTCCTCATAGGAAAAAATGACATTAGGGAAAAATATTTGTTTTGACGTCCCCTACAACCTCCCACAGTTTGTCGGTTTAAATACTTTTCACTTTGTATATGGCGGTAGTATCTCGTACACATGGTATACCAGGACAGTACATTGACGGAGATGTAATTTGAAATCAAGTGATTCATTTGAAACGGTTTGTCGACGTCATTATGGTCGTACGACGGCAATTAACAGACATTGAACGCGGAAAGATAGAGACATGACCACAGATGTTAAGTCCCATAGTGCTCAGAGCCATTTGAACCATAGATAGACAGACGCATGTTACATTCCATTTCGGAAATCGTTAGGGAATTCTGTATTCCAACATCCACAGTGTCAAGAATATGCCGAGAATTCCAAATTTCAGGCAGTACTTCTCAATACGGACAACGCAGTAGCCGCCAGTCTTCACTTAACGACCGAGATCAGCTGCGTTTGCGTGGAATTGTCAGTGCTAACAGACAAGCAACACTGCGTGAAATAATCGCAGAAATCAATGTGGGATGTACGACGAACGTACCCTTTAGGACAGTTCGACGAAATTTGGTGTTAGTGGCGTATGGCAGCACAAAAATTATTCAAATGGCACTGAGCACTATGGGACTTAACATCTGAGGTCATCAGTCCCCTAGAACTTAGAACTACGTAAACCTAACTAACCTAAGGACATCACACACATACATGCCCGAGGCAGGATTCGAACCTGCGACCGTAGCGATCGCGTGGTTCCAGACTGTAGCGCCTAGAACCGCTCGGCCACTTCGGCCGGCTATGGCAGCACACAACCGGCGCGAGTACGTTTGCTGACAGCACATTACCTGCAGCGTCTCTTCTGTGCTCGTGACCGTATCGGCTGGACCGTAGATGACTAGAAAGCCGTTGACTTGTCAGATGGGTCCCGATTTCTGTTGTTATTAGCTGATGGCTGGTTGATTTGGGGGAGGGGACCAAACTGCTTGGTCATCGGTGGACCTGTTGGTAGGGTTCGAGTGTGGCGCAGACCCCACAAAGCCACTGACTCAATTTGTCAACAAGGCACTGTGCAAGCTGTTGGTGGCTGCATAATGGTTTGGGCTGTGTTTACGTGGAAAGAGCTGGCCTCTGGTCCACTGAGTGTAAAGGGCTATGTTCGGCTACTTGGCGACCATTTGCAGCGATGGACCTCATGTTGCCCAACAACGATGAAATTTTTATAACAATGCACCATGTCACATTTGTTCGCGATTGGTTTGAAGAACGTTCTAGACAATTTGAGCGAAAGAGTTGGTCGCCCAGAACGCACGTCATGAATCCCATCTAATATTTATGGAACATAATCAAGAGGTCAGTTCGCGCACAGCATCCTGCACTGGCAACAGTTTCGCAGTTGTGGGCGGCTATAGAGACATCAGTATATCTGCAGGGGACTACCAGCGACTTGATGAGTCCATAAGACGACGATTTTGGAAGGTATTTGATGACTTTTGTCGACTCATTTTATAGTGCAGAATGCAGCTGAACGAAATGCACTGTGAGATGAAGGGAAATGACAATTTTATTTATAGAAAATAATTATATTTAAGTCGTCACGATTCATGCTGGTCCTGTGGACATTACAAAAGGCGGGACATGGTCCTTTATAGCGTGTACGATTATCGTGGACGGCAGTGGATGCTCTGAGACAACGTGCTGTGCAATACCTTCCCTCAACGCATCCCGCACGTGCTCGATGGGATTTAAGTAGGGGGAAGACGAAGACCAGCCCATTCGCCGAATATCCTCTCGTTCCAAAAGTGCTCCACCTGCGCTGTTCGATGCAGTCGCGCGCTGCCATCCATAAAAATGAAGTTAGGACCGAATGCATTCCTGAAAAGACGCAGGTGGGGATGGATTTACAGTGTCACACTAACATTGACTTGTGAGTGTACAGTGTTCAAAGATTTGGAAATGAGTACACCCAAGCAACAATGTGCCTACCCTCACCATAACACGTGTAGCAGCAAATCGATCGCGTTCAACAATGTTCCTGGGTGTCCTAAATGTTCCCAGCTGTCCCCATTTGGGGTACGTCCAGCATTGTCGAATACGATCGTTTTGGTGGTCCAAATAACATGGTGTGGAGAGGCATATTGTTGTATGACTGTATTGACTTCCAAATCTTTGAACACGGTACACTCACTGCTCAACGTTAAGAAGACACTGTATTCTTTCCCCATGTGAATTTTTTCAAGAGTACATTCACTCCTGACTTCGCTTTTATGGAAGACATTACGCGACCACGCCTAACAGCGCAGACAGAGCAGCTCACTGAAAAAGAGGATATTGGGCGAATGGACTGGCGTGCCCGTACTCCGACTTGAAGCCCATTGTGCACCGTCAGCGGTGATCACATACCCTGCTAAGAACGATGTCCCGCCTGCTGTAATGTCCAGGGAAACATCATCAGTCACGGCGACATCAGTGTAATACTTACTTTTAATAAAAGTGTCATTTATGTTTGTCTCATTGCTTATTTCTTTCAGTTACCTTGTGTACATACGGTAGCAGATTTTGTTTCTCTGTGTGGTCCAAGTTTCATCGAGCTATGTTCTTTGACAGTGGAACATCTTGTGAAAGTTACTTTCGTCGTTCAGTTTCGCACACCAGCGTAATGCAAATCATAGTTTATTTTTATGATATAAGAATGGAATTGGCCACTGCTCTCCAGAATTTATACTCAGTGCAGCAAAAGCTATGTAAACTGTAGCTAGATGCGGTGTAAGTAGTAAAAGAAGTTGTACTCTGTTGAGTAAATATCACAGTTGAAACTTCCTATAAAAATTTTAAAAAAAGTTTACTTCTCATATTGGCTGTACGTAAACTAAATCCCACGTTCGCAGATATAATACTTTACTTAAAATTCGTTAACAAGCTGTCCTAAACAAGGAAGCAAGACCGTACTTAAATGTAATTTCAAAGCATTTACTTCGTACCAGGCCTCCACGGACACACTCGACGTAATAAAAACGGTGTTGCTCCTGTATGACACTAAGTGATACTGTTTGTTTGTTATTAGTCTTTCTCTCTTGTTCGTAAGTGGCCTGTTACATCTTCGCGCTTCGGGCACTGCTGTCACCTTTTTGCTGATGGTCGTGTGCAACGATCAGCTGCACGGCTCACCCATGTCTCTGCTCACCAGCCGCGAATGCCACGTACGCTGTAGCCAGCATGCTACAGTTGCCGTTAGTGCCATCTTAACATTTTTTTGTATGCGAACACGTAAATACTCAAAGATCTAACTTTCACTCCCGAGACAGGTAGCTTTTCGTTGCAGGAATATTTCTAGAACTACTGCCACTGTGCGGAAGGTCTTCATACGACGATTGGGACTTAAATAGTGGCAACTATTTATTCATAACCGATTCAAAAGAGTTAAATGTTTGCACCTGTTACTGTCATTCAGAGTAATCACCAGCGTTGTGTGGAACCCGTTGCCAGCGATGTGGAAGGCGTAGTATAGCGTTAGCAGAACGTGTTTTGTTGATGGTGCGAATGGAGCGCTCTACTGCCTGTTGAATCTCTGGAACAGTTCTAAAGCGAATGCCACGAAGTGGTTCCCTCATCTTCGGAATCAAATCAGTCACAAGGAAATAAGTCTTCTTACTGTTCGTTTTTGGAGCATCACCTGCGACCAGCTTTGCGAAAGAAGCGGCGACACTCTCTGCGCAACCCACCCATCATTTTGCACGACAATGCGCGGGCGCCTACAGCACAAGCTGTGGCTGCTCTGTTCGGTCTATGGGACTGGGAAGTACTGTACCATCTACCATACTCCCCGGACGTAAGTCCTTGTGACTTTGATTCGATTCCGAAGATGCAGGAACCACTTAGTGGCATTCGCTTCAGAACTGTTCCAGAGATTCGACACGCAATAGACCGCTCCATTCGCACCATCAACAGAACAGGCTCTGCTAACGGTATACTACGCCTTCCACATCGCTGGCAACGGGTTCTACACAACGCTGGTGACTACTTTGAAGGACAGTAACAGGTGCAAAGATGTAACTCTATTGTATCGGTTGTGAATAAATAGTTGGCACTACTTAAGCTCCAACCATCGTACATCCCCATGAAGGTAGAGAACTTGGGTGTTTGCGAGGAGAGCAGCAGAGTCACATGTCGTAGAAAATGTGAAGTTATAATTTTGTCCATTTTTGACAATATTGTTTACGTGGCACTTATTTTTGTAAAGTAACTGAAGGCCATTTGTTTCTTTTTTTTAATTTATGGAATGTACGTTCCCTGGATACAAGTTCATATGAACCTTCTACTTTCCCTATCAGGCCCGGTCTCTGAACATCATCCCTGTAATTCCTGTTCCATACGACTACAAGGATAACATGAGCGTATGGAATATACACCACTATATCTCGCTTGATAGTAGTATTATGGGTAGCATCAGTTGTTTCGACCATGAATTTTATCTATCTTCGTTCTGTGCTTTTCTTGGTTTTTCTTTTTATACTGAATTTTACTTCCCCTTAATTTTATTTCGTAAATAATCAACCATGGACGAATGACGATGTGCGTTACAATGGCATTATATGAGTATGTCTCGCATCCCACTGTCGAAGAAAGCAGAGAGCCATCATGAGAGCCATCGCCGAAGTTATCGTGGCTGTCAGTGTTCTTCTATGTCATTTATACATAAACGAGTGATGTTGCCCATTGAATACTGTCACGTTCTGTTGTTTGGTAAAGTATTGACAGAAAAGGCAATTTCATCAACAGTTCATACAAAGAACAAGTTAGAAAATTGGAGTTTAGACAGACAATCGCTCTTAATTCAGCTTCCGATTTTTTTCAGTGGCATCACGACAAGACAGCCTGGTAGAAGGTGGTAAAAAGAAATTAATTTGTATGCAACGAGTTTCGCCGTAAAGCCTGATACGAAAACCCTCGTAGCCAATTCGAGTACTTGTAATTTGTAGAACGTAGGATCACAGACAACTGTAGTGAACGGTGAAGGCGTCGTGGAACGTAATTGATATGTCCTCGTTGAGAATAAAGCAACATAAACTTACACACACAACTCGTATATGTAATTTTATTTAGCACGTAAGATAGGTAAGCATAGCATCACTGATTACCATGTTTGCATTTGATGGTAGGCCTTTGACACATCCGTGCGTATAGAGCCAACCGTTGTTCGCAATTTGACCACTGCTATCGAAATTCACGACATTTCTTATTCTATGTGCAAACTCTACCTAACTATCTTGGTTGCACTTTCTTCTCGTTGCCGGAATGCTATATTAATAACGAAACTTGGCATTTTATTCGTTTCCCTGTGTGGTTGGCATCTTTTTCTTACGAATGCCTGAACAAATTTTTCGCTAGGTGATACCAATAGTAGACTAAAATCTGTGCATTGTGAAGATACAGTTCCATAACAAGTACATCAATTTTTTTCGAGTTGCTCATTAACCACAAAGGCGAATAGCTTGAGTTTCATCGAACCTGTCAGCGTGTGACATTTTCTTTGTCTGTGGTAGTTACTCGGCCTCCTCTTGTTACTAATCTTATAACGAAAATCTTAACAGAAAATGATGCCTGATCACAAATAATAAAGACTGAACGGTTATCAACAGATGAGCAGTAATGGCAGGGACTGGCATGACGAATATGTTTAGAAATATGATAGCTGGAGATTTGCTGCTGACTATTCATCTCGCCGTAGGTATCTGAGCACTCAGAGACGTTTTGTCAACATGTATTTGTTCCGTGATCTTTTCTTTGTCCATGCCGTTATTAGAAGAATGAAGCATGGATAACTCAAAAGCACAGCTTCGAACTGTTAACAGACGCAGCGAGAAGAGTTTCATGCGGCGGGAGTTGGCAGCAGTTCGCCGCGATTAGTGCTTCCTTTTTATTTGTACAGAAACGGTCACGGGTTGCACTGTTAGGTATCAGACCACTTGTCAACGCATTCCGAACATCGACAGTGTGACATTGGTTCCAAACACAGTTGTGGGCAGAACTAGCGTGGAATACTCTGGCAGCGCCACCTCGGATTTTCCTGCTGCGGATGTGTAAGCGGAAACGGTAACACTTCCAGTAACTGTGTGGTCGCTTTCTCGCGCGGTTCGTTCGCCGGGCAGCTGTTCCTGCGATGGAGGAAGCACAGCAGATTGGCAGCAACCGCCGACCGGCGCCACAGCGTGCCACTGTGTCCATGTCTACATTCTACAGTAAGCAAACTGTAGTTAATACATGTAAACACAGATTTGTTACATTAAGTGCATCTTGTTATTCGTCTTTTTATGCTACTTACGGATAAGCGCAGGATGAATGACTGCTTGTTCGCCTCACTGTGAACCTGGAGTTCTCCAGTGAAAGAGTTGTATGACGTTTGTAGCTGAGAGACACCGAGCAGTTGGTTCAGCAGCGTAGTCGGAATGGATTTTCTTCCGCCGCGCGCAGAGACTCATTTCCTCGCGGTGTTTGAGAGTTGTTTGATGTGTCTGTTGAGTGGATGTATATCTAGTGTGGCGTCACGTTTTTGTTGCATAACGATGAGAGGAAGGAGGCGGTGAAACACGGTGCCGGCACACAGTTTAGTCCTCTCGAATAATACCACGGAAACCGCCCGGCATTCTGCTCCCACCCGAAGAACCGATCACCAACGTTTCATCTACATTTGCAGGATTCTTCAGCAATTCACAAGTAAGTACTTGGCAGAGGTTTCATCAAACAACTTTCACTCTATTTCCCTACCATTCCATTCTCGAACAGCGCGCGGAAGAAATGAACATTAAAATTTTTCCGTGCGAGCTCAGATTTCTCTTATTTTATTACCATGACCACTTCTCCGTATTTAGTTGTGTGGAAACATTCCGAGGAGAAAATTGGAGATAGAAATTTTCTGAAACTTCTCCCCGTAACGAAAAATGTATTTGTTTCAATGATTGCCACGCCATCTCGTGTATCATATAGGTGACACCATTTCCTCTACTGTGCGATAATACAATACGAGCTACCCTCATCTGAACTTTTTCGATGTCGTCCGTCAGTCCTATCTGATGCGGATCCAACACCGCACAACAATACTCTAGCGGAAAACTGAGAAACGTAGTGTATGCAGTCTCTGTAGCGGATTTGTTCACATGCGTATACGACATTCAGAGAGGTTTGATCAAGAATTTCATATCACCACCTCTCCTCCCTTTGCCGGCCAAATATTGGAGGAGAAAATTTCTTTCACCACTAAATTTCGCACTCGCTACATCTGAGTGGATAGCCACCGTATAAGCATCCGTTAGCGACGGTAGTTGTGTAGGTGCTTCGATTTTATCTACTTTAACAGTTGTAGGAAGATGGTTGTAAGTAATATGGAGAGTGGAAACGGAAATCATTCTAATCGCCATATTTCACAAAAAGCGTTTTCAGTGCTATTGTGTTCACGGTACTCTTTTGCATGTTCCTGGACATGATCCTGGTGCATAACCGTGGAGAAAGTCTTTCAGAATTGTATTCGTAGATAGCACATGGCCTTTGTGCCAAGCTGTGCTTCCCTATGAAGTTCCCAAATCTGAAAGATAGAAGTGGTTTTTGTTGACTACAGTTATTTAGTTAAAAACCTATTGCTGTATTTTTGTATGTGTATTATCACAAATAAAACGTGGTGCCTCGGTACTAATGACCCTTGGAACAAAAGCTTTTTCCTGCTATTTTGCCGAAAACTGATACTTTTGAGACGTTAGTAGTATATAGAAACAATTTTATTCTTGCAACGAAAAAAAAACTTCGAACCAGGTAGTATTAAAAATGTTCCTTATTTATACAAATAGCACCGTTACCAGTTTCGAAACAACAGTATTATCTCCAGACGACTGTTCACATTTGCATTATGTTTTTTGTTCTTTACATTACTTACTCGAACAAAACATCTGACAAGTACTGTAAATCACAACATACGTAATGTGGACATCAGCAGCCGTCTGAAGATGAACTTCTTACGTATGTGAGCTAACATCCCAAAGAAGTTCGAGCTCACATGCGCTTCCGCTTCCTCTTCGTCGAAATGTATTGGCTCAAACTCGTCTAGGGGTTGAACCGCACGTGTCGCATTACATGCCCTAAATTAGACACTTGTCACCCTTTGGTTAAATTGTTTGGCTGATGGCAAGTTTGCGAAATAAAAAGTTAACATAACACATAATAACAGTAATAATAATATCGGGAACTAAATTAACAACCCATAAATGATATAGGCCACACAGTTGTGATTTGGTTAGAATAATGTTTATTCAGAAAGCAAACTAATAGCGAAAGTGGCCGTATATAGTTACTGGTACACTCGAGCACATATCCATTTGACACAGTTCGATCATTCACAATCTCATCGTGAATTACAAGTCCACCTCGATAACTACGCGAAATGTTTAGAGTTCATACCAGGAGCGCGGCTGCTCACCGCTCAACGACGAAGTCCCGCGATACCACACAACGTGAAATTTTCTAGGTCGTTCCACTTCCTACCTACATTATTACCGACCGTCCGCTTTCGCGTTTCCACCAGCACTGTCCACTTCGGTGACTCCAGCCGCACTGTCCTCTGCCCGTCCCTGGCCGCGTTTCCCCTGAGCCGAATATCCTCACTCAACTGACTAGGGCAGTTCCCTTTCCTGAAGCCGTCTACCTGATTGGTTACCTCTTATTCTACGTTATTTGACATTTTAACGTATTTAAATAATCAAAGCTTGACCACTTTCACGTTCTAAATAAAATAACAATAATATCCATTACATAATAAACGTTAAATTCTTTTACATAAAACCAATACAATTTCCTACTTAACTTTGTATGTCACGGCCAGTAGCCTAGCACCATTGTGCATTCTGATAAATAAATAAAGAACGAAAGTAATTATTAAGCACTAAGCTTTACAACAAATATTCTATTACCTATTGATTCAATAAGGTGTCATGCTGTCATCGTTCAATGTGTTTTGTGTGGAGGAAATGATGATCTGATGCTCAACTGTAAATACTGATAATTTAAATTTACTATATTTTTCAAACAAATAAAGTTAGTGTTGTTATTTACTACGTTCGTCATTTTAATGATGTGCTTCTATATGAAATACCGATCGTTAAGATCGACCAGAGCATTCAGGTTTTAGCATTCAGGTCTTTGTTACAAAACTTGTAAATTTCACTTTATCAGTAAATCCTAAACTATTATAGATTTGATCAATATTAAAGTTTTATCGGGATCACCATGAAAATTTATGGAGGATAGCAGATTAAGATTACTGTGGCTTCATTCCCTGCACTACTACAGAATTAAATAGTTTTCATAAATGTTTCTCTTTATGACTGATCTCAGGTCCGCCATATTTAACACTGCTACGTCTTTTTGGCCACAAAAGCCTTCCACTGGGTTTCCCTATGACGTAGGTTCTCGTCTGTCTCACTCGCACACTATAGCGCTTAGGCCTCAATAGACAATAGACGCCTGTGAGTTTCCCCACCTCGTGGTGAAT
The DNA here is from genome assembly GCF_021461385.2 of Schistocerca piceifrons. NCBI lineage: Eukaryota > Metazoa > Arthropoda > Insecta > Orthoptera > Acrididae > Schistocerca > Schistocerca piceifrons. The sequence continues at coordinate 501,203,935 of NC_060149.1, read as the reverse complement.
CTGCGCCCTTTGTGGCACGCGACTCTAGACGACAGGGTTCGTTTCACAGTTCCTGTTGGCTGACTCTTTCGGCCATATATTTAAATGAGAGCGCAATGCTCGTTAACTCACACGTAAATAAATAGCATTATTAAGAGTGGCTGGTTGCAGTTTTCTCCCTTGCAAGAAGCAGCTTCTAAAAATTGCTGTACTAGCACTTAGAACCAATCACTGTCCTGGTATGGCACTTAGAAGGTTCTTAATAAAGTACTTACTTCTTAATTTGTCTCTTTTTTTTCGGTGATGTGATAAGCATCATATTTCTGTGAGACAAGAATAACTTGTGTTTTTTGGGTACAAACCAGCTATGCACAAATTGATACATTGTTCTTTCATTCTCCTGACAAATGTTAACTTTGGCACCTACAATGTTTTTCATTTCCGCTCTTCATATGTCTATCGACTGCTCTCGGAAAATGAGCTCTCGAAATCGTTTTTTGTGGTACCTAACGTCTTTATTTAAGCAGCTCTCACGGGTGGTGTTTGAGAATATGACACTCTCACTCAGACATGAACTCGGAAGCCGCGTGTAGCTCTTCTTTGAAGTGTTTCCATCTCTTCTGTTCAATTCGTTTTGCAAGGGCATCAGACAGAAAAAAAACGCAAAACAATGAGTTGGACGAGAGTCCTGTGCGTCCGTGTTCGTAGATGACTTCTGCTTTCTCGAAAACTGAATTTATACGCTAATCGTATATAAACTGTTTAAACGGACATTACTATTTAAACAACACAGTTGTTAGTCATACTACAGGGTGTTTAATAACCTTATCAAAGTGTGAATGGACTTACCACAGTGTTACTGGATTGTAAACCAGCGTTTATCCTTCTGAAACATGTGTGCAGTGGAACTAGAATTCTCGCCGCTGGCTATGGCATGCCGTAACTTCTTACATTTTTGCATGACCGTCAACAGGCCAGCCTTTCCTGAATAAAGGCACATTGAGACATTCCACAAACGAAGTCGTGGAAGCTTCGTGTCAAAACGCCACTTATAATTGAAAATGAAATTACCTTGTAACTCCAATTAACGGTTTATTGCGAAGGTTTGGGGACACAGCCAGGGAAGCCAGGGGCAAGGAAAGGCGTGTGCTCTTTCAGAAGTAGGAGGAGAGCAAACGCACTATCTTATACGTTCGGAGAGCTTCATGACCACTGTCGCGCGCCTCAGATTCAGTTAAGACTCCTCCAAGAAATACGTACGCCAGGACAGGCTTACATCACCACTGTGCGCATGTGGTGAAGTACAAGACATCAATCTCATCTTCAGGTGTATAAATCGACGTGGTTCCATAAATATTCCATCCGGACATCTGGTAAAAATGGGCTCGTCGTGCTGACTTCAGTAACATCATTGTTCCAGGAGAAATGCATAAGTTGAAATGACACTTCGTTGACACACGCACACACACACACACATTCTACGGAAGCGCAGAACTAAAACTTTTATTTCCATAAGCACCATCCGAATTTACATGCATGCGCACACAACTTCGGGAGGGGGTGGCGGGGTTACGAGTATGTATGGTATGAAACAAAAATCTAGAATCTGGTTTCTAGATTATATTCAAACGCGTCCAATTCTTTCGGGAGGTTGTGTGGAGTTCAAAATGTTCAAATGTGTGAATTACTAAGAGACCAAACTGCTGACTTCATCGGTCCCTAGCCTTATACACTAACTAAACTAACTTTTGCTAAGAACAACCCACACACCCATGCCCGAGGGAGGACTCGAACCTCCGGCGGGAGGGGCCTCGCAATCCATGACACGGCAACTGTAACCCCGCGGCCACACCAAGCGGCATGTCTGGGGTTCCTACCTTCCTGTGGATCATCGCAGTTCACTGAAAGTTGTTGGTAGATGATGTTCATACACAGTCTGTCACACAATCACCACATAAAAAACGATCACATAACGTAAGATGAGAAGACATTAGTGGACGACGCTGCTGTGCGAAATTCGTACGTCCCTTACGGCCGATCCATCGTTTAGGCACTTCACTGTTAACGAATTCTCTTACATGCCGATGCCAGTGCAGTGATGGATGCTCCTTTCTCTTGAAAAATGAAATTTTCGGCACATTCTCGCAGTTGTGGAAGAAGTCAGATCCCAACTCTATGCATATTATGGGTGAACGAGCGATCGAGCTAGCTGTACCAGGGAGACCCCTACTGGCAACATTACGCAACAGATTCGCATACTGCGACTATGTATTGACGTCAACTGTTTTCGGCACACGAAAATATGCGCCAAACTCTGACACGAACCCGAACCCGGACTCCCCGCTTAACGCGAGGGGCGGTCGCCTTGACCACTTCGACTATCCGATCACGCCTCTGGGATCGATCCAAACTTCCACATGTCACGTAGTAACAGTCACAACTCGTAATTCCCGCACGGGGAAATGAAAACACTCATGTTCAGAAAAAAACATAACACCTTCAATACTACAGATAGGACTTTCATATTCACAGGACATGTACATCAGCATGCTCCGAAGAAATGACGAGCGTTTGAACCATGTTGGGCCACGGGTTCAAGGTATCCCGGTGCAACACCACCCACCGGTAAAATGTGCATGTGCCTCTCGTTGTCCTTGTAAACCGAAGGTAACAGGCCAGTGTGACCTGAGCAGACGTGCAGGATGCCTCGCAGACATACGCGCGAACCGTACCGCCAAATCAGCGAGTTTGAAAGAGGACGCATTATTGGCACGAGAGAATATTATTCATTCATCCACCCTGGAAAGTGCTGCTCGTGTCGGACGGAGTGTTTCTTCAGTGCATTGAGTGTGTGGAGAATGATTCACGGAAGGCCGTAGAACACGGCAAGATGGGTGCCAGACACTCCCCCCCCCCCCCCCTCCCACCCTTGGAGAAGATCGACACCTTATCTGAATGGCATTGCACAACAGATCTGTGTCCTTCTCGGCTCTAGCGCAAGAGTAACACAGCATACAGTATCGGGGGTGACAGTCCATCGCCGTTTATTACGGCATGGGTTATGTGCGCGTCGTCCACTTCTCAGACTATCTTTGACGAATGCGCAGAAACATGCTACACGTCAATGGTGTATGCCATTGATGACAGGAATGGCATCAGATAGTGTTTTCGGATGAATCCAGGCTCTGTTTGTTTGAAAATGATGACCGCATTTTGGTTCGCCAGAGACAGGCATCACAGTGACTGCATTCGCACAAGACATACAGCGCCAACTCAAGGTTTTATGGTGTGGGATGCTATTGGGTGCAACCACAAATAACAACTGGTTAGTGTCCATGGCACTGTGACCAGTATGACCAACGTGAATAACGTCCTGCGAACCGTAGTCATGCCTTTTCTGCACAGCACCCCAGACGCCATTTTTCAGCAAGATAATGCACGACCACACGTGCCTTCTTGGTGTCACAGGATATCAGCCTTTTGCTATGACCCGTCAGATCACTAGACTTCTCGCCAATCCAGAATGTGTGGGATATGGTGAAACTAAGAGATTCAGTGCTGTGGCCCAGTGCCGACTACCATACACCAACTCTGGAGCAACGTGAATGCAGCATGGATGGATATACCACAGGACGCTGTTGGCGCTTTATATTCGTCGATGGCATCACGCATGAAACAAGTTATCAGGGCCCATGGCGGACCCTGTACCTACTAGGCAACAGGGCACATGCTGAACTGATGCTACTGAAATGCTAATGATTTCTGCTGTACATACCAATGTACATGTCCTATGAACATGAGCATCCTGTCTCTAGTCTTTCAAGGTGTTCTGTATTTTTCTGAACACGAGTGTATTGTATCGTCATTTTAGCCCATCTAGGCGTGGATATGTCACTGATGGTTACAATGTCTGTGTTTGTACAGTGTATATAGTCACTATACAGTGTCCTTCAGACATCGTGTATAAGCACACTGTATAAGCACAGATGTTCTAACCGTCAATGATACCGTATCAGCAACTTGAAACTGGCGCGAAGGTAAACTTTTAGTTCCATCGCCTGAGTTACAATTCATTCGAAGTTTTATTTTATTTATTGTTACGTGGGACCAAATTAAGAAGTCTCCATGGTCATGGAACGAGTCAATACATGAAATTATAACACGATAGTAGAAACAGATAAAATGAAATATAAAAAACATATTCAGGCGACAAGTCGTAAGATTAAATACAGAAAATCAACAATGTAACACTGGAATTTGCTTAATTTTTTAGCTCTTGCAGGAGCTCCTCGACAGAATAGAAGGAGTGAGCCATGAGGAAACTCTTCAGTTTAGACTTAAAGGTGTTTGGGCTACTGCTAAGATTTTTGAGTTCTTGTGGTAGCTTATTGAAAATGAATGCAGCAGAATACTGCACTCCTTTCTGCACAAGAGACAAGGAAGTGCATTCCACATGCAGATTTGATTTCTGCCTAGTAGTAACTGAGTGAAAGCTGCTAACTCTTGGGAATAAGCTAATATTGCTAACAACAAACGACATTAAAGAAAATATATACTGTGAGGGCAATGTCAGAATTCCCAGACTATTGAATAGGGTTCGACAGGAGGTTCTCGAACTTACACCACACATAGCTCGAACAGCCCGTTTTTGAGCCAAAAATACCCTCTTTGAATCAGAAGAATCACCCCAAAAAATAATACCATACGACATAAGGGAATGAAAATATGCGATGTAGACTACTTTTCGTGTTGAAGTGTCACTTATTTCAGATACTGTTCTAATGGAAAATAATGCAGCATTTAGTTTCTGAACAAGATCCTGGACATTGGCTTTCCACAACAGTTTACTATCTATCGGAACGCCTAGGAACTTGAACTGTTCCGTCTCGCTTATAATATGCCCATTCTGTCTGATCAAAATATCGGTTCTTGTTGAATTGTGAGTTAGAAACTGTAAAAACTGAGACTCACTGTGATTTAGCCTCAAATTATTTTTCACAAGCCATGAACTTTTCATGAACTACATTATTTGATAATGTTTCAGTATTACACACAAGGTCCTTCACTACCAAGCTGGTGTCATCAGCAGACAGAAATATTTTTGAATCACCTGTAATACTAGAAGGCATATCATTTATATAAATAAGAAACAGCAGTGGCCCCAGCCCCGATCCTTGAGGAACGCCCCACTTAACAGTGCCCCATTCGGACTGAACATCACTACCACTCTCAGTATTGCGGAGAATTACCTTCTGCTTCTTGTTCTTAAAGTAAGAGGCGAACCAATTGTAAGCTACTTCCCTTACTCCATAATGGTCCAACTTCTGCAATAATATTTTGTGGTCAACACCGTCAAAAGCCTTCGTTAAATCAAAGAAAACTCCTAGCGTTCGCAACCTTTTATTTAATCGGTCCAAAACCTCACAGAGAAAAGAGAATATAGCATTTTCAGTTGTTAAACCATTTCTAAAACCAAACTGAACATTTGACAGCAAATTATGTGTATTTAAATGCTCCAGTAACCTTGTATATACAAACTTATCGATAACTTTAGCAAACACCGATGGCATAGAAATAGGTCTAAAATCGTCAACATTATCCCTGTCTTCCTTTTTATAAAGCGGCTTCACTACCGAGTACTTCAATCGGTCAGGAAACCGACCACTTCTAAAGGAAAAGTTACAGATATGGCTAAGTACTGGGCTAACATTCATAGAGCAATACTTCAGAATTCTGCTAGATACCCCGTCATATCCATGAGAGTTCTTAGTCTTTAGTGATTCAATTATTAACTCAATCTCCCTTTTGTCAGTATCATCGAGAAGCATTTCAGGTAACAGTCTCGGAACACTTTTTTCTAAGAGCGCTATATGATTCCCTGTTGGGACTAGGTTTCTATTTAGTTCACCTGCTATATTCAGAAAGTGATTATTAAATACTGTACATAAATGCGACCTATCAGTAACACGGACATTCCCACTGCGCACTGATTCTATATCCTCGACCTGTCTCTGCAGACCAGCCACTTCCTTTACGATTGACCATATGGTTTTAATTTTATCCTGAGACTTAGCTATTCTATTTGCATACAACATACTTTTTGCCTTCCTAATAACATTTTTAAGCACCTTACAATACTGTTTGTAATGGGCTGCTGCATTTAGATTTTGACTGTTGCTAATGTTTTCATATAATTGCCACTTTGTTTTACAAGATATTCTTATCCCTCTAGTCAGCCACCCAGGCTGCCTGTTTGTGCTAGTACCCTGTTTTGAACGTTCTAACGGAAAGCAACTTTCAAAGAGCACGAGAAAAGTCTTGAGAAAAGCATTATATGTATCATCTACTGTATCAGCGCTATAAACATCTTGCCACTCTTGTTCCTTGACAAGTTCTACAAAGGTCTCTACAGCAACTGGATCAGCTTTCCTAAAAAGTTGATAGCTATATTTGACATGTGTTGCAGCACAAAACTCTTTTAGAGTTAAAATTTGTGCATCATGATCTGAAAGGCCATGCACCTTTTTGCTAACAGAATGCTCTTCTAGTAATGAGGAATGAACAAAAATGTTGTCTATGGTTGTTCTGCTGTTCCCTTGCACTCTCGTTGGAAAGAATCGGTTTGCATAAGATTATATGAATTAAGGAGGTCTACCAGCATCGTTTTCCTTGCACAATCAGACAATTAATGTTGAAGTCACCACATATAACTAACTTTTTGTATTTCCTATAAGGTGAACCAAGAACCTTCTCTAGTTTTAGCAAAAATGTTGTGAAATCGGAGTCTGGTGATCTATAAATAACAACAGTTAGAAGTTTAGCTCCATTAAATTTAACCACACCTGCACAACATTCAAACACCTTTTCAGTGCAGTACTTTGAAACATCAATTGACTCCATTGGGATGCCGTTTTTCACATACATGGCTACTCCCCCACACCGCAAAGAGCTCCTAGAAAAGCTGCCAGCCAACCTGTATCCTGGTAAAGGAAACCTCGGAATTATCTCCTTATTTAAGAAGTGTTCAGATATACCAATAATTTCAGAGTCAACATCTATAAGCAGTTCACTAACTTTATCTCTAATACCTTGTATATTTTGATGAAATATACTAACTCCCTCATTACTCGGATACCTAAGCTTCGTCAAAAGTGATTCCCTTGTTAGAGAGACTTCCTTTAAGCAGGAATACCTATCAGCTTACTTCAATCTAAAAAAGGTGCAGCTCTAACACCCACTACTGCAGGAATTTTCCCATGAGTGATCCCACCACCCCCACCTGTGCTGTCACCTATAAGCTTTGCCAACCTCCCCTTCCCATACCTGTTGAGGTGCAGGCCATGCCTAGTGAACTCCGTCCTGCTGATAGACTCCACCGACACCACTGAAATGTGACCCATGCTTTCTGTCAACAGCGCACCCCCAAGTCTCATGTTATTACGCCTGACGGCTGTATTAAAATGAGGCCGATCGTGACGCTGAAACAGTTCCACGAAATGCACATTCGTGTTGCCAATCTGAGTGGCTATCTTTTCCAGGTCACCATCTATGTCATACTCCCCATCCCTATCAATACTATTACCAGTCCCACCCACAATCACTACCTGATCCTCTTTAGTAAAATTCCTTCATAACCCCCCCATGTTGACAGTCACCTGAGCCGATCCTGCATTAGCCTTCACAATACTGGTGACCTGGTACTCACTCCCCAATACTTCCTGCAACTGCTGGCCTACACCTCTACCATGAGAACTACCTAACAGCAGAACCTTCTTTCTCTTAGACTTTGCAGCTGTCCTAGCCACCGTAACTGCTGAGATCTGCTGCATACTTCCTACATCTACAGCTACTGGAGATTCCTCTCCACTAGACTCTGACAGTTGGCCATATCTATTGCAAACACCAATAGTAAAACTATCTGAAAAGCTCCTTCTCCTAGCAGATCTCTTCCCAACAGCCAACTCCCATTCCCCAACCCCCTTCTCCCTCCTCATCCTATCTAGCTCCTCCCGTGCGTTTTTCAACTGCACCTGAAGGGCACAGATCTTACGCTCCTGCTCCTCTATCAACTTACTCTTGCTACATAACCTGCAGTTCCAGGAGAGGATCTCACCAGAATGCCCACTGGCTTCCCCACTGCATTCCCCCCAGTGAAAATACTTCGAACAAGTCTCACACCGCAATCAACTACTCACGAACCTATGGCAAAGCCCACACTTCTCACTCATGGTAAAATTTTACACTTATTGAAACAAGAAAACTACTTTATCTAAGTTCCGCTACTACAATAAGAAGATGTTAAAAAACTGACTACAGTAATCACAAACTTGCTCTACAAGGGAGGTAACTACTATTATTGACCGTATTAATCAACAACAAATGAGAATATAACAAAAGACTAATACAGAAAGAGAATCAAACGTCTAATGACACAGTAACGAAACTGAAAACAATTCCCAAAAGGTTCTTCTGAAATTATTTCACCTGAAAACACCAAGAACACCGGTTGAAGACTACGAAAGTTCCTAAATAAACCACTATACACACACAATTAATTAGTACTTAGCTTTCGATGCGCCGCTACAGCTGCAACTGGTCAGCGCGGAATGGAAACACAGGTAAGAGGTTAAGTTGCTCGATACGAAACACTCAAATATCAGGTCACAACACAAGAAAGGCAGAGGTGAATGAAGAAACCACTAATAGGTCACTTATATGGTAACTATTATCACGAAAACCGTCTAAATATGTATCTGAAACCTTAGTTTCGATCTTCATTTGTGTAGTAGATTTAATCTTGTGAAATCAGCTGAATCTTTGTGAAACACGTGTGCATTAGTTCACGAGTGTGACTGTGGCTAAATAAATTGATGGAGGAGAGCTATAAGAGTAAAGTTAGTCCTTGCACTCTGTTATTAAATGTCGATTCAGTAACAGTTGCATGGAAGAAATCATCTTCAGATACCCATAACAGAAATAAATAAAGCAAGTAATATCTTACCTCGTTCTGAACAATAATTCCTGCTCATTTTAGTATTATCTGATTGTAGCGTAGCGACGAATGTATTAATTACATTTGCTTGTACTGAGTACTGGCTGTTAGTCTACGCACCAAATGTTTATCTACAAATCTTTGATGACCTTGGAGGTGACCTATTAGTAATGCAGAGCAGTCGCATTTGGGACGTACGTGATCTAATTTTCCGTGAGTCCCCTAAACCGCTTAAGGCGAATGTTCGGATGGTTCCTGTGAAAACGGCGTTGCCGATATCCTTCCCGGTCCGTATCCAATCTGAGTTTGTGCTCTGTTTTTGACTTCACGAGACTTCTGTAGCGGGCGCCCCTGTGCGTGTAATTCACAACCTCGACCAGTCTCGGAAAGATGAATAGTAAGCGGTCCCGTCTTACTTCATAAAGGTATGCCTGGTTCTCTGTTTGAGGCTGGTGTGTTTGGATCATGTACCTCTTGAGTCCGGTATGCAGTGACGTATTCGGTCGTATATTCCTGAACTATACTACGCAACTGCATCAAAGGTTTTCGTTACGTTACGAATGAGGACATCACAAAAAAGCCGCCACCTTCAACCTTCTGAATATCGTGAACGAAATGGAAGATCTGAATTTCTCTAGAATGCGGTATTGATGTTGTTTGGTCAAAAGTACTCTTACTGTTCGATTAAGTGTCATCATAGGGAAGCAGGAAAGTTCCATTATCCTGAAACAAATTAACGCCTGCACTATAGTCTGTAGTTCGGTGTATCTACCGTGCGTTCTTCTCAGTTGTGGAAGCAAAAATTCCCTCTTACAGTCACAAAGACCGCTCTTTTATTTCAACAACTGTGGTGATCAGATGCTAGAAGAGGCGCGTATTCTGTTACATGATGATTATGGAACCTAATTGGTAGGTGTCTCATGGAACAAATGGCCTTATTAGTTTGATCCCGAGAATTAACGAGAATTCCTGTTTCTAGAAATAGATTCGATCTTCGCCACCGCTACACGTGCAAAAGTTAGCGTCGTACCACTGTAGACTGAAAAGTCAAACTGTTGTCATACAAATCTTACGTGAACTAAAACAGCCATTGCGGAAGTTTCTCCTTATTGGATGATGGAGTATAAAATATCACGACCCACAATGTTGCAGTGTGGAATGTATTGGAATAATTGCTCTACAGAAATACCGTTGTAGTGACTCTTCGTACGAAAGAAAGGGAAGATCAAGGTTTAGCAAACCGTCGACGACGAGGTCCTTTGAAACTGACAAGGGGAACCCTCTATAAGTAGCTCTCTGACACAGACGGAACTACGCAGGGTGAAAGAAGGGATAAAATAAAGGGACTCCTAATTTGGCTTACGTGCCAACGGCCAGTAGTTTCCGAGAAAATGACAGCTAAAATTTTGACGCGACTTTATAAGTCTCCTCGCGAATGCTTCAGATATATCCCCGGTTGCGTAATGATTAAGAGCACTGGTTTGAATTTTTGTGACTGCGACCCGTATTCAAATCCAATCTTACGTTGTTTTTCTTTTTTCTTTTGTTGTTGTGGAAGTAGGTAACAACAATACTTTAGTGACATCGTGAAATACAGTGAAATTATTGACAAAAGAAATAAGTATTTCATCCCTCAACTTGATACTGTTAACATTAATTTAAAATGAAAAAGAAACATGTAAATTGTTGTATTTCAATTTCCCTACACAATGGGTTGTTTGTTGCTGAAATCAGAATACTGACGTGTTCATAAACAGTAATTCCGCTAAAGTGCACGCCGTTACGTCAACACTGCGACGTATACTTTTACCGACGGGTGAAGTATTACATTCGCTGATTCCAGAAGTGCCCTAATAGAATCGAACAGTGAAGGGAAATCACAAGTGGAAACAATACAACTGAAATACACACCATCAGTTGCGAGCTCCAGCTTTCGATAAAAATACTTTGATATGATTGGTGGTTTGCCACGAAGTGATCACCAGATCGCAAAGCATTTAGCAACGTTAACGAAGTTGTTTTTTCTAATGATATTCCCACCAAAAACGTCACTGCAGCATATGTGCCTTCATACGTTCCTCGTGGTGCTCCGAATTTTTATGCTTTGTATGTTTTTGTGATAATGTCCTGGGGAATTCACTGGTTATTTTGAACTATAAAAGTGAAAATGTAACTTAGAATTTTTGTGTTTTTTATTTTCTATTACCTTAACCGATACAATATGATAGAAGTTTTTTGATGTAAAATCCCTTTTTAGTAACATTTGAAAAACTTGCCTCTTTTCTCGATAATGTCTTTATATTTCACGATGCCACAAAGAATATTTGTCACATACGTCCGCAACAACAGAAGGTAAAGCAAAACGCAATATAACACTAGAATTGAACACTGGGCATAAAAATGCAAAGCTGTGCTTTCGACCAATGTGCTACCGACACATTTACGCTGGCATTGCTTCATGAGCGTTGAAACTTTAACCGTCAATCATCGGAAACTATTGAGTGTTGGCACCTAAGTTAAATAATGTCCGTGTTCACACAGCTTGCATCTGCCAGAAATGGTTTTGTGAGCATCAGGATGAATTGTTGCACCTGCCCTGGTCACAACAGTCACCAGATCTCAATAACATTGAGTCTTTGTGGAATGGCGCATGATCGCAATCCACCTCAATCATCGTTACTTGCAGTTGTCACTATTTTACAGCAAAAATGGTGTAAGATGTTCTTAGAAAACATAGAGGACCTGTATTTATCCATTCCGAGACGACTGCAAGATGTTTGGAATGCCAACGGTTTTCCTACGCCGTGTTAAGTGTGGTAAGTGTTGTTTTTGGTGTTTACATATTTTTGTCCACCCTCTGTATCTCAGTGGCTACGAGCACACATTTTTACCTGCCAGTGCAACTTCGATATCACTCCGGCTATAACTCGTTTTAAACAGTTTTTGACTGAAGTACGGTGCCACGCGAGGTAGCCGCGCGGTCTCAGGCGGCTTGCCACGGTTCACGCGGCTCCTCCCGTCGGAGGTTCGTGTCCTCCCCCGGGCATCGGTGCGTGTGTTGTCCTTAGAGTAAATTGGTTTAAGTTAGATTAAGTAATGTGTAAGGCTAGGGACCGACGACCTCAGCAGTTTGGTCCCGTAGGATCTCACCACATATTTACAAGTACTGCGCATTGAAACACTTACTCGACGGTCCGAGTGGAAATATGCCGATCGTACCGGCTGTCACATCGTTTATAATGCCGTTCACGTACCCTGTAACGCATCGTGGTACGATCCATGATTGCCACGCCCCAGTAAAAGGTCCACGCATGTACAATGCATATAATGGCCTATGTTGCTTGGTCCAACATCTTATAACACAACAGACTGATTGGCGCACAAGCATCTATTTATGCTACCATTTCGTGAGTCATTATACAAGTGCAGTGCATCTGTTATTGGTATAATGTGTTACAGCAAAGAAGTGAAACTTCCTTAGTCTCCTACCTCCCAAACTTAACAGAAGCTCTCTTGCGAACCTTGCAGACCTAGCACTCCTGAAAGAAAGTAAGGTTCATATCAGCGCACACTCCGCTGCAGAGAGAAAATCTCATTCTGGAAGCAAGAATGTGTTTTCTTACCCTAAATGTTTTTCAGACTATATTAGAAATCTTGTTACTATGTGAACTTTCCATTCTGAGACTTACCACTCGTTTCATGGCTCATATTAACCTAAAACGTACTACTACCACTACCACCACTATGTAGATTTATGTTTAACCATTCTTTCATCAATAAAAGTTTTTATCTCGTCTTCCTCTAAACATAACATCAACACTGCAGCCACAGCAACTTTTCCATTCTGTTTCGGCATGATCAACATTGCCACTCTTCACATGGCTGGACGGTCGTTAGGCAGTCTGCAAGACTTTCGCCAATGGTCACACACAGTCGGACTAATCACTGCTGTGTAGATAATCGTTTGTACGTGCGGTTCGCCCGACCGGTCCACCTGTGAATGGGCGCCATGAGGTCTCCACACACAGGCGGACTGGACCTCCTGTATATGGGTGATGGGCTCATGGTTGAGTCCATGTTCTGACCCCACCAGCGAGCCTTTAGCTGCTTACCTCAACCACTACCTGCCAGCGCGTACTCCATTGATACAGTCAGGTGGTGTAGTCAGCAGTGTCCACATATTTAGCAGGGTCGACAGCCCAGTCGGGCTGTGTATGGGTGCCTTTAGATTTACAACAACGTCTCCACCCTCTAGTTTTATACCTTAGAAGACCCTCTGCACTACCCATAGACAGTATTTGGTTGCGCTATCACGTGCATATGAATGTTTGATGTGTGTGCTGCAAAAATAAAACGAAGACTGTCACCACGGTACCATCACCAAACAAGTCAGGGTGTTAATCACCATTCTTTGTAGAAGGAATGTTTTATTACAGGTATTTTGTCGAAAATTGATGTTGCGAGACCATGGCTATGTGAAAATACTAGTTCATTCTCATAATAAACCAAAAACGGCAACCATCTGTTGTTAATAACGCTGTTTTTTAAGAACAAATAGCACCGATACTGGTTTCTAGCAAACAGGATAATCACCAGGTGGGTGTTCGTGTTTGAAGCTACATATAGTTGATGGTGCACATGTGATGTTAGCTGATTTTTCGTTGTGCGAAAAATCGTTGAGGTGTAACTTCCCAGTCATTTGCCCTTCGAAAGATTCACTGCTCATTACCAATGTGGTATACCTAGTGATGGAGACAATTCATTTTCTCATAGACTAAATCGGCTCTGGACAAGCTTTAGTAGCTGGAACTATATTGTTTCAGGGATGAAATAAAATACCTAACTGAAACGAACTCCGAATTCTACATCAGCCCATTCTGCCCAGTTTACTTGGAGGAAGAGATGTCTCAAGTATGTAAACCAGTCCTTGATCTGAAGACCACAAGAACATATTACCTATTATATCTGGAAGGATACAATAAAATAATCCCCATTCAATTGCCTTCTGAATTGATAGGAAGCATAAATGTTTGGAAATAGATACGTTACTCGTACTAAAACTGTCATTCTTCCTCTATGTTGACGAGTTCGTTTCCTTCGTATTTCGTCTTCTAACGCTGCTTAGTCTGTACCGAAAAAAAAATAGGTACTGGGTCACAGTGGAGACAAATTTACACCATAAGAATTGTTTAACAGCTGAACTCACCGTCCTAAAAATGCATAGGGACTTCAGAAAGTAAGTTACACACGTCTTCCCACGCTAAGACCATCACGCAACAGGAGTGTACGTTGTCAGAAGAGAGTACAAGTTCCTGGTTTCCTGCAGGCACAGTTCTTCTGCGGTGTGGGTAACAGGTACGTGGCAGCATGGAAGTGAAATGGTGTGCAGCAACTGGAAACGTACTCCAAAGCTGAAGTAAGTAGGACAATATGATTCCTGTGGGAAAAACGTCTGAATTTCACACATATTAACTGTGAAATTCTGGCGGTTTAGCGACCAAGCGTAATTTCAGATCCAGCCGTAATGAAATAAGATTTAGTCCTTTCGTAAATTTTATCGAATTGTGAACAAAAAGCTTTATATATCCTAGTTCAGCAAACTAATAATGAAGACGAAGCGAGGCACTAGCAAGAATGAAAGGAAACCGGTAACGACCACCTGAAGATGGATTTGGGAAAGATCCGAAACCAGTCACGATTTGATTCAAATAAAGCTTTTTAAACCACATTTGTGGGTTATTGGTTTTAAATACAAACCTCGTAGTACTACAGCGTTAGTTCTCAAACTATTTTCGACCAGATAGCGATGATGCTAGCAATGTAACAGACTTCGTACAGACGTGGGTAATGCTGATCGGGAAAATAGGCCACCGACGTCGACCACAGACGACAGTGCCCAGGCAATGACTGTCGCGCACATAGCTCAGCAGATGCGCGTCTCAGTAACCAGTGCACATACCATCGTCCGAGATTGCCTGCAGTATCTGAAATTGTCCTCATACTAGGTTCTGCACCACTATTATCTGCACACTAAGGCTGAAGATTTATAACGTCTCTGGGCTTCCTGGTGCGTTACTCTGTGGAAGTCAATGAATTCCTAATCCGCACATCTACGGCGATGAGACATGGTTTCCTTATTTGACAGCTGCAACGAAGAAAGCGTCTATAGAAGGGAAACATGTCTCCTCGCTTCCGCGGGAGAAATGCGTTTATGGCAAAAGCACAACCATTATTGTCGATTCGTACTATGCAACACTGATATCGCTGCGCAACGCCATAAAGAACAAGAGGCACGGAAAATTAAGCAAAGGCACTATTGTCCTGCATGACAGTGCAACACTTCCACACGGTTCGCACAACGCAAGCTTCGCTTCAACATATTCGATGAAGGAATGGGTGGACGTGGGGGAGGGGAAAGAGATTTTTCCTGTTATGGCTTCATGACCAAAAAGCAGATCCATATCGTCGAGGAACTGAACAGTTGGCAATTGGTGGAACGTTCGAATCGTTAACTAGAGACTTGTCAATACGTTAAAAATAGTGTCCCGTGACTGTGTTACTTTGAAGTGCAGTGCAGCATTCAATAAAATTTACTTGACTTACCGTAATGGTGTATAACCTACTTTTCGAAGTGCCCTCGTAGATACGTCAACGAGAAACAACACATTATTTTTGAAACTTAGCATGTAGATTAATCGTAATCTGATATGCTCATGATACCACGTACATGGCGGCGGTGCTTAGCACGCTGGCCTTGCATTCGGGAAGAAATGCGTTAAAATCTCTGTGCGGCCATCCAGATGAAGGTCTCCCATGGTTTGTGTAAATAGATTAAGGCGAATGCCCTTGACTTGAAAGGTCACAGCCAATTTCTTTTCCATCATAGTCTATATGGTTGTCAAATCTGGGCGCCGTGAGTAACAACTGAAGAAGCAATGTGTACCTTCGAGAGGAAGGTAATTCGAAAGATCTGTGGGCCCGCCTACAATATCACAGAAGGGAAATGGGAACGAAGAAAGAAATAAAACCTGTACCAGTTGGATAGTCAAAATTGTCCAACTATTAGTGCACTAGAGGCTACAATGGTTTGGCAACATCCTTCGTACTGATAGATCCCTCCCATGCCGAGTTCTGTATTATCAACGTGGTGGAAAGCACCCAAGGGAACGTCTAGGGCCGGCCGCGGTGGTCATGCGGTTCTAGGTGCTCAGTCCGGAACCGCGCGACTGCTACATTCGCAGGTTCGAATCCTGCCTCGGGCATGGATGTGTGTGATGTCCTTAAGCTAGTTAGGTTTAAGTAGTTTTAAGTTCTAGGGGACTGATGACCACAGATGTTAAGTCCCATAGTGCTCAGAGCCATTTGAACCATTTTTTGAACGTCTAGGGACGCGATGGAAAAATCGTGTATTAAGAATCCTTAAACAAGTGGAACCTACATCGCCGGAAGAAGAAGCTGCAGACCGGCAACGATGCACTACCATCTGCATTAGAAATCTCCTCTGTTGTTACTTACTGACCTTCCTATTGTGCTCCTTTCCCAGTGTGACTACTTCTTTGTTTTCTGCTGTAGTCCTTAAAGGCCCTTTATTCCAATAAATGATGATGATAATGGGACGATGGTGGTTACTGTCTATCCTGTCTTACTCTACTTCTCCAATGTCTTGTCTTCGAAGATACATTAAACCCAGATTTCCTTCCTCTGCTTCTCATTTCTCGAAGGCTGTATGGATTTATCGGACTTCACCAACATAGTCACTTTGAGGGATGTATGTGGAAGGTACCAATATACAGGGTGATTCAAAAAGAATACCACAACTTTAGGAATTTAAATCTCTGCAACGACAAATGGCAGAGCTAAGCACTATCTGTCGGCGAATTAAGGGAGCTATAAAGTTTCATTTAGTTGTACATTTGTTCGCTTGAGGCGCTGTTGACTAGGCGTCAGCGTCAGTTGATGCTAAGATGGCGACCGCTCAACAGAAAGCTTTTTGTGTTATTGAGTACGGCAGAAGTGAATCGACGACAGTTGTTCAGCGTGCATTTCGAACGAAGTATGGTGTTAAACCTCCTGATAGGTGGTGTATTAAACGTTGGTATAAACAGTTTACAGAGAATGGGTGTTTGTGCAAAGGGAAAAGTTCTGGACGGCCGAGAACGAGTGATGAAAATGTAGCACGCATCCAGCAAGCATTTGTTCGCAGCCCAGGAAAATCGACTCGCAGAGCTAGCAGAGAGCTGCAAATTCCACAATCAACTGTATGGAGAGTCCTACGAAAAAGGTTAGTTATGAAACCTGAACGATTAACTACCCGAGGCGATGGATCGGCCGCCAGGCAGCCCGTGACAGAGCACTTCATCACTGGCCTCCAAGAAGCCCTGATCTTACCCCCTGCGATTTTTTCTTATGGGGGTATGTCAAGGATATGGTGTTTCGGCCACCTCTCCCAGCCACCATTGATGATTTGAAACGAGAAATAACAGCAGCTATCCAAACTGTTACGCCTGATATGCTACAGAGAGTGTGGAACGAGTTGGAGTATCGGGTTGATATTGCTCGTGTGTCTGGAGGGGGCCATATTGAACATCTCAGAACTTGTTTTTGAGTAAAAAAAACCTTTTTAAATACTTTTTGTAATGATGTATAACAGAAGGTTATATTATGTTTCTTTCATTAAATAAACATTTTTAAAGTTGTGGTATTCTTTTTGAATCACCCTGTATTACTTGTCGCTTCCGGGATCTGTCAGTCACTAAATTTTAAGCGGTAGGCCTCTCAGCGATGCGAGAGAATTTTCCATATAGATACCATATATGTACATATATACCTCCGGTCTCTAGGAAGCTGAATTAGCTCTAATTTTAACTATAATATGTCGGTTGTTCGGAAAGGCCGGAAGACTGGACACGTTACGCCAGCAGACAACTATCCGCGGCGCTGCCACGTCGCACAGTGGCAGGTACTGTTCTTCTCTTGAGAGAGAGCGCCACGTGCTGCTGCCACGCCGTGTGCACGCTAATTTACGGCGGCCTCAGCCCCAGCGTCCTCTGTCGTCGTTTCGTAAGTTCACCAGTTCTGTGCCAGCCCGCACGACACCAGGGTCGTTGGCACTACACACTGTCACACTGTGGACCTCGTAGTCGTAGAGCACGGATTTTTTGTTTTTACAGTGATGGAAAAAATTTATATACATGGAAGGATACGTCGATTTTGATCCGATGATGGCATATGTCACCTGGGGAATAGTGGATGCACTGTTAATGGTTTCAACGTCAGATAGCGTAGTGGCATAGCTACCCGAGCGTCATTTATGTCTACCCTTTAATAAGGAATGCTCACAGCCAGAAGGCTCAGTGTGGTGCAAATGTGTGAGGCAAGCAGGCAACCATATCATGAAGATGAACTCATGCTTCCTACAACCAATTGAACGGGTTTGAAAGTCAAATTGTGGTCTTCAGAGTGGCGGGATGGTTCTTTCGGAGAATTCCCACACAAGTTGGACTGCTGCATCAGTTATGCAACGATGTTGGTATCAGTCGTCACGTGAACATTCTCACACCCGTAGACGAGGTTCTGGACGTCCACACCGCACAAACACCCGCCAGAATCGTCAGATTGTAGGGGCAGCAGTGGCACATCGTCCAGCTAGCACAGCACAGATAAGAGGGCTTTGTGATTACCTCAACCCACAGGAAAAATAGTTATCAAAATCTGAACTGTGAAGTCATCCAAAATTCTACTTGGAAAACCACACTCTTTGTTATACTTCTCAATTGGTCACGATCCCATTTTGTTTGTGAACTGAAAACTCTAATATTCACGAGAAACTGCTCTGAAATTAACCTGAACCGACAAAATTGTGTATATATTCTCTGAAACTTCAAAGACATCTAAGACAATATCTGAAAGGAATTAGAAAAAGTGACAAAATTTCGTAAATCACACACAATGCTGTTAATAATCGCAAGAACACGGGGGGGGGGGGGGGGGGTGGGTGGGTGTTTCACCATACATCCACCCACTTTTAAGTATAACCAGTGTCTCTTAATACTACGACTCGTAGCAATACAATATCAAAAACTTTTATTACTAGGTAAACAGTCCCTACGTGATTTGACAGCTGACATTTATAATTCCCGCTCACGTCAGGAAATGCACCCAATACGGGCATAGCAGCTTTTACGTTATTGGTCAGAACGCAAGCAATTATGGCGGTCGCCGTAATTTTCGCGCGAAGCCATATTTCGCGACAAAATACTCTTATTAGTCACTGTCATATATCTAGTCTCATAACAATACATAGAACTACATAAAATAACAATAATTTTGACATGCTAGGAGAATTAGTTCTAATGAGAGGAAGAAGTTTATATTTACTGGTGTTTCAACAATGACTACCAGGCAAATTTTAATTTACTTATTGTAATTTTATTTTTCGTTAGCAGGAAGCAAACATAAACTAAACAAAGAATTTATTTAAATAGTCTGTAATTCTTATACTTTTAATAGAAAAAGAAAGTTTCTGGGTCAGGGGATAGCGTTCTGCGAAATCTCTTAACTTTTTGTTGCATACGAAGCGTTGCGTTGGGCAGCACGATGTCGGCGGGTTACGATGATGAGAGCAGGATACAGGCAGTTCCGCTGGTTAATCTTCTCCGGCGAAACGCAAATAAAGTTCCGGCACAGCTGTATCATTAACCCCGTGGTGATTAACAAACCACAAGCCGCCAGTATACGACTGTGGTTGACAAGTCCTCTCTTTCAAAGTACATGACGTAGGCATCGCTCGTTTTTACACTTTATGCACTGTCCGTGACGCTATCGTCCATAATTACACAGTTCGTCACATTCATATAGTCTTAGCCACAAATACACAGTTCATAGAATTGTTCTTGTGTGTAAAGCACATCGTAAACAATGTCCACTCTGTTCTCGCATTACAAACTTCGACAACGTCACTGAAAGTCATTTATATTGCACAGTTAATTAAGTCTTCACTTTCACGGCTTGATAGAATGTGATATACAACAGTTCCACCACCCAATACCAGCAAAGTTAATTCGCATAAAAGCACAGTTCGTGTCGGCCACAACAAAGTAATGTTAGCGGCACTTTCACAGTCCGGCTTATTTGCTCTTAAAGTTCGCTGGCGATGGAATTACATACCGCAGTGGTAAAGAGAATTAACAATCTGATAGTTCGGTATCACCGTCCATACAATTACGTATGCTTTTCATAAAACACAGTACTATTTTTTTTCCCCGCGCACGCTTCACAGTCACACCATCCCCTCTACTACACAACAACCTTTTGACTATCGATATCACTATCGCTGTCCCCTGTCTATAGATGTTATATCGTTATCGTAAATTACATAAATCTTTATAAATGTTACTGACTGAATTTTTTACAATTAATAATATTCCAAAAGAGAACTTTACAAACTTTACCATAGGTACAAAGCAAGAAACATACTTATCCATTGGCAAACGAAATAATGACAATTACATCTTTACATTTAAAAACCACAGTAGAATGTTACATAAGCACAATTAGACATGCCCATATGAACAAAAGAAAAAGAATAGAAATCTAAAGAAAATCACAAAAAAAAAATTATATGCGTAGTTAGCAATGCCTTCACAGCTTGTGAGCCTATGTGTTTTTAGCAGTGGGACTATGGGCAGCCTGTCTTCGCTCACGTCACTCGACTGGTTCCTTCAGAGGATCACTTTTAAGATGGAATGGCACGCCATAGCCTTCAGCGATAAATGCAGATTCTGGTTGCGCATATGACACAGACACGGTGATTCTGCCTCGTAGAGTGCATTCGTCCAAGACACACTGCCCCACCCGAGACCTTATGGTCTGTGACGCGATAAGCTATCACTCCTGTTGTCCCTGGAGGAAACGCTAACCAGCGCTTGGTACGTGCAGAATGTTGTTAGACCCTTTCTTTTGCCGTTCTTGCAACAGGAAGGTGATGTCTTGTTCCAACAGGATAATACTTGCTCACACACTGCCCATGAAACTCGACGTGCTCTGCAAGACGTGCAGCAACTTCCCTGCCCAGCACAATCTCCAGACTTGTCTCCGATTGAGCACATGTGGAATATGATGTGACAAGAAGTGACTCATGTGACTTGTCAACTCTTACAGAACTTCGTGAACAGGTCGTGGCATAATGTATCCCAGGACAGTATTTGCCATATTACGATCGACAGGAAGCCAGAGTCAGCGTCTGCATTGCCGCCTGTGGAGGCTACACGACATATTAATATGGAACATGGGTCGATGACTGATACCTCAGAACCGCTTGTGGTATTGAACTGTAAGTGTAATCATTCCATGTATTCCATATGCACTGTTGCAGCAATAAATTTTCCGTGAACTGGAAACCTCTAAAAGGGTGTACTAATTTTTTTGTAGATTGGAATGGAGGGAGGAATCCCTCTACAGACGTCCTCCAGGGACTCACCGTTCTTTTGTGAGTTCATGCATGGAGCCCATGGGGCCCTGAGCTGTCGCAACCCATTCTTCCTTCCCAGGCTGCATTTCCTCCCCCCCCCCCTCCCCCCATGTTCTGCCACATGTGTGTGTAATTTGTCATGACTGTCGCTCTCCATGCTCGCCAGGCTGCCTGGCTTACAAGAAAGAAAAGGAGTTAAAAGGGTATAAGTCCCGGGATCATCTGTCTTGCACAGAGGCTTGACGAAAGTATGACCGACTCCACCCTGTAGTGATGACTTCTACTTTTGCCTCTGTTACATCCTTCCCCCTTCTTCATCTTTCTTACCCCAGTATCATCCCCCTCTCCTCTCCCTCTCCCCAGCAGTTCCCAGACCCTCCCCTCTATGAGCCACTCCCCATCCCTGGCAGAAGTTGTGCCTACTTCTTTGGTGCCCATCAGTGGTGGGGCTCCCTCCCAGGGGACTCGCCCAGCGTCTCAGGCCAGAGGGTTGCTGTACCAACTCAGCCCTGGGGCAGACAGTCCGTGCACCCCAAGGTCGCTCCCTCTCTTTTGGTTCTGGGTCTTGCAGAAGTGTGCTCTCCCTCTGTGCCCTGTCCTCCTCAGCCTATGGAAGAGAAGAAGAAGAAACACAAGTCCTAGGACAAGGCCCCCCACCACCACCCGAGTGCCCCTGGAGGTGCCATCTCCGTCCCTCGCAAACTGAGTCTGACATCTTACATATGGATGTCAATCTGTCACTGTCAGTGACAGATGGTGACCCAGCAGTGTGATTGGCACCAGCCCAGTTGCCTCCCATTTGCATCTCTCTACATGATTATTCAGTCGAACTCTAATGGATACTACTGTCACCTCCCTGAGTCGCAATCCTTTATTGTCTTTTGCAAAGCAGATTCTGTCATTCTTCGCGAATCTGATACTCACTCATCAACCCTTCGTAGGTTCTCTGCTTTTTGTCTGAACCTTGGTGGCCCTTTGAGAGCTTCTGGTTGTCTGCACTTCGGTCTGTTTGGATATTGTTAGTACATGGATCCCACTTCATAGCACACTGGAAACAGTTGCTGTTCAAGTCTACTTGGTCTCTGCCATCACGGTTTGCAATCGCTATCTCCCTCGTGACAGGCGACCTACATCTGCTGCCCTAACTGCCCTCCTTCAGAAACTTCCCCCTCCCTCCCTCCATCCTACTTAGGGATTTTAATGCGCATCACCCTTTGTGGGGCAGTGCTTCTTCATCTAGCTGGGGGCTCCTCACTGACCAATTTCTTGCAGACCACGACCTGTGCCGCTTAACGAAGGTTCACTACTCATTTTAGTGTTGCATGTGGCACTTCCTCTGGCTTGAGCTTTCCCTTCCCCTCCCCTTCTTCCTTCTTTACACTAGTCGTCACACGATGACCTCTTTGATACTTAACATTTCCCACTGATTCTCTCGTCCCCTTCGTACCTCCAGATGACCAGGTTGCCCCACTGTGTTTTACATCATGCTAATTGGCCTCTATAGAGCTCCCAGGTAATGTTTCCACCTTCTTCGTGAGGTTGTATTGATGAAATCGTCCGTGACGTCCGATAAGATAATTTGCGCTGCCAGCATTGCCATTTCCTGCTTGATGGGTCCCATTCACCATCAGCCAGTACCGTCGTGGAGCACGGCTATTGCCATTGCTATCTGTGATAGTCATTTCACCTTCCAACATCTTAAGCAGCACCTATCCTCCACCGGTCTTATTACCTTTAAATGTCTCTATGCCAAATCCTGTTGCTCAGTGAAATGGAGCAAGTGGGTGAGTTTTTTCCCTTTGTCATAGGTGTGGGCCACACTCGCACCATCCGAGGTTGTCAGTGGTAGTCCTCCATTTCAGGCTTCCGTCTAGCCTTTGTACAGTTCCGTCAGTTCTCGTGGAATACCTCGAGACCTATTCTGCGGTGGCATCAGTGTCGGCATCCTATCCAGCTGCCTTCCTCCTCCAGAAACAGTGGGCCGAAGCTTCCTACTTCTGTTTTACTCCCTATCAAACGGAATCCTACAATGAACCTTTTTCTGAATGAGAGCTTCTTGTGGCCCTCTCTTGTTACAGTTCTGCTATGACCCTGACTCCTTCCGTAACTAATTGCTTCAACACCTCAGTCCTCCACAATGACGGTATTTCCTCCAGGTACCGAGCGAGGTGGCGCAGTGGTTAGCACACTGGACTCGCATTCGGGAGGACGACGGTTCAATCCCGTCTCCGGCCATCCTGATTTAGGTTTTCCGTGATTTCCCTAAATCGTTTCAGGCAAATGCCGGGATGGTTCCTTTAAAAGGGCACGGCCGATTTCCTTCCCAATCCTTCCCTCACCAGAGCTTGCGCTCCGTCTCTAATGACCTCGTTGTCGACGGGACGTTAAACACTAACCACCACCACCATCCTCCAGGTGTTCAATCGTATTCGGCTTCAAGGCATTTTCCTCTCCCGGTGGAGGGGCAGTATTGTGGTTCCTGTCCTTAAGCCTGGCAAGGATCCAGTATCCCTCGATAGTTACAGGCCCATCAGCCTGACAAATGTTCTCTGCGATTTACTAGAACAAATAGTGGCCCATCAGCTCAATTGGGTCCTTTAATCTTGGAACCTTTTATGTCATTTCCAGTGTCGCTTTCGGGAGGGACAGTCTGATCGATCATCTGATGCGATTGGAAACCACAGTTCAGCAGGCCTTTTCTCTCAGCTTTGCCATCTTGTCGCAATTCCCTTCTGTAGTATCCCATCTTCGTCGCCACTGTAGAGACTTGTACCACAAGTAAACAAGGGAGAGGATGTTTTTATGAGTGGCTGGTATCCTCTTTCTACAACATAACTGCACATGTGGATTAATACAGTTCTTCAGGTACATAAACATTTACTTAACTGGAGTGGAGTCCATGTGTTGTGGTACAAGCTCATCATTAATGGTCCTCTTGCTGACAGTATTGGTAATCTCACTATTACAAACTTTAGTGTCTCACTCCTAGTCCCGCTATAGTCACTAATCTGGTTGCTATGTATTGTAGCCTGTGGTGTGAACAGAGCCCACACTCTGCAGATGAAAGAATACGCCAAATTGGACGAGTGAGACAGTGAGGCCTTCCGGTCAGTGGCGGCGGCCTAAATACTTGCTGTTGGCAGGACATTGGCGGCGTGTTGGCTGTCGATGTGTCTCTGACCTCCCTTGTGATAAGTGTGCTTGATCCTGCACTTCTTATTGATCTTTGCTCTTCATCTTTTCCGACCAGTGTGCTGGCGACAGCTTATGCCAACACACCTTTGATCCTTATGAGGCCTGTGACACAGCTTGGTGCCATCACATCCTTCTTATGCTTCATGAGTTTGGTCTTTGGGGCCCCCTCCTGATTTTTATTCGCCTGTTCATGTCCCACCTGTCGTTCTCAGTCCGTATTGGCACTGTTTGCCACTCTCCACACACCCAGGCAAATGGCATTCCACAGGGCTCCATATTATGTGTCCTTTTTTTTGATTGCTGTTAATGGACTTGGGGCCTCTGCTGGGCTGTAGATCACCCTTTCTCTGTATGTAGATGACTTCTGTATTTGGGGTAGATCTCATGCAGTGGCCTCTGCAGAACGACAGGTCTAGGATGTCTTCCGGAGCACTTCCATGTGGACATTCTCGCACAGTTCTCATTTCTCTCCACTTAAGTTCAGGGTGGAGCATTTCTGTCACTACCCTGTGGTCCATCCTGATCTGCAGCTCTACCTCGATGCCCAACACCTGACCATGTTCCTCCATTTCCGTTTCTTGAGTCCTCTTTATGACAACAAGCTTACTCGGTTGTCCCATAGCCGTCATCTGAAGCTCAGCTGTTTTCGTAAACTCAATGTTCTTCACGTCCTCGCCCACACCCTTCGGGGCGCAAATCATTTGACCCTTCTGTCTTTACTGACCACTAGTTCTGTCCCATCTGGAATATGGTTGTAGAGTTTATGGATCAGGTGTCCCTTACAAGCTGTTCCTCTTGGATCCTGTTCACCATTATGGTATCCATTTAGCCATTGGTGCCTTTCACAGTAGCCCTGTCAGTAGTTTTCTAGTTGATCGTGGGATCCCTCCCCTTTTGATTTGTCGGTCCCAGCTGCTGGTTTCCTATGCCACCACTATCCGATCTTCCGCTGCTCACTCTTCTTATTCTATTTTTTTCGCGGATTCGGACCGTCGCCTGTCTGCTGCATGCCCTTGGGTGGGTTTACCAGTTGGGCTCTGCCTCGCTTCTCTCCACTGTCACTTCTGTCTCCCCTCCTTGTCCTCTTCCCCACGTTCTCTCCCGACCATCCCCCCCCCCCCCTTTAGTTAGCTCCTCATCCACAGATTCGGATGGATGTCTTTTGGGGACCAAAAGTCTCCATCACTCTGACGCTGTTCGTTGTCTGTTCTGAACGCTCTTATGGGAGTTTCAGGATGCTTTCGTTTTTTTACAATGTTGGCTCTAAATCCACTGATAATATGGGATATGCCTTCATGTCTGCTGTAGGCACAGAACGGCATTTCTTGCCTGCCACGTGTGGAGTGTTTAATGTGGAATTGAAGGCCATCTATCGAGCCCTCTGTTTTATTTTACGGTCCTCCCTCACCAAAGTTTTGTAATGTACAGACTCAATGAGTGGCTTTCCGGCTATCGCTCAGTGAGTTTCTCCACGACCCCTTGGTCTCTGCCATCCACGACTTTCTCGCTAATCTTGGTGATTCTGTTTGTTTGGTTGATTTCCTTTGGGCTTTTGGACATGTAGGTATCGCAGGTAATGAAATTGCTGATCATCTGGCTGGGGGGGGGGGGGGGGGGGAGGCGACCACCTATCCCCCATTCTCAGTGACACTCTGGTGGCGGATTTGCGGCTACGTCCAATCCCATTTTGTTCAATCGTGGGCTGACTTTTGGAGGCTACCTCCCTGTCTAATAAACTTCGGGCCACCAAGGGGACTCCCGCCATGTGGTGGTCTTCCCTCTGCCTCTCCTGGCGGGAATCTGCCATGCTCTGCTGTCTTCGTATTAACCATACTACGTTGACCCATGATTTTTTACTCCGCAGTGAACCCCTCCTCCCCTTTGTAGTTGCGGGACTGCACTCACGGTGATCCACATTTTGCTGGACTGCCCCACCTTTTGGCTCTTTGCAATAATTATGCCCTCCCACCTACCTTGTCTCAGGTGTTAACGGACGACCCTCGTATGGTTAGGTCTGTCCTCGGTTTTTTAAGTTTTATCGGATGTGTTGTGCTGTTTTGTTTCCCCTTTTCTTATGTCTTCTTCCCTTGGTGTTTTCCCTGTTGTATCGTGAGAAGCGTATGGTGTGAATGTCGAGACGAGTTGGTGGCGGCTCTGGTGCCCCACCGCACGTAGCGTTTCTAGGGCACCCCTACTTTCCCCGTTTCCACTCAGCCCCCCCCCCCCCCCCTGTTCTTTACTCTTTCTGCTGCCCTGACGTCCCTTTTCCCACTTTGTTTTCACGTTATCCCTTCCCCCTGACTGGATTGTGCTGCTTGTGTTGTTTCTCCCTTGATTTATGTCATCCTGTATCATGGGACCAATGACCTTGCTGTTCGTCATCTCCCACAAATCAACAACCACCCAATCAAACCAGGGGTTGCCAAATTCATACTCTTAAATAAAAAAAACTTATTCACAAAGCGCCTAGTATCCAGTGCTCGTTCGTCTATCGATTACTCATATGATTTTGAAATGCATCTCTGTTGATTTTTGAACGAACCATAGGTTGATTTTTGAATGCGTGCAGTGTTCGTGATGTCTCTTGCCAGGAGAATCCCGGTTGCGTCTAGAAAAAAAAAGAAAAAAAACTTTACGACAGACAAAAGGGGACGGGGCTATAAGAGCTGAGCCGAATAAACCCAAACGGGTGAATGCCAATCAATGTTCGTGTATGTGGCTGACTGGCTGTGCGAATAAGTGTTGTCATAACTATTAGCGAAATCTATAGATTCAGATTATCGGACTGGAAGTAAACGACTGACAGGAATAACAGGTGAGAAAGATTACATATTATCTTCTCGGTGTATCCAAGAAAATGAAATTTTGACAAATGTTTGAGGGGACCAGTTGTATAGTCCACAGTTAGCAGCCCCTTCGTTCTAGTCTCGGAATAGCGCAGGAAACGCGTTGTACGAATACGTAATATCGTACAACTGGAGAATAAACGCGGGATAACTGAACCGGTGGTTCCGGCAAGGTTAGTGAAGTTAACCGGAGAATTATTTTTGACAATTGTAGGAATAGTTACAGAATTAATGATAACAAGATTGTTTGTTAGAACTAGGAAGGGGAAGAAACGGGGACATCACATAAATTACATGGAAGAAATTCCAAATTTATATAAAATTTCCGATCCCGTGCTTGAGAAACTGGAGCATATGAATGAAATATGAAACTATTTCCTGCCGGCCAGAGTGGCCGTGCGGTTCTAGGCGCTACAATCTGGAACCGTATGACCGCTACGGTTGCAGGTTCGAATAATAAACTGATTGAAGTGTTATTCCATGTTCAGCCTTCCGAGAAAACTGTTACAGCTTAACTGAACCCTGAACCACAGTAAACTAAATTAGTTCAACAAAACAACTACATAGTGACAGCACAATGACGCAATCTTATTCTGTCACCACTATAAACATAAATAAAATCAAGACCGGTTTGAAATTATCGGCCCTTAAGGAATTTTTGTACGAATCCGCGACTGATATTGCCCTGTTACAAGAAGTAGTAATTTCGGATTTGGTAATTCCCGGTTTTGTCAGTTACATAAATGTGTCTCCCGAAACAAGTGTTGGAACAGCTATTTTGGTAAGGGAAGGGATTACAGTAAGCGAAGTGGAACGACTGGAATCCGGAAGGGGAATAGGACTAAATATCTATGATGTGACTATCATCAACTTGTACGCCCCTTCAGGAAGTTCTCATCGAGCTGACAGGGCACGTTTCTTCAAAGACGACTTGATATACTTGTTAAGCAAATCACCAAGACAGTTATTACTTGGAGGTGATTTTAATTGTGTTTTAAATCGAAAAGATCAGTTACCTAATTTTAATTTCTCAAGTGAACTAAAACAATTAGTTACTGGTTTAGAATTAAAGGATATATGGGAAATCAAATACCCCTCCATTGTTGAGTTCACTTATGTCACGGCAACATCACGTAGCAGGATTGATAGACTATATATTTCTAAAAATCTTGTAACTTCCGTGACAAAAGTAGAAACCATTCCTACGAACTTTTCAGACCATTCAAGTGTCTTAGCTTGCATTAATCTAACAAGACAGCCGGTTCGCCGATTCAAGAATCAGTGGAATTTGAACACTTCCTTGTTAGTTAATCATGATTTAGAAGATCTGATTAAAGAAACATGGGCAATATGCCTGCGAGCCCGTAGTAGATATGCCACTGCTATTGACTGGTGGGTTAAAATGGCAAAGCCAAAGTTGAGGAAAGTTCTTATTCAATACAGTGCCCAGAGCGCAAGGGAAATGAAATGCACTATAGAGTATTACTATTCCGTTTTGAGAGATCTATATGATCAAGTCTCAGCAGGTTCCTCACTTCGGATAGCAGACATCAAAAAAGTCAAAGCCAAGTTACTTAATATCAAGAGAAGTCAAATGGAAGGGTTGAAAATAAAATCGAAGGCAAATTCGGTGTCAGCGGATGAAACTACTTCCCTATATCATTTAGTGAAGCATACGAAAAACGGGAGAAGGACTTTTATTGAAGAAATTCGAACAAAACACGGCACGATTCTCAGAACCCAGCAGGATATCATGGACGAGATTTATCGCTATTATTGCGAGCTATATTCTGTACATCAAAGTAGTGATGCTTCCTTGGAAGAATTCCTTGACATCCTAGCCCCACAGCTGACAGAAGATGACAACGAAAATTTTCTCGAGGTTGTCAGTGAAGAAGACGTGTATGAGACTCTGTGCGCCTCGCCACCAAAAAAATCCCCAGGACCGGATGGTCTGCCAGCAGAATTTTACATCCGTTACTGGCCAATAGTGGGTGCGAAAATCACGGACATTGTAAATGAGGTTATTCAGGGTAAAATGATTCCGGCTGAGTTTAAGGAGAGTAAAATTGTTCTGGTGCCAAAAAATAATGGAAACAAAGATTTAAATAATTTTCGTCCAATTTCACTGCTGAATTCTGATTATAAATTAATAGCTAGAATAATAAACAAGAGAATTTCATGCCTTACAGATAAAATTATTAGTCAGCATCAGAACTGTGCGCAAGGCAGAACCATTTTTCAAAATCTAGCGGAATTCAGGGATATCATTGCAATAACTTCTGTAACAAACATAAAGTGTGCTTTATTGTTTTTAGATTTTTATAAGGCGTTCGATGTAGTAAACCATGAATATCTTCTACAGACATTGAAGAAAATAGGTTTCAACGATAGGGTTATAC
This sequence comes from Schistocerca piceifrons, assembly GCF_021461385.2. NCBI lineage: Eukaryota > Metazoa > Arthropoda > Insecta > Orthoptera > Acrididae > Schistocerca > Schistocerca piceifrons. Next base: position 501,174,052 of record NC_060149.1, on the reverse strand, counting down.
AGTTGATTAAGAACATAGCAACTGGAATAAATGCTAAAATAGCGGTGAATTGTCAACAATCCAGGCCGATGCAAATACAACGAGGTGTTCCTCAAGGAAGTCCTCTGTCCATGTCGCTCTTCGCAATTTCGCTGGAACCTTTCCTCCGACATGTCCATGCTACATTAAAAGGCTTAACATTATCAGGAAACAAAACAGTTATAAGAGCCTATGCTGACGATATAGGGGTCATTATAAGGAATAATGACGAGGTAACCACGCTAGCAACAGTGATTGATTCGTACTGTAGAGCATCTGGAGCCAATGCAAACGGAAAAAAAAGTAAGATGTTAAATCTCAGAGGTTTTGATAATATCAACGTCGAGTGGGCAAACTTAGTCCGACAACATAAAACACTTGGGATCACCCTGACAGCATGCCCTACGAAAATGACGGCTTTAAATTGGAAAGTTGCAGCAGATAAAGTGCAAGGAGCCATTGTAGAGAATTTAACTCGATATATGAACCAAGTTCAAAGAACACAGTATATCAACTCATGCATCCTTGCTAAGGCTTATTATACTGCCCAGCTGTTTCCAATACCGAGAATGATAGCGAGGAGAATAATGTCCAAAATCACAAAATTTTTGTGGAGAGGTGAAGTGTTCAGAGTACCTGCTAAAGTAGCCACTTTAGGTCCTAAAAATGGTGGACTAGGATTAACTGATATAACGGATAAAGCCTCTGCTCTTTTTATCAAAAGGCAAGTTAATTTAATAAGAGACTCACGAGAAAGCATAACCAGCCAACTTTTCGACATTATTAAACCTCCAAGCCTGCTTCCCCCGATTGACGTGCAGAATATCAACAGTCGCTCACAGCACGTGAGGATTTTGTATGTTGAGTTTAGTTATGTCAGTGTCGAACTCAGGCAGTCCCGACACTTAACATCGAGAGCCATAATGCGGGAACGAAAGAAAAGCGAAGGAAGAAACAAATTAGAACGACAGTTTCCAAACATTGAGTGGACTGAGATTTGGAAAAACATTAGTTCTAATGTGCTCACGTCTAATATAAAAACGTCATGGTACAAGACAGTTAACAACATAGTTAGCACCAATGAAAGACTGCACGCAATCGGACTCTGTGAAACAAATTTATGTCAACAATGTCATCTAGTTGACACAGTAATTCATCGATATACTTGCAGTGGTCACATGAATAGTTGGAAGTGGATCCGGGAGCAAATAGCTCTGATTACAAGAACATCTCCTGAGTATATATCGCTGTCATTGATACACAGGCCTGAAGCACGCTATTTCCCAGAAGCAAAAAATAACGCTGTGTACTGGTTGCTGGGAAATTTTGTTAACTACGTCCTTAACAAATTAGGATCCGATAGCATCATAGAGTTCAAGGTACACATGCTGTGTGAGTTCCACAAAATTAGAAGCTATTCGAATCACAAGAAAAAGTTCGGTAATATGCTAAAAATTGTATTTGAAAGAATGGGCATTGGTTAATATAAAAAAGAAGACTGTGTTGACAGTGATGTATTGTAGTTACCTTAAGGATACTATTTAAGATTTTACAGTATATTTATGATGTGTGCTTTCTCTACTTCAGAGAGTAGTTTTTTGAAATTTATAATCTAATGTACAGAACTTATGTGACATTGAGATTGTGTGTCTAATAGTGCCAAACACAAATCATGAAAGGTGCACTATTGGCTTATACTAGAAATTTGGAAATAGACAGTTTTTATAGAAATCTCCTTATCGATTGGTTAAAACCATAAGATACTATCCGATAAATGTAATATTCAATGGCTGGCACATTGCCCTGTTCATTTTTGCAGTGAAAGACTGATTATATAGATCTGATCACTTCAAATACTTAGATTCAATTAATGTCCAGAAAGTGTAGTTGGAAGGCTAGTCAACTTTATTATATATCTCCTTTCCGCCATTCTCAAGTATTTATGTTTAATTTAATTCTTTCTGGTGATTTAGTCAGTAACACAATCTTCTGTTGTCTTTCCTTAATGTCAGCGCAATTGAAATGATCAAACCGCTTTGTTTAAATAACTTCATGTATGTATAACTTAGTATGTATTTGCAATGTGTAACATTGTTTTTTTAATAAAGGTTTTATAAAAAAAAAAAAAATCCTGCCTCGGGCATGGATGTGTGTGGTGTCATTAACATTTCATAGCTGTGGTCACCTTTTGACTGTAAAATTATATATTGCTCGTACTCTGTTGGATTTTTGCTCGCATACATAGTATTGGGTGGAGTAAATGATACCATATTTGCTTTTTTTATATAAAACAAGCTGGTTTTGTGGCACTGTGTTCTGTGGACTCGCTTATATTTATTATTGCTCGATTGCTTGTATTCTCCTTTATTTTTATTCGCATCCGTTTTTCGTACTACTTAGGATTTAATGGAGTAGCCATGTTAACAGCTTTTGAATAACTGGTATTTAACTTCATTGTATCTTGTCATGGAATGGGTATGTAATTTGCTTTCAATGTTTACCAAATTCAGTAGCGTTCAATACAGTGTACGTACGTTCACACTATACAGTACCATACAACTAGATGTACAGATATGCACTTTGATGTACTGTATAATACTTCTGGTGGGTAACAGTAACCTATTTGCCACAATAACTAAATATTCTGTCACTAAGACTACAAAGCATTCTCAGTGGCAAGATGCAACACCATACAAAGCAGAATTAACATACATTCCGTGACGAGATCTAATTAGAATACCAGTTCTGTCAAAAGCTGCTAACGTAGAGTTCTCCATTAAATACACGCATATACGAAAAGTGGATACGAATGAAAGTAAAGAAGAATATAGACAGAATACTTAACAATGCAATTAAATAGAGCAGTTCACACGCGGAATCGTAAGCGATACGAGTGCACAAAACACCATGTGACGAAACTAGCTTCTCTTATCTATTAAACAATAGCAAAATACGGAATCATTTGCTCCACCCTATAGTACAGACGCGAGCAAACATCTAGCAGAACACAAGGAACATATTTACAGTGCAATTCAGAGAGTACAACACTCACGCAAATTCGTAATCAGGAACACGGAGCTATGAACCCAGCGAAACAGTAACAAATTTGGACGACTTTAAGGCGCCCAATAAGAAACCGAGATGATTGATTGACAGACTAGCAGCGTTCCAAGTGGCATGGTAACAAACCAAGGCTGTTACCGAAAATCTCCATACATGTTTCACCCCGTGACTTCCTTCACTCATGTAGGACCCAAGACTCGTGAAGTGGAACATACAGTTCTCCATTAGCTCGTAGAGGGCAGCACAATCTGGCTGTAGTGGCCCAAGCTAGGCTAGATGGCAGCGCTGCTCACGTTGCTGGATGTGCTAGTAATTCCGAACATCAACTACAGACAGCGCTGCGACGGTTTTATTCGTGTGCGAACTGTAAGGTACCATTTCTTCTCTCACGTCAAGGGCATCGGCAGGATGTTGTCAAAGGTAGGGGAGGGGCGGGGGTCTGATTTGTTAAAGAGGACCTTACTACGGCTCGTATTTCGTTTAACTCTGAAAACACATTTATTTTTTAATTTTGTATACATAATTTACTTTCAGAAGGCCATCATACAAATAAGTTTTGGTGTACAAAACTAAACAAGAAAAGCTTTTCTTAAGAAAGTGTAACATATTTTTTCAACTATATAAAAAGAAGTACCCAAATGCACAATTAAATATTTCTTTATTTGGCAACATGATAACTGCACTCTATGGCCAAACGAATTAAAACAACTCAGTCTTCTAATATCGCCGTTTGGGCGATATTTTTGTTGATCAATGCGATTTTTGGGCGACACAGGCAAATCCAGGAGTCTGTTTATTCACTGATTTCAACTGAATGTTATTTGCAATTATATTTGCTGCTCCGCTGTCCTGCAGAGTAGAAAAATCTTAACGTTGGCCAGAATAACTTACAAGGTTAAGCAGGTTCAAATCTCTTTTGGCAGTGGCTATCTTTCTCCCACTGCAATCATTTATTTAAACTCATGACTTACCTGAAACCAAGTCAGAATTCCTTCATTACTTCAAAGCATTCCAAGTTCGTCAGTTCAGTCACAATTTTTTTAAAGTATCTTCCACGTCATTAAAATTCTTCAACTACCTTAAGAGATCAAGAAATGATTCACAATTATTATTTCAGTTGCCAACTTGAAATTACAGGAACCGAATTTATTTATGAGTATACAAATTTTATGTGCTACAGTTCTGTTATCTCAACACGGATTCACGCCTGGATTTCAACTTGACTTTCTTGTAGCGACCCCACAAATGTGTTTGTATGTATCCATGATAATATGTGTATACGGTCTTTGGTGCCAATAAACTCCTCTACGATGTACAACACACACGGACATTATTATGAAGTTTATTTACAGATGCGCTAGAACTGTAATGGTTGGACCCACTATTTCAAGGACATTATGAATAAGATACTTCACAGTAGAACATCGTTCTTGTAGTGAAACTTGAGCCACATTTATGCATAGACACATAGTACAAAATGACGATCGCAAGCCGCCTTGCAAGGGCCCACAATTTTCTGGAAAGAAATGTAGTAAGCTTTATAAGGTGGTCTTAACAAACTCTGCAGTTGAGCCAATATTTGCGTATTAGTTGAGTTCAACACATACATTGTAGAATCGTGTCATGTCCGCATTAAGCTACGTCTGTTAATTCTTGATTTATTAAATCCCTTAAAACATACATAAACTATTTAAACATTGCCGGTATTTTAGATAAGAGAAACTGTAATGTAATTGTAGCGGCGTGTTCAGTACAAAACCAAAAATACGTAAGATGTTTCTAGTTATGATTGCATTGAGACATGTTCCTTTCTTTGTACCTTCCGTCTGCTGTACGAAAAGTTACAGCCAAAACGACGCATGTTTTGACCATTGTGTCAAAACTCTTTCATCAGTAAATAAACAACTTTTTGCACGTCCATTGCGGTTCTCAAGTGACACCAATGATACTGTATACGGTATTTCCATTCTAGGAATGTATGTGTGCCTTCACTACAGCTCTTTTCATTTAAGTAGACACGCAGCACTTTGAACTGAAATTTATCAGGAAAGAAAGGTATTCGAGGAATTGCCTGTGGCCTGTAGTAAGAGACCAGCTTCGGCTTTTACCTAAATCCGAAACGGGAAGCCACAGAAAACCATTTTCAAGGTGACTGGCGGATGTATCCGAACCACCTAGCCTGCCGAATCCAGGGATTGCTAGCTCAGCGCCCCAAAGTGCAGAACAACCCCAGTCGATAGAGAATGTGGAAAAACTGGTTGTTGTACAGTGTTTTAAATTAAAATAAAATACATTACAACGAAAGATGGACTTCTGATATTGCATGTTTTTCCTTTCATTGTGCGTTTTTGGTCATTTGATAGTGCATGGAAGCATACATATTTTAAGATGTAATTGTGCATGGAATTCCTGGCTTCATATATTGTAATATTTCAGGAGCGTAAATATATTTTGATCGAAAGAATGGGGGAGGGGGGGGGGATGCACGGCGCAGCCAGCTCGAACGAATTCAAGCAGCCCACTGAAAAAAATCTATCAGAAACGAACTATAGAATGTGCTGTCACCACATATCCCTTCCGCTCTCCAGAGACCCTTCGCCAACATTCGGTATCGGAACTGGTTTCTTAATTTGAGCACTGCCCGGGTGACCAGAGTGGGCGGTATTTTGCCATTTGGGCTGTTAATGATAGAATTATGAGCAAATTTTTTTTGAAAAAATGCAACTACCGCCGTTTGGACGATATTTTTGTTTATCAACGTGATTTTTGTTGGCACAGGCAAATCCAAATATGTTTTCATGCACTGATTTTAACGCATTGTTGTTTGTAATGATATTTGCTGCGCCACTGCCTTTTGAAGTACTGAAATCTGCAACCTCAGTGTTCTACCGGTCTCCAAGTAGTTGCTCCAGTGGTAATATTAAACTGCCACAGACAGGTAAATAGGCTGTTGTAGTAGTACGTACATATTTTTGATTTAACATTTCGCTAATGGAAGGATCAAAATAGGTTTTCCTCTTCTTGTTACAATCTTATCCGTAGTTGGAAATTATCACAACAGCACACAGCACAAAAATAACAAACGACAGTACTTACGTTAGATTTAACTACAAGTAAGGACCGAACTGATTTAACAAAACCAAAAATGAGCTCAAGTAAGGCCAACAATGTACAATAGTTGGTCTTGACTAAAATATCGATGGGCGATAGCTCATTGTTCTATTGATATATCGATAACTGAAATTTATCGACGACCTTGTAGACTATTGATACTGCGTATCCCTTTTTCGTCGTATGACTGAAACTCAAAATATCTTTGTTGCATTACACCGCACCTAAGTGCTGTCTAGTTTCATTTAGATGACGGGGGGGGGGGGGGGGGCGGCTCTGGTACCCCTATGGCTACGTCCATGCACACAACTCTTTAACTTCAGCAGCGGAGCACCATATTTCAAGTATGTTAGGAACACTCTGGAGAAAATTCAACAGTTGTCAAGAAATTGTCAGCTCAGTACCATACGTGTTGTTTACTAAACGAAACAAAAGTTGATTATCTGAAGATGTTGCAACAACAGTATACATTTTCAAAAATCAAACGAAAAACATACTATATTCTATTAATTAAGCGTGTCATCAGCTGTGATTGTGGCTCCAGGTAGTAGATCTGTAATCAGACAACCTGAAAGAGCTGCGCAAACAATATATTGTAATTAATATAACTAAAATTGGAAATACTGATATGGTGAAAGGAAATAAACACAAACAATATTTTTAACCTACGAAGGGACACATTTATATGTTCAGCGTAATGCATTATACACAAAATACTAATAATTACACACATTTAATAAATAGTGAACAAATTGGACAGTCTTTTGAATCCGTAAACAGAATGTAATCTAAAATTTACGAGTGTTGTTTACTTCCGTTTAAAGTAGAGCGATGTAAGAATGAGAGGCACCAGGACATTTGTACATTCAATAAGTATTTTTAAAGAATTACATGCAAGTGCTTGATGTGTGTGTTTCAGACACCAGCTACAGGCAAAACGCAGAAGAGTAAGAGGCGGGATATAGTAATGGTAAATAAGTGAATAGAATACCAATGTTACATGTTGTATGCGAATATCCAAGGCAATAAATTAAAAAGTCAATGCCCACATTCATTCGGTTGCTGTTCCTGCAAGCGAAAAAAAGCCTTACATTGTACGGATGAAGAGATCTGAAATACTGCTTTCGTAACTCTTTTCATCAGATTCAGCTAACACATTCCTTACACGTTCAGAACCAACGTCTGACACATAAGACGGTGCACAGTAGTTCTAGCCAGCCTAAAAATGAGACTCTGAAAGTACCGCAGTGCACTTTGCAGAATCTGTAACAATTCTATAATCAACGAAGTGTTAACAAGTAAGTAATTCAGACAAATCAAAAAGAGACCCGTTTTCACTTAAAACCATACAAGCAACGCCATAAAACACTAAAAAGTTAAAAAGGAGCATACAAAAAGGAAATTACGTGCAAAGTCACCAATTTTTGATGTTGGAAATCTGAATATTAGAATTTAGCACCCCATAAAAGTTGATATTATAGAATCTTGTCTTGGCCTATTAAGAGGAACCATCCCAACTTTAAAGTGAAGTTATACAAGGAAACAACGGAAACAATAAATCTAGATGCCCAGCCATTGTCTTAAACGCTGCAGTATCTCGGAGCGTAGGCAAATTTGTTTAACACAGAGTCGATAGCTCTGCAACACATCAGATTTTTAATTCCATTTGCTATGCGCTTTCAGTTTCTCTTTATTACATTGTTTCATTTACAAATACTTGTTTTTTGTTTTAGTAGATTTTTGTGCTAGCGAGAGCACTGACATGAAGAACAGAGTTGTAGATAAGTGCTTCGTTTTAATTTTCGGGGAGCATATAATGTAACAGTGATTATACTAACACAACTCCATAGAGAAAGGTTTATGATACGTTGTTTAGTTTTTGCACAGAACAGTTACGTCGCAGCGATCAAGAACCTACAGGGTTTCCCAGGAGGAATGGTTAGTATTCAGAGATATGACAGCAACAATCATTCGAAGCGAAATAGTCTAGTAAACACACGCTCTAAAATACATACCTTACGAACTACGAGCACTTCATCTTCTCTACCGTGAGGCACATTTCGTCTACTGAACAGATGCTCATAGTTCTTAAGATATCCATTTTAGAGCCAGTGTTTACTGGACAATTTTTTTCTAGTTTTGGTCCATATTACCTCCTCTCAAAATATGGAAGGCAAAAAGGTTGCAGTAGAAGAGACTTGTTTCACAGTATCGAAGACTTAGTGCTAATAGCTCTTACGGTATGCATTTTAGAACCCATGTTTATCAAAACTTTTTGGCTGGGATAATCGTTCGTCAGATCCCTGAATACCGACCATTCCTTCTGGGACACCCTGTATTTGCAACGCTCTAACCCTGTAGTCTTCGCGTTTTCGTACCGCATCTACAATCTGCATGAAACTGAGAGCTTACCTAGGATACTTAAACGACGGATGGTTCCGTTGTATGAACCACTTCAGAATGCTCAAACTACCGAAACTACTTGTGCAGCAATAGGACAACGAATTACGAAATTGTGCAACTATGGTATATTTATATATGGTGGTGTCATTTGGCCACCATGTGGTTGGTACGGAACCCAGCATCAGCAAAAATTCAGTCTCTCACTAGTTTTGAACGCCCTTGCGATAACAACATAGGAATATGGAAAAAATTTCCCCGTACGCCATCGATCGTAGACATGACATGAATGTGTCAGGGTACTTGGTATGTACTGTGTTGCTGTCTGTCTACATTTTGGTGTTATCTCCATGGTCACAATATTCGTCTGAAATTGGAAATTTGTGGTAAGGTCTTATGGGACCAAGCTGCTGAGGTCATCGGTCCCTAAGCTTACACACTACTTTATCTAACTTAAACCAATAATATTGAAGACATTAGCAAAGTTAAAAGATATAACGTACGGATACGAAACGCATACATGACATTTAGATACTGACATATGCTAAAGTGCCGTTATACCACGTGTTAATGATAACACGGCCAAAATTGCAGTAGTACAAATGAATAACTTCTGTAGTCAAAGGCGAATATGATGTCATTCACAAAATTTTACATCACTGTGTATCCCAAACACGAGATGTTGATCAACAAAAGTAATGTTCGTAATGCAGAGAGATTCTCAGAAAATTTCCTCCATGAAGAGTACATGCGAGATTTTACGAATGAGCTGCTAGTTCTGCCACAGTGAAGTTGTCACTTCACAGAAAAGACTTAATTGAGTGACAGAACTCAGAATCCTGTAATAGGTTCTGGCAGTGCAGGAGATAACGGGACGAACTAATTTTTTTAGGTATGTTAAAGGGAATCTAACAAAAACCTCCCCAAGTTAAATTACTCTTTTTCATCGTTAAGTACGTGTGCTTCGTGAATATGCAACATTTCGTTTTTATATTTATTATTAATAGTGTATAACTGAGAATCTGTAGCACGTACTTACGATTTACGTGTATGTCGTCACAAAAGAGGGCAAAGCTTGGGTACGAGATGCGTGAGAGAAAATGCCTTAGCGAAATAAAGTCGTTATTTCCGAAAAAGGAAAAAAGTGACCTAGTAGCTATTACTGAATATATTCCGGATTCAACCCTATTAGTAAGACTTAAATAAACAGAAGCTCTCATGAAACAGCTAGTGACAAAGTTATCGCCGGCCGGTGTGGCCGAGCGGTTCTAGACGCTTCAATCTGGAACCGCGCGACCGCTACGGTCGCAGGTTCGAATCCTGCCTTGGGCATGGATGTGTGTGATGTCCTTAGGTTAGTTAGGTGTAAGTAGTTCTTAGTTTTAGGGGACTGATGACATCCGATGTCAAGTCCCATAGTGCTCAGAGCCATTTGAACCATTTGACAAAGTTATCGATAATAGCCATGTGGCCTCTTACAGTACACAGTAAAATGAAATATGAGATTGTTAGTAATGATGTACAAACTGTGTTGTCACAGTGCTTATTAAGGAAGACAAAACGTGTTATGTGGAGCATACTATTCTGTAGTAAAATTTCAACAGAAGTAGAGACAGGTGGCCCATTACAGCCTTAGAAACTATAGCACGATCAGACAAATGAACAATGTCCATATTACCGGTGCGTTTTATTAGTCGCATCCTGTTTCTTTTTAAATTTGAACCTTACGGAATTGTTAACGAATGGACTAAGACTGGAAACCCCAGAATATAATTCTTTAGACAGTCGTGGTTCTACACTCCTGGAAATGGAAAAAAGAACACATTGACACCGATGTGTCAGATCCACCATACTTGCTCCGGACACTGCGAGAGGGCTGTACAAGCAATGATCACACGCACGGCACAGCGGACACACCAGGAACCGCGGTGTTGGCCGTCGAATGGCGCTAGCTGCGCAGCATTTGTGCACCGCCGCCGTCAGTGTCAGCCAGTTTGCCGTGGCATACGGAGCTCCATCGCAGTCTTTAACACTGGTAGCATGCCGCGACAGCGTGGACGTGAACCGTATGTGCAGTTGACGGACTTTGAGCGAGGGCGTATAGTGGGCATGCGGGAGGCCGGGTGGACGTACCGCCGAATTGCTCAACACGTGGGGCGTGAGGTCTCCACAGTACATCGATGTTGTCGCCAGTGGTCGGCGGAAGGTGCACGTGCCCGTCGACCTGGGACCGGACCGCAGCGACGCACGGATGCACGCCAAGACCGTAGGATCCTACGCAGTGCCGTAGGGGACCGCACCGCCACTTCCCAGCAAATTAGGGACACTGTTGCTCCTGGGGTATCGGCGAGGACCATTCGCAACCGTCTCCATGAAGCTGGGCTACGGTCCCGCACACCGTTAGGCCGTCTTCCGCTCACGCCGCAACATCGTGCAGCCCGCCTCCAGTGGTGTCGCGACAGGCGTGAATGGAGGGACAAATGGAGACGTGTCGTCTTCAGCGATGAGAGTCGCTTCTGCCTTGGTGCCAATGATGGTCGTATGCGTGTTTGGCGCCGTGCAGGTGAGCGCCACAATCAGGACTGCATACGACCGAGGCACACAGGGCCAACACCCGGCATCATGGTGTGGGGAGCGATCTCCTACACTGGCCGTACACCACTGGTGATCGTCGAGGGGACACTGAATAGTGCACGGTACATCCAAACCGTCATCGAACCCATCGTTCTACCATTCTTAGACCGGCAAGGGAACTTGCTGTTCCAACAGGACAATGCACGTCCGCATGTATCTCGTGCCACCCAACGTGCTCTAGAAGGTGTGAGTCAACTACCCTGGCCAGCAAGATCTCCGGATCTGTCCCCTATTGAGCATGTTTGGGACTGGAAGAAGCGTCGTCTCACGCGGTCTGCACGTCCAGCACGAACGCTGGTCCAACTGAGGCGCCAGGTGGAAATGGCATGGCAAGCCGTTCCACAGGACTACATCCAGCATCTCTACGATCGTCTCCATGGGAGAATAGCAGCCTGCATTGCTGCGAAAGGTGGATATACACTGTACTAGTGCCGACATTGTGCATGCTCTGTTGCCTGTGTCTATGTGCCTGTGGTTCTGTCAGTGTGATGGTTCAAATGGCTCTGAGCACTATGGGACTCAACTGCTGTGGTCATAAGTCCCCTAGAACTTAGAACTACTTAAACCTAACTAACCTAAGGAGATCACACACATCCATGCCCGAGGCAGGATTCGAACCTGCGACCGTAGCGGTCGTGCGGTTCCAGACTGGAGCGCCTTTAACCGCTCGGCCACTCTGGCCGGCTGTCAGTGTGATCATGTGATGTATCTGACCCCAGGAATGTGTCAATAAAGTTTCCCCTTCCTGGGACAATGAATTCACGGTGTTCTTATTTCAATTTCCAGGAGTGTACGTAGCAGTCCATGTGTATTTTGCTTCCATGTTTTTTATTTTGTTAAAGAGACATATGACTGTATTGAAAGACGTCAAAAATACAGAAGCTAGAAGACTTGCTCTAATTCCTACAATCATAGCCGCATGAAGTTCCAAAAATATCTAAGAATATTCTTCTTGTTTTGAGTTTGAAACCGTATGCGCTTCCCAGGGAAGTCTTCTCAACTTTCTGATATCTCAAGTGAAACTTCTATCGTTTACTAACGCAATGAAATCATTTTCACATTTTCCTTCTCATACATTAGAGTTTCCGCAGAGCAACGTGTAACTAACTTTGCAGCCGTTAACACTTACGAGTGCACGTCCCGTAATATTCAGATGGGCCTCTGAAATATGAAACGCATACGAAAGATGGGCCGTCTGATCATCCAGCAGATCTTTACTGACTTCTTTGTCGGGCCATGACATCAAGCAAAGCAAGTCCTTCGTCTGTGCAGTGCCTTCTTAGCAGTTTCAACAACGTTTATGTTTCAAAAGACGCGTACTACCCTGTCACGATCCACAGAATTTCGGAAATAAGGTTTAGTATTGGATAGCCCAAGCTGCTTCCACACTTTCACATTTTGCTTTCCTGTCGCAAGCAACAGCTGCAGTGCGTATTCGAGCTTCACCTGGTTCTTTTATTATTCTTTCTAAGAGCCGAGCAGTGATTGCGACGTTCAAGTCACAAATAAGCTGCGGGCCATTCTCATCTGAAGTATCACATAATCAGATACAGCTTATTAGACCATGAATATTCCCTTTATCGAAGGTAAGATCAGTTTCAAATTGTTCTGCTCCAGGTCTAATAAAGTTAGTTCTCTCTTTTAAAACGACCGAACTACTCAAGTTGCTTCATCCATGTCTTGAACTCTAAATGGCAGTGCAGAGGATAGATCTGTCATCTCAAATAATTGGACATTTCGGGGAGAAAGTGATTTTAATGTTAGTATTTTCGCAGAAGAGTTCGTCGCAGACACCGATAATTTTATTTTCATATCAGTTATGGTGAAACTATGCGCCAATTTAATCGGTTAGTTCATATTTTAATGAAGCACATCTAAGATGCGAAGATAATATGCTTCTAAATATTGACTTAGCAGTTTAGCATGTCCCACTGAAGATGTGACACTCAGATATAATAATGAAAACTGCGCCTAGTGAAATTTGCGCTTATTTCTTTGCTAAAATGTATTATTATGTATTTTGGCGTATTATCCTCGCTCTGTCCCGATCGTATGTTAAATATACACTGTCCACTCACATTAATGTTAGCCGGCCGGTGTGGCCGTGCGGTTAAAGGCGCTTCAGTCTGGAACCGCGTGACCGCTACGGTCGCAGGTTCTAATCCTGCCTCGGGCATGGATGTGTGTGATGTCCTTAGGTTAGTTAGGTTTAATTAGTTCTAAGTTCTAGGCGACTGATGACCTCAGATGTTAAGTCGCATAGTGCTCAGAGCCATTAATGTGACAAAATGCCAGAATCCTGAATAAAGAGTCGGACAAAATATTACTTTGTCCCATATATATCTCGCGAAATGACCACGAGGAGAGAATTACAGAAATTAGAGCTAATACAGAGGCTTACCGACAATCATTCTTCTCAAGCGCCATTCGCAAGAGGAACAGGAAAGGGGAAAACGGGGGGAATCCGTTAGTGGCACAATAAGTACCCTTCGTTACACACCGTAAGGTGGCTTGTGGAGTGTGCGGTAGCTGTAGATGACGATGAGGAACCACCTTCTACAGCGTGGACCGCTGCGAGACGTGCAGGAAGAGTGTCTGTGAAGTTCTGGAAGGTTCCGACAGGGATGTGCAGCCATGCTGACTCCAGTGCCGGGACCAGCTGTGCTACGTTTCTCGGTTGAGAATCCATGGCGCGAGTAGCCCGATCGAGGAGGACCCACAGATTTTCGACTGGATTTAAATCTGGGGGCTTTTAGTGGCCAGGGCTGTACGGTAAACTCATCCAGATGCTCTTCGAAACAGGCATGTGCACTTCGAGCTGTGTGGCGTGTTGAATTGTCCTGCTGGAAGATGGCATCATGCCGAGGGGAAAAAAGACTGCGTGTAGGGATGGATATGGTCCAGAAGTATAGATACACCCGAGGAATGCCACTAAACGTTTCCCAGGCCATAACGAATGCAAAGTGTTTACTTTACTCTGTACACGCGAACGGCCGTCTGTCCGATGGAGCATAAAACGTGATTCCTCTGAAAAGGCCGCCTGTCGCCACTCAGTGGACGTCCAGCTGCGGTATTTGCTTGAAAATTCCAACCTTTGTCGCCGATGAACAGCAGTCAGCAAAGCTGCGTGAACTAGGCGCCTGCTGCCTAGATCTATACGCAGCAACGTTCGCGGAACGGTCGTTGAGGAGACACTGTTGGCAGCCCTTTGGTTCGTCTGGGCGGTTATTTGCTCTATTGGCCGATACACAGCTCCGTAGTCGTCTTTCACCTCTGTCATCTTTGACCTGTGATGTACCACAGTTGCCTCAGCGCCGATTTGGATAGCTCCATTTTACTATGCACGGTATAGTTTAACCCCGACGGCACCAGGAAAGATAACGAACTTAGCCGTTTTGGAAAAAATTTCCAGTCTTCGCCCGAAAGCCAGTGATCATGCCCTTCTGGATATCAGAGAAAACGTCTGCACTGTTTTCCGCATCCCCAGGACACACTTTGTGTACCCTCCGCTGCTAGTACTGCGACCTGCCGACTGTGAGCGGTTATTGCAGGTTGCCGTCGAACAGAGGCGGTAGTCACGTAAATTTGACTGGACTGTGTACTTGTGACTGGCTGTTGAAGACGGCCGGCCGGAATGGACGAGCGGTTCTAGGCGCTATAGTCTGGAACCGCGCGACCGCTACGGTCGCAGGTTCGAATCCTACCTCGGGCATGGATGTGTGTGATGTCCTTAGGTTAATTAGGTTAAAGTAGTTCTAAGTTCTAGGGAACTGATGACCTCAAAAGTTGAGTCCCATAGTGCTCAGAACCATTTCTTGTTGAAGAGGAAAGTGTAGTTGCTGGTTATAAATAAATGTTCCGCGTGTTTGCAGTCAGCCTCGTGGGCTCGTCGACGTCGACGGCCTCGTCTGCGGAGGAGGAGTGGCCCGGCCAGCGCGGCGCCATCACCAAGCGGCGGGGCGCCATCAAGCAGCCCAAGGTGCACGAGGTGCGCGGCCACCGCTTCGTAGCCAAGTTCTTCCGCCAGCCCACCTTCTGCGCCTTCTGCAAGGATTTCCTCTGGTCAGTATTCACTCCTCTCTCTCTCTTGTGCAGCTAGCAGCGAATGTGGACAGTGCGCACATCAGATATGGTACAACACTGGTACACCTGATTGTTGCAATTTATTGTCCAACAGTGTATTTTCTATGTATGTGTGCCTTGAGTTGTTACGGGTGAGGGAAGAGTAACTTTTGTTTCCGAAAATACAGTAAAACCATATGTTTTGGCGCATTATTCTCACTATATGGAAGCCTAGTTTCTGCACTAATCCAAACAAAAATCTGTTGAGGATAAAACTGCAAGAAATTGACGGTTAGGAGATACTGTAAGAAACTATGGGTCGTTCGTAAGTTTTTGCACACACTCGCTGAGAACATAGAAAACTTGTGAAAGTTGACTAGAAAAATTCAAGAGACAAAAAACTGAATTCACGAACCGTAAGATCAACAAAGAAATTAGAATTAACGCCTCTCGGGACACAAAAAATAAGAAGAGTACTTACTTACAAGGGGAGGTAGCCAATCGGGACACGCCGATTTCGCCCAAATTGCGTGTGTAGGAGGAGGTGGGTCTCCACATCACGTGCCTTAAATATTTCACGTGAGTGGACCTTAGGAAAGGAGAAAATCCTCTCGAAAGTTTTTCCGATAGCAGTATATACCTTATACAGCGCTCTGCTCGTCGTTAACGGCTTAGCGTAATGGTCAAGGGCACTTGCTTACGAAACAGGCGACTTGGGATCAATCCCAGATATTTCCTGGTTCTTTTCTGTTTTTTCCTATGTTTATTTTACTTCGTTTCTTCCGATTGTTCAACTATTTACCGTAGAAATTAAACACATTCGAGCAGTATATTTATATAATCAGGCGAAAGTGTTAATGAAAATAAAGTTTCCGAAGATTCTTGTGATTACGTGCGCTAAGTTTTATTCAATATCACAGTAAAATGTTTGCAACTTTCATGGTGACATCTATCATAGAAGCATGTGAAACATACGTATGTTTCACACCAGGCACATTTTATGAAGGCACTGAGCAGCTACATTTTGCCGAAACATGCGTCATTGGAAAGGACACTTCATTCGAGTTTTGAAACGACGGTTTGTCCGCTATCAGTTTGGATGCAAACCAAGCGTACTGGATCATAGGGGTGAACACAGGAGCATTGAATTGATGTATTTTAATTGCATCTTCTCTTGATGATATTCCTCGCTGTTGTCGGAGCAATTCAGGGGCACTTTGTAGTCTTTTAATTAGAATTTTGACTTGGCGATAGAAATATACATCACACGGTTGAACCAGTGGGTTACATTTTGGTGGAATGACCTTCATGGTACACATTGTCTCGCCTAGCTCATTCGTAAATGTCTCATCATACAATGTTGAATCTGTTTGGCCTCTCCAAGAATCCACCAACAGAAGAAAATTGTCTGCGACGTATGACTTCAATGTTGTTTCCAAGAACGTTGCGTAAAGCTCTTTTGTTAGTTTCCCTGACGTGGAACAAGTAACGACAACATTTTCGTACTCGTCTTCTAATTTTCTAACAGTGACGGCAACCGGAGGACCGAATTTATTCGCAGGCTCCTGCAAACATAAAAACACAAGGGATAAAAGTTTCCCTGAAGCGGTTAAGCTGTACTGTGGTGTGTAAGAGTGGGTGGTCTTCGATAGTTTGAGTTTCTTCACCATAACAATCTTTGCTTCCCCCATGAACCATGGACCTTGCCGTTGGTGGGGAGGCTTGCGTGCCTCAGCGATACAGATGGCCGTACTGTAGGTGCAACCACAACGGAGGGGTATCTGTTGAGAGGCCAGACAAACATGTGGTTCCTGAAGAGGGACAGCAGCCTTTTCAGTAGTTGCAGGGGCAACAGTCTGGATGATCGACTGATCTGGCCTTGTAACATTAACCAAAACGGCCTTGCTGTGCTGGTACTGCGAACGGCTGAAAGCAAGGGGAAACTACAGCCGTAATTTTTCCCGAGGACATGCAGCTTTACTGTATGATTAAATGATGATGGCGTCCTCTTGGGTAAAATATTCCGGAGGTAAAATAGTCCCCCATTCGGATCTCCGGGCGGGTACTACTCAAGAGGACGTCGTTATCAGGAGAAAGAAAACTGGCATTCTACGGATCGGAGCGTGGAATGTCAGATCCCTTAATCGGGCAGGTAGGTTAGAAAATTTAAAAAGGGAAATGGATAGGTTAAAGTTAGATATAGTGGGAATTAGTGAAGTTCGGTGGCAGGAGGAACAAGACTTTTGGTCAGGTGATTACAGGGTTATAAATACAAAATCAAATAGGGGTAATGCAGGAGTAGGTTTAATAATGAATAAAAAAATAGGAGTGCGGGTTAGCTACTACAAACAGCATAGTGAACGCATTATTGTGGCCAAGATAGACACAAAGCCCATGCCTACTACAGTAGTACAAGTTTATATGCCAACTAGCTCTGCAGATGATGAAGAAATTGATGAAATGTATGACGAGATAAAAGAAATTATTCAGGTAGTGAAGGGAGACGAAAATTTAATAGTCATGGGTGACTGGAATTCGTCAGTAGGAAAAGGGAGAGAAGGGAACATAGTAGGTGAATATGGATTGGGGGGAAGAAATGAAAGAGGAAGCCGCCTTGTAGAATTTTACACAGAGCATAACTTAATCATAGCTAACACTTGGTTCAAGAATCATAAAAGAAGGTTGTATACCTGGAAGAATCCTGGAGATACTAATAGGTATCAGATAGATTATATAATGGTAAGACAGAGATTTAGGAACCAGGTTTTAAATTGTAAGACATTTCCAGGGGCAGATGTGGATTCTGACCACAATCTATTGGTTATGAACTGCAGATTGAAACTGAAGAAACTGCAAAAAGGTGGGAATTTAAGGAGATGGGACCTGGATAAACTGAAAGAACCAGAGGTTGTAGAGAGTTTCAGGGAGAGCATAAGGGAACAATTGACAGGAATGGGGGAAAGAAATACAGTAGAAGAAGAATGGGTAGCTCTGAGGGATGAAGTAGTGAAGGCAGCAGAGGATCAAGTAGGTAAAAAGACGAGGGCTAATAGAAATCCTTGGGTAACAGAAGAAATATTGAATTTAATTGATGAAAGGAGAAAATATAAAAATGCAGTAAATGAAGCAGGCAAAAGGGAATACAAACGTCTCAAAAATGAGATCGACAGAAAGTGCAAAATGGCTAAGCAGGGATGGCTAGAAGACAAATGTAAGGATGTAGAGGCTTGTCTCACTAGGAGTAAGATAGATACTGCCTACAGGAAAATTAAAGAGACCTTTGGAGAGAAGAGAACCACTTGTATGAATATCAAGAGCTCAGATGGCAACCCAGTTCTAAGCAAAGAAGGGAAGGCAGAAAGGTGGAAGGAGTATATAGAGGGTTTATACAAGGGCGATGTACTTGAGGACAGTATTATGGAAATGGAAGAGGATGTAGATGAAGATGAAATGGGAGATAAGATACTGCGTGAAGAGTTTGACAGAGCACTGAAAGACCTGAGTCGAAACAAGGCCCCGGGAGTAGACAACATTCCATTAGAACTACTGATGGCCTTGGGAGAGCCAGTCCTGACAAAACTCTACCATCTGGTGAGCAAGATGTATGAGACAGGTGAAATACCCACAGACTTCAAGAAGAATATAATAATTCCAATCCCAAAGAAAGCAGGTGTTGACAGATGTGAAAATTACCGAACTATCGGTTTAATAAGTCACAGCTGCAAAATACTAACGCGAGTTCTTTACAGACGAATGGAAAAACTGGTAGAAGCGGACCTCGGGGAAGATCAATTTTGATTCCGTAGAAATGTTGGAACACGTGACGCAATACTAACCTTACGACTTATCTTAGAAGCTGGATTAAGAAAAGGCAAACCTACGTTTCTAGCATTTGTAGACTTAGAGAAAGCTTTTGACAACGTTAACTGGAATACTCTCTTTCAAATTCTGAAGGTGGCAGGGGTAAAATACAGGGAGCGAAAGGCTATTTACAATTTGTACAGAAACCAGATGGCAGTTATAAGAGTCGAGGGGCATGAAAGGGAAGCAGTGGTTGGGAAGGGAGTGAGACAGGGTTGTAGCCTCTCCCCGATGTTATTCAATCTGTACATTGAGCAAGCAGTAAAGGAAACAAAAGAAAAATTCGGAGTAGGTATTAAAATTCATGGAGAAGAAGTAAAAACTTTGAGGTTCGCCGATGACATTGTAATTCTGTCAGAGACAGCAAAGGACTTGGAAGAGCAGTTGAACGGAATGGACAGTGTCTTGAAAGGAGGATATAAGATGAACATCAACAAAAGCAAAACGAGGATAACAGAATGTAGTCAAATTAAATCGGGTGATGCTGAGGGGATTAGATTAGGAAATGAGACACTTAAAGTAGTAAAGGAATTTTGCTATTTAGGGAGTAAAATAACTGATGATGGTCGAAGTAGAGAGGATATAAAATGTAGACTGGCAATGGCAAGGAAATCGTTTCTGAAGAAGAGAAATTTGTTAACATCGAGTATAGATTTAAGTGTCAGGAAGTCGTTTCTGAAAGTATTTGTATGGAGTGTAGCAATGTATGGAAGTGAAACATGGACGATAACCAGTTTGGACAAGAAGAGAATAGAAGCTTTCGAAATGTGGTGCTACAGAAGAATGCTGAAGATAAGGTGGGTAGATCACGTAACTAATGAGGAGGTATTGAACAGGATTGGGGAGAAGTTTGTGGCACAACTTGACTAGAAGAAGGGATCGGTTGGTAGGACATGTTTTGAGGCATCAAGGGATCACAAATTTAGCATTGGAGGGCAGTGTGGAGGGTAAAAATCGTAGAGGGAGACCAAGAGATCAGTACACTAAGCAGATTCAGAAGGATGTAGGTTGCAGTAGGTACTGGGAGATGCAGAAGCTTGCACAGGATAGAGTAGCATGGAGAGATGCATCAAACCAGTCTCAGGACTGAAGACCACAACAACAACAACAATCTTTGCACCTCTGACATCCAGAGACCTGTTGTACGTTGACTCATACTGGCATCCGGTCTGGTCGGTGTTAATTATGTAGTCGATGTTGAAATGTGGCATTAAATGTCTCATCTGCATACGAAACTTCTCTGCAGCTGTCACTGTTTCGTCCAAAGTGGCGACATTAGTTTTGCTGCCTTATCGAATATTCTTTCATGAAGGATTTTGCCCAAGTATTAGAAGCACGGAAGTGAAAACTCTCCGACAAATACGGGAATGCAGCGGTCATTGCCCATTGCTGTAGGGTTCTAGTTGTCACCTGTTCATAGCAGCTTTGTGCATCTTAACATTTTTCCCATGTTTCAGAGTCAATTAAGGACAACTTATCAAGTCTGGTGCCACCATGGAGTACTTCTTTCCTCCAAGTTTTAAGATAATCCCTTTTCTTCATGATTGGGAATCTAGACTGCAAATTTCGATTTCGGATGAGCGTAAGCAAATTCCAGGACCTTCTTCGTGTCAGCCAATGTTGATGTACGTGAGGAACTCGTGGAGAAATCTTCAGGAGTATAATCCTCATCTATACTTGAAGAAGTCACCTGTGACAGATAAAAAGAGACTGCATATGATAAACGTGTGTGTGTGTGTGTGTGTGTGTGTGTGTGTGTGTGTGTGTGTGTGAGAGAGAGAGAGAGAGAGAGAGATGTTCCACGTACCTCTTCATAAATATTTTCTTCATTATAGTATCAGATCTTCGTCGCTCTCTATGAAATGCGTATTCATAACGTCGATAAGTGCCTCTGCAATTGCTTCACCTATGGATATTACTGTAGCACTGAAGGACATAAGAGGATTGTCAGTGATTATCCCTTTTTCTTTATATATTGAAAAAAGCTTAGGAAAGAGCACTGGTAAAGTTTGCTTTGAAATCTTTATCAAACATTTCGAGATTATCAGTCACTTTTTGTTGGGTTGCCATGTTTGATTTTGGCGCTACGATACTCAGAGCTTCACGAATCGTTGCGAACTGACAATAGAAGCACAGTCTAATACATACAGTCGCGACACTCACTGGTGAGAAATCCATTACCGTCCGATAGCTGACGCTACGCTTGCGATTCCAGCGGTCAGCTAAGGTAACGTCTGTTAGCGTCATATACATAATAAGAATAATTTTATTTTCTAACCTTTTTGTACGTCATTTACGATACGATGGTTTTATATTCGATTCGAAAGCTTGAATTTATTTAAATTCTACGGTAAATAGTTGAACAATCTGAAGAAACGAAGTAAAATAACAATGAGAAAAAAACAGAAAAAAATTATGAAGCACCTGGGAATCTGAGGTCGCCTGTTTCGTAAGCAATGCCCTTAACTATTACGCTAAGCCGTTAACGACGAGCAGAGCGCTGAATAAGGTATAGACCATTACGCTACGCCGTTAAAGTCGAGCAGAGTGCCGAATAAGGTATATAGTGCTATCTGAAAAACTTTAGAGAGCGTTTTCCCCTTTCCTAAGGCCCACTCAGGCGAAATATTTAAGGCACGTGATGTGGGGACCCACCTCCTTCTACACACGCAATTTTGGCGAATTCGGCGTGTCCGGATTGGCGACCTTCCCTTGTTAGTCCCTGGGTAGCAATAAAAATATCAAAGTGAACTTCAGTACAGTCAGAAAGGCAGGTATATATGAGGGCATGCTGAAAAGTAACGCCTATGGATTTTTTGTGTGGAGGCTCTTAAAGCTTTTTAAATAAAGCAAACTCTATTAACATCATCCATCTTTATTCTTCATGTCTGCATCTTTATTTCTCAACATACTCAACCTGGCGACGAACACATTTCTGTCAACCTCAGATCAATTTGTTGATACCGTCTCTGTAGAATATTTTAATTTGTTGACGGAGTCACAACTTCGCCTCTGCTCGCACCACTTCTTCAGTATCAGTGAGAGGTACTCTAATGTATTCTTTAAGTTTTGGGAACACTGCCAACTGCGTCATACACGTTCAGGTTAGCAACACTGTTTCCTGCACTCCGAGCACGAACAACCCAGCGTCGCACATCACTGACGTCGATACAATCATCACCGTACACAGCTTGCGTTCTTGTATGGATTTCAGTTGGAGGCAGGTTTTTTGCGATTAGAAACTCGATTACAGTGCTGTATTTCTGACGCACCGACATAGTTACGTTACACATCGCCATGTTACACGATATAATTCGGAGCCCTCTAGCGGTTGAGGGTTGCAACTTCCTTCAGGGAAGCCGAAAAGTCGACCGAGTAATATGTATGACATCCAGCATATCAACCGAGATTCAGAACAGAATAAGAAATTCGGAGGTATTACTTTCCAGCTAGTCCTCGTAATATAACGTCTCGTCGGCTGCACGTCATTAGACTCGGTGAGCTGACGTAGTTTGCAAAAGATGGGTTCGGCAATAGCCTCACTGAAAACCATCCTGGTATTTTCCTTCCGTCGTTTATGGGAACATAAATCCATGTTGCGGGTTTAAATCTCTTTGTTCCGAGATCAGGTCGTTAAGTTTTAATTAATCACATCGAAAATGAAGTTACGTAGTTAACTTTCTGTTCCTTTGGAGATATGTACGTGCAGTCCTGGTCCGCATTGAAATCAAGCTATAGTACCGTAGCACATCGTTAAAGAAGGCATAGAAAAATGGCGCAGCGTATTGGTAACGTCGAGTATCGTGTGTTACTTCGTTCTCTA
Organism: Schistocerca piceifrons; assembly: GCF_021461385.2. Taxonomy (NCBI): domain Eukaryota; kingdom Metazoa; phylum Arthropoda; class Insecta; order Orthoptera; family Acrididae; genus Schistocerca; species Schistocerca piceifrons. The sequence goes on along the minus strand of NC_060149.1, from coordinate 501,151,080 downwards.
CGTTTGAAGTGTCTTAGAGATTTGCTAACTAGACTCATTTTCGGTAAGAATGTTGCTCATAATGATGTGCAGTCCCTCAATGCTTCGACGTGTGGGTGCCGTGAAAGGCGCCTGTCGGCAGAATCACTCAGATACTTGACGGTGTTTCCGTTGCACAGCTCCATCAAGGAAGGCTATCTGCCTAAAGTACACGGGACTGGGCATCTCGCTGTGACGAATGCGTGGCTCTTTGTTGCATTGAAGGCCATCCTCCATTTCGCCGCCGTTGCATCAGGTCGTCACATACGGTCTGGAGTCGTCCTGTAAAAACTGAACGATCGTGCTGGGCGTATATAGCACCGTGTCGTCGGCGCACAGAGCGAACAGCTCGCATGGTCACCATGACAATCTTGTTTTGTACATCAGGGGTCCCACTACCGAGTCCTGTGCGGCTCCCTCTGGGATCCGACGCTCTGAGGCACGCCATAATTTGCCAAGACATGGGAAGTTCTGCCTTGCAAGTAGGATTTCAAGAGACGCACATGGCGTTGGTTTCCCATGCACAAAGAATTTCTACAAAAACTCTTGTGCCACACGTGGTCGAATGCACTCGACACGTCCAGAAACAGTGTTCCAAAGAAGAGCCTTCATTCTGTCTTCATTCTTTTTTCGATGAGTCTCAGATGTTGATGTTGTGCGCCCTAAAACACTAATAATCATCATCATCAGATGTTGATGGGAAGTGGCAAGTTCTCTTCCGAAGCCACATTTCTGCTCTGGGAGTAGGCGCGCGGCTTCCACAATGCGAAGGGTGCGTCTATAGTACAGCCCATTGAAAACCTTCGATAATGAAGGCAGTAGGCTTATAGGGCGGTAACTCTTCGGGAATCGAAGAGCTTTACTAGCCTTGGTAAAGCAATGGCCTCAGCATGCTTCCACACCGTCGGAAAGATTCCGTGCGAATGACGCTATTGAAATTACCTACCAGATGCTCATATAAATGTGATATCTGACGTAACACCAGGTTCGTAATCGCATCAAAGCCACCTGTTTGGGAACCACTGGTCCACATGCTGGATGTGTCCTGTGTAGTTAGAAGTAAAGGTCTTCGCCAACTCGTCAACTAGGGCATTAGTCATGCCAACTCGTCAACTAGGGCATTAGTCATGCCAACTCGTCAACTAGGGCATTAGTCATGCCAACTCGTCAACTAGGGCATTAGTCATGCCAACTCGTCAACTAGGGCATTAGTCATGGCGTCTGGCTCACAGACCACCTCGTCGCCCACTTGAAGTGGTGAGATTTTCAGCGTGCGACGTAGAAGTGATTTCGTTGTCCTCAATGCCAAGTCATCGTTCAGGCGGAGAGTAGCTATTCTTACAGACCACTCCAACGCTGTTCAACTGCCACTTCAACCTCACGGCGTAGGTATTCAAATAAACGCCCAGTGCCTGCATTCCTCGTCAGGTGCCACTCGCAACATAAGCGATTCTTCTCCGCGATCGCACGTAATATGTACGCTGGGAGCTGGCGCGATTGTCTGGGAGCGCGCTGCCCCGCCGCAGCGCTGCTCATTGCCTTGACACCTCGGGGTCTGGCTCCGCTCCCATTGATCCTGTGGGTTGCTCTTGGTATGCGTTTCAGTTTGCTCCTTCCGTACAGATTCCACAATACCTGGGCGGCACATCATCGGCGTCCAAGTCGAAGGTGACAAGAATGTTATCCAGAAACAGCGCGTCTCACGTGCTAGCGGCCACGGATGTGTTAGGTCTTTGATAATTATGATGTCCATGATATCCGTCCTTTCTCCATAAGCGGAGCAGTGTGTCAGATCGTACGAAATCATGGCAAGTGCATCGTAGCATTGAGCGGCGCGGAAGAGACGTCTCATTCTGAAGCTATTAACGCGCAAATTCCCGGTGGCATGTTTGGCGTTAAAGTCGCCAAGGACAAAGAACTTGGCACGTAGCGACAGAATCGACTCAAAATATGACTCATACAACAGTCTTCTGGGAGCCCTGTAGGCGGCGACAAAGGTAATCTTTCCACCAGAGGTACTCACCGGTACCACCGTGGCTTCAGCTATAGACAGGGAAGGTACAATGCGGTCAGCGTCTCTATGCGGTAGCAGACATAGTCCTCACGGAGGAATTGTCGGATTGCTACGGCTTTTGCCCGGATGCCATTGGCATTTCACACGCATACTGTGATTTAGTTGAATCGTTCAGCCATTGTCGACAACAGGAATTCTCCTGTAGGCAACCAAGTGGACTGATGTAATTGCAACGTCAGTCTGCTGCGGTATGTTCGAAACGAGCTCGTTCGGTGCAAGACGAAATGGTTGTGTCAGTTTTCTGCAAGGTACAGGACGGAAGCTCCACCAACGGCAGGGATAGCTACTGAAGCACGAAATTACACAGAGTAACCAACTATAGCGTTGTCGCCACTCAGGGCGGCTCTGCTGTGGCTTTGCTGCAGCGCAGACGCCCGCGCGAGCAGTCTCTGGCGCAATTGCGATCTCTGAGCTGGCAGACCCGCCTGGTTTAAGATCTACGTGATTAGTCCACGTGAGACGTCCCGTATACTGTCTACACTGGGTGACAGATGGCCTAAAAGGCTTTGGCGCTCTGGGCTTTGCCTTCTACAATCACGGAGCTTCCAATTCGTTCTCGGTATTGGCTTTCCTTAACTGGCCGTGAGGAACTACTTCCTCAGGCTTGCATTGTTCACACGTTTGGACGTGCTTTTTCCGCGCCGCCTCCGCCCTCGCCCCGATGTGTGGTCTTCTGCCTCCCCCCCCCCCCCCCCCCCCACCACCACCCTGGCATCAGCGCGCCTACGCACCTAGCATCCGCCCCAGTCGTAACATGCTGCCCTCAGCAGAGTGCGCACGTAGGCGTGAAACGGCTCTTAGTAATGAGACAGACAAGCACTGCTGTGGTGTCCGCCTCCACACTTCACACACTGCTCGGATATGGACTAGTTCTTAGTGAAAAGTCCGAACTCTCGACACCGGAATCACTACGGAAAGTAGTCCCGGTTTTCGTCTTGGTTTTCATCTTCACAGCCATGATATGGTTGACCTGGAACAGCTTTTTGTTGATGTTGCTACCCGCATCAACCGGGTACGGTGGCATATCCTCCCGCGTCTTTAGCGATTTTAGGCGTGTGACTTAGTACACTGTGGAACATATCTACTACAGTTTCTTCTTTAGGTTCACTATCACGAAGAAAACACTGTCTTGTAGCCGTTCGCCTGGATGACGTTGTATCCAGAATCGACCATCAGTCATCGCTGCATGATGTGCTTGCAGTTACGTCAGTGTTGACACGCCAGATCATCTGCCTGTGGGACAGAAAATGGCTAGGGGTGATTAGCAACAGCCTGCTGTTGGTCAAACAAGAAAAGTCGTTCATTCAACAAGGGACGAAGGTTTCCATTGATCCTCGATCCAATCTCGACAGTCCTGTGTCCACTGCATTCGAAATTTACGATGTCGTTGGATTAGCACGGGAATAAGTAGGGGTCGTCTGCTGCGGAGCCTCATGTTTAACGATTTGCGCTGAACGGTTTGCTCCAAAATACTTGTCTGGAATAGTACTGCACTCTTATGTCTTATCGCCCACTCGTGACTTCACCGCCCTTCAACTACTTTCCATGCAGGCTCACGACAATAGCAGGCGAATTGCCGACCAGTTTAGCAGTTTCCGAGGTGCTCGTTCCCAGGCACAGCGCCATAAGAATGTGTCCTTTGTTGAAGTCACTATTTCAGTGACTTCTCCTATTTGCGCCCTATATCGTCGTTAAAAAGAATCCCCATTCGTTTCTGCTCCGCTTATACAGGGTGGTCCATTGATCGTGACCGGGCCAAATATCTCACGAAATAAGCGTCAAACGAAATAACTACAAAGAACGAAACTTGTCTAACATGAAAGTGGAAACCAGATGGCGCTATGGTTGGCCCGCTAGATGGCGCTGCCATAGGTCATACGGATATCAACTGCGTTTTTTAAAATAGGAACCCCCATTTTTTATTCCATATTCGTGTAGTACGTAAAGAAATATGAATGTTTTAGTTGGACCACTTTTTCACTTTATGATAGATGGCGCTTTAATAGTCACAAACATATGGCTCACAATTTTAGACGAACAGTCGAACAGTTGGTAACAGGTAGGTTTTTTAAATTAAAGTACGGAACGTAGGTACGTTTGAACCATTTCTTTTCGCTGTTCCAATGTGATACATGCACCTTTGTGAACGTATCATTCCTGAGAAAGCATGCTATTACAGCGTGCTTACCTGTAAATACCACATTAATGCAATAAATGCTCAAAATGATGTCCGTCAACCTCAATGCATTTGGCAATACGTGTAACGACATTCCTCTCAACAGCGAGTAGTTCGCCTTCCGTAATGTTCGCACATGCATTGACAATGAGCTGACGCATGTTGTCAGGCGTTGTCGGTGGATCACGATAGCAAATATCCTTCAACTTTCCCCACAGAAAGAAATCCGGGGACGTCAGATCCGGTGAACGTGTGGGCCATAGTATGGTGCTTAGACGACCAATCCACCTGTCATGAAATATGCTATTCAATACCGCTTCAACGGCACGCGAGCTATGTGCCGGACATCCATCATGTTGGAAGTACATCGCCATTCTGTCATGCAGTGAGACATCTTGTAGTAACATCGGTAGAACATTACGTAGGAAATTAGCATACATTGCACCAGTTAGATTGCCATCGATAAAATGGGGCCAATTATCCTTCCTCCCATAATGTCGCACCATACATTAACCCGCCAAGGTCGCTGATGTTCCACTTGTCGCAGCCATCGTAGATTTTCCGTTGCCCAATATTGCATATTATACCGGTTTACATTACCACTGTTGGTGAATGACACTTCGTCGCTAAATAGAACGCGTGCAAAAAATCTGTCATCGTCCCGTAATTTCTCTCGTGCCCAGTGACAGAACTGTACACGACGTTCAAAGTCGCCGCCATGCAATTCCTGGTGCATAGAAATATGGTACGGGTGCAATCGACGTTGATGTAGCATTCTCAACACCGACGTTTTTGAGATTCCCGATTCTCGCACAATTTGTCTGCTACTGATGTGCGGATTAGCCGCGAAAGCAGCTAAAACACCTACTTGGGCATCATCATTTGTTGCAGGTCGTGGTTGACGTTTCACATGTGGCTGAACACTTCCTGTTTCCTTAAATAACGTAACTATCAGGCGAACGGTCCGGACACTTGTATGATGTCGTACAGGATACCGAGCAGCATACATAGCACACGCCCGTTGGGCTTTTTAATCACAATAGCCATACATCAACACGATATCGACCTTTTCCGCAATTGGTAAACGGTCCATTTTAACACGGGTAAGGCATCACGAAGCAAATACTGTCCGCACTGGCGGAATGTTACGTGGTACCACGTACTTATACATTTCTGACTATTACAACGCCATCAATCACAAAGCGAAAATAGTGGTCCAACTAAAACATTCATATTTCTTTACGTAGCACACGAATATGTAATAAAAATGTGGGTTCCTATTTAAAAAGACGCAGTTGATATCCGTTTGACCTATGGCAGCGCCGTCTAGCGGGCCAACCATAGCGCTATCTGGTTTCCCCCTTCAAGCTAGACGAGTTTCGTTCTTTGTAGTTTTTTCGTTTGATGCTTATTTCGTGAGATATTTTGCACGGTCACCATCAGTGGACCACACAGTATAGACTCTTTGCCGGGCCACGTACTTGCAACATCACTAATTGTAAGTGACATTTAGTCTCGCGATGGGCAGTGAGCATAATGTTTTGGCTCGTCATTGCGCGTTTCAGCTTGTACTAAAGGGGTCTCCACCTGTTGCATTGTGTTATTTCGTGAATATACTCTTAAGCTTCACATACCTAATAAATTCAGCGTTAACAGCTGAGCTGTATGCGCTCTTGAAGGTAGAGGAACACGTGAGATGTAATCATGCCACCAAATTCCACATCTCATCTGTTCCGGCTGCCTGAGTGGCCTTTAGACTATTCATCACATGTACTCAGAGGACAAACCAGTTCAGACGATCCATGGATTCCTTATCAGCCTACAGAATTTGGAGGAGGAGGAGAAAGTGTCACGCTGCTGGATACGAAGGCCGGTAAAAATTCCAGGAAATAAAGCAGCTAAGGATGCGTACGTGGCAGTTATATTTACAGTTGCGTGAAATGCATGTAGTTGTATCATTGTTTGACACACAAGACCGTTTGTGCGTGCAAGGGCGGGTGGGTGGAGTTCAGGAACAAGAACTTGCTGTCAGTGAAACTAACTATACGGCCGTGACGATCATCCTGCAGAAAGATGATCCAGCAATATACAGTTTTTGCGTTGCGCAGATATCAGTCTCTACATTCATATCAGGCCATGTTGGCAGCAATTGGCATACAGGCTGATCTGCACTTGATCTTAGGACCGATGTAACGAAAGCGTTTTAACATTGTGTGTATCGTCTGATATGGTACTTAGATTACCAGGTAGAAGACTCTGAATGTGCTTTCAGGGTTATTTGCTCATCTTGTTTTTACCCGTGCGATTAGCCAGTTGCACATCATTGGAGCCGTTGCGCGATTGTAGTGTGTTTAACTATAGTTTTTCAAAATTACTGTATAATGCGTCTTATGTATTTTCTGATTTTGTCTGAATGTCGGAGAACAAATGAATAATAATGGAGTAAAGGGGATCGGATTTACATTTCATATTTTATTTTTTAAAACTCAATTTTAATCATTTTATTGAAATCATTTTATTGAAATCATTTTATTGAAATCATTTTATTGAAATCATTTTATTGAAATCATTTTATTGAAATCATTTTATTGAAATCATTTTATTGAAATCATTTTATTGAAATCATTTTATTGAAATCATTTTATTGAAATCATTTTTAGTAAGGGTGTTGAGTTCCAGTCCCAGTTCCGGTAGCCTATCTTCAGTCCTAATCTTCCTACAGTGCACGGTTTTTGTAGAGAGCGTTGTGGAATCACTCAAGTCTTCGTGAGTTAGGACGGACATTGACGCCACCAGATAGTGTATTGAACACGTGCCATCAAAAGATCATCCTGTTAGGTTTAGTCAGTGACAGTCAATCAGTGTTCTACTGCCAAAAGTAAGGTGTATGGAAGGGTGCAGACGTCTACTCTTCACGCTGCAAGCATTGCGGCTTGGAGATCTGCCTTCGTGTGTCTGTTCCCCAAACTGAAGCTGCTTTGGTCGCTGTCAAATAGATCCATGGTGTGCAGCGCTAAATTGGGATGTTGTGGGGCATTTTCTGGTTCATCTGCTGCGAACTATTGGACTTTGGGGCTCTATCAGTGTATATGCCAATGCTGGTGTAGCTTTGCTTCATAGAAATACCCAAACATCTACGCTCGCACTGCCGATGGTGTCATAAGGCAGCGTCTCTTAGAAAGTTCTGGGAGAATCGTAAGGAAGTGTAATGTATGCACTAAAGCGGTCGGCTATAGAATATTTGTTCGACAAGTGCTTCAGTGTTGTTCCCCGGTGTAGCATCCCTACCATGTTTGGATAAAGGGAGAAATGATTTAAAGAGGAGCTGTTCGAGTCGTCATTGGTTTGTGTAGTCATTGTGAGATGGTCAGACATGTTTATCCAACCACCGTGGTCTGCTTCGGGAGCAGCGTTGCCAGCGCGACGGATTGCTAACAGAAGGGTCCAGAGTTCGATTTCTGGCAGGGTCGGAGATTATCTCTGTTCGGGGACTAGGTGTTGAATCTGCCTTATGTTTGTATCGTCATGACTGACATTCCATTGTTGAGATGGCTCTCTGGGCACGCCCCGAAAGCCAATAAAGTAAAACAAAGGAAAAAATTAAAATGACTACAGTGAGAAACTTTCCAGTAAATATTATGTGCATCGCCGAAAGTCTTACTCCCAAAATTCAAAGTACCTACATTTGAAAATGAGTCGAGAAAGATACTACTTACTCTAAAATATATCTTGTGTAGTACCGTCCAAAAATGGAATAGGAAAGTTGAAAAAGATACTGATGTGTGTTGTGAAATCCGACAGACACTGTACAATGGCTTTAAGAGTTCAGGCGTAGATGTAGATTTAAACTGCAATCTTAGACTCTTCCCACTGACGCAATTAACTGTGTTAAAATTTTATGGGCTGAACGTTCCAGTGACAACGAGCGATATTTTGCCAAAATATACCACCTGAAAAAAAAAAAGAAGCGGAGCACCAGATGCGAAGAAGTTGCACGGTTTCAGAGGATATGTGATATTATTGCAGTGCGGTGGCGGTTCTGCCTGTCACAGAGAACTGCAACGCTAATCATTAACATATCAGACGATGGTGCGTTCGCGTACAATGTATTCTGAGTGCTTTACGTTTTTTGTCAGACTGTGAAAAGATTGGCAAATAATTATAAATGTAAAGCTTTAAGTCATGCACTTCATGAAAAGTAAAAACGCAGCGCGAACCCTAACTCCAAAACAAAATTTTGCATGTTTGTAAGGGACATTTTATGAGTATTTGGTGTAAGTGACTCGTGGAATCCGGAGGCATCATTACAGAGTAACTGCCTTTCGTTTGATTTCTTACCACTGTTTTTCTTTGTATGTGTATTACACTGAAAATATGCGCACGATAGTGTAAATATCGATGGCATGCGACGTATGTCATGGTTGCAAGCATACATTTTTCATTCACTTACGATGTTTGCTCTTGAGGAAAGTAATGTCCACTTTATTCTTCGCGCTCAAGGGTGCATTCAGTGCTGCTCGGTTCTGTCTCGAACTCGTCTTTTCCTGTAATGTTAGTTGTACATCAGTGGTGATACAGAGCAGTATTCATAGGTTTACTGATGAAGAGCTGGCCGATGTGTTTGTCGTGTATAGGTTTACTGAATGTAACATAACGGCGCAGCGACTCTATGCTTAGCTGCTCCCGCAGTGACGGCAACCAAATCAAAAACTTTTGCTTCTGTGGTGTATGCTTTTTGATGATTTTAATGAAGTTAATTTCATAGAAACAAAGATGCAAATATATATGGTAACAGACCGAATAAATCATAATTACTTTCCAATAGTTACATAGTACATTATCTGTAATGTGCCACCGGAAACCACGAATGCCTTACACCAAAATACTTAGAAAATACCCATGAGCAACCTCTAAAATTCTGTATGTGGAGGTGGGGTTCACCAAATACCGTAGCCTTTGCTAGCGCGATTAGTGACAACTGGAACGTGACGTCGCATATCTGTGGGGATGTGACGTGGGGCTGTCACATGTGCAATTTTTAGGCAAAGCGAACTTCAGGGCTAGTTTTCTTTGTAAGATACTGGGAAACTGTAGCTTTTGTGCGAGAGAAGTTAATTAGTAAACTCTTTTACGACCTGTGCTGCCTACTGCTTATGTGTGTGGGATACGTATCAGACTGAAGTAACAGTCCACTAAAAAAAGTTTAAAGCGAATGACCACACGGATGTTTAACTAGCAGGACAGTACTGGATATGATCCACAATTTTAAATACCAAACATTCGAGAGAGGGAGTTGTCTCGCGAAAAAATCTTACAACATTCGACTACTAATTTTTATTGCTGAATATTCTTCAGTATCCAAGCTCGGTTCCTCTCGATACCCAATCGGGTTAGGGCTGCTATTTGCCAGAGAAGGCAGTTCTGTGTACTGATAAATTTTACACCCTCCACATCCCAACATCACCTGCAAATTTATTGATGTTTCCCTTGTAATACACGCTATCGGAGTTTTTTGTGATTTTTAAACTTACTGGTGTTGCAAGTTTAGCAGTAAACACTGTGCTTGCATTGTCTAGCCCAAATAGTTCTTTTCCTTGTAATTGAACGCTATTGAGGTGGGCGCAGCCCCGAATCCTCTCGCGGTCAGATAAATGGTACTGAATCCTCCCAAGCCCGCAAGGGTCTAAAAAACGATGGGACCGAATCTTCCCGTTTGAAGCAGGTAGCAGTTCTAAATGTTATGGATACTCCAAGCAGGCAAAGGAAAGCATATGAAGTTACAGTAGAGGATGTAAACATTTTTCGCGTGTGTTGTGTGTTTAAAAGTTTTATCTTATTGAGATAAAGTCCAGCCGGCACAGCGCCAGCGACTACTTCCCGCTCAAGGTCACGCGCAAAGCGTGCATAAGTGAATCAAGATTTTTTGTTTAAAACATGGGAGGGGTAGGAGAAGGAGATAAGGAACATGGCAGAATAATTATATTATTGTCTATAATACAACATACAGTGTGTCAGTTTGGGAGGATTCGGTCCTGTTACCTGCTTACCTACCTGGATTCGGGAGGATTCGGTTCTGCGCCCATTGAGGTGCATGTGAACACGACAACGCAACTTGACTAGAAGTGTTAATTTTTTTTAAAAAAAGTCAGATGTTTCTATGGACTCTGAGCCACGGGAAGTCGATCGTCAAGTCACTGCAGAACGATGTTGCCAGACGGGAGTCCTGTGAGATACAGGAGAAAGGCGAAAGCTTTTTTCAACAAGTTTGATTTTCGAAGGCAAGAATTGTTCTTTACCCTAGAAAATTATTATTTTCCTGCCGCTGTCGTGCGCTAGTCTGTACAACTAACAAAAATGGAGAGGGTTCGAGAAGAATGGAATGGGCTCAGTTCATGTCGAAATAAATTGCATTGCCGATATGGAAATTCGAGTCTTTGGTTCTGTGTAACTGTCTGACTCTTACACTTCTTGTATGGATTTCAAGACACTTCTTTCCAAATATCCAACTTTCGTAAGGAACATCGTGGGCGGGTAAATGCAGACTGGTCTAGTTACAGAATTTCTAGATTTTTAGTAGGATCAGAAGTAGCTCCGAGTAAGTCAGAAAACACTCGACTTAGAAACAGTAATGTAGTAACTAGTATTACCGAAGTTGTCCTAACGGGTCAGAGTAGAGCTGTTGAATCTTATAAAGGCAATTTATTAATACAGGAGTGCAGAAAGTGGATCTCGGTCATCTAACAATATGTTTTCTGTATCGAACGTGAGGAGTCTACGTCTCATAACAATGCTGCATGCGTCACATGTCATTTAATTCTTGTGGATAACGATTGTGCACGTTTCTTTTGACTTGGTGATAGGAGGTAACTTAAACTTTACTTAAGCAGATTGAAATTGTAACTAACTGTGTGTTACTTAATTTATATTGCTTTGCAACTATTGTTACTCGAAAAGTGGTAGAAATTAGAGTATCCGTCAGATGATATATAATACAGTAAAATTTGAAAGTATTTGAGAGTGCTATTAAGCTGCGGCCTTTCACAATCATATTATTATTATTATTATTATTATTATTATCATTATTATTACTATATTGCCAGTCGAAAGTATACATCAAATAATGAACGTGGTATACCAGTATTACGGTATATAATGTAGTATTTATTTGCTTGTAAATGTCGAATAATTCTAAAGGTTTAGCGCCTTATCCAAAGCGTTGTAATAAGTAGACGTTGAACTCTAAGCAAGAAATCGTCCCTAAAAAGTAACAAGACGTGTTGCGTTTCGACGGTATTCATCCATACAGCGCTTAATGTGATAAGTGATGCTTGCAACTCTACTGCCGTAAATTTTGTAATTCAGTCCTCGTCCCTATGAGTGGAGGGATGAAATGCTAACAAAGGAAAAAAAGAACAAAATACACTCCTGGAAATGGAAAAAAGAACACATTGACACCGGTGTGTCAGACCCACCATACTTGCTCCGGACACTGCGAGAGGGCTGTACAAGCAATGATCACACGCACGGCACAGCGGACACACCAGGAACCGCGGTGTTGGCCGTCGAATGGCGCTAGCTGCGCAGCATTTTGTGCACCTCCGCCGTCAGTGTCAGCCACTTTGCCGTGGCATACGGAGCTCCATCGCAGTCTTTAACACTGGTAGCATGCCGCGACAGCGTGGACGTGAACCGTATGTGCAGTTGACGGACTTTGAGCGAGGGCGTATAGTGGGCATGCGGGAGGCCGGGTGGACGTACCGCCGAATTGCTCAACACGTGGGGCGTGAGGTCTCCACAGTACATCGATGTTGTCGCCAGTGGTCGGCGGAAGGTGCACGTGCCCGTCGACCTGGGACCGGACCGCAGCGACGCACGGATGCACGCCAAGACCGTAGGATCCTACGCAGTGCCGTAGGGGACCGCACCGCCACTTCCCAGCAAATTAGGGACACTGTTGCTCCTGGGGTATCGGCGAGGACCATTCGCAACCGTCTCCATGAAGCTGGGCTACGGTCCCGCACACCGTTAGGCCGTCTTCCGCTCACGCCGCAACATCGTGCAGCCCGCCTCCAGTGGTGTCGCGACAGGCGTGAATGGAGGGACAAATGGAGACGTGTCGTCTTCAGCGATGAGAGTCGCTTCTGCCTTGGTGCCAATGATGGTCGTATGCGTGTTTGGCGCCGTGCAGGTGAGCGCCACAATCAGGACTGCATACGACCGAGGCACACAGGGCCAACACCCGGCATCATGGTGTGGGGAGCGATCTCCTACACTGGCCGTACACCACTGGTGATCGTCGAGGGGACACTGAATAGTGCACGGTACATCCAAACCGTCATCGAACCCATCGTTCTACCATTCTTAGATCGGCAAGGGAACTTGCTGTTCCAACAGGACAATGCACGTCCGCATGTATCCCGTGCCACCCAACGTGCTCTAGAAGGTGTAAGTCAACTACCCTGGCCAGCAAGATCTCCGGATCTGTCCCCCATTGAGCATGTTTGGGACTGGATGAAGCGTCGTCTCACGCGGTCTGCACGTCCAGCACGAACGCTGGTCCAACTGAGGCGCCAGGTGGAAATGGCATGGCAAGCCGTTCCACAGGACTACATCCAGCATCTCTACGATCGTCTCCATGGGAGAATAGCAGCCTGCATTGCTGCGAAAGGTGGATATACACTGTACTAGTGCCGACATTGTGCATGCTCTGTTGCCTGTGTCTATGTGCCTGTGGTTCTGTCAGTGTGATCATGTGATGTATCTGACCCCAGGAATGTGTCAATAAAGTTTCCCCTTCCTGGGACAATGAATTCACGGTGTTCTTATTTCAATTTCCAGGAGTGTAGATTACCTGTGATGATGCATCAGACCGATTTCATTGCACATATAGGGGCCAACTCCATAAATTCAAAAACGTAATGGAGTGTGATACAAACATATACGGCTGTATGAAAGCAATAGAAAGACTGTCCAGACTGTTCGAGCAGAAATCAAATGTATAAAATAATGCATAGACGCACAAATCCAGCCACATCGAGGCAGACAATGGATTTAACAATTTTCATGATGATACACGTACATTTCAATTACAACAGAACAGCTTATATTGAAATTACTCTCCCGGATAGACCCGCGTATTCACGCATCACTTCCGGGATTTGAACAGGTGCTCCGGCCCTGCACCGAATCGTCCAGCGGATAAACGACAAGGACCGGTGTGCCGACCTGCAAGTAAATGATTTTTAGGCGGTTTGCCGCATTGTAATTGGTGAATATTTGACAGATTCCCAATCCCTGCCTTAGTTACACGATTCGCAAGCACCTAGAAAACGTTCGCAATATTTCAGGTGGGTAACACTACACAGTGGTTGTTGGGGGTACACTTACTTTCTCAGGTCTTTGGTGGCGACTGGAGGAACATATGGTCATCTCTTAAACTGACAATGTCAGATCCCAGTAATAACAAAGCCGACCCCACCAAGATGATGGAAAAAAGAAAATGAGCTGCAGCTCATATCGAAATTAATGTTATATATACTGTTGTATATATTTATATTACTGTTGCATACATAAAGTAAAAAATCAAGGAAAAACGAGTGAGAATTAAAAACGAACGACCTAATGTACTATGTAGTCTAAAACCTTGCAATAGTATAACTGAATAGAGATGAAAGTGCAATTCCTGAGTGATTTGCTTTAAAAGCTGTTAATGAACGCCAATTCAAGCACCTACTGCGTGGAAATGCATGATTATAAATTTTCCAAATCACTTTATGTCTAAGATCCCTTTTATGTGGACATGAAAGAGCGAAACTCTTCCTTCATGCTGTTGATGGTTAGTTTGATTGTCTCATGACACACTTAACCTCATGACTATAATTTTTACGATCACTGGTTCAACGTATAACTTACATATTTCGCAGTTATCGAGTGCTCTTCAGTTATTAATATTGCTGTCTCCTATGGATCAAAATTTTTTGCTAAAATTTTACTTTCAAATATCGATGATTTGCCTTCAGCTTTTTTGTGTGTGTCCATGTTTCAGGTTCTTAGTTTAAAATTCGTGCAATGAATGGTATATCGCATATGTTTTGTTCTGTACGTGGTCTGTGGGATATCTTCATTTCACTCACGTGTATCGTTCTTGATGATTCAAATTTTATAAGTGGTACTACTGATATTGTAATTTTCAGTGTTGGTAGCGGTGAGTAACAATTTTTTCGTGGTGATGCCAGAGAAAAAGTTACCCAAAATTCTTTTGGCAAACGCAGCTGCTCCCTTAGTTTAATCTAATGGTTAATCTAAAGCGGGTGCTTTGTACACGGTCAACTGACCGCGTGAAATATGCTGCGGCTTCTATTCTGGTCCGGAGGAGTGGTGCCGTGAATCTCTAGAGCAGATAATGCGGCAACTGAAAGCGCCACGAACTCTCTTGTAAAGAAATGGCCGGCATATTCTCAGCCCTTGTCGGTACCAACAGCGGACGATACCGTTCGCTATTACCGTCCTGGCGCGTCTTCAGAAACTTCGTGAACTTCTTTTTCTTTTAAGACACTACTATTACCGGCACATAAAGCAGAAAAATCACACACTATTCTTATGCTTGTTAATATCCCATAACAGCTTTGAGATTCTTCACGGAAATGGATACTTGTCCTCCACTTTAACACACATGCTCGTAAGCTCATTCGGAACAAATTCAACATAAATTGGCAATGTTTTAGTTTTTGTATTACACAGACTAATACATGCTGCCCACGTTTCATAGATTTACACATCCCTTTCAATTCTGTTTCTGTTTAGTACTTGTGAAGAGTAGTTAGTGATCTGTATGTACAAACTCCCTTTAAACACCTTTGACTGGCTAGTCGTCGCGCCTCCTGGTAGCATCTCTCCTGTGTAAAACAGACGTCACGGCATCGAGTCTCGCTTCCGTTATGGTTGCAGTCTTAATATATCGCTAAAGTGTATATAATCAGTGTACATAAGAATGAAAGTGATACTAAACATTGGATTCTAACTGAAATGTGCCGTATATCTTTTAACACACAGTCACGAAAGATGCCAGTCCCCTCCAAGAAATAATAATGAACTAGCTGTGTTGTTATCAAAAACTTATTCTAAAAAAATACCGTTGCTTCTTCGGTCGGTTTAATGATTCCTCATTTTTTTTCAGCTTGCGTCAAGATCATCTTTGCATTCAGGCCACTGTCAAATTCCTCAGTGATTTATGTAATTTACTTCAGTCTTTTGTCAAACTGTGAAAATTATGCAGCACTGTAGAACATGTTTGAGTTTCATTGACAAACGAGTTTGTGAATTACCCCAAAGTTTTTGTTGAACTTGGGTCTCATACCAAGAAGTTTTCGTATAGTCTGGATATCAGAAATTGGACGTCGTCAACTCTTCTTCATATTTGCCGTCCAAACAAATTTTCATTCATTGGCAGGATGCGTATTGGCTAACACTACATCGAACGCATCTGGAATAGCATGCAACTGCGGCATGGCTACGTAGGCTGGAGCAGTGGACATTATACGTAACTGTGCAATTATTTGATTACGAAATTTGTTAAAAAATTACAAGCATTGAATCGTTCCTGCGGATAATTGTCTGTGAATACGTTGTAACATAACAGTTCCGAATCTGTAGAGGCGAAGATGCGGAGAAATTACGATCGGACTTGGATTTCAAATGTGGCAGGAATTTTGTTTCCTTTGTCAGATTCGCTAAACGGTCGCGCCGTGGAACGACATTTTGGCTGTTAACGAAGCAAGAGCAGTGCGTGACGATGATGATGATGATGATGATGATGAGCGTTTGGCGTCATTGGCCGGGAGGCCCCTCGCGGGGCAGGTCCGGCCGCCATATCGCAGGTCGTATTACATTCGGCGCCACATTGGGCGACCTGCACGCCGGATGGGGATGAAATGATGATGAACACAACACAACACCCAGTCCCTGAGCGGAGAAAATCTCCGACCCAGCCGGGAATCGAACCCGGGCCCAGAGGACGGCAATCCGTCACGCTGACCACTCAGCTACTGGGGCGGACAGTGCGTGACGTAGAGAGGGAAGTGGATGATCAATTAGGGTGAGGGTGCCTGAAGCCTTCTTCTTGCGTTACGGCCTCTATAGGACCACGGGTAGCACCTTCGTGGACTGCAGTTTCCTCCTCTTCTCCCAGAACCTCTTCATTCTTTCTCTTCTTCTCTCCCGCTCTTCTTCCGAGATATTCAGTGTCCTTTCCTCCTGTCGGCTCCACTGATGACACACTAATCTTTTCCTGTATTCTTCTCTGTCATTGATCTCTTGCATATTTGTCGGTGTATATTTGTTCCTTCACTTTTCCTTTCATTAGACCTTGATCCCCAATTCCAACCAGTCCTTCCGAAGTTCAACAACCCACTAGGTTCCTGTCTTTCCCCTTATCCTCGCTGTTGTTTCCCACACTCCCATCGTCATTCTGTCCATACTAATCCTAACTACATGTCCATGGTGCCTGAATTGTATTTATGAGGCACATCAGTTAAAAGGGCTGATAACTCTACCTGTATTCTTTATTGTACTTTCTTCCTAATGTTTTCCGACTACTTCACTTTACTCTGGTGGCACAATAGAATTCGCAACTCACAAATAGGATTCATTCACATACACAACATTGGACCTATGTGTACTTCAGAAAAAATGATAAGAGAGCTGTTCGGAAAGTAATGTCCGATCAGTCGCGAAATGGAAACCACAGTAAAAATCAAATATGTTATATACGAAACAATTAGCTACACCTTTCAGCTACTTCTCTGCACAGTCGCCGCTCAGGCTTTGAAATCTGTCGTAACATTGTACCAGCTTTTCAATATCCTCATCATGGAAGGCATCCGCCTGTGCTTCGTGCCAAATCTATACGCTAATCTGCAGCTTGTTGTCTGTGCCAAAATGTTGTATTCATAATCAGCGGTTAGTGTGAGCAGGGCTGAAAATCAGAGGGGATCAACGTCCGGACTGTAGGGTAGATGATCAAATACTTTGCATTGAAAACGGCGCAGGAGCGTCTTCATTGACCCTCAGTCCCTCAGTATGCGGCCGATAATTGTCATGAAGAAGGAAATTTATGTCAGTTACGTTATGAGGGCTGCATGAAATCAGGATAAATCTCTCACAAACACTCATATTTGGCGGGAGATACTATTTTGTATCTTTACGTGCTCACTGTGCGCTCAGAACCGAAAAGAGCGACGTGGCGCGATCGATGAACGTTTTAGAGACACTATCCAACCAATCTATGCAAAGCTTCATCGGATTTTCACTGTGGTTTTCATTTCGCAATCGATCGGACTTTATTTTCCGAATGTTCCTCGTAGTTTATGATAACAAAAATTGTAATACTGCATACCATTAATTCATTTATTACTGGTTCGAAAATAGATCACCTTTCTATGTACCGCTAGCTATAAGGTATCGTTCAACTTAAGTAGTATGTCTATTGGATTTTAAACACTCGTGTTCCAGCACAACCAAATAAATATATCAACTGTTCAGTTAATTTCGCATATAAGTTTGTTTCTAAATAAATTATTTATTTTTTACGCAACTCTGTAAAATGTATGTTGGTTCTTACTGTATACATGTGACTTTGTTCACCTTTGCTATCAATGTTTTCGATGCTCAGAAATATGTGCTAACAAATAAATTCTCGCCGCACGGGGTAGCCGCATGGTCTAAGCGTCTTGTCGCGGTCCGGGGGTCCCCCCTCGCCCCCGTCGGAGGTTAGAGTCCTCTCTCGGGCATGGGAGTGTGTGTTGTCCTTAGCATAAGAGCATAAGTTAGATTAAGTAGTGCGTAAGCTTAGGGACCGATGACGTCAGCAGTTTGGTCCAATAAGGCCTTACCACAAATTTACAATAAATTCTCTCCTACCTCCTGATGTGTGAAAACGGCGAGTACTGCTGAAAAATCTGCCTTCCCTGATTTCACTAAAATGGCGTGGCACCTTTCTTGATTTTACGTGAATATACATGAATATGATTACTGTCGCTCTTAGGCGACAAATTGTCGTGAATCAAACAGCTTCTTAGAAAGAGAAGTATAACTAAACTCGGACCAGTATATGAATGAATATCTCTGTGGAACTAAAATTTTAGATTCACTTAGACCCGCCGACTTACATTCATATTTGATCACAAGATCCGATATACAATTGTTGGGGCGCGATCCTTTATTAAACAGAAAAGACACTCAACGAAATTAGACGTGATATACTTTCACAAAAGTGTTATTAACTAATCAGTCATTAATCACCATAATTCAGTAAGAGGCCACATACTGCCGTTATTTATAGCCAACACATCAAATCCTCTGTCGTCAGAAATCACGTGTAGAATCTCGATAACTTCGGCCACTTCGAGCCACACATTATTTACCATACATTTATACACCCTTTTCACTTGATATTAATCCTTGAGTCGTTCAGATCATCATTTTCATACACTATGTCCAGAAAACTCATGCAATTACTCTGCCTCTACTCCCTGTCCATCAGCTGACCTGATTTTCTGATTTTACACGGATGTTATTGTCTCTGGGCGCAACACATGTACAATAGAAAATATACATATAAGATTTACGTACATTCAGGTTTATATACTTTAGCTAACATGATGTCAGTTAAAGAAAAATAGAGGCAAAATTTTGAATGAATACACCAGGAAAATTTCTTTAAAAGCTCAGTGTTTAAACAATTTAGGAAGTTTCAAGGATCTGAGGGTCAGATGGGAGCCATCTCGGATGCAGAAGGCAAGTTGTGAGCCCTCTGAGGAAGAGATATTGTTCGTCAGTGTTCCTGGTCACAGATGTCCAAAATTCGTTGACAAAATTTATCGATAAACACTCTCGCAGAATGAAATGCTTCTAAGAAGCTGCATGTGCGCTCCTGTGTAGTGGGGTGGAATTATAAGTTTTTGTGCTGTTTCTAGGCGCGTGTAGTGGCTTACTGAGTGCGGAAATTTCGTAGGCAGAAGCTTCGTATTACGCTGTGGAACACTTCCGTGGCTAAAGATAGTTTGATAGAAGAAAAAAATGGCTCTGAGCACTATGGGACTTAACATCTTAGGTCATCAGTCCCCTAGAACTTAGAACTACTTAAACCTAACTAACCTAAGGACATCACACACATCCATGTCCGAGGATGGATTCGAACCTGCGACCGTAGAGGTCGCACGGTTCCAGACTGTAGCGCCTAGAACCGCTCGGACACTCCGGCCGGCTTGATAGAAGAGACGGAGCTGGCGAGGGCTATTTAATTATAATTGTTTTTGTTTGAAATGTCTTAGCCTGACTCTTGACGTACGTTGCTCTGAGCTATTAACCTATTTTGTCTTTATAGAGATTTCTCCAGTCAACGACATTTTTTTTTCCAAATAATGTGAGTGGTTTTTGTGGTGTCACCGCCAGACACCACACTTGCTAGGTGGTAGCCTTTAAATCGGCCGCGGTCCGGTAGTATACGTCGGACCCGCGTGTCGCCACTATCAGTGATTGCAGACCGAGCGCCGCCACATGGCAGGTCTAGAGAGACTTCCTAGCACACGCCCCAGTTGTACAGCCGACTTTGCTAGCGATGGTTCACTGACAAATTACGCTCTCATTTGCCGAGACGATAGTTAGCATAGCCTTCAGCTACGTCATTTGCTACGACCTAGCAAGGCGCCATTACCAGTTACTATTGATGCTGTAAAACATGTACCGTCAAGAGCGATGTTCACCAATTATGAATTAAAGTTAAGTATTCCAGTAGTTACGTACGTTCTTTGCTACTATAAATTCCTTGTCCTGTTCCAGACCTCACGCCAGCCTGCGTGAGCTTAAACGCGTGCCTTTCGGCTTCCTCATAGTGGCTTGGCTGTCTTGCCAAGCCACAACAGTTTTCTTTCCTTGGTTGTGGACTTTGAATTCGAAAATGAAATCAGTTTTTTACTGTTGCGGTCTCTATCTATCGAAGTCCATCCCAACGCTGCAAATTGGTTATTCTTTTGTGGCTTAACTTAGATGTTCTTCAGATTTAACAGCTGAAAACAATCGAAATATGCACAAGGAATTACCACAGGTAACTTTCAGTTCAGAAATCTACTTCCAGAGAGAGCAGATGTTTTAGCATTAGTGCCTATGAGTCAGTGGGGCCTGAACTCATAGAATGACGTAGTGTTCGTTGCCACTTGCATCTGAGCACTGAGAGTTCTCACAATTGTTGGAAGTGACTTGTTTTTAGAAGCTCGTAAAGGTTTGTATTTTGTGTTACTTCAGAAGGAAAAAAGGTCTAACACCTGTGTAAATACCGCAAATTTCTTTTGTTGTATCTGTTCAAAGTTAACTCTGAAATGGCCTCTTGTAAAGCAGTACTACGAACTTTATTTTGGATATAAGGTTGGCGAAGAGGACAAGAATTGATCTCATCACGTATGATATTCGGTATGTACTAAACTTCTGAAAGGCTGGTTAAAAGGGTCACATAACATGCCCTTTGCTGTTCCCATGATTTGGAGTGAATCAACGGCCCACGAAAGGAACTGTTATTTTAGTGTCACAAAAATAGATATAATCGCCTCGAAAACGAGATAAACTGTGGAAAATTCTAATTTAACATTTACTTTGAGGTCTGTATATCACAGCAAATAATTTTCGATGGCAGTACGTACTGACGGTGTGACAGTGAGCAAGACGTACACAGTGACGAACAACCTGAAGACAGCGAAGGAGATTCCATGCAGAACTGATATATTTTGTAATTCGTACAAGCGCCATTTTTCCTATCTCGAGAGGGTCTAAACGATCTGGACCGTGGTTTAAATTTTTCGAGGGAACAAGCTAAGCTTTTGGCTTCGAATTTAGAAGTATGGAATCCTCTTCGTCGCAGTACTGAAATGAGTGACTATCGCGACCGCTGTACTGTTTTTTTTTCTTCTTTTTTTTCCCTCAATACCAGTCAGAACCTCGCGGTGTAAGTGAATCAGAACTACTCATGACCCAGGCACATCCTTGAGATGCAGTGCTATAATTAATGTGTACAGTGGATTTATTAACGCTGTAAATTGTTTCGGGCCTGGCAGTGACTCTTAAGGTGAGGAATTTGGGTAATTTTGTCATAGAAAAGCACTACACTGAGCAAAAAGAGGTCCGACACGATATAAGGAGGTATCCAAATGACTGTAGTCACTTCGGCGTATTATGTCAGAACTAAGCTTTTGGCTTCGCATTTAGAAGTATGGAATCCTCTTCGTCGCAGTACTGAAATGAGTGACTATCGCGACCGCTGTACTGTTTTTTTTTTCTTCTTTTTTTTCCCTCAATACCAGTCAGAACCTCGCGGTGTAAGTGAATCAGAACTACTCATGACCCAGGCACATCCTTGAGATGCAGTGCTGTTCTTCTATGTTTTTCGGAAGGCCAAGAGATGTTTATCTGCTGAATCATTTTTCTTAAAGTAAACAACACATATCTCTTGCTGGCAGAGTTCCGTCATCTGGAACGAATGCGGTAGGTCGACCGTCGACAGTGGGTCCGTGTAGTAAAACGTTCAATAGCCTCTGAGCCACTGTGCCACACTCCAAAGCGACTTTCTCCCAGACAAGACGAAGGCGATTGTATCTGCTCTTCTCCTCTTGTAGTTCTGCAAAGTACCGTGCACCCTCTCATTTCCAAAGTTCTTCCAGAAAAATAATTTGTTATAGTCAGTATCATGTTAGATTACAGGATGTAGAAAGAGGAAATGAATTCAGCACGTATAATCAGTGTATCACATTTATCCCGTTAAACTAAATCAACTCCCGCCTGGTGGCATTATTAATGATACATAAATGAAAAGAGATGAGTCTAAGGGCTTGCCGATTTTCAACTTCTTCAAGGAAGGTGACATGATTTTCTGTAGTGGTTTCGGCTGCCTTAAGGCAGATACTTGGCCAAGATATCAGTGTAAATGAGTGGCACTTGTTTATAGATTCCAGCAAAGACAGTTTGAAAGCGCTACTTCCTGAAAGCGAACAATTCACCTCAGTAAAAAGTTTTTGATGGTATTGAGCCACAGTGCTAAAAGCTGGAACATGCAAACGGGAATACACACAGTAAAAAAATTGAAAATTTTTAAAAATAATATTGAATGCACTCTGATATAAAATTACGAGATATTCACGCATGTTGTTGTATTTAGTACTTTTTATACTATTACTAGCCCCTACTATATCGTTAAGTATGAGTCATTGGCTTGTGTATTTTAGTCTTGTGTTTTTCAGTCAGATTGTTATACTTAATAGTGTTTACATTACTGCTGGCACTCACTGCATCGTTAAGTGCGAGTTTTTGGCTTGTATACTTTATTTCGTCTGTTACTTACAGACTTTAGTTTTTTCATGCTACATAACGTATTCACACTTAATGTTATTAACTATCTGATGCATATATAAAAATGCAAAGATGTTGATTCACAATGCTGCCTCCAAAGGTAATCATATGCGTTAAGATGGTTGGGCGGATTGGAGAGAAAGGGACCAAACTACAGGGTCACCAGTCCCTTTTTCCAAATTCAGACAGGTTGCGGAGTAAAACCATTCCTCAAAAAAGTTTGGGAAGTAAAAAAGGCAAAAACTAACTGGCGCACATACTGAAACAGGAAACGAAAGAGGCTAGACAAAAGGGGAGTACGTACACAAAAGGAGAAAAAACACAGTAGAAGGTATTAAAAGAATATAGCAGACAGCCGGGGCTGGCTGATCGCAAGAATAAAAAAAAGGATGAGCCAGCCACTCAGCAACACACTAAAATCTCGAGCCTAAAAGACAAGGGTAGAGGAACACAGATAGGGAAAAAACGAACACCAAGGCGAGCAAACAGCAAAGAAAGAGTGAGGAAGAGTTAAAATGGAGGGAGGGTGAAGGTCTGGGAGAGAAGGCCAGGTGCCCACTCTTAGACTGTGTGATAAAAATCCCTCTCATGAATAAGACGTAAAATTATGTCAGCCGTTGAGGCATTGTCTTCCAACACCGTTGGCAGTGTTGCGGGAAGGTTAAAAGTCCGCCGCAGAGCGGCTAAAATCGGGCAGTCCAACAAGATGTGGACGACAGACATGTGGAAACCACAGCGACACTGTGGTAGGTCCTCGTGACGATGGAGGTGCCCATAAGTCAGCCAAGAATGGCCGATGCGGAGCCGGCAAAGGACAACTGAGTCCGTGCGAGTGGCTCGCACGGATGGCCGCCACGCAACGTTGTTTCGTTGATAACACGCAATTTATTCGGTGTACCATTCAGTATCCCAGATCCCAAAAAAATTACGGCGTAAGACCGATCGGAGATCAGTTTCCGGCGGGTCGATGTCCAGAGTTGGTTTACTGCTTGCCTGTTTAGCCAGCCTGTCAGCAAGTTCATTGCCCGGGATACCGAAATGTCCTGGGGCCCATGTGAAACACACTGAACGTCCACTGTTTCCGATGGCACAAAGAGACTCCTGGATAATCATTACCAAGGTATGGCGAGGGAAGCACTAGTCAAGAGCTTGTGAGCTGCTTAAGGAGTCACTACAGATGACGAAGGACTCACCTGCGCAGGAGCGGATTTGCTCAAGACCGCTATCAACTCTGCAGTGAAAACACTGCAACCATTCGGCAAGAGGCGCTGTTCAGTATGGTCAACGTGACCATCGAGCCATTGGTGTAGACTAATTCTGAGCCCTGGAACTCGCTGGAAATAGAGAAAAATTTCCGGCGGAGGACCTTAGGGGAAACTGAGCCTTTTGGGCACGCAGCTCGGATACCCAAAGCGCTGCTGCTTTCTGTGCGAGTGGGACTGCAGAGACAGAAAAAAGAAATAATAATATGGGAATTTTGGCCTGCTTGGAATGAACTCTATCATGAACAGAATAATTTGGTGACATCAAAATTGTGTATCTGTCTCCGGCGCACATTAAATCGTGCTTGTCAAAAGCTTTGCGAAAGGCATGGACTAGACTTTACGTGAAATCGTGGAATATTTGTAGGACCGCAAATAGGCTGACGAACATTCGCTTGATTTGTTGAGTGATATTGAAAGAATGACATGGCAGTCTTTCTACAAGGAATTTTTAAGCTGTCGTAGGCCAAATGACTACCATTATATTTTAAAATAATTTCTGAGAGTATACCAACGGGATGTAACATATCACTTAAACTTGATTTCTTGAATCATCATTTGGATCTCCTCTCGGATAACCTTATCTGCGTTAATAACGAACTTGAAGAATGGTTCCTGCAGTACATTTCTCAAACAGAAAAGCGTTATCAAGGCAAATGGAGTACCACCCGCAGTAGTGTCAGACTATTACTGGTCCTTACGAAATGACGCTGTTGAAATAAAGTATGACAGAAAATTGACAAAGAAATATTTTTAGATATAATTCTTTTCTTTTCTTTACTGTGATGTTACTCATTTCTTTGACTCTTTTGTATACTGATCCATATTTTATTTATATTTCTCAGTTGGGAAGTCTTGATGAAAGAGCGAGTCATTCTGAATACACGCTGTCCTAAGCATTAGCACAGAAATCTGTTATTAGCTCTGGATGCAGGGGTGAATTATCTTCCAGAAGCAGTGTATATTGTTCTTGTAACTGAAAAAAATATTATTGTTGTTTACCGGTGTTATCTGCAAAAGTTGTGAGAACTGGTAACGGCGTAGTGACTGATACCGGTGACTGTTTTTCAGTGCAGTGGGCGGATCTCTGAATCTTTCTGAACGCAGTTGGGTTGGTTCAGCACGTGAATGGTGTTGGAGTAGTGACAATTATTTACCTTGTCTCGCGTAACAAAGAAACTTTAGCGACTCATGTTAGGATTGCTTGATAAGTGTAGCAGTGCATGTACCTGACACGGGTTCGCCGAGAACCGTTTCCCAACTTTATCAGAGGTGCTACACGTGATATATATTTTCTCTCGAGCGTCGCACATACTTAGGAGCACCTGTGAGCGAGATTTCGCGAAACACTACGGGTTGTACAAGGAAGATTCGTTGAAAATTTAGAATATTTCGTACGTTTCTTCTAACAATGTATTTTAGGATGGTGTACCGCAAATTCTATGCACTTAAACGATAGTTATTTTGATGCCTGTTATTAAAATCTCAAGTTTCCTCCATTTTTCGTAGTTAATATTTTATTCATTGTACTGGCTGAAACTTGTTTTACGTTTACTGTTCCGTGTAATTTAGTTGGCTAAGTGTGAGATACGCATTTAGAAGGTTTTTGTCTGTTCCCTGATTCTTCCTGGGTTTTGTTGTGACATTTACTGTCACTTCCGCAGGTATGGTCTGTACATGAAACATCCCAAGTAGCTTTTAGATATTTGTCTTAACCATAAGTGCACTGGTATGGGGAGTACGTGATCTTCAATAGTAACATAGTGACTACTGAAGCACTGTAATGTTTGGGTTGCCAACTGATTTACTCGTAGTTAGAAAGGCATAATTAAACGCCATTCAACACGAATCTCGACGCAGCTAGGCACTGCAGGCAGTTTCTGTTCTTTCCATGTTGAAGTCACCAAACTGTGGATCGTCTGCTACTGGCGTTGGGAACTTTCTGAGAAATTCTAACCACTATTGGAGATACAACGGGATGAATTCGTATGAATCAGAACTATGCAGTGTGACAGAGTTGATTTTACTGTGGAAAATTAAAAATAATGAAAGCATCTACAAAGACGAAATGGCGGGGTGTTGAACAATAAGAACTAAGCTGGGGTTGCAACTCAAGTTAGGTGACGCAGATTTGTACCGCTGCTGGCATGTCGCCCCGCCAGTGTCTCCTATTTCTATCCTACGTAACGAAATCCCAAGTAGAAAACAGTCGCTGTTTTCACGACGAGGCCACCTGTGCATATTACTCACAACGGTAAAGCGTTAGTAATACATTTTGTACATTAGGCTCTCTCTACGCCCGAAGCTATTGTCATCAACATCGCAAGAGATTAGAAGCTTTCGGTACGTAAACTCTTAAACAATTACCAATCCAAAACAGAAGGCCCATTGACAGAACATCCCAGAATCGACCGTCGATCAGATGAACTGCCTGGAAATATATTGCAGATGTCTACTGAACTGCTCAAAAATGTTACATATTTTATGTTTCTAAGGTCGGAAACGTCTTCATCGATACTGTTTTGATCACAGGAAACTGTTAGGTACGGCCACCTGCATATCGGAGGTAAGTGAAGCTGCATTCTCAGTGCAGTTTTGTAAAGTGTACTCTGCGTTCAATACTGAGCAGGATAATGACGCTTTTGTACATTGTTCAGTCAGCCAGCATGATTCGGCAGGTCATTTCAAACTTACAAAATGCGCACATTCTTACTTCACGTCCGGAAGGGTTGTCATCACGGGAAGTTGTCCGCCCAATTGGCGTACACCAACAGACACGTCATTCGAACTTTTAAAGTCTGTCGTGGGCCACAAAACTGGGAAGATCTGCGTCGTAGTGGTCGCATGCGGTCAACACCAGCTGATGTCCGCTAATTCTAAATAATGGCTCTTACTTACACCGAAGAGAATGCAACAGAACTGCAAGAACTGCATGCTGCCTTTATGGAGGCACCTCGGAGGTCTCAAAACAATACCGAAACAGTACGCAACCGTCCCCGCGAAATCATTTTGTCCTCTCTAGGTGTCCATTACGGGCAACAGTGCAGACCATCCAGCACCATTGTTCACGAAGGAGGTGGGCAGAGGAGCAATTGGAATGTAAGCTGGATCAGTGGCGTCTGGTTCTTCCAATGCAGGATTTGCCTGACACGAAGTAATCACCGTAGACGTGTGTGAAGGCGGCAGAGTAAAAATTAACGTCTCAGGCTTGCAGTCCCATGAGTTCGACGAGGAGATGGATCAGTCCCGTTTGGGGTCGGTGTCGTGAACTGACGTTTCACGCCTCTCATCATCGTAGAGGGGAACTTGAAGGCTGTGCAGTAACAATGCAGAATACTCTTATTTACAATGTATAGTTAATTACTTGTCCACTGGAACCATATATAATCACGGTAAGCTGCGCATGTGTGATCAGACTACCCGCCACACCCTGCAATACCTGGCATATCTTTGTTGTTGGGTGCACCTTGTGAGTCGTATTTGTAAACGTGCTATCGCCTTAAAATATTTCGTTCAGCACGAAATTTTTCCCTTTACATTAAGCATGAATCGCTAACTGCAGAAAGGAAACACGTTCAAAATTTTCAGAATTCGTGTTAGTCCACCAAAGAAGTCCAACTGGGTAGGTGCATCGTTTACTGCAGGTGCGGAACATGTCCACAGTCAATAAAGTGCCTGTAGCAAAACATATAATTCACTGCCTTTTTTGTCATCCACAACTTAGGCACAAGAGAAATGATATATTTTGTTTATGATGAAGGTAACGTTGGTAAGGAGGCAAATGATGTCTGTTCTGTGATTCAGTGGTATATTCAAAACAAATTAGTCAAAGACAGTGTTAAATGTTTTTGGAAACAACTATACAGAGCAGAAGAATAACGGAAAATCGATACTACTAATGATGGCGCTCTGTGAAAAAGTAACATTAAAAGGGGTTAAATTAATTTCCCTCGCAAGGAGGCATTCATTTATGCTCAATGATAGGGACTTTGTCATCATCAAGAGGAAACGTAGAAAACAGATTTAACACTGCTAAGGGAGTGAGAGACCTCATACTGGATTCTTCGTAGAAAAAAGACAAATTTAGTGTTTTTCTCATGAAAACATTGGTGAGCAATGAAAGAAAAACTGGCCTTTGTATTAATTACTATAGAAAAAGGTGTTCCATTGGAGCATAACGTTTCTTTTGCCCTATCAAAGTATCATGAATTTAGTTGCAGCAAAGATACACCACAGGCAAGATAAGCATTAATGGCCTGAGAGCTGATAGCTTTTATATAAGGAATACTCAGACGAACTTAGAACTTTCCAAGGAACCTGCCTACGGAACCAAACTGCCCAAAACTTCTTACCGAACGACGTGGCGCAGTGGTTAGCACACTGGATTCACATTCGGGAGGACGACGGTTCAAACCTGCGTCCGGCCATCCACATTTAGGTTTGCCGTGATTTCCCTTCTTCGCTACCGACAAATTCCGGGATGGTACCTTGACGACCCGAGCTTGAGCTTAGTCTCTAATGGCCGCAATACCTAAAGGACGTTAAACTCAATCTTCCTTCCTTCCATAAACTTCCTGAAAATGGATAATATTGCAAAATGTTTAATTTACATCCCGTAAGAAAAGATGTAATTTTGAATGAAATTTTGCCATGTCCGAGAACAAAGAGGGATGAAAATGAAGACAGTGTTTTATGTCCGAACTTATTTCGATGTAATGATGATTAACATGTATTTAGTTTGAGGAAAATATGTAAAATAAATTTATATCTTCAGAAGATAGAGCTTTTAATTTATATTCCACATTTTTCACTGCAAAAATAGAATGTGTCCAGGTGAAAAAAATGGAGCTACCGAGAACTCAGTTAGGCAATAATTACATAATCTAAAGCACTATACAACCATATATTTTATGGAAAAATACAGAAAAAAATTGCATGAGGGTTTTTGTATGCAGCAGTTTTTTGTCCCATGCGTAAAGTTTGTAAACGTGGACTCGTTCCTTTTCTGCAGTTCATTTGATGGTCATGTTTTACATTTTGCATGGTATTTGCAGCGGCTGGAATGTAGTATCAGTCAACGAGTCATCCTATTCGAAGTTGAAAGTAGCCTGAAGACTACTTTAAGTTCGGGCTACGGGAATAACCCGTTTTAGAAGTTGATAGTGCATTTGAACCTTGGCAAGATAACTTTCTGTTTCTCACCTGTATTTAATGATTCCGGGATGTCAATAATTCATATGCTAGAATCCATACTTACTCACGGTACTAATACTGACACTGTACATAAGATAAATTACAGAGGCTCTTTTTTTTATATATTCCATTTCTTGGTTTTCAGGATGTGCCCATACAGCCATCTCAATAGTGTAATGTCAGTTATGACGATACTATCGCAGGGAAAACACAACACCCAGTCCCGAAGCGGAGAAACTCTTCGACCAGGCCGCAAATCGAACCAGGCCCCTTCGGTTACCAATCCGCCGCCCTGACCGCGCAGTTACCGAGGCGGACACAGACGGTTTTAGATGTGCTGCTGTTTGAAGGCCAGAAATCGTTTTATATGGTTACCCACAGTCCCAAAAAATCGCATTTGATTCCTGAAATTCATAACTGTAATAGGTATAAGTATACTACCTCATGCGACAAATAAAAATCTGTACCGAACTGGGATTCGGATCTGGCTTTCCCGCTCATCGCGAGCGGTCGCCTTACCAATTAGGCTATCAGAAAACACTCCCCAGACCGACCCAAACTTCCACTTCTCACACAGCTATCTGTTTCTTCTCATACATTATTAATTCATTTACTCACAGTCGCACGTCTCATGATTCCTGTGCAGGTTTTAGAATCAAGACAACGAGAAGTCATAGACCGTCGTTGTCATTTTCGTCACAGGCCTGTCTTCTCCTTATATACGTAGGTTGGAACTTAAATAGTGGCAACACTGCTGTGGAGACACTATGCAATGGAATCTACTATTGTCGCTGATGGCACACGTTGTTGACATGCCTACTTTACCTCCGAGCAAATGGACTCGCCCGTCCCACGTCACCGGCGTGCGCACAACCGAAGGAAACAAAATCACTTGTGAGCGAGCGGTCTAACGTAATGGTGTCACTACACATTACGTTCTTCCACGGCAGACTGTCAATGCACAGTATTACTGTTCACTTTTGGAGCATCACCTGCGACACTTTCTGCACAACCCACCCATCATTTTGCACGACAATGCGCCGGCACATACAGCACAAGCTGTGGCTATTCTGTGCGTTCGATGGGACTGGGAAGTACTGTCCCATCCACCATACTCCCGGGACTTAAGTCCTTGTGATTTTGATTTGATTCCGAAAATGAAGGAGCTACTTCGTGGCATTCACTTCAGAACTGTTCCAGAGATTCGACAAGCAGTAGACCACTCCATTCCCACCATCAACAGAACAGGCTCTGCTAACGATGTACTAAGTCTTCCACATCGCTGGCAATGGGTTCTATACAATGCTGGTGACTACTTTGAAGGACAGTAACAGGTGCAAACATGTAACTCTTTTGTATCAGTTGTGAATAAATAGTCGCCACTATTTAAGTTCCAACCCTCGTATAAGAATTTGTGTTTGATGAAGAACTACAGTTTCAAATATTGAAATTTGTTCCTGAAATTCAACTTAACTACAATAGGCGTACAAGTACTACCTGAAGTGACATATGAAAAATTGCGTTGAGAGGACGAACGTCTGTTATACGTCCTACAAATCACACCGTGAATTAATGATGACAAATATATCTGAGCTCCTCTACAGATTTCTGACACAGAGTACACATATTTAGACGCAATGAATTTTTGACTTCCTGTACAATGACTATGAAGTTTTTACTGGGTTCTCGTTACCGTTGAGAACTAACTCAGACCACGTCTGTGAACCGGCCGGTGTGGCCGAGTGGTTCTAGGCGCTGCAGTCTGGAACCGCGCGACCGCTACGGTCGCAGGTTCGAATCCTGCCTCGGGAATGGATGTGTGGGTTTAAGTAGTTCTAAGTTCTAGGGGACTAATGACCTCAGATGTTAAGTCCCATAGTGCTCAGAGCCATTTGAACCATTTTGAACCACGTCTGTAAGTTTAATCGATAACAGATATTCTCTCATTGGAAATAAACTGAAGCGTAGGAAGAGAAACATAATTAAAAGATACTGATGTCACTTAAATGGCATGGTATACCCGAACCTGGTTTCCCATTGGATGCATATGTAAAAGAGTAAGCACCGGAGATAACTTTACTTCTAAAGCTCGTGGCAAGTATTTCGAATGCAAGGAGTTCAAGTTCAGGGGTATTTCTGTTAGTCGGTGGTTACGTCAGACAGGGAAAAGCGGGCGGCGGCACCGTAGAGGGGTGGCGTGGGCGGGCCGACAGGCGCGGGGGAGCTGCCAGCATAGCTCGTGTCTCACGTGTGGCTTGCCTCATGTTGCACGACACCGCCACGTCTCTAGCCGACTTTCGCTTTGCCTGGGCCACCAAAGCCATTCGAACTTCCAGGCTCAGCTCTTCTATGAATGAAGAAGTTAACAAATACTGCCGCGTCACAAACGAGGACAAGGTGAAACACTCTTGAAATTCAGCTCTTCCTATTTTCGGAGCTTGTATAGTTCACCAGTTGACAGCAGAATTTTTTAATTTTGGTAGTCGAATAAAATAAAGAAATATTGACTAATAACTGAGACAGCGGTAACGAGTAAAATAAGTTTTTAGAATGCTTCTAGTACAACGGTAAACAATGTGAAAGTTCCAGAATCTTAGAGTATCGTGTGGAATTTGTTACGTATAACAGTACTAACACAAAATAGCTGGTAGCGTTATGTAATGAAGAGTAATGAGGAACACTGAATATACTACAACACAAAGTGCTGAAACATGTGCGTGCAAGAGAAGAAGTATCTGTCGTTAGACGGAAATTTTCTCCAGATTCTTGATCTGCCAATAAAAACCTGTGTTTATAGATAAAAACTTAACGCATTTTCTAGTGTAGTCGCCTTTTAGCTCAATGAACTTTGGCCTGCGGTCTGACAGTGATTAGATCCAATCCATAAAGCTCGATTTTGTTGAGTCTGAAAAATTCCTCCATATTGCTTCCGCAACTGCTTCATTGAACTCAAGGTGTTTCCCAGTCACAACTTTCTTTGGACGTAAGAATAGCTGGATGTTAGAACGAGCCAAATTTGGTGAAAATAGTCTCTAAGGAGATTACCTTCCGTATACCACAAAATCTTGGTCACCGCCTCTCTGGCAGATGACATAGACTTTGCCTCATTTTTCTACAGGGCCACCAGCTTCATCCCGATGATTTCCTTACTGAGTGATTCCTGGTGTCTAGTACACTGTCATATCGGCGCACAAAATAGGCGGGTACCTTCGAAAGCGATCCAAAAATTGTCAGTAAATCTGGTTCGAATTTTTTTCAGCGTTTAACAAATACCATATCCCATGTTGAATAAATGACACACTGCAACAAATACGTAACAAGTCTACAAGGAATTCGCCCCTGCATTATTAACATCACTATAAGGTTGGTTTAGAGGAGCATGACAATATGGGGCTATACTTTGTGTTCTACCTTACGGCAGGTCTTGTCATGAGGGAAGACCCGTCAGAGATATCAACTGCATGAGCGCCTAGGGTAGTGATTCCAAGCCGGCCGGAGTGGCCGTGTGGTTCTAGGCGCTGCAGTCTGGAGCCGGGCGACCGCTACGGTCGCAGGTTCGAATCCAGCCTCGGGCATGGATGTGTGTGATGTCCTTAGGTTAGTTAGGTTTAATTAGTTCTAAGTTCTAGGCGACTGATGGCCTCAGAAGTTAAGTCGCATAGTGCTCAGAGCCATTTGAACCATTTTGAAGTGATTCCAGTGGTGGTTTCCTGTTGTCTTCCACTGATGATGATGAAATGATAATGAGGACAACACAACACCCAATCCCTGAGCGGAGATAATCTTCGACCCAGCCGGGAATCGAACGCGGGACCCTTGGCGTGACAGATCGCCGCGCTAACCACTCAGCTATCTTTTTTTTTTAATATATATATATATATATATATATATATATATATATATATATATAAAAACCTCATTTTGTTCACTTTTGTTCGTTGCATCTGCTCGGGGCGGACGTCGTAAGACATCCGCTTAAGTTCGTTGTTGATTGATTAACTCATTTTTTTTTTATTACAGAGGCCAACCGGCTCTCTGACCAAACACGCTGAGCTACCGTGCTGGCTATCGGGGCGGACTTGGGGTATTAGGAGTAGTGTAAACAACAACGAAAATATGTGAATATGTGCGCTGACAACACATTGATAAATTCACACTATAAACAACTACCACCACCTCTGACATTCGATACGAGGACTACAATAGACACGGACATTATGTAAAACCAACTAAAATACGAGGTGGAGATGCACGTATCATCATATCGTGATCATGCGCAATATTGCAGATTGCCGGATCAGGGCCTATTGCCGCTAGATACTTCTCCACCTCATGTAATATATATATATCCAGGTTACCTTCCATTCAGAAGGCTGTTGCACCCAGCGACTGTTACATTGACTTGTAAATAATAGATTTCAGCTATCAGTCGTCCTTTTGAAATTTTATTCGCAGATCTAGATTTCAGCTAGATGCTAGCCATTCTCAATGCAGTATCATTTTTGATCATTGCATGTAATGCCTGTTGATCGGGCATTGATCAAAAAGGATACTGCATTGAGAATACAGTTCAATGAACTGTGGATGAAGCCCGACCAACAGGCATTACATGCATTGATCGTAAATGATAGTGCATTGAGAATGGCTAGTTTCTAGCTGAAATCTAGATCTGCCAATAAAATTTCAAAAGGACGACTGATAGCTGAAATCTATTATTTACAAGTAAATATATATAATCAGCTTCTGGTCATTAGCGAACTATAGTTAGAGAGAGAGAGAGAGAGAGAGAGAGAGAGAGAGAGAGAGAGAGAGAGAGAGAGAGTGACCAGGGGGGCGGGGGGGGGGGGGGGGGGGCGAGAAGGAGAAGAAAAATGTCCTCTATCTCTGTCATACCACTCACCAAACGTATAAAATTCGCCTACATACGATACGTAGCAGCCATAAGAAGTAACCGACGGAGCCACATCGATCACGAGACACTTTCCACGCTGGAGAATGCAGGCCCAGCCTTGTTAAGATATAACGCGCCAGAATGCACGCTGTATTAACCGCTGCCATAAGTTTTATTACATGTCTCGCTAGTTCCCTGAGAATATTTCACATAATGAGTTGCTACTAACATTCCACATACTAGCAAAGTTCTCACGTAAAGAGATTAATAAGCAAATCAATCTATCTTTTAAGGACATTTTTCGCTATGCGCTGATTGATTTTCGCGAACAAGAAAACGAGCGTAGGAATTGCAAATGCTTAAGAAAACCATTACATGGCAATTTGATAGTTCTCTACGAAGAAAAAGATGAAAGACGAAGTAAATAATACGGTTCCACTTCTTCTATCTTTCATTTCCATTACATGTGGACCGCCGTGAAACACTTTTGTTGCAGATAATTCTCGGTGTGCTGTGCAAAGGTGATCTCCAGTTGAGAGCGAAAATGCTGATGGAAACGTATCCTTGTATCTTGTGATGAGCTTACAGTTCCAATTGCGTGGTAATTTTGAGTGAGCTTACCTTCTCATAATTTGTCGTAAACTGCTGTACTTTAGTGTAACCAGAGTCACATCACGCTGAGCGGCATTTGAAACTGTGTTGCCTACATAATTGGGCTAACTGTCACGGTAACACTGTTTTATGTTGTCCTCAGATTACACTGACTGTTCACAGATTGATTCTTGCAGGGAAGATAAGCGCCACTACCCCATTTTTATAATGCTATTTATTTGCATACATAGCGCTACCGGTTTGGAACTGAAAGGTTCATCATAAGGTGGACTGTTCACGTTAAGATACATCTTTGTTGTAGTTGACATTTGTTTTCACTTACTATTCCCCTAAACGGTGAAAATTGCTTGAGGTGGTTGTGCCCTACAACCAAAACATGGTGTTAAGAAGTGTCTGTTTAACTGTAACTGTGCCTCGTAACGATTTCAAACAATTTAAGAAATTATTTAAGTGAAAATGTTTCAGTTACCTAAGTTTAAAATCTGGCCAAAAGGTACGCACAAACTTCCTCGGCAACGATGCAAAAGCGTTATCCTCGGACTCGAGAACGCTTCAAGATCTCGAAACAATGCAAAAAAGGCAATAGTTCAGAAATTAAAGTGAGGTATAAGATGGGTTAATGAGTGGCACCAAATTTCACCACAATTCTGCCCAGGGCCACTGTCGACGTGTAACACTATCGGAAGGTCACCACATCCCCTCTTGCCTACATTTGACTCCTTCGTTTGACGCCTCTGCGACGGAACTCAGAACCGCGATGCTCAGCCGTGCAGTCACGCGGTTTTCTTAGGAGTGTTCCAGGAAAACATTCCAGGCGTATCGCGCATGAAAGGCACGAAAAAGCCGCAGGGGGTGGGTAAAGAGCGTCAAAAAAAGAAAAAAAAACAGTTTACAGTGCAATGAGCAACAGGAAGACGTTCTTCATAACCTTCGACACTACTGACACCCTCGGGCATTCCAACCCTTCTCTAAGGACATTATGGGGCTGCATCCCCATGGAACGTGATCTCATCCGTTTGAAGCGCAGCGCGACCGCAGTTTTTGATCTCGTGTGCGGGTTGGAAGTATTTGGGACAGTTCAAAACTGACGAAATTTGAACGTGATCCGAAGCAGCAAAGGGCGCTTCCTCTTTTTCAGCGCTCCTATTTTTTTGAGAGAAATTTCAAACTTACGCGCCACCATGGCTGAGAATCATGGGGTTTCGGAAAACTGAACCCGTAATTCTGTTGCGCAGTGTATATACAGGTTGTTAGGGATATAAGTTCGGGTATTTTGACTGGTGAATGAAGATAGTGTACTGAACAACATTACGTCAGTATTTACTTCGCTTGCAGACTAATAATTATAGCTACTAGAAGTAGTATGTTTTTAGGTTAGTAGCTCCCAGTACATGTGGCAAGAGCAAGCCGTTAATGCGAATTTTGCCTTGGGCAGCAGGTCAGGTGTTGAAGTATGGATACGTGGACGCAAAACGGTTACTGTATACTTTCAGGTGTACACCACTTAGTGGTGTAGTTACAACCATACAGAAAACATCAGTTCGTTAATTATGTGACGTGTTTGCATGAAAACTGTTACTGGCAGAGAAAAAATCTAACACACTGAATAGGGATCATATTAAGCTACCAATGACCACAATATCTGCGGTTAATCACCTACATCCCGGAGTGTTGAGTGTCGTTTGTACACTGATCAAAAGAATTAGGGGAACATGACTTTGGGCGTCTGCCATATTCCACTGGACAATAATTGACGACTGTGTATATTACCAAATTGTACCTTTATCTTTCACAAATGAAGTACACAACAAAATTCACTACATCCTGGACTGTTTGCACAAAAAAAGCTGTAATGATCAACATGTGTCGAAAATAGTCATTCATCCCGTCATACCGGGTGCTTTTCATTCGACTTAGAGAGTTTCAGTAACGTGTATGCCCTCTGTGATCGTTTATCACTCCCTGACACCTACGTGGCATGCTCCATATAAGTCTACGGAGGTCATCCTGTGGTATCCGTTCCCATTCTTCAGTGAGAGCCCATGAGAGTTCTTGGAGAGTGTGTTGTGGAACAGGACGACCACAAACAAGTCTATGAAGCATATGCCACATATGCACAATGGTATTTAGGTAGCGACCCACTACTGGACATTGCATTATTTTCACTGTACAGGCTTCGAAAGAGATCCCTGCTGACGCCTGCCACATAGGCCCTGGCATTAGAAGTAATTAAGGGCCACAACCGTTTACAACGGCCACCACATGTTCCAACAGGAACTGTTCGATGTACTGCCTGGCGGTAAGGCGACCATGGAAAAAGACATGATTCATATGGTTGTTGCCACTTAAACCTCCCCACAACATCACAGAACCTTGGAAACCGTCGATTTCCTGCACACGAACACGATCATCACCTTGCGTCAGAGGATATCTGGATATGTCAGTGAATAACACGTTTCGCCAGTGACAATGTTGCCATTTGGCATGGGAACAGCAGAACTGAAGGTGAGCTGCAAGATATTGTCGTGTCAGGCAGGGTATTCTAACAGGATGTCTGGGTCGTAAGATCGTTTATCATAACCTGTTCGTTACAGTCTGATCGGACACAGCGGCTCCAGTGGCCCCTCTGAGATCGTCTTGCCGTGCTGTGACGGTATCCGTACGACGCCGCAACGCAGAGATGGCCAGGTACCAGTCCTCACGCGGCGTTGTAATGCGTTGGCGACCTTGTCCAACTCGCCTTGTGTACTTACCGGTCTCCCTGTAGTTTGTCCACAATCTATGGATGACACCTGGAGAGGCATTGGCATATACAGAAACACGTCCGAAAGTCCATCCTTCTTGGATCAAACAGACCGACCTAGCAACTTACGCCACATTAAGATGTCGCATTGCATGTTCTTGGTTGAATACAACATCCACAATTGAGAACTGCCATCTATGTACCTCACTAGAAAACACTGGAACACGGGTACGCACTTCTTTCTGAGGGCTCACCTGACTCTATAATGCATGAAACAGCCAATAGACTGCAAATTATTTTAATTACTGCCTACGTTGAGAGCGAAGATTTCAGGCCATGCGATAAGACCAAGGGTATTGCCTGTACCAAATTAGATTTAACCTGTCGCTCGTTCATACAAGTGTTTCCCTAATTCTTTTGAATACTGTAGTAATTGATTCTTTAGGTATGTAAATGCTAAGTTTGCGTAGAGTTCGACCATCCTGTCTTAACTGTGAAATGTTGTACTTCACATACATTCTTGTTTGAAGGACTTAAACGACAAGAGGGATTTTTTTTCTTTGAAATAGGTTTTCCAGAGGTTTCTGTCTGCAACGTTGTTTCTCACTTGCTACTTCCGTCAACTCTTTCTTGGTGATTGACTAGAGACTTACTTCATAGGGGATATTGTCTAGTCCTGGACATACTTGTTTCGGCGTGTTTATTATTATGTCATCTATTTGTTCGTTCGACATTGATTCTGGCAAAGTAGCAATAATTTCGTATGATAGACATATCTACAATGTTGTAATAGCTGTTTTTGTATTACCAAATGGTCGTGCTCCGTGCAGCCTTCGGAAACGATCTTTTATCTCTTCCAGGCGAACACATTCGTCCCTGTGTGGAGACAGGGTATTACCTATATATCTGTGTTTTCATCTTTTTCCTTTTATTGTGAGGTGATAAATGCTACAATTCTCATCTGGTAAGGCCCCAATAATCCTTGCATCCAGTGATTTTCTCTTAGTTTTCCTGCAGCTATGAAATTATCTTTTTTAATTTTTCAAATCACTTGCTCGATTTTCCTTGCTATCTACTTTTGCCTGCGTTCATGAGTTAGAAGGCAGTAATATTCGGTGTCCCTTCTCCTGTCGTCATTTAGCCTGCAGGCTACAATTTTATATAGATTTTGGAGAGCAAGATATCCCACCAATCAACAGTATCACGAAGAAACGTTTTCGGCTGACCCACAACCGATAACGAGCACAGAACTCTACGCATGTTATTTGGAGTATCTAATAGTTTAATTTCCATTATCCTCTGCTAATTACGCCTTTATTATCCTTTGTCTTTTTCTGTAATAATTACGGTGCGGTGGTCGGAGAAGCTGATAGGGATGATGTAACCTTGCACATCAGTTCATGTTGTGGCATAGATTCCATCAAGCCTTGATGCTGCTACTGCCAAAACGTACGTCTAGTGAAGTTTGCATAATAACAAGTCATTAGAAACCTAGGAACCTCTATAGACGTTCTAAATGTTGTTTATTGTAAGAAATTTTGCTGTTTCTGAATCTAGAGTTAGTGTTGAAGCTCTTCGATAGAAACAATAGCTTGTTGTACAAAAAAAGCATGAAATCAGAGGCTCTCAAGGGTACTATTATATGTACTAAACATATCATATGTTACTAAGTTCAGCTGTGAGATCAGGAAACTAACCTTGCTTTACTGCAGATTCTGATTACTTTATTTCATAGTGACCAAATATTAGCTACGTTGCTGTCAATTTACTATTGCTGCTATGAATGCTAACGAAAAACTACACGCAATCTAGATCTCCGTAGTGTTGTTTCTATAATGTAATGTATAATGATGCTTATGTCAACAACTTTAAGGCTGTATAGAGCATACACTGACTTAATGAAATTCTGATACTACGTACTGAGGTGGGAGAAATGTATATTATTTTAATAATGTTCTGAACAAACTGCAGTTTGTTACTAAAGTTATGAACTAAAATCATATTACGCAAAACCTAAGTAGCATAATTATTGACTTGTTGTTGTGACTGATACTTTCAAATGTAATAAAGTTTTTTATCTGGCAAATTTGAAAACTGCTGTTTGCCAATGCAAGTTATCTATGAAGCCAGAAATTAGTGTAGTTTTACCCATTAATTGTTGTTGTTGCTCTTGTTGTTGCTGCTCCGCATATGGAGAGCTCTTAACATCACGGTTATCAGCGACTGTACGCTGACTGTGTGAGGCGAATGGGGCTATAGCACACAAAATGAGGATAACAAAGTACAACATAAGACCTCATACTCCCTTGTACTCTTCTTTACATGAACACACAGACTCCTCTGAACGGTACAATGGAGCAAGCAAGTCAACTCAGACCATTACAACAAATGGTATCTGATCTGGGCAGCCACTAAGAGGCAAGTCCAGAAAAAAAGATTGGCGGCTCATAAAAATAGTAACTGGATGAGGCAGTCGTTCTCTAACATACTAAAAGCGTCGACCTACGAGCTTAGGGAAAAGTGAAGACAAAACACAAAATCGTGAAACACGTGCCACATACAATTCAGTATCACCTAACAATTGACGGAAGGTCCGTCGGTAAACCACCTTGAACCCTCTCGTCATCATATAAAATACAATAGGTTAAAATGTGGCTAACAGTAATCAGCACACAACAGGCGTCACAAACAGGCGGTTCTTCGTCTGAGAAGGAAGCCTTGGATCAGAGGCTGTGTCCTATTCGAAGTCGCGTTAAACAGACTTCATCAAATCTAACTGGCCGGAAGGAGGTTCACCATGGCATCACAGACTCTTCATTGACCGCAACTTATTTTCCGTCTCGTCCAGTCACTCTTCCTCCGAAAGACGCATGACAGACCGCAGCAAAGACAGCGCAGCGCGCAGAGGCTGGGAAGGGTACATGCCTCCTTGACCGTGGTATCGGCCAACTCATTCCCACGGATTCCCACGTGTCCTGGTACTGAACAGAATGAGCGTAAGAAACCTCCCTTAATTTGGCTATGTGGCTGGGCAGGTCTTGCGTGTTGTAAGATATAATTAATGTAGGTATTGTTATGAGCTACCCATTCACTCTATTCTTCACATTCTGAACTTCTGTAACAACGTCGTCTGTCCATTCCCGTTGTAAGACACTGGTGCCCTCATCTATGAGGTTCTTACATGTTAGCACCACACGGCTAGAATTTAAGGTTTTATGCAGTTCAACAATCATCCAATGCTGTGGCTTTCAGAAGTCTCTGTATTTACTTTGAAGTGGCCATTGCAATCAACAGTGTACCATTACAAAGCCTTTTTATTGTCTTCAGACCACTCGTAATACCATCTATACCTTTCTGGATGTAGAATGAAGTCACCTTAGTAAAGATACCCTCGTCTCCTTCAACTACCACAAAAACATTTTGATACACCCGTGCTCTGTTACTATAACTGATTCTGCATTTCTGAGGAGTATGCTCAGGAGATGTAACCTCACGGCTTCTCTTATTGGGATGGGTAATGGCGCTCACCAGTGGCCCACCCGATCCACTGGGAACAGTTTTTGAAGAATTAAGAGCACGGTCGTCCCACGAGCACACAGCGAACGGATGTCCATGGAGACAGAGCCCCACTTGCCTGGGTAAGCCTTGTACAACTGAGGTGCGGCAGGTGCCCCAGATATCGGCCGCTTGCGACTGTTCTGCCTTAACAGACATGCATTCCACGAGCGCGCAGCACACCTTAGGATTGAAGTGACATCAACGCTCCACCGCCGCACCGAATGGTGGTCACTGAAGCATCCCTAGAGCTTAGGGTGACAGAGGACTGGCGGCACTTACCAGCCCCCGGCTCAGGAACCCCGGAGTCGCCAAGCCCGTACTCAACGAACAAATGTTGAACGTCTGAGGTTTTACCCATTAAATGTCCCTGTGAAGAATATGTACAATTAATATTGCATTTTTACCAGCTGACAAACTCTAGTCAACACAAATGGCTTTTTCACCTACAATCAAATTTCAGGTTTCAATGCTTAAATGTTTCATGAGATAATGACGTTAATTCAGCCAAGAAACCTTTATGTATTTAACAGTGATTCTGATTAAGGCGGCTACTGAATAACAAAAATTTAACCTTCTATGCCTCGGGCATGGCTGTGTGTGATGTCCTTAGGTTAGTTAGGTTTAAGTAGTTCTAAGTTCTAGGGGACTGATGACCTGAGAAGTTGAGTCCCATAGTGCTCAGAGCCATTTTTTTAACCTTCTACTTTATGTTTTACCAAGATCAATTATTATGAAAAGAAAATCCTCTTTTACATATAAATAATGCTTAAAGTTCTTGCCTTGGTTGCTGACGTTGCGTTTGACTATACTTTCTAGCATTGCTCACGTAACGATGAAGATTGAACTTGGGGCTGCTGAATGTGAAAGCTAGAAACGTTTTGCTTATTTTACTCGTGATATGCCAGCTTCGTCTTGAAGTATTCGTATGTAAACGTCCATTTTCAGCTGGTAATCATTGTTTATAGAGCAATAACGCCTTCACAGTTTCCTTGTCCTCTCGTCGTGTAGTCATCTGTGCATACAAAACCATGGTATCGCGTCGTTACTCGTTAAATAACTTGAAGCATGAATTTCACTTCACAGTTAAGCTTTTCCTTTTATCACTACTTAGATACATACTAAGTCTTTCCCTGCAGTTTTTATCACTTTCAGATTGGTATTACGCTATCAGTTCCGTTTAAATTATGGGCATGCAGTGAAATGATGTTAACGCAACCACGCTATATCAGCAACATTCATATTTGCCTTCCTTCCTGCTATAGTGGCCTACGCTCCTCATTCTTGTCACACTCCACGTCATTTCTACACTCATACCAACTGTACAACACTATTATTACAACTAAGGAGGATTCGTATCTACAGCAATGCACACACAAAATTACAATTATTGTAACTTCACACAATTACGTAAATTATTTACAAAGAAACTTCTTGTCATTTTAAGCAAAAAAGGTTTTTTAAACTTTGTTGGCGTATGAAGCAGAATATTGTCATATTACCGTTACAAAAAGTCACTTAATATACCGGGAAAGTTTACACAGTCACATTACACTGAGGTGACAAACATCATGGGATAGCGATGTGCACATATACAGATGGCGGTAGTATCGCGTACACAAGGTATAAAAGGGCAGTGCATTGGTGGAGCTGTCGTTAGTACGCAAATGATTCATGTGAAACGGTTTCCGACGTGATTGTGAGCGCACTATGGGAATTAACAGACTTCAAAAGAGGAATAGTAGTTGGAGCAAGACACATGGACTATTCCATTTTGGAAATCTTTAGGGAATGCAGTATTCCAGGGTCCACAGTGTTAAGAATGTGCCGAGAATATCAAATTTCAGGCATTACCTCTCATTACGGACAACGTAGTGGCCAACGGCCTTCAGTTAACGACTCACTGCAGGGGTGTTTGCATTGAGTTGTCAGTGCTAACAGAAAACAAACACTGCGTGAAGTAACCGCAGAAATCAACGTGGGACGTACGAAGAGCGTATCCGTTGGGACAGTCCGTATAAATTTGGCGTTAATGGGCTATAGCAGCAGAACACCGACGCGAGTGCGTTCGCTAATAGTACAATATCACCTGCATCGTCTCGGGTTCTTGAAGGTATCGGTTGGACCATGGGTCCCGATTTCAGCTGGTAAGAGACGATGGTAGGTTTCAAGTGCGGTGCTAGCCCCATGAATCCTTGGACCCAAGTTGCCAGCAAAGTACTGTGCAAGGTGGTGGTGGCTCCATAATGTTGTGGGCTGTGTTTACATGGAATGGATTGGGTCCTCAGGTCCAACTGAACCGATCATTGCCTGTAGATGGCTATGATCAGCTACTTGGAGACCATTCGCAGCCATTCGTGGACTTCATGTTCCCAAACAACTATGGAATTTTTATGGATGACAGTGCGCCATGTCTCCGGGCTACATTTGTTCGCCATTGGTTTGAAGAACATTCTGGGCAGTTCGAGCGAATGATTTGCCCAATCAGACCGCCCTACACGAATCCCATCGAACGTTTATGGGACATAATTGCCGGCCTTTGTGGCCGAGCGGTTGTAGGCGCTTCAGTCCGGAACCGCGTGACTGCTATGGTCGCAGGTTCGAATCCTGCCTCGGACATGAATGTGTGTGATGTCCTTAGGTTAGTTTGGTTTAAGTAGTTCTACGTTATAGGGGACTGATGATATCAGATGTTAAGTCCTATAGTGCTCAGAGCCATTTGGGACAAATTGAGAGATCTGTTCGTGCTCAAAGTCCTGCACCGGCAACACTTTCGCCATTATGGACGGCTGTAGAGGCAACATAGTTCACTATTTCTGCGGGGGACATACAACGACTTGATGAGTTGATGCCAGGTCGAGTTGCTGCACTACGTCGGGATAAAGGAGGTTCGGCACGATATTAGGAGATATCCCATTATTTTTGTCACCTCAGTGTACTTCATAATATACGTATTAATTACTGTCCTTTGTTATTAAGGCTATTTATCTGTTCTCAAAATATAGTCAAAATTGGAGTTGGAAAACTACTGTAGGCTACCGTAGGCTACCATAAATATGCATGCACTACGATGGTTTTACCAGTAGACTTGGTCAGTGAAGGTCCCAGAAATTTTTATAATTACAGTATATTAAATTGCACTTGAGTGCGGAATTTGCTCATTAAATAAAAG
This sequence comes from Schistocerca piceifrons, assembly GCF_021461385.2. Lineage (NCBI taxonomy): Eukaryota > Metazoa > Arthropoda > Insecta > Orthoptera > Acrididae > Schistocerca > Schistocerca piceifrons. The sequence continues at coordinate 501,106,994 of NC_060149.1, read as the reverse complement.
GAACCACAATATCTTAAATTGCTCCTGAGTACAGCATTTGCAAATTATGTACAAGGATTATGAGAGCTAGCCATAGTTGCGCCGAGTAGCCGTGCGGTTTGAGGCGCTCTGTCTTGGATTGCACGGCCCCTCCCGCCTGAGGTTCGAGTCTTCCCTCGGGTGCGCGCGCGCGCGCGCGCGCGCGTGTGTGTGTGTGTGTGTGTGTGTGTGTGTTTTTTGTTCTTAGCATAAGTTAGTTTAAGTGGTGTGTAAGTCTAAGGAATGATGACCTTAGCAATTTGATCCCTTAGGAGTTCACACACATTTGAACATTTTGAAGCTAGCCGCAAAAATGTTTATTCAATTATGTGATTATTCACAAACATTTATTTTAGGAACTAAAAATGCATTTGGACAGCGGTTGTATAGGTACAATTTACAAACATCCATTATTTGTGGATGATGATAATAATAATAATAATAATAATAATAATAGGTGCATTATAAGTAATAAGGATCTCAGTGACGTTACTAGGGATTTGAAATCGCGTTTGATATGGGACAAAACGAAACTAGCAGGAAGATTTGACAAGACAGCTGTAGTGCATTTATCGGGCGATAATCGGCTTGCTCTTGGTGCGCTGGAAGACGCGCTGCAGGCATTTTGGGCACAGACAGCTGGCTCCATCTCCCGCGATCTGGCGGCGCGTAGGCAGCGAGTGGTGCGCGTATTTGGCAACTGCCTGCGCTCGATGTCCGACGTTGGCGGCAGTGGCTCTCAGAGGTCCACCAGGAAGTGTAGTCTTCAAACCGAAAGTGTCCCGCCCAAGGTGACCTCTTTACCTGCTCCAAAGCTACGACCCTGGCCGTGGCCATACACTCGATTGGCTGGCTCATACTGTTCTTCTGGCCAATCAAATCATTGTTCGTTGTCATTGTGAAAGACTTTGGTACCGCCCGCAATTGTTATCCTAAGAAGGAAGACCACATGCAGATATTATGAGTGGAATTCCTTTACTGGGCAAGCTCCATGTTGCCGGTTAGGAACAGATATCCTCTGTCCCGTCCATTTGTCAGGTCCTCCTCATCAGCTGACATCTACTTTCAGTTCATCATGACAGTGTGTCAAATCTGCGGTTCTTTTCACACTTCTCTTGGTAGGAGACCACACGCGAAAGTTAGAAAGGCTTTAATAACTAGCGTTCCCTCGTCTGTCACCCTGTAAGCATCCTATCTCCAGTTTTACAACGTGTCTGAATCTGCGCAACTTCCTCTCTCCTCAACAGCACAGAAAAAACGTTCTGGCGGACGAATGCACTTCCGTGGATATCCTGCGCGGGTGTGCAGCGAGGGGAGGGGACAGGACCCTATCCTCTGGACCACTGTGAAGCTGGATTTTTGACGAGTAGCCTCGTAGTTATAACGACCCATTTGCTTATAAAATTCTATCCACGGAAATAAAATTTTATCGAATTAGGACAGCGCCTGTTGCTAATTTTTCCTCTGTACATCCGTCCCGTTTTCTGGGCTTTACATCCTACTGCAACCCATTCAAAGTGCATAGCTGCCAGTTAAAAAACAGTTCAAATGGCTCTGAGCACTATGGGACTTAACAACTGAGGTCATCAGTCCCCTAGAACTTAGAACTACTTAAACCTAACTAACCTAAGGACATCACACACATCCATGTCCGAGGCAGGATTAGAACCTGCGACCGTAGCAGTCGCGCGGTTCCGGACTGAAGAGCCTAGAACCGCTCGGCTACCACGGCCGGCGCTGCCAGTTCCTTAAAGACTAATGCAAAATTTTCGATAGCCAATCATGGGCTTTAAACAGTGATAAAACTGCACTGTGGACACACCACAGACTTATGAGTATTGCAGTACTGCAGTGCCTGTGTTGTTAAGAAGTACAATGTAATGTTCCTTCGGACATGCATTCATTTACGAAGGAAACAGGCATTAAGACGACCACAGCCGTCATGAAATACCTGAAATGTATTCGCAGTTGCGAATACGGACAACCATCAGCTGATAACAACGAGCCGAACATCGTACTTCTTAACAACACAGGCACTGCAATAGTGATTTTATCCGCCGATACTAGGCAGCGATTTTCAATCTGAATGTCCTTCCTTGTGGGGGAATTACATACTGCGTGCGAGAGCAGGTTACGAAGCATTAACGACGACATACGGAAGTTTCGGTCTAGCCAAGTGTGGCACACAGATAGCCAAAGCGCTTAAAGCGACTGCTCGCGTAAAGCGGGAAATCCGGGTTCGAATCACGGTCCAGCACATGTTTTCATTGTCGTCATTCCATTGTAAAACTGATGGTTGTCCATAAGCGTAAATGCGAATAAATTTCATTTGTATGTATTGTTTTTCAGTGCGGCGCCACGAATCACTTGTTCGTTACGCAACAGGAGCAGTTTACAAACACTTAAGTCAAACTCATCTCTCATTCAAAACTCAGTACCGACGTAATAATTTTCTGAACACTAATTATCCTTCTTAAGACATTCAGTTTAGCAGCTTCTACTACCTGCACAAGTTCGATCCAAATGTTTACTGCCTCAGACGGTAGAACCACGGCCTACCAACACGTGCTCTCGCTGTTATTGAGGTGCCAAGAGGGCTACAGAGATGGAGTGGCTGTATAGCTGCGTCGGCCCATTGGCAACGCAGCCTACCGGTCGTGGCCGCCGAGCCCGGCGCTTTGCCAGCAACAGCCGTACTCGAGCCCATTACATACACAAAGGATGGTAGTCGCCCTCGCCGCAACCACCACTGGCGAAACACCTGTTTACATTTAGACAGCTGCCGGATCTCGTCCGTTCGGTTGGGTCAAACAGGAAGCGAGGTCTGTCGCTGACCCTGATAAACGACGGCGTCATCACGGTTAAAAATCCCGCAGGAGTTTGTATCGGACTACAGCACGCGAAGGAAATGTAACGATTTCCTGAAATGTCGAAGAGACGAAGTACAGAAAATATCTGACGAAACTGTTGAATTAATTAAACGACGTAAAAGACTATATTACGTTAGTTAAAATGGCTCTGAGCACTATGCGACTTAACTTCTGAGGTCATCAGTCCCCTATAACTTAGAACTACTTAAACCTAACTAACCTAAGGACATCACACACATCCATGCCCGAGGCAGGATTCGAACCTGCGACCGTAGCGGTCGCTCGGTTCCAGACTGTAGCGCCTAGAACCGCACGGCCACTCCGGCCGGAATTACGTTAGTCATACTCTGAGTCATGAAGAGTTGTCTGTCGAAGGTGGAAGGAACTTAAAGATACGTGTATTTAATTGAAATGCAGTACACTGAAACTGCACAGTATTACGAAAGACTACTGTATTACAGTACTTATTTAAATTGTAAAATAACCGAAAAGGTTAAATTTAAGAGTTCCTGTGCAACAGACGAAGCAGCTCAACAATTCGGTCTTCAACTCCACCGCATTGTTTATATGACAATCAGCTCTGGCAGCATGTTGAATACGTCTACATCGGTTTATCTTTCTGCTTTTTGTTCTAATTCCAACCCCTTGAAGCCTCTCTACACGTTCTTGTGGCCCTATTGATATCTTCATGACTGTCACTAGAGTTGCGCTCTAGCAAAACTATGGTTCAGTAGTTTTAGTACATCAAATAAATGACGTAGTAAATGGTATGATTACCTGTAGTATTGATAGCACAGGTAGGAAGAGAAACAAACGAATGTGTAAGAGAGAAACCGGGAGCGGACGACTTTTTTTTTTGTTTCATTGTTTATTTTGCAAGTAATTAGAAACGTACATTATTCAGCATTAGTCCATTGTGTATTTTATACCCACAAAAAATATAAATTTTATTTGATAAGTAATAAAATTTAGTTGATCGCGTAACTACTGCAATTATTTTTGATGAAAATAAACTTACATGGAAAAACATAAAAATATATACATAATTATTGTTGTGGTTTTGTACTGAATAGAAGGCAAGAGGTTTCTGTTACTACTGATAAACGCGAAAGTTGTTTATGAACAATAGGAACATGTTTTATGTAAATTCGACGAAGTTGTGAAACTATGTTTGAAGTATTTTGGTTTTGCGTTTTTTTGTTTTTTTTTTTTAATTGTACCTTTTGTTGAGGAAACTTCCTTTTGTAGCGCTGTGTGACAGATCTCTACTGCTTTTCGTTCTTATTAGTACAACATTCCTCTATTTCACGTTACAAATCAGCAATTTTCGAATAAAACCTGGATTTCAGTTTTGCTGTAGGTACTGTTTATTTTCAAGTAACAGACACGAGGATAACTATATAGGACAAAAATATTTCGTAGGTTACCTGGGCCTTTATACATTCTCATTCAGTTGCTACAGACTTCACCGCTTCTGGTTTTTAGCGCAATCTAGTAAGACACTGCTCGCGTACGTAAAGAATGAGATCGTCATGAGGTAACGCCCGTCTGGTATACGACACACCTAACGCACGGTCGCAGGTTCGAATCCTGCCTCGGGCATGGATGTGTATGATGTCCTTAGGTTAGTTAGGTTTAACTAGTTCTAAGTTCTAGAGGACTGATGACCTCAGATGTTAAGTCCCATAGTGCTCAGAGCTATTTGAACCATTTTTTTGTGTGCTTCTTAGAGGTTAAATAAATGCCGTCAGACAACCGTCTCCACCTACATGCTCTAAATTTTTATCCGTTGGATACATTCGTTCAACTGAACATTTTATTAAAAATAGTTTGGTGACCACCTTTACACCGTAAAATAAATATTCTTCTTAACGAAGCGTAGTTTCTTGCTGAACGTAAGCGCGTAATGACAGTGTTGTCAGCTTCGTGCAAATGGTTCAAATGGCTCTGAGCACTATGGGACTTAACATCTGCGGTCATCAGTGCCCTAGACTTAGAACTACTTAAACCTAACTAATCTAAAGACATCACACACATCCATGCCCAAGTCAGGAATCGAACCTGCGACCGTAGCGGTCGCGCGGTTCCAGACTGAAGCGCCTAGAACCGCTCGGCCACACCGGCCGGCTGCTTCGTGCAAAACACAGTGTAGACTTAATTTACATTGAAATGCAATTTCGTACACACGTAAATGAAATAAACAATTTACTAACAATGATCTGGTAACCAGACAAATAATATAACATAAATTTTACCTTCCAAAAAAATTACTTTGTCCTTTATTTAAGCATTTGTTCAAACTCTTGACCATGGACTGAAAGGCAAATTTGCAAACGCCGTTCGAAAGAACGATGAACAGGTGTAATTACGGTGGATGATATGGTAGGGCACGTACTTACGATTCGACAACATACATCGTCTACCGTAGTTGGGGGTACGTCATAGACTGTCTTGGAATGCTCCTCAACGAAATAAATCAAGAGGAGTCAAAATCGGGGAGCCTCATAGGCAATATGACAACAGAATTTCCTCCTATCCACTGTCCAGAAAGTTTTCATTCAGTATTTGCGCTGCAACACAGGACGGGTGCGCTGGACAACCGTCGTGTTGCAGCCACATACACTGTCGAATAGCCAGTGATAGCTCTTCTAGAAGCACCGGCAGAATGTTTGTCTGAAAGTGTGCGTACGAATGTCCATTTAGAACGCCTGAGATGAAGTAACGCCCCAAATGGTATTTCCTATGATAGCGCACCATACGTTTACACTCCACGGCCGTTGATATTGCACCTGAGGAAGCCGGTGTGGATTTTCAGCTACCCAGTAGTGCAATGTTATGCAAATTTACATTAACGTGGTTGGCAAACGTTACTTCATCGGTAAAGAGCGCACGTTGGAAAAAAATGTATGGTCGCCTCTCAGTTGCGGAAGGGCAAACTGACAAAATTCTGTACGATAATCGAAACGACGTTCGTAGAGTGCCTAATTTAGTGACATGATAGGGGTGGAAATTCTGTCGATGCAGGATGTGAATGACACTTGTCTGGCCGATTGCACGTATCTTGGCAATATGTCTCGTGCCAATACGCAGATTCATTAGCGTGGAAGCCAGAACACCCTCTTCGTGTTCTCTGTCAGTTGCAGTCTTCTTTTTGTCATCGTTTTGACGTTCAAGCAGCCTGTCCGCAATAGCGTCTTCATAATTCGCGCAATTGCCTAGCACCTCGGACACTGGCGATCCGTATGGATAGCCCTACGCCACTCAACCGTCTTTCGCATTTCTTTTACATTCACCATATAAAGGTAATACACCAACTTCTCCTCATAGGTGTACATGTCTGCACGCAACGAATGTTGAAGCAGAAACGAGCGTGTAACGTAGCAAGTTATTACGAAATAACATTCGATGCAAGGGCGCTGATCACCTCAATGTTGAGAGCCCATAAGCCCCAACACACCACAACATTCGATGCAGTAAGGCACGCAGCCGTGTAGCACGGTGGCTTTAGGATGGCTACGTTTTTTCTTCAAAAAAATAGTTCAAATGGCTCTGAGCACCATGGGACTTAACTGCTGAGGTCATCAGTCCCCTAGAACTTAGAACTACTTAAATATAACTAACCTAAGGACATCACACACATCCATGCCCGAGGTAGGACTCGAACCTGCGACCGTAGCTTTCGCATGGTTCCAGACTGTAGCGCCTAGAACCGCTCGGTCATTTCGGCCGGCGTTTTTTCTTCGCTCTGTCTGACAGCGTAGCTGACGTTACCAACCGTGAGAACGGTCTCAAGTAACATTCAGTCGATACGCAAATTCATATCCCCTATGAACCTAAATAAACCACAGTAATGATCATCCGATTTTGTTCAAACTTGGTACCCAATCTTTTGTTATTAAAGAAGGGGTCCTGTTAAAATAACAGATTTTTATCTATCATATTTACGGAGATTGAGACACGTTTTAAAACTTAGTTAGAAACAAGAACAGATTGGTTTTCATTATCAATAGAAGTCATAACAAAGCTCACAGTGTATAAAATCACTTAACTGGAATTTTCTTTTCAAAACTGTAATTACTCTACGTTACATAGTATAAAAAATCATTCAAAATTATTGTTTGTTTATTATTTTGTTGTGTGAATACATGGGAATGAATGAGAGAGTGTATGCGGGACATACGTTAAAACTTTTGTCATTTTATGCAAAACCTTATAAAATTGAACCGTGGGAAAATTGTGTTGCAACCATTGATGACGTATGTCGTGTGCTTGCTTTGGTTAGAGACTATCTGATTAATGGTTGGCTAAGGCAAGTTTTGCCGCGAGAATAATCTGGAAAGAACATTCTGATTGGTCAGTCAGATCAATAGCCAATACGGATTAAGCGGTTCCCGCGCACAGATAGTTAGATAGGCAGAGAGAAGAGGAGCGTTGAGATAGTCGCTCGCTAACCTGCTACAGAGTAACACCTTGTTAGATGTCTCCGAGAAAATAATACGTAAAATGAAGAAATAGTGAGTTCATTGCGTTTAAAACGTATCAGGACTAAGGCGGCTTAATTTACGAACATTTTGGGGAAAGTTTGATGTTTCTGAATAAGTTAGTTGAAATTTTATAAGCGGGTGATCTTTTGGTCGTAGAGACAATTCCAAGTGGCATAGTCCGTGTTCTTTATGGAATACTTTGGCGAGCACTTCTGAGATAGAAGACCACTGAAACGACCGAATGTTCACCCTGCTAATAGTGGTGAATCAGTGTCAGTTAGATTGCAAATTTAATCGGGTCGAACTTGCAGAAATTCTGGTTGCTTTTTAGTGTGAAAATATGTTGTATAGACTGTGAACTTGGAATGATTGCGCCTTTGCCTTATTAAATACGGACTTGATAGCTATTTCATGTGCTTTATTAAGAATGAAAAACCGTTTCAACAGAATTTTCAAACGCTTACTGCAATTAAACTGCATTCTCCTACCGCCCGAAATTTGTGAAAATGAACTTACAGGAACTGATTTGCAACTTGAGTTACGCGGCCTCTGCGTGCTAGGTATTAGGTAGTGGTTCATCAACGCTGCTTTACACTGCCTAGCGTGTATCTACTACTGCAGAGTGAAGGGACGTCGGAAGGAAGAAATATAGAGGTAGATGAACTGCTCGATGAAAGAGACTGAGAGAGAGGGCAAGGAGACGAAAGAACGACCAAACAACCCTGCCCCGCCGCAAGCGGTGTGCAATGCAGACTTTAAACAGGCAGATGTGTTGACATTTTGACACAGCGTTGCACTAGATCCCCGCGTGGCGGTGTTTGCACTCCTAATGCCGATTCTGGCCACCGTGCTCTCACTTTCTAGGACATTTCTGGAATTTTCTTACGACAGGTTTCAACGTCAACATTAACAAACATTATGTCACTGTAATTGTCTTCTCAAGAACTATCGAATGCAGTCATAAAAAGTATGTGGTTCCTTTTTTTTAAAAAAAAGTGCTTGTTTCAATATCTCCGTTGGTACCAGCGCTAAAAACATTAACCAAGCAAAAAAATGTGGGCCCCTCGACGCTGTAATATTTGCCGAAAGCAGGTTCGATATGTGTAAACGTTCAAGAAATGAAAGGGCTGTTACATCTTAGGTGACTCATGCTGTGTATCCTCCACTGCTAGTGCTGCCACCTGCCGCCTGTAAGCGGTTATTGCACGGTGACTTCGAACACAGGACCGTGTATAAAGGGTGGGAAAAGTCAGATGTTGAGCTATCACTGTGAACTCGTATGAGGTAGCATTATCAGCACGTGACAGAGTTTGAAAGGGGTCTCGTTGTGGGTATCGATGTGGCCTGCTGGTCGAATCGTGGATCATCCAGATTTTTGGGACTTTCGTATGTGACAGTGCCCCCCCCCCCCCCCCCACTAGACTCCATGGGAACATAAGGGCAGGCATACTCCCCGTCAACGTTCCGGTTGGTCACGTCCGACCACCACAAGGGAGGATCGCCATATTGTTCACCAAGCACATCGCTACCACTTTGATATCTGCGTTACCACCTGAGAACAAGTAATGGGCTCCCTGCAACACTCTGTATCATCTCACGCCGTTGGCTGGAGATCAGGAGCAGCCGGAATAGTGAATTACTGGGCGATACGTAGGCTGTCATTAACATATCACAAACGTCTATGTTTGAAGTGGTGCCGTGACCGGCAGATACGGACTGCTGATGAATTGCGTTAGAGACGTAGTTCTACACTACCCAGGATGACTATAATAGGCGATTGTGGCGGCGACCTAGGAAGAGGTCCCATTCTTCCAATATTTTGGAGAGGCTCAGCGGCGTTACTCTGGTCGTCATGCAGTGGCAAAGCAACAGGTACGAGTTCAGGCCACAGCTGGTAACAACTGAGGTAACACTGACGACACAGTGGTACGTCACGGACACCCTGTGTCCTCATGTGCCATTATCGTGGTGCAATTTTTCAGAAAGACAGCGCTCATCCACACAGGCACGTGCTTCTACGACCTGTCTTTGAAATGTTGCTATATTCCTGTGGGCAGCGAGATCTCCAGATCTGATCCTGATACGACATGTATGGGACCCGCTCGAAAGTAAAGTTCTTTCCAGTAGCAGTATGCAGGATATCAACGACAGGGTCAACAGTTGTGGGGCCAGCTTGCCTCAGGGGAGAAGTACAACGCCTTCATGATGCCCATCCGAACCGACTCGGTGTATGTACCCAACCTAGAATGGGTACACCGTCATACTGATAACTGGCCCCATACTGCAAAGTTCTTCATATATATATTTGACTCTGTTTTGTTATAGCTGAAATAAAATCCGACACCCTCCAAAACTATTAAGTTTAATATCGTTTCCTCTTCTCCTTCTCTGTGTTTCCCTTATTTTCACAGACAGTGAATTTCGTTCGTTCCGTTTGTTGCAGTCTTGATTCTTACCCTCTGCGTAGGATTCCAGGATCCTTCCAGTAATTTTTTTTTTTTGCACTTTTACTGAATTGTCATTCTTGTCGCATACCGTCTATCGGGCTACCTCTGTGCGTACAACTCAACTGTTCTCTTCGTGTTCTTTCTACATTCTTCGAATAGAAGTAGAGTATCTAATGTTACTAATTTTCCTTTGTTCGTCAAAAACATTCATTATTGTCAATGTAACAGGAATTCTACACACATGAGCGACACAGACAGAATGAAAGCTAAATTTGGTCTGTGCCCCTTTTATATCGCTATTGCGGTGGTGCAACACTGTCTTCCTCTTGACAAGACGTGATTTGATTCCTTATTTGGACACGAAACCACTAACATCCGCGTAAGATAGCAATAGGTTTCAAGTTCGTAACAGATAAATCCAAAGCTATAAATATTGTAGTTTCTCCGAAACCACTAACTGGGTTTTGAAGCGTGAAACTCCGTTGAACTTGGTCCTGTTGGAACTACGGCATTAGCAGTAGATACCGCTGTGGTTCTGTTATAAAAAGCGAAGTTGATACCAATATCTCTTTAATAAATATAGTTATGAGAAGAGACTATACGTCGTTCAACGAGTACTTTATCACAATTCATCACGTTACAAACAGACCTGTGATATTTTAAACGGTTCCGAAAATTTTTAAGGTGAATAAGAGGTGATTCGCCCTCTGTATTGTATACGCCGGCCGCGGTGGTCTCGCGGTTCTAGGCGCGCAGTCCGGAACCGTTCGACTGCTACGGTCGCAGGTTCGAATCCTGCCTCGGGCATGGATGTGTGTGATGTCCTTAGGTTAGTTAGGTTTAAGTAGTTCTAAGTTCTAGTGGACTGATGACCACAGCAGTTGAGTCCCATAGTGCTCAGAGCCATTTGAACCATTTTGTATTGTATACTATTTCAATTTTTCCGTCTACGGTTGCACTTCGGGCACATTCCTTGGGCTGATAATCCTCAAGCAGAGTACGTAATGTTTTACTCGAGCTACACCTTAGTACGATGGCACGATCGCCCAGGTTCCCTGTTTCAACAAAACATAAGTCAAAAAGAGTGCTTTAGAAAGCCGAATAAACAAAGCAAGTAGATACTTCACTTACATTTTTACGCAATATGTACCAAACTAAAAAAATTGTCATTGATATGTCGATCTGTTTACGAGACAAAGAGCTTTTCACTTCACCCCTGTAACAACCGTTGTTTTTGCCCGCTTCATACTTGGAATTCGTCTATAGCAGCACTCTTTCAAAATGCCATTATAGTTTTCAGTTTTTACAGAGCTCTAGGTTCAGAAATTTCTTATAGACTTATTTGTAAATCATTGATAACAATACAGCTTGTTTGTTGGATTTATCTGTTTTGCCGTTAATGTTTTATTCTGGTGTTTCTCTCGTATCATATTTAGTCTAAACTTGATTCCTAGGTAACAAAAATTCTTTAATTTTTTCTGTATCTTTTGATTGGTCATCATCGTCCCATATACTACTCTCAACGATTTTGCAATCATTTTGTTTGTACCTAAGTGAAATTCTGTACTAAGCAATGCGTCATTTCGGTTGAACGGTTTCCACTGTTCCTCTACAAGAACGGTGTTATCAAAGGACGTTAGCACTGATACCATTTGCGCCGACATTTTTATTCACATTGAGAATTCTTTTCTTCCTCTGTTGCTTTTTCGAAATAAAAGTCGAGCAGTCATGGTAGTAAACTGCCATCTTGCACTAAACATACGTGAAGAGATGTTGTTCGTAGATTTCCATTTTTTATTATTTATAATTCAAATTACGCGTCGTTTTTTGCACGTTACCCAATTCGTTCTCGGATTCTGCACATAGTATTGCTAAAAACATTCTCTAGTTTTCATTTAAATAATTTTTTTAGAGCAGTATATGCAGAACATCGCCAATATACGTAGAAAGTGTGAATCACATGATGACGTCGTAAGCAAAAATAACTTCAAAATACTACTTCTAAGTCAGATTTAAAGTAAACAAGTAGATGACTTTTGTCTGTTGTCGGCATGTGCGAGCTTGGCCATGAGACGTTCATCTGTGACGCCTGACTGCTGTTGTTGGCCGCCGCGCTACATGTAGGAATGTTTTCCTGCTATTAGCTTACATATCCTAGTCCTCGTAAACGTAAAGTTCTGCACTGAAGCGCCAAAGAAACTGGTATAGGCATGCGTATTCAAATACAGAGGTATGTAAATAGGCAGAATACGGCGCTGGCCGGCCTGGGTGGCCGAGCGGTTCTAGGCGCTACAGTCTGGAACCGCGCGACCGCTACGTCGCAGGTTCGAATCCTGCCTTGGGCATTGATGTGTGTGATGTCCTTAGGTTAGTTAGTTTTAAGTAGTTCTAAGTTCTAGGGGACTGATGACCTCAGAAGTTAAGTCCCATAGTGCTCAGAGCCATTTGAACCAATACGGTGCTGCTGCCAGCAACGCCTATGTAAGACGACAAGAATCTGGCGCAGTTGTTAGATTGGTTATTGCTGCTACAATGGCACGTTATCAAGATTTAAGTGAGTTTGAACGTCATGTTATAGTCGGCGCACGCGCGATGGGACACAGCATCTCCGAAGTAGCGATGAACTGAGGATTTTCCCGGACGACCATTTCACGTGTTTACCATGAATATCAGGAATCCGCTAATATCTCAAATAGCCGACATCACTGCGGCCGGTAAAGGTTGCTGCAATAACAGGACCAAGGACGATTGGAGAGAATCTTTCACCGTGACAGAAGTGCAGACTTCCACAAATTGCTGCAGATTTCAATGCTGGGCCATCAACAAGTGTCAGCGTGCGAACCATTCTGCGAAACATCATCGATATGGGCTTTCGGAGCCGAAGACCCACTTGTGTACCCTTGATGAGTTCACTACACAAAGCTTTACTCCGCGTCTGGGACCGTCAACACTAACACTAACACTGGACTGTTGATGACTGGAAACATGCTGCCTGGTCGGACGAGTCTCGTTTCAAATTGTATCGTGCGGATGGTTATGCAGACAACCTCATGAATCCGTGGACCCTGCATGTCAGCCGGGACTGTCCAAGCTGGTGTAGGCTCTGTAACGGCGTGGGGTCAGTGCAGTTGGAGTGATATGGGACCACTGATCCGTCTAGATACGACTCTGAGAGGTGACACCTACGTAAGCATCCTGTGTGATCACCTGCATCCATTCATGTCCATTGTGCATTCCGACGGACTCGGGCAATTCCAGCAGGACAATGCGACACCCCACACTTCTAGAATTGCTACAGAGTGTCTCCAGGAACACTCTTCTGCGTTTAAACTTTTCTGCTGCCCACCCTACTGCCCAGACATGAACATTATTGAGCATATCTGGGATGTCTTGGAGTATTTCATACATTAGTTGAGTCCACGCCACGTCGTGTTGACGATACTTCTGCGTGCTCGCGGGAGCCCTACACGTTATTCGGCAGGTGTACCAGTTTATTTGGCTCTTCAGTGTTCAAATGGTTCAAATGGCTCTGAGCACTATGGGACTTAACATCTGAGGTCATCAGTCCCCTAGAACTTAGAACTACTTAAACCTAACTAACCTAAGGACATCACACACATCCATGCCCGAGGCAGGATTCGAACCTGCGACCGTAGCAGTCGCGCGGTTTCGGACTGAGCGCCTAGAACCGCTAGAACACCGCGGCCGGCTCTTCAGTGTATTTCCAGTGGTAGTGAATAAGGAATATGTGATCTCGAGGCCCAGAGTGATGGTAAATATGTTCACTTTTCCTAGTATGTTGCTCTGCTTATATGTAGACACGGCTTGGTGCTTGGTTCACAAGTGACCTTGTCCACAATGATTAGGATGCTCTTGGGTAATGGTCGTTAAACTTTCTTTGTTAAAGAGCCAACACTGACATCTTGGGGTGGCATCTGGGGCCACATATGTACCGATTTTACTATCGGTTTGCAACCTACGTGAATTAGTGTCTGACGAGCCTCCAGTAGACTAGCTACACTTGGCTGCTGGCCCGTAAGTACTGATCGTTCTGCCACACTCGGAGACCCTAAAGTTGTGACACTGTAATTGCCTGAACGAGTGTTATGTTGAACGAGCATATGATTAATTGATTACTAGCTGTAATTGTACTTATCTTAAAATAAAGAACAATCGCCTTCAACCACAATCATTTTATTTCGATGCGTGATGCATTTCCAGCCCTGGGTTTCATTTTCAGATATTTTGATAGTTCACATCATTTTTTTTTTAGATTTAGGTTAATTCTGGTCCTGAAAAGATGACCATGGTATACTGTAAAGTGGCACATGGTGAATATAAATTTAAAAAACTAAGATAAACCATTAAAAATAAATTTATTTTTCTATTAATGGTAATTTTGTAAATTATTAGCCACAGTTTATCACTCTGCAATATGTCATTGCGATTTTACCAGGACCAGAATTAACCGAAAAATGAAAAGAAAACCATGATATAGACAGTGAAAGCGCCTAAGGATGAATCCCCAGGGCTGGAAATGCGTCGTGCATTGAAATAAAACCACGATTGTGAATGAAGGCGGCTCTTCTTTATTTTACGAAAGTAATACAGTCAAGGAACAAACAATGACAACAATGGATAAAATTAAATTGTGATTATATTTAAATGCTCGGTTCAATATGCGACACGATCACACATAGCAACTAAATGTTGAGAATCCCGTTTTCTTCTAATCATTGCGTTGTATTACAACAGGCTTGATTTAATTTCATACTCTTTACTACAGATACGTACCGAATTTGATGATGACTCTCTCTGTAATGCACAGTCACGATTCCATATTACTTCCGGAAATGTATACCATGTCAGCTGAATGGTACGAGGCACACACGACCATGAGTTATCCTCAATCGGAGATGGAGGAAAAAAAAAAAAGAAGAAAATCCCCCTCACACGTCTCCCTTAACCCCGTAGTGGCTGCGCTACTCTACCCTTTGCTCATGAGGTAAGCGGCCAACTTAAGTTACATCAAGACCGAATTTACCGTCAATTAAAGTTATGTGCATCTTAGAATTGTCTCTGTAAGTATTTCTATTTGTTGCTGACTGTGAGCAAGAAAACTACATTAAGAAGCTGTTACCTTAACAAAAGTTTTTGGATAAGCTGTTAATTGCTAGATACATAATGTTACGAAGTACGTCACGAGGACCGCGTGCCGCACGAGTACTTGATACGGGCCGCCCGCAGTTTGACGACCAGTGCTTTAAGGTAACCTAGCAATCTTGATAGGCTGTGACGATGTGTGTTCATTACATGAAGATTACTGCTGTTGTTACTCGGTTATGTTGAACCTCATCATCACCTAAATGAACATAACTGATTATACAGTAATTAGTTTCTTCTAATTTTACCGACGACGGCACAAACTGGATGCTATTTAACTCTGATAACGGGAGATTACCATGATGAATTGTTCTGGAAGTGCGGAAAAAATACAGAACTTTTTTATTTGAAAATCTTAGTATGTAGCTCATGATTTCTGTGCAAATAACGTGTCACCAAGGGTATATGACTAATTCGTTTTTAAAATAATAAGTCTTCATTCCTCGTTCCCCTCTTCCCCCTCCTCCCCTTCCTCCTCAGCCTCACCCCCACCTCCTCCTTCTCTTTCTCCTCTTCTTCTTCCTCCCTTCTTACGGTATCTGTCTGACATGTTCCCCAACTTTTCCTCTGTCTTCCACGGTTTCGTTTCGCTTTTCACTGGGGTTCACATACTTTTACTTCTATCTTACAGGAAACATTCTTTGTGGATGTTAGTCCATCTTTTCTTATTTTCTTCGGACTTTTCTTTTACAGTACCTATGTTCAGTTCAATTCTGATTCCCATTGTTCTTTTATGTTTTCTACATTTTTTAAATAATTTGCCTCCTTGTTCTAGGTACACACTTCGTTATTCTTGTTTGCGACCCACAACTTACTTCCTGACAATGGTGTTGTAGACCAACAGTCGTGAAACTTTAATCACGGGTATATTTCAGTTTAAGCCCCTTTTGATTGTTTCACAAGAATTACTAAACGTATTCACTTTAATTTGTATATCTTCATCAGGACACCCATCCTTAGGGCGGACGTGGAAGGTCGCTCCTGAGAGGTAGGAGTGAAGGAGAACGCTATGTGACATCGGCATCCCGATTACAAAGAGCTCATGCACGAGAATGATTAGACATTGGCCTCTGCTTCGCTTATATACTTTCCTAAACGTCTCACGTCGCCAAAGCGCCACTAGACAGCATTGTCTCGAGGGGGAGGGAGGTTGGAGCGGGCATATTGTTTCGGGTAGTCACTGTATATTGCAAGCGTCAGAATTTGGCTTAAAGAATCTTAAGTCGAATTTTGTCAAGGTAGCGTATTATGAAGGTAATTAATGTTGTCATGTTTGTTAGGGTGAACCGTGTCCCTACTAACTTCAAAAAATTTCACTACTCTTTCCCTTATACACACCATATCACTTCCCACTGGACTACTGCTCCAATTGACTGATTACACATTTTGGTTTCAATTTTCCGAGATTGCTTTGGTGGTCTGTTTTCCTTATTAACGCCCTTTCAGTATTATGGTGTGTGGACAACCGACGAGAAATAGTAATGGAGTTTGAAATGTCAATTCGAAAAAATCACCCCGTAACCACGAAGCTTAGTGATGGTTTTAGTCCTCCTCTGCCTATTCACCCTTCAACGTGACACATTTTTCCCCGGCGATGGATGAACCTGCGGAGATCACGGTTGTAGAAGTCTACGTTTTGGCTGTTCAGGAAACGTTACACTTCGAAGACCACCGCGTGGATATTCTGAAAATGTTTACCTAACTCTAGTTTCTTCATCCAAGCAAAGAGGATGAAGTCAGTGGTGGCTTTATCAAGAGAATACGGGACGTCAAACAAAATTTGGTAGCCCAGAAAAACAGCATGTATGACTGTGTGCTGTACCGAATAAGATGGGACGATGTCGTGCGACAAAAAGACTGTCTTGGACTGCTTCCCGCAAAACTTCGTCTTGGCAGTCTCCAGAACCTCGTCAAGAGATTTCGATGGTATGATCCTGTGACAGTTTCCCTCTTCCAAGCCTGATCTGTTAACAACTCATCATGACAGCAAATAAACAATCAGCAACTCTTTGCTCGATGATGATGGATCTTTGTCTTCACACTAGTTCTTTTGCTCCTTTGTTGCGGGTATATAGTGCTACAACCAGCTCTCGTCCATTGTGATACAATTAGGCCCCGAAGAAGTGATCTTGATTGATCTGACACTACAGCACCATTTCCGCTGCTGCCTCGGTTCGACAGTCTTTTTGAGTGGGTGTGGGCAGTAACGGACCTCAGCGGTCGGGGAATTTTTTGTGCAGAAAATGTCGTACGAGATGTTGAAAATGGCTGATTTAATCATTTTTACTTTTTCCACTATCGCTTAGATTGTGATATGCCCGTCTTCGAGCATCAGGGCTTCCATTTCTCTTGCAATTCCTGATTCTTGACAGAGAGATGGCCTGTCATTTGGACGTGTGTGGCCATACTGGGTCCTTAGACCCCACACAATCACTTTGTCATATGAAGGTGCATTGTTTCAGCGCTGTTCCCCTTGGAATCTAGAAACAAATTTCCCGACCATAGCCCGCTTTGTCGATGAGCTTCTCTAGCGGCGTGGTACAGAACTGTGGCGCGGAGAATTCTATGCATACCATGATTGCAGGCATGAACCTGCAGACAAACAAGAGATTAATTAGTTAACTTCAGTTTTTCAAAGCGATAAGGAAAGCTTCGACTGTCCCTCGTATACACGTCTAATCTGTCGCGCTACTCCATTGCCATTAGTATGCTTGTCGAACTTAGTCCCTGTTCTCTCTCTCTGCAACTTTCGTCAAGCCTTGGGATACTCCTATGAATTTGACCTACTGGAACAGATTTGGGCTTGAGTGCCATTTGACAACATGAAGCGTGTGTGTTCTGTCTAAATAAGATTACATAAGTTTAGTTAGTATATTGCCTGCTTTTTCCTACGGGAATTCCGTACGTGCTATGTCAGACTTTGTAACTGTGTAAATTACAAAATCAGATACATATATGCTTTATAGTCACAAGGAAGAAACGTTCATATTCCGAACCGACTTATTTCCGACGTAGTGTACTGCTTGAAAGCCAGGCGCCATTTGGACAAGAATACGCGTTCTTCAGTACACATATATTTCATTAGTGTGAGAGCAGATCTGACCTTTACTTTTACATAACCAGCCAAAGAATTATGTGGGACAGTCTTTACCCTCTAGAAGGAACGTTGTCACAAACATACAAAGTAATAATAAATATTCGTCTCGAGAGATTTCAACAATTTCAACGAAATTGGAGCGTGATGAAGAGAATCATGTGTCCAATATTAGGAATAGTTGCAGTTCTTTACTCTTGACGTTCATACGCTCACTTCCTGGAAAAAGATGATTTTCATTCAAAATCGTTTCTCTCCAGACATTCGAACGGTTGTTCCATTGAAGGGCAACATTCTGCACAGTGTTGTAATAAGTGAAACTAAATTATCTGTAAGAAGTTTGAGCAATGCTTCTAATACATTACAACTATCTGTAAGTATATATATATATAAAAAAAAGCGTGTGAATTCCTAAGAGACCAAGATGTTTCACAGGACACAGCTCATTTTTCTGCCACTGAAAGTGGCCACAGACTGGAGTGGAACTCTGTCGACAGTCTCTCTTCGATCATCACCATCATCATTAACGTCGTCAATTTCGCTACTGCAAGGCGAGCGCGAGAAACTTGGAGAACGAGTCTACGGCCCAGAAACATTGAAAGGCCACGATCGGCAATGGTTACAGCATCCTCATCCAAAAACAAGCAAAAGTTAACTACTCATAAGTAACATTCCTAATTTAGCGTTTGGCAAGCCTGCCTTGCACGTCTTCAGACTACTTGGACACATGCCCTTCATTGTAATCCCACCAAAAGGAGCGAAAAACAACTAATAAAGTCGCTTCTGCCATCTATGAGAGCAGTATTCACGTAGTTATAAGCACGATTAACAACTGCGTGAAGCGCTGCGAGTGAAATCGTTCATGTTGCGTTAAGACTTCGAAACTTGCGTATAACTCATTGGGGCTGCCACCGCTATAGCCTGCTGCCGCGTTTACAGGACAGAGAAAAACAAATTAACAATGTTGTACCGAAGATTTTTATATTCCGATTTTAGATTTCAGCATACCGCTGCACTTTAAATCTGAGGTGATTTTGTAACGGAAAAACTGTTCTATTTTTTGCTTTCTTTTAATGTTTATTTAGTTTCACATTTTACTAGGAAGTCTGTCGCGAATAGCAGAAAGAAGAAGCTAAATTCAGTAGTATAGTTGAACATAAATTTGTAGCCAGAGCAGCAGAGGCGCGTACCTGACCGGGCGCAGCCACTATGTACTATTTGTTCCGCCAACAAGGGCGGACTCTGTAGCATCACGAGGCTCGGAGTAAGCGAGGAAAAGTGAACTTTGAACACAGTCAATGTGGAAATATCATTCGTGTACGCCATGCGGATGAATGTGTGTGAATTCGTAAGGGACCAAACTGCAAAGGTCATCGGTCCCTAGACTTACACGCTACTTAAACAACTTAAACTAACTTATGCTAAGAACACCACACACACACACACACACACACACACACACACACACACACGCCCGAGGGAGGACTCGAACCTCCGCGTGATCAGCCCCATCCGTATACGTAGAAACTTCCAGAAGGATGGGGCCGTGCGCTAAGACGCCTATAAAAGGGCTACCCACCCTACTGGAAAGGTCTTTTGTTGCAGAATCGTCGGGAGGAGGATTGCGAGTGTCACTGTGTGGCAGGGGCTGGACTTAGAAGAATCCGATGTAGGCCGCCACGCTCGCCTCTGCACCATGAACAAAATGAAATTTATAAATGAATGAATGAAATGAAATTTATAACACAATGAAGGCACTTTGTAGATAGACTTGTACATAGGGCATGTGCCAGGGGCTGCTTCCAGTAATAGTAATCCTATCTCCCGCTTTATGATATCCTCCTCGGATCCCCGAGATTCGTGCCGAGTTCCGTACTTTAACCCACTCAGTAGCCTACTTTTGAGCCAAGCAAGTGAAGAGCAGGCGGCCCACTAGCAGAAGTTGTTCTCGACGTACCTTGTCGGTGAGTTCAATGACGCGAATTCGTGCAGTCCTTCCTACTTCCTCCCAGGACTCGTCAGTGGGACGCGGCAAGTCAGATGTGACTTTCCCCTTTGTAAGTCTCTAACTTTCTTTATTTTTGCTTAGTTGTTTATTGACGTCTATCAAAAGAACTGATCTAACTGAATTACTGCTAAGGCAATGGTATTGTTCCCAAGCGTTCAGTACGAGGGCTTGATGAAATGTAATGCCTTCTATTTTTTTATGCGAAAACATTTAAAACTATTTAAATAAAATAAACGTTGTTACGTTGTCCGTTTTTATCCTTAATGTCTACATATTTGTTTCTCAACATAGTCATCCTGGCGACAAACACATTTCTCCCAACGAGAGACCAGTTTGTTGATACCGTCGCCGTAAATGTTTGTTGGCAGAGCCGCAACCTCACCTCCGCTTGCACCACTTCATCACTATCAAAGTGAAGTCCTCGAAGGTGTTCTTTAAGTTTTGGAAACATGAGAAAATTGGATGGGGCAAGTCGGGACTGTGTGGACGATGATCGATGACCTTGAACCTGTAAGTCAGATTGCTGGAGATGTCGTAGCGCTCGTGCGTGGTCTTGCATTCTCATGCTGAAGGAGAGGTGCGCCACATGAGTAGGAACTCTTCGAATACGTAAATCGATTACAGCAAGCTGTTTCTCACGCACCGACATAGTTACGTTACACACCGCTATGTTATAAGCTACAATTAGGAGCTCTCTAACGACATGTCATGTAATATCCAAAACGATATTAAGAACAGAATAAGAAATTCGGAATCATTATTTTTCAGCACTCCGTTGTAGACGATAGATTTCGTCGTTCTCCAAAACAATTTACTCTCTCTCTCTCTCTCTCTCTCTCTCTCTCTGTGTGTGTGTGTGTGTGTGTGTGTGTGTGTGTGTGTGTGTGTGTGTGCGCGCGCGCGCGCTCTCTCCGTACCGTTGTCATTATTCAAATGACTTAGAGGCTTCCATTAAATCTCAGGGATTGTATTCACTACTGCTTACCTTGTGATTTTTTTTTCATCTGAAAATATACTAGTAGGTACAGAATGCGGTCGCAAGTGGTGAAGAGACAAAATTACCATTTTTTGTATTTAACTCGAAACCAGTAACAAACTGTATCATGAAGTTTTTCTACTTAAGTGATGAAAAATTAATCACGCAAGCACAATAACTATCACATTTACAACAAATATTACTGACATTATTCGAAAATGAATGTGAGAAATTGTAAAGCGAAGTATTTTATGTTAATTTTATAAGACGTCAATAGTCAGCCATGAACTGCAGCAAAGCGACAATTGATGTAAATAAGCAAAATTTTTGTTTGTTCTTAAACTGTGACTTTGTATTATTGTTGAATATCAATTACATCGAGAAATTAACTACTTTCTCTGTATGATGAAGGCAATGCATAATTACAACTGTTACGAACATTAACGTTATTGCGCAAATAGTTAAACTGCTTGTAATTACTCTTTGATTGGCAATATGACTTTAGAAAATGATATAGGAGAAAGGAAATAATCAGTTTTTTAAAGTAATACTAACAGAATATTGTTATTGATCATGTTAACGAGTTGTTAATAATGCAATAGCAACACGTTTCACTAACATAAATGAACCTCTTGTTACATCTCTAACTAGTAAAAATATGTTTCCTTTTAACTGCAGCACAGTTCTGTAAGAAGTGAACTGTTACCACACTACGGCATATAAACGTCTCGTGGTATCCCTCCCTCAGAAAGAGATCAGTCACTCACATACATATTTAGAATTATAGATAAAGCAAACAATCTGATTTACAACGTACCTTCGATAAAGCAAATTATTACACACGCATTACGTACGTAGCAATAGTTAATCGCTAGTTTCACGGACAGGGTATACAAAAAATAATCTATAATACAGTATGATGACAAAGACATAAGATAAATAGCAAAAAATAGCGTTTTTATGTTACAACTTCTACGCAAATATAAAATGTGTTAGAAGATTATGATTCACATGCAAAACGCAAATTCTTGCTCAAGTTAAAATTGTTAGATTTTACCCTTGTCCGTTACCTGTTGCGTCCTTAAATCATCCCAGTATATAATTAAGGCAGAAGAGCTCCCTAGAGAATTAATGGGCACATAAACAAACTTCCTGAACGTCTTTCCGTATTCAAACGTTCCGGCTTAGAATGAGAAACGTCCACTGGCACATTAGTCACTGAATTGCGCAACTCATGAGACCGCGGTGCGTATAAATTTCTAGCCCTCAGCTAATTTGCGGCACGAAGTCGCCGCCAGGTTTCTTAATGAGCCACGTAATCTTAGAAGTCTCTCCGACAAGGTCACTTCTCGGGGGCTGGATCGCTAACACAGGAATTAACGAGTCATTTCGCCTTGTAGAGCAGATTCTGTTGAAAATAGATTTGTGATTTGAGGTCATCGATGTACACTTCTGGATCTATAAAATCCAGTAAAGAAAACGATATTAAAAAGTCCTTCACTTATTTACATGTTTAACTCATAAAAGCATGATTATGGGTTCATGGAGAGTTCAGTAAGTTCGTTATGATTTATCATTTATCACAGAGACTCACAAAAAAATCATGTTATTTACAGTATTACTGTATAAACTTCTGTAACGCAACCTTCCTCGTATGCACAGAAGGTTCCGCTAGAAGCTACTTACGTGCTCTTGCCGCAGCGACATGGCTCTGAGCACTATGGGACTTAACATCTGAGGTCATCAGTCCCCTAGAACTTAGAACTACTAAAGCCTAACTAACCTAAGGACATCACACACATCCATGCCCGAGGCAGGATTCTAACCTGCGACCGTAGCGGTCGCGTAGCTCCAGACTGAAGCGCCTAGAACCGCTCGGCCACTTCGGCCGGCTCGCAACGACATGTGCACAACGTCAACTTATATAGTCTGAAATCCACTGTGAAGCGCATGGCAGATAGTAGTTAGCATGCTACTACATACATGGTTTCTACCCGTTCTAATCACGTAACGAGCGCGGGCATAATGACTTTTTAAATGCTTCTGTACTTGCTGTAATTAGAATAATCTTCTCCTTGCGTTCCCTACGGGGGCGATTCGTAGGAGGCTGAAGAATGTATCGAGATTCATCTCTTAACACTGGTTCTTCAAAGTAGGCTTTCGCGGAATAATTTGATCTCTCTTCAAGAGCCTGCCAATTAAGATTCTTCAAATTTCCCATGACGCTCTCCTGTGAATCAAAGAAACCCGTGACCATTCGTGCCGCCCTTCTTTGTGTACGAAAAAGATGTCGTGTTTGGTATGGGCCTCACTTATTTGTACTGCGCTCTAATAGACGGTTATGAAAATAGTGATAAAAATTGTCGCACTATAGACGGTTGGGAACCAAGCGTTGAGGATGAAAACGTATAAGACATCGCTCTAAGATAGTAAATATTGCAGATATGCCGGGATGACGTCGACAATAAGGCAAGAATAGCGACGGAAATAAGCCGTGCCCGTCGAAAGGAACCGCCCCGTCACTCACCTTAACCGATTTAAGTAAATCGCGGAAAACTTAAATTTGTATGCCCGGGCGGAGATTCGAACTGCCATCTTCCCGAATATTAGGCTTGTGTCCTACCACTGCGCCACCTCCCTAAGTCTAAAGAATATTTCTTGCAGTTATCTGTATTTCGGCGCGGACATACTGCTCAACATCGCGATCGTGAGGTGTCAGCAATGTATCAGCTAGTGTTCTAAGAAAGAGGAACATGCTCGTCGTCCTGTCAGCTAACGGCAGCAGGTGGCACTGCCCTATCAGACGAGAAATAATTTTTTACTTACGACGATGACAGCAAGAATTATGACCTGTGTTACACTCAGAGAGTCATCTGGGAAGCAGGAGTGTCCATGCCATGTCTCCTCCCACTCTTCATCACGGTACTGCTCATCGCCTATGTTGTTGTCAGAAACACAACTGCAGGGGTGAGTGGCGCAAAGCTGGAAACAGTGATGAGATTACAATTTTCTTGGTGTCGGTGATCGTTATTTGTTATGCATGCATTTGTCGGGTACAAAGACATTAAGAGATATGATACTGCACTGCAATTTTATCTTTAAGGAGGCTTCAGCCACAGTCCCTACCCTTGTAGTACCCTCTGGAATATACAGTTTCGATTATAGTCGCTTAATCTAGACACTATTTTACATACTATATCTCTTAGTATCGAAGGTGGGAAAAATTACGTTTTTTTTGGGTGGCCACCATCCGCAATAAGTGTTATTGAACTTTATTCCATCGTAAGCGTGCTGCTAATTAAGTATATTTTCCACCTGATTCCTTTTTCAAGAAAAACGAAATCTGTAACACTGAGATCTAGACAAATGTTTGTTTCTTAACTTCATCTTATTTTTCGCCTTCCTGATTATGCATATCCCTGAGAGTTATTCCGGCTTGTGTATTAGTTCAAGGGACTTTTTTTACAGTTACTATTTATTGAAATCTTTGAAAATGAGATATCGTCAGTGCATACTGCTCTGCGATATATGTATCTGCCTCTTGTTGTAGATACATGGTGTGAAGTTTTATTGTAGTTTTTTTGATAAAGGAAATTTATTTCCTATGGAGTGTTGGAAGTTATCCTGGCACTGGACGCCACAATGGAAGTTATCCTGGCATGGGACACCACAATGAAAGTTAACCCGTGAGGTGACTATTAAAAAATGATTGACAATGTAGTAAAATTTACTAACAACATTTAGTTTTCAAAAGAAAAAACAGATATAAATTATAGTTGTTGGCCGGCTGCGGTGGCCGAGCGGCTCTAGGCGCTTCAGTCCGGACCGCGCGACTGCTACGGTCGCAGCTTCGAATCCTGCCTCGGGCATGGATGTGTGTGATGTCCTTAGGTTAGTTAGGTTTAAGTAGTTCTAAGTTTTAGGGGACTGATGACCACAGCTGTTAAGTCCCATAGTGCTCAGAGCCATTTTTGATAATCTATAGAAGTTTCTCAATGTAGGTGCTTCTGAGAGCAAGTGGCGATTGAGGTCTGGACGCCCTGACAAAACCAGAGCAGCAGTACGTTACGCTGTTTGCATCATGCGGTGATGTAAATTGCAGCTGGCGAGAAGTGCGCGGCGGTGGCGAGACGTGGAGGCGGCACCTGTGAATCGACTGCGGCCTCGAAAGAAATGCAAAAATCTCACAGTCTAGCGATCAGGCAGACGGATTGTAATTCACTGTCTTCCAGATCTCTGAAATCATGGTAGATTCCAGTTTGTGACACACCCATTCGCTGGTCGTACCAACTTCCAATTTGGCTCACCTATACGACAGAGTGTACAAGGATGCCAAACATCGAGACAGACTGGTAAACCAAAAACGAATGAGTGAGTGTGCCTTCGGCAAACGAGTCCCCCCCCCCCCCCCCCCAAACTTGTGTCGAACCAGCTTAAGAGTTAAGAAACCTGCATCTCCGAAGAAAAAACAAAAAAAAAAGAAACCGCCAATTACTGTCTTTTTTAAGTTTTCGCAGATGGGTAAGATGGTTTTCTCCAAAGTCATGTTGCTTCACATGCCAACAAGTGAACAGATACAATCTTAAAGATCTTTATCTAAATCGCCTGTGCCTTGGAGCATGTTACTCCTAGCTAAAAGGTGTAATAAAGATTCAATCTCTCAACGTTTCGCAGACGACGGAGTTTCTTATATGACCGAGCGGCTGATGGAAGTGGGTCACAGGCCTATTTGCAGTATCAGCGAACACGAAAACGTGTGAATTTTTATTACGCGTGGCTGTGTACACAATGCCCAGTTTATGACTCCACTGTGTAGACGCATCCCTTTAGTCCGTTGCCCCCAACCCAGCCTTCCGCTGGCGCCGCGGGAGGTAGCTCAGCACTGTTCTGCTGGAGACCTGTCTCGACTACGGGCTGCTCTGTCTGCCCTGTACGGCTGTAAGACTGTCCACCAAGGTTTTCTGAGGGATGGGCTCGCCGCCAATTGCTTTCAACTTGCAACATGCCGTTTCTGTGAGCTAAGAACCATCAAAATACCTCATGCCCTACCAGGCTCCATCAATGTCTGCTCGGGCCATTAACCTTCTAGAGTCTCGCTCAAGGTGTGTAAGGTTGTAACGAAATCTTTAATAATTTTACGTATACGAAAAATAGGTGAGAGAGTAACTTGTCCTCTCTCAGTGTGATGATTCTTCTGGGAGATTTGTTTAATAATTTATTACTATGTGTTCCATATTTTCTGAAGATCATTGCACTTTCGCTACAAGAGCAAATCATACATCTGAATGAAAATATTTGTGTGACTGAGGGTAGAATAAATTCTGTATTGCAGTGTATTTAGATTTCGTGTATGTTTGTGTGTGTCAAAGATATGTGTATCAGAGTGTTGGATGCTAATAATGTGAACATTAATATGGAAGATGTTTATGATCTGATTTTGTCCTTTTTCTACTGTAAATTAAATTTTGTTTTGAGAAAAGTATGTATTATTGTCTTCGTATGTACCTACTATGTCATACATTTGGTATAATATAGAACCACTTCATCAGCAAATTTCCCACACATAATTTGCATATAAAGACTTCGAAACACAAGATTGACAGACTCTTGTCCCTGATATCAGTTTTGGTTCAGTAGTGCATGCATTTTATCAAGTGACAACAGCACATAACTTCGAAAAAGTTGTTAATAATGAATTACTCAACTTTTCTCGGCTAATGCACGGAGGGAACGCGGGCGGTGGCCAGGCCTCAGGTTACGACCCCTACCCACTTTGCCCACCCCTCCCTTTGTGCGCTAGGAAGGTAACATTCCTTAAAAAGAGTGGTCAGGGCATCTGCCTAGTGAGTAAGAAATCCAGGTTCCAGTCCCGATCTGTCACAAATTTTCAACTTTCCCCATTGATTTCAATCAATGCCTGCTCGCAATCGAGGTCTGTAATTCTTTTGTGTCTCAAACTATATACAGATCATGATACAATCTCTAACGGAACTGAACCAAAAATATTATAATGAGAAAGCTGAAAGAACAAAGTTGTGTCACCTGAACGTGCCTATGCTTTCGCTTCCATGTATGTAATTTACAAGTTTTGGTATTATACTGTTCATAAGTGTCAGAACACTTAGTTTAACGAACAGTTCACGTCATACTGTAAATACGACTTAATAATGTTACTTTTTTAGACAGATCTCACTTTAGTAGCTGGGATCACGGACGCACAGTTGTGTTGTGTGGCTCTCGACTCATGGAGTAATGGCATGTGATTCTGTTGATGGTGACCATCTGTGAGATGGGAACGTGAAACTCATGATTTCCCTGTAACTCTTCTTGAACGATATGCTGGGAGTCGACTCTTTGTGGTTACGATGATCGACGCCTTCCATAGTTTCCATAAATCGTTTCGGGCAAATACCGCGATGGTTCCTTTCAAAAGGACATTTCCTGTTAAGTTTCCCTTGTGCTCCGTCTCTAATAACTTCACTGCCGACGGGGTGTAAAAACCTGCTCTATCTTCCCTTGTTATATCTTTGATGCTGCCAAAAATATGACTTGCATTGTACACATATCCATCAGAAACTTCTTAACAGAAAAAGTTACCTTTAGAACTTGCAACACTCATGCCTCGGAAGTAACATCATAGTGTGTCGTTTGCAGAAGGCACTGAGACACACGAATTGATAAGAAAAGAGTTATTCTATAGATTTCTTATGAATCTACTCTAACATAAAAAGAAAATCATTTTAGCACATATACTGATGATCACGTCTCATTATTTCAATATGTTCTCGCCGTTTCTTTGCTTAACGATATTTGTAAGCTGAGAACTTAGAAGACATAAGTGCATCAAAAATACTTAGTCTGATGTAGGGTACGGATTTTTCAAACAAAATTAAGGGAGAAATGAAAATATTTTTAGAATTATTCAATTCTTGTATGATTATTATTGTAAGGGCTTTGCATTCTGACACAGTTTAATTGTAACTGTCCGCTGATAGCTATTTTTCAGTGTCATAAACTTCTAGAAAGATCGTCGTATCCCCCAAACTACGACCAAAGCTTCAACAAGTTTACATGACACGTTGGTAAAACTTTTCTCAATGTAAAATGTTTACTGCGTGAAGAAAGTTATTTCGGTGTCCCACAGAAAAAAAATTAAGTGCTTGAAAGAGGACGAAAGTGAAGTGCAGGACATGGAATTCGTTCTTCCCTACTCCTCAACTATCAAGACTGACTTCGACAATTCCATCTCGACCATTCAGATTAACATGTTATGGAGTCCCATCATACACAAACCACATAATTGTGCTAACTATCTGGAGCACATTCTATAGGTGTAGAAAAGTTCATTAGTAGGTTGGGTTTCTTCGACATCGCAATCTCAGTCTCCCAAAAAGAAACGAATAATTTAACTCCTCCGAATTTGTTTTATAAGATATTTTCCCGTTGGTTTATTATGAGGAAACTGCCGCAATGTTTTGTTAAGTATTTTATACGCCCTTTGTACGATAAAGCTACCTGTGTGCATCTCCTAAATTAAGTGAATGTACTCATTGAAGTGTAACATGCAAATAGTCTTTATGTTGAAAACACATATATTTGGGCATGATTACAGAGCTACCGATTTTAAAACTCGAAGTCTCTTTAAGATATGGTGTGGCCGTGTGTCTATTTACCTTGTAAACAAACTTGGAGGTATATTTGTCGTCAGCGTGGCTCCGTTGTTTACGTTGGCGGCGTTAGCGCCACTATTAATATGCCGCATGACCCGACCTTCAGCCGCCTAACGAGCTTTTTGCTCTCTTGTTTCAGGGGGTTCGGCAAGCAGGGTTACCAGTGCCAATGTAAGTATGCTCTTTCTCTCTGTCAGCATGAGACACTTTCTTTAATCTTTTCGTTCTTAATATAGTTAGTAAGTAGTTGTGCGAGTGAAGAATTTCGGACACAGTGCTTATACGAAGTTCTATTTACTTCCTGTGTATATTTTCACTTTTTTGTGAAAATATGACGCCGACTGTAAACAAAATTTAATTTACAAATGTATATTTATACACTCGTACAACAAAGCTTAAATTCTGATCTTCAAGCACGTAAAATGAAACACTCAATAAAAAATAATTTATACATTAATCGATTTACGTAAGACAAGCTTCTTACCGCAGTATCGGCGTTTATATTTTTAAGAAGTGACAATTTGAAATGTGTGCCACGATGCTGACTCGATCCGGATTTGCTGCTGTTTGCCGGTTGCTGTTAACGCTTTGTCAAAAAAAATCTATAATGCTCACTAAAGTGTTTATAAAAATCAAAATTCTCCTTCAAATGGGAAGTAGTTTTGGAAAATAGAGTTCGTCTACGAAACTAAAACCCCTGTATGCAAAAAAAAAAAATTTCTAGAAACCTAAAATATTTCCGGAAAGTAAATCTATTTGGCAACTAGAATGATGTGTAAACTAAAAATCTTCTTGTAAATGGTCAGTCCTTTAGAATCTATAAATCTTCATGAAGTGTTAAGGTTTCTCCAGTCTGAAATCTTTTGGAAAAAAGATCTTACATGCAGTTCGGGTGCGTGCTGCAAATTTTGTCTGAAAGCTTTGGGATAAAAACATAATCTCTTAAAATACTGTGCTTACACAGTGTGTGGTATAATGGTTACATAATGGACGTATAACAAGTTTATCGCATATGACAAGGGTTTGGGGTAGCTAAAGTAACACATGAACAACTAACACTGCTCACTAATATCACAGTCTGCCGGCCGCGGTGGTCTAGCGGTTCTAGGCGCGCAGTCCGGAACCGCGCGACTGCTACGGTCGCAGGTTCGAATCCTGCCTCGGGCATGGATGTGTGTGATGTCCTTAGGTTAGTTAGGTTTAAGTAGTTCTAAGTTCTAGGGGACTGATGACCACAGTAGTTAAGTCCCATAGTGCTCAGAGCCACTAATATCACAGTCTACAGTAGCACCCTCCATCAGCGTACGAGCATTGATGCCACAGGTGTCACAGTTGGTTGACAACACCATGATATTTGGTGGTCGCTATACATACTTGGCTGGCAGTGTCATGTTGCCATCTATTTCTACGTTATCACTGTTTTGTGTATGGCCTTCCAATGACTCCTGCACACCATCCCTAGGTGTTTGGACAGTCGCTGTCTGACAATTCACTCCTTTTCCCATTCGTCAAACATCAGCAACAACACCCTGTGAGTGCGTTAGCGTCACTAGAATAAATTAATGGCGTAGGAGTGGATCCTTATTTTACGACAGAGCACATCGGTGTTCAACGTTACAAAATTGATTTATTTACTGTATTACTGTCAATGAAGCACACTGGTTCACGTAGTGTGTGACATGACTATTTCAGGATAACGTATTACATCCCGGTCAGGGGAAATAATACTGAACACAACAATATCAGATTTAAATAGAAGATTCTATAGAAGTTTTTTCTTGCATCTAGACAGTGAAGCACTGTCTGAGTTCGCTAATATTACATCAAATCATCCGATTCCAGGTTCTAAGTTCGGTACTATTTAGGATGATAATCAAGTCCACGGAGGAGGGTTAGTTTTTTTGTGACAAGATAGGCAAAAGATTACTCAAGATTGCTCATGTTCACAGTGGACGCAAGCTATTGATCCAATATTTTTTGCACCTCTGCCAGTGGTTTTACCTTTAGCTGTGATGTGTTGTCAGCTATGTGGCTGACCCCGCCCTCTGAAAATCCTATGAAAAACTAACCAAAATCCTTACTGATTTTATCAGCTGATACTGCCCTATGTTTCTCATTAGGCGAGAAACGAGGCACTCATCCCTAGTCTGGAAAATATGGCGATATACACGCACATAGATGGAACAGCGTGTATACTTCAACGCCCTCCCAATTCTCACAAGAACAATTAACTACATGCCTGTTTCGTTTCTCTGCTATCAGAGCTCAGTGACTATTCAGCTAATTTCTAGTTGAATGTCAGCCAAAGTGAATGCAGTGTTCACCTAAAATTCCTCTTTTTGCTTCTGGCAGATCGTAATGTGCCCTGTTCTTCACTCGACACCAGTTTAGAGGAGAGTCCACAAAGTTTTCGCTATTCTGTCTTTTGTAGCAAATTGTCCCCCCACCTGTGTCCTTTCGTGCTTCACGTCACGGCTATTGTAGACTAATGCGATCATTCCTTTCATCTCGTTCAAACTGCGCCGTAATCTCGCCAGTTCTACACTTTCAGAATTTATTTCAGCCAACTGGACATTTTGTGCCCGCTCCTGACGCCTGAAAGTTACATGTGTACATCACGAGAGCTCCATGGACCTTTCATGTGATCGGAAAATGCGACTCTATTTAACTGCATCTCAGGCCTGTTTGTATCCATCTGGAAATTCCCCAATGCAGTTTTCTAAATAACTTCTCCGTCGCAGGCAGTGCTTGGCTGTTACCTGTACCCTTCGAGGGAGTGCCTGGTGTGATCGCCATCTCCCTTGCCACAGGTCACACTCTGCTAAAAGTCTTTCACTATGCGTGGGCCGTGGCTGGGCATCCCGAGTCCATTCCAGACTCAAGCGTCTCTTCCATCAGATTTTTTCACCTTTTGCTCACTGACATGCAGGGTTTGGGTTCGGTGTGTTGATACCATCAAATCGAGTGTCATACCCTATTGCATTACAATTTTGATAGGCAAATCTGTTCACTATCACCAAGAAAGTCATGTGACACATCAGTCTTCCCATTACTATGTATAGCATCTTATTTAAGGTGCGAAATAAACATTCATTCAAGCTGCCACCTTACAAATCGACCTCCTTCCATGTTCAATTTTGTGCTGAGAAATTGATTGAAGTCAGTTCAAAAATGTTCTCAACTGCTGAATGTAGCAATTGTTGTATATTTATATTGACCAACTCTCTATTTTAATTTGGCATAGTCGAAGCAGGTGTCCTTTCAGTCTCTCTTTATTTTTCAACCACATTTGATTTTCTATAAACTACAGATTCAAGCACAAAAACTAATGTTTCCTCATAATGTAATATGTTTTGCTAGTTTTCTGACTTAATAATTTTTTTTATAACATGAAGATTTTTGTTTCTATTCTATGGTTGTCTATACTTAAATTTTAAGTGTAAATAAAATAGAGATTCTCATTCAATTTATGTACTATATATTTATATCTGACTTGAATGTAAATTTCTACAACTCCTAATTTTTTAAATTTGAGGCTGATTTTTATTTGACATCAAGACTTAGGTTAAATGGTGATGGAGATATATTGAATTTGAAGAAACCTTCATTTAAGATTAGCCTCCCCCTTTTCAGTACTTACGCCTTATCTCAACCTCAATTTCTATGTTTGTCAGTAGCTTCTGTGGCGATGATAATTCAAGAAAATTTCATCCCTTACAATAATTTCTCAAATTATCTTCCATTTATAAGCACCAATCACATAACTTTACTCGCACAATCCCATTAATTTTTACATTCAACATCACAAACACATTTATATCCCCCAAAAATCTTAAACTAACGCATTATATCTTTACAGAAGAAATAAATTATTAATTGACTTTTAGAAAAATATTAAATTCGTAATCCTACTAATTACCCTGTAAACATCAAGTCAACAGCATCAAATTGCAAAATCCCTTTTTGTATATAACCTATATATCAACAAACACATTACATACAAGAATCTTCGCATCAAAAGAAAATATCAACACTCGGATTTCTTAATGTAGTTATGGTGTCAGAATATGAAACACAAAAAATGTCATTTATTTGTGAAGATTAACAAAAAATTCGAAAGTATGGTTGGTAAAAAATCTGTTTCTTACACGTAATTAAATATTTTTTAAACAATAACAAACACTTTGTGTCCACAATGCTTTCAATTTAGCCACATACATTTTATTCTGTCGCAGTCAGTCTTTTCTCAGATATCTTCAATGTGGTTCATTGAAGTTGTCATCCTCATCTTCATGCGCCTCGATGTGTTTTCTCTGAGCTCGAAATGACGGGTGGCAGAGAGAAAGATTGCAGAAGGTTTGAGTGTATTGTGAATGCTTGGCTGCCTTCATTCTATTCCTCATGTACCCGTGGCTAAATTTTATTGGAGATCTATTATTAGCAGCACAAAAACTTATATTCTTTGTCAATCCTCGAATCTTTGACAATCCATCGTTGGTCAATTCGTTCCCATTTCCTGTATGAATAGTCGTCGCTCATCTCTCAGTGTTACATTTCAAAATGTTGCAATTTGCCATAAGGAATATATTGGACATTTGCATTGCTAGAACATTTAAAAATGGATTCTTTGTTGGTAGGCAGATGCTATAATGATCTTGGATAGGAAGGGCTTTAGAGAGGTTTTCTTGATTACTTGTTATGGTCCAGGTCTTCTTTATTCCTGATCTTCTGCAAACATTGTGAACACCTTCGTCCATCTTACGTCCCCAAATTTCTCTAATTTACATATTATTACCACCTATCTTAGTTTTTGGGTTGCTCTACCAATCTCTATCAAAGCAAAAATGATTATCAATAGCAACTTCTGCTTTAAGGTACATTACAAACTTTACAAATACTGAACTACTAATAGGTTCACAAATGTGCTGTATTAAAAACCGTAAATAAGTTTCCCCCTATTAAATATCTTCATAACTTTACATATATTTTAACAGATCAACATCGTTTATCCCCATTTTGTATGTGCTCTTCCTTTTTTTCACTATTAGTATAAAGGTAATGGTTTCCTCATCTTCATCACGATGAATAGTAAGAGAGAAATTAATGGTGATGAAGGTTAGTGTATTAGTATGTCCCTTTTTCATACTATAAAATCTCCACATCTTGATCCGACTCCAGCGTCTTTTTCTCTGAAATCTCTTCTTTTCGGCAGAAGCAGTAACAGAAGTTCAAAATACAATATATATATATATCTACTTATTGTCTCCCCTTTAAAACCTTTCTCCACTGTCCAATTCCATTGTTTTAGAGTTCATACTGTTATCAGTTGTAGTTATCCCTAGCTCCCTCTTATAAGTAGTAAAATTTTATATTACTTTCTCCTTCTGTCCTACTCTTCCTTACTAAAATCATCCCTGTGTTAAACTCACGTCCCTCTGTCTACATACTTCAATGAAATAACATGTTTCTTGCTTTCCTTAATAATTCAATTCTCTCTCTTAATTCTTATCTCCTATCAACCTCTTACATCCATTTTCCTAACATCTCCTTTTAACATCAATTTCTTGTAACTTCCACAAATCATAAATACCTCTCACAATCCCATAAATATCTCCTCAACAAAATGTTCACCATCCACGATGGAACAAACCACAAATAAATACTTCCTCCGTACAAAATACTTCGTACACACAATTTTGTGGCTTCCTTTCGTCCACAAAATCAACTTCTTTCTACTTTACGATACATTTTAAGAGAGATCTATTACTATTTCGTCAAACTATCCACATGCTAATCTCTGTCGTTTTCCTTTCTTTCTACTCGTTTCCCATAACACATTTCTTCTTCAGAATGATTACTGTAGCTCTTACTTCACTGTTATTCTTTCACAACTATCTTTTTGATACACTGAGAAAGGTAAACAATTTATTTTAATGAGATCAGTACAAATTAAAAAAAATTATGCGTCTTCTTAGCTTCCTTAGTTTTTGACTTCTACATTTTACTCTCACTGGAATTTGGATATCTGATGCAGCTACCGAGCGAGGTGGCGCAGTGGTTAGCACACTGGACTCGCATTCGGGAGGACGACGGTTCAATCCCGCGTCCGGCCATCCTGATTTAGGTTTCCCGTGATTTCCCTAAATCGCTCCAGGCAAATGCCGGGATGGTTCCTCTGGAAGGGCACGGCCGACTTCCTTCCCTAATCCGATGAGACCGATGACCTCGCTGTTTGGTCTCTTTCCCCAAAACCAACCAACCAATCTGATGCAGCTAATTGTTCTTAGGGAGTTAATGTTTACTGTTTTACCCTTTATAGACTTTGATGTGACTCACATGCTGTAAGCCCAATGATTTTCCGGTTTTTGGGTTGATCAATTCGACTGCATTATAATGAACCACCTTACGTCCATAGGGCCTTCGTATACCGAAAAGAATTTACAGCTTTGATGTTTTTTCTTGCTATAGAGATGGTGGGTTTTCACAAATACCTAGTGACAATACTTGTGAGATTGCCGTTTTGTCGGCCCGATTCTTTCTATTTAACGCCACAGCCTTCAGATTGCTCACTGCCAATTTTATTAGATGTTGATGCTATACTTTTGGTACTGGTGGGAATTTTATTATCTCCTGGATTTTATGTGGTGCTGGCTTATTTTTCAGAACAGTTATTCGAAGTAATAAAGGACTGCTATGTTGCATTTCATTTACCACATCCTGGAACTCTCACCAAACTGCGCCGTAATCTCGCCACTTCTACTTCTTCCGAGTTTATTTCAGGCAACCGGACATGTTGTGCCCGCTTCTGACGCCGAAAAGTTACACACTTACATCACAAGAGCACCATGGACCTTTCGTGTGATCAGAAAATGCGAGTCTATTTAACTGCATCTCAAGCCTGTTTGAACCCCTCTGGAAATTCTCCAATGCAATTTTCTAAAGAATTTCTCCATCGCAGGCAGCACTTGGCCGTCACCTGCTCCC
This sequence comes from Schistocerca piceifrons, assembly GCF_021461385.2. NCBI lineage: Eukaryota > Metazoa > Arthropoda > Insecta > Orthoptera > Acrididae > Schistocerca > Schistocerca piceifrons. The sequence continues at coordinate 501,071,280 of NC_060149.1, read as the reverse complement.
TTCGGTGGACCGCCTGGTGCGTTTACTGTCTCTCTCGCCACGGGTCCCATTCTGTTAAAAGCCTTTCGCTGTATGTGCGCCATGGCCGGCCAACCCGAGTCCGTTCCAAACTCAGGTGTCTCTTCCAGCAGCTTTTTTTCACCTTTTGCTCATTGACATGCAGGAATTTGTTTAAGTGTGTTAATACCATCGAATCGAGTGTCATAACCTATTGCGTTACATACAGTACATATTGATAGGCAAATCTCCTCACCATCACTGAAGCATGTCATGTGACACATCAATCTATTCGTTACATCGTATAGAATCTCATGTAAGGCGCGAAATTAACATTCATTCACGCTGCCACCTTACAGCAGGATGCTGTATGCCTGATGGGCCAACTAAATAATCGCTTTTATTTCTTTTTCAGCGCTGCCATAACTCTCGCATTCGCTTGGCGCTGGACTTTTTATGGCATTTGGATGCATTTCGATGGAGGCTTTCCTCTGACTTGCGTTTTATATAATGCTGAGGATATTTACGACTCATATGAGACGACATATTTCATTATTTTCAGTTTAATACCGATTTCACTCACATTCTCTCTCCTTGGCTCCTAGAAAAACTCTGCAATCTCTTCAAAATGTCAGATGGATCAATGTCTAGCTAAGCAAGTTTCCATTCTGCACCAATTTATTACTTTACACAGTGCATATTCGTAACAATTATATGCATGCGCATACACTGCTGCGATGACGTCGCAAGTAAAACAGACAAACGCATACAGATACGATCCATACATTGCTGACTCAACCACTGTTTACACACTATTAGTGTCATTTTTATTAGCGACTGAAATATGAGTGTAGTTTGTCACATAGGAAAGTTCGATCAACGATCGAATGGATGTTTTCACGAAATAATTACGATGTTACTAGTATTTCAGTTTTGAGTGGCGAATAAACACTGAGTTTAGTAACTCAAGCTGAAACCCCGAAGAACCCGAAACAAACTTTAAACCAAAATTTCTCTTCTATGAGTTAAGGAAAAGGGCGTGAGGGGGAGGGGGAGGGGGTACAATACTAGGAATGTGGAGGGGAGGGGGCCTGCTAAGGGAGTGCTACCCAAATAAACCTCACGGCCAAATTCATTTCTCAGTTTCAGTTTCCATCCTGTATGCAGAATACTTATTCCCAAACATTTCCCCATCACAGAAATAGCACCGCTGGAAAGCAATAGAAAACAACCACCTTCCTTGGTCCATTCGCCAGGCTATATGCTCCGCCCACCTCTATTTCATTTTCATAAGAGAATCATTAGCGTCATTATTGTTAGAGTTGAAATGAGGTGTTCAACACCAATCTGCCTCCTGTCTTATCTCAACAAGCTTTTTTTCTAGTGATCGCTGAGAAACCCTCGCTGTTTAGTTTCCATGTTAAAAAACCATTTCTCACTGTGATAAGTAAAAACGGGTAACGTACACTGAATGTAAGGTTTCTTTTTCAGAAACCTTCGAAGCTTAGTTTTGAAAACCTCATCAATATTACTAAACTAAAGGCCATTTCGACTTTTCTATTCATTTTTTCTTTTCGTCCGGTCTTTGTCAGCTTCCCTAAGTACAAAAACTCACCGACCTAATCTATAACTTAATTGTTAATTTGTACTATTTTCTCTTATATGGGTAATTACACACCTTTTTAGTCTCACTGTAACTGAATTGGAGCCATATTTTCAAAATTTCGCTATTAAAATCTTCGCTATGTTTTATCTTCGCCATAGCCAAACTAAACCAACAAACTTCAGAATTAAGGTGGACGGCACACGTTTCATTGACAGGCATTCCTTCTTAATTTTCCCAATTTAATGTTTCGAAAATTTCCTGTACGACTGCCGATATTAGTTTGGAGATAAGGACGTTTCCTAACTCCACTGTCTACTCTGAATTTCTCACTATCTTGATTAAATCAAATAAAACGTGTAGCATTAATATAAACATTGCTGAGAATACTAACACATGTGGAATGAAAGTCTTGTTCCTCAGGGACATTTTAGTACATACTTTGTTGAAACTCAATTAAAAGCCTTCGCAAAACACACTAATCCCAGGACAGAGGTGATTCTTACTCATTACTCCGTTGTACACAGTATTCACTCGTATAAGATTTTAGTATGTACAGGTATGTATACGACCTGTAGTTGCATCCCGAAAACGTGGACAGTCTAAAAATAAGGCCACTACTCGCGAAAAGCACGAATTCCAGGTTCGAATCTTGCTCCACGTACAAATTTTCAGTTGTTACTTCTGATTTAAAAAAAGAAAATTTTCGAATATCCAAGGTGATACGACTAAGACATGCCACACCAAATATATCCAGAACGACAAATATATCGAAGTGAGATATTAGCTAATTTACAGTGGGCAACATGGCAAATTTTCTGACGTATGCAATTAATTTTTAACATTTATAGCTGCTGTATTACACACAGGTTTCGTTTATAGCGAATCTACCTGCAGCGCATGCTTCTTTCTATTGAACTGGAAAGAGTATTCTAAGAGGACTTCAGCGACATAACATGTGTGAAGCTTCATCAAACGGTAACAAGATAACAGCACCTTAAACCACTGTCCTGGTGTCAAGAGAAGTAGTCCTATAAACGTTTGCCCTACGGTACCAAATGTAAGCAAACACGTAACTCTGGTACGGTTCGTGTGTTCACCTGTGCGCTTGAATCCCACCAGTCTGTGTTCTTCTGTTGTAGCGACTAGAAAACTTGCTCGCTCGTGTAGCTGCTAAGAGTACTACAATGTGTATTACGGGACATGGTTTTCGTTTATGGTGAATTTCGCCAAACTGTAAATACAGCGTTGTATGCTGGAAGGTATCTTGACCTTGCCAAACCTTTACGACATGATTTTGCAAACTTTATGTAAGGGGCTCTCAGAAATTTTTTTAATCGAAGACTCTACAGTCCAGAGTCTGTATTCCAATCAGAGGACTGAGGCAATCATATTACTAATGCACCAGATCGAAGATGCCCGTTTGATAAAACACCTTGTCCCGCTGCGTAAAGAAGCCCGTGACTGACTTCTGCTCATCCTCGTCCGACAGGAATCGTCGACACTTCAGGATTTTTTTAAGGGACCGAAGGCGTCATAATCACGTGGTTCAAATGGCTCTGAGCACTATGAGACTTAACATGTGACGTCATCAGTCGCCTAGAACTTAGAACTAATTAAACCTAACTAACCTAAGGACATCACACACATCCAGGCAGGATTCGAACCTGGGACCGTAGCGGTCGCTCGGCTCCAGACCGTAGCGCCTAGAACCGCACGGCCACACCGGCCGGCTAACATTAATGTGACTGGACAGTGTATATTTAACATGGGATGATGTCAGTAACATATGGCTGTACTCGAGTGTCTTCCACTTGAGTTGGCGTAACTTTTGCGTTACGACAGTTGCGAAATGGGGACGTGCGTTATCTTGAAGGAGCAGCACCCCTTGGCGCATCATTTCACAATGGTGGTTTTCGATAGATATACTGCCCCATACACATTCTTCTCTCTACGGTGGATGGCTACCGGTGTCCTTCAGCAGTCAAGAAAAGAATAACACGACGTTGGTCCTTATTTGGTGCATCTGGTAATAACGTCACCATAGATCAACTTTCTCATTTACCGTTTGCACGTCGGAAAGACACAGTTGCCAAACTAATCCCTTACCTTTATCTCAGTGCTTACATACCCGCATCGGAGTCGCGCTACTTTGCATGTACGCTGCAGAAACGTCCTCAAACGAAAACTTTCTGATCACCTCTTGTTTAAGAAAATACATCTGAAGTGTGAAGAATTAAATACGCAAAAAACGGCAACTGGTGACAGAAATGCAACTAATACGTCAGCAGCAGTAACACGCAGTTCATACGTCATTCGAGGCAGCCTGAACGTGCGAATGCGATTAATCAGAAGTATGTTCCGCGAATACTACTTTCTAACATATTTCACAACTTCCAAATTTCCCTCCATGAACAGTTTCACCGCAGTTGCTTTAGAAATCGGTTGCAGTCCTCTGAACACTGTCACCAAAAATTTCAAAGTGGTTAGCGTTCCTAAGCAAGGTTTTATTTACGTATGAAGCGGCTTTTACAAACCATCGGCAAATGAATTTTAGGAATATGCACTACTTGTCATTTGAAAATCCACTCTGTCTGGGACCAGTGGATGAACGACGACCTCCTTCCGTCAACATGTGGTGCAGGTTCTTCAGGAATCGTATCATTAGTCCGTGTTTTATCGATAGAACTCTAAATAGTAACAAGTATCTCCATTCCCTAACAGGTATGGTGCCGCAGTTGTTGGAGGTCATTTTACTGGACATAACACAAACGTTGTGGTACCAAGAGGACGGATGGCAGATATTCTTATGAGAACATTTGGAAATTGTTAGATCAGTCGTCGAGGAACACAAAATGGTTTTGCACGATCAACGGAATTTATTTTGTGGGGAAACTTGAAACAAGGTAACACCGAGGAATCCCAAAGACAGGAAACGCCGTATAACACAGGCATATGCTGTGATAACGCCACATGAAATTCAAGGTGCAGTATTGCTTTATGCGTCTATCAATGCACAAGGTTAACATTTTGAACAATAATAATAATAATAATGAACGCACGAACCATGCGTGAGTTACGTGTTCGGCGGACTAGGGCAGACGTATGTGGGACGTCTTCTCCTGGTTGGTTGGAGGTATGTAGGGACCAAACTACAGGGTCATCAGTCAATTTTTCCTGACGCAAACATGGTTCAGGGTAAAACAACAACCAAAGTACGTTTGGGAAAGTAAAAGGGGGAAAAGGAATGCGGAACCACACATAAAAAGAAAACGAATGGAATGAACAAAAAACGGGGAAAAAGTACACTACAAGCAAAAGTAGAAGAAGGTATTAAAACCATAGAACAGACGGTCTGGGCTGGCTGATCACAAGAATCAGAGGATGAGCCAGACACTCTGCAACACTCTACAATGTACACCCCAAAAGACAAGGCACGATGAACACATGAAGGGAAAAGACGAACACCAGGACAAATAAGTGTAAAGAAAGGGTGACAGAGTCAAAATGGAGGATGGATGAAGGCCCTGGAGAGAAGGCCAAACACCCACCCTTAGATGCTATGATAAAAGCTCCCCTCACGAATAAAATGTAAATCTAAATCTGCTGTTGAGCCATTGTCGCCCAACACCGAAGGTAGGGTGCTGGGAAGGTTAAGAGTCCGCCGCAGAGCGGCTAAAATTGGGCAGTCCAGCAATATGTGGACGACAGTCACAGGGGAGACACAGCGACACTGAGGTGGGTCCTCACAATCGAGGAGGTAACCATTTGTGAGCCACATATGGCCAATGCGGAGCCGGCAGAGAACCACAGAGTCACTGCGAGAGGCCTGCATGGAGGAATTCCACACATTCGTAGTCTTTTAAGGGCATGCAGTTCGTTGTGCGTACATGCCATTCCGTCTCCCAAAGCCGAAAAAACTTGCGGCGTAATAATGAAAGCAGGTCAGTTATGGGAATGCCGATCTCCAGAAGCGGTTTCCGTGTAGCCTGTTTTGACAGCCTGTTGACAAGTTCATTTCGTTGGATTCCGACATGGCCTGGGGTCCAGACAAAACACCGCTGAACTACTGGACCGTTCCAGGACATAGATGGACTCCTGGATGGTCGCTATCAAAGGATGACGAAGGTAGCACTGGTCGATAGCTTGTAGGCTGCTCAAGGAGTCAGTACACAGAAGAAACGACTCCCCAGAGCATGAACGGATGTGCTCAAGAGCACAAGATATAGCCACCAGCTCTACAGTGAAAACACTTCAGCCATCAGGCAAGGAATGCTGTTCAATATGGGATCTGTGAACGCAGGCAAAGCCAACGTGACCATCAGCCATCTAGCCGTCGGTGTAAACCACTTCAGAGCCCCCGAACATGTCAAGAATCGAGAGAAAGTGGCAGCAGAGAGCTACAGGAGTAACTGAATCCTTAGGGTCATGCGAAATGTACAGACAAATCTTCGGTCTAGGTGTTTGCGGATGGACATGAATGGGAGGTGGTAAAGAGGACGACTCCAGTTCAGACAGAAGGGATCGGACGCGAACTGTAATCGTAAGCACTGACCTGGGACACTGATGTGGGAGATGAACCACAATGGTTGGGAAGAGCAGATGGTAATTTGATGCTCAGGAGAACTACGAATGTGTGCAACGTAACTGGCCAGCAGTTGTGCATGCCTAACCTGCAATGGAGGGACTCCAGCCTCCTCCAGTACTCTGATCACAAGACTCGTCCTAAAAGCTCTCGTCGCAAGTCGAACGCCGCGGTGGTGCTCTGGGTCGAGTAAACACAACGCTGAGGCCGCTGCCGAACCATAAACCAGACTCCCATAGTCAAGGCGGGATTGAACAAGGGCTCTGTAGACTTGCAGCAGCGCAGAGCCATCTGCACCCTAGCTGGTGTTGCTCAGGCAGCGGAGGGCATTGAGGTGCTGCCCACTCTTCTGCTTAAGCTGACGAAGATGAGGAAGCCAAGTCAATCGAGCGTCGAAAACCAGTCCTAAGAGTCGATTTGTCTCCACTATCGTGAGTGGATCGTCAGTAAGGTAAAGTTCTGGTTCCAGATGAACGCCACGACGCTGACACAAGAGCATGACACATGACTACGCGGATGGAAACTGGAAACCGTGGGCTAGAACCCATGACTACACCTTGTGGATGGCTCCCTGTAGGCGCCGCTCAGCAACATCAGTACTGGAGGAGCAGTACGAATTGCAAAAGTCGTCTGTATTCAGACAAGGTGAGACAGAAGCCCCTACAGCTGGTGCTAGACCGTTAATGGCCACTAAAAATAGAGACACACTCAATACAGAGCCCTGTGGGACTACATTCTCCTGGATGTGGGGGGGAACTATGGGTGGCATCAACTTGGACACAGAAAGTATGGAGCAACAGGAAATTTTGGATAAAAATCGAGAGCGGCCCTGTAGACCCCACTCACATAATGTGGCAAGGATATAATGCTGCCAGGTCGTGTCACAAGCTTTTCATGAATCAAAGAATATGGCAGCCAGGTGTTGGCGTTTGCAAAAGGCTGTTCGGATGGCAGACTCGACGGGACAAGATTATCAGTGGTAGAGCGACCCTGGCGGAAACCGCCCTGGCATGGAGCCAGTAAGCCACGTGACTCCAGGACCCAAGCTAATCGTCGACACACCATACGTTCTAGCAGCATACAAAGAACGTTGGTGATGCTGATGGACTGATAGCTATCCGCTTCAAGTGGGTTTTTTACCAGGTTTGAGCACTGGAATGATGGTGCTCTCCCGCCACTGTGATGGAAAGACGCCATCACACCAGATCCGGTTGAAGATTAAGAGGAGATGTCTCTTGTAGTCGGCCGCGAGATGCTTAATCATCTGAGTGTGGATCCTATCTGGCCCAGAGCCTGTGTTGAGGCAATGTGAAAGGGCGCTGATGAGCTCCCACTCTGTAAATGGGGTGTTATTAGGCTCACTGTGGCGTGTAGTAAACGAGAGGACTTTCCCTTCCACCCGCCGTTTGAGGGTGCGAATAGCTGGGGGGGGGGGGGGGGGAGGGGGAGAGGTGGTGAGGTGGTAATTCTCTGCTGTAGAGGCGCGCGCATAGTGTTCAGCAAAGTGCTCGGCAGTCGCGTTTGTGTGGGTAGATAACACGGTGTTAACGCCAGGAGCACCTGTTGGGGTCTGGTACTTAAAAACACGTCTGATATTCATCCAGACTTGGGAAGGTGACGTATGACACCCAGTGGTCGAGACGTACCTCGCCCAACACTCTTGTTTCCGTCTTTTTATAAGCTGGCAAACACAAGCACGGAGCCGTTTAAATTCTATTAGTTGCTCTAGGGAAGTGTGCCGTTTATGTCACTGTAGAGCCCGCCTACACTTTTTGATGGTGTCACCAATTTACAGCGACCACCAAGGTACTGTGTTTCGCCGGGAGCACCCTAAAGAACGAAGAATCGCGCTTTCCACCGCAGAAACAATCGTTGAAGCGACCCGCTCAACCACCACATCGATGACACCATGTGGGGGGGGGGGGGGGGAGGGGGGGGGAGATTGAGAGATTCAACGGTAACAGCAGAGGCGAAAGGTTCCCAATCTGCATTGTTTAAGCCCCAACTGGGTAGGTGTCCAGGGAATGACGCTGGGGCAATGGCAGGAAGATGGGGGTCACTACTACACAAGTCATTGTGGACAGATGGGAGAAGTCCTGGGCTGCAAAGTGATAAATCAATGGCTGAGTAAGTACCATCAGCCACACTGAACTATATGTGTGGGCCCCAGGATTTAAGAGGCAGAGGTGAAGTTTAGACAATAAAGTTTCGACATCTCTACCTTGGCCAGTAAGCATGGTGCCACCCCACTAGGGGTTATGGGCGTTAAAATCACCCAAAAGTAGGACAGGTTTAGGGAGTTGTTGAATCAGAGCAGCCAATATGTTCAGGATTACTGCACTATCTGGAGTAAGATATACGTTGCAGACAGTTATTTCTTGTGTTGTCCTTATCCTGACAGCTACAGCTTCAAGAGGTGTTCAAAGGGGCAGAGGTTCACTGCACACCAAGTACAGGACATAAACACAAATTCCACCTGACACTGTATTATATTCGCTACGGTTCTTGTAATATCCCCTATAGCCGCAGAGGGCAGGGGTCAGCATTGTCAGGAACCAAACCTGGAGGGCAATGCAGAAAGCAGGTGTAAAACTTAACAATCGCCGTGGCTCAGCCAGGTGGTGGGAAAAACCGCAACAATTCCATTGGAGGATGACGTTATCATGAGGCTGGGAAAGCATGAAGCGCTCAAGGAGGGAGTTTACGCCTCACTCACCTGCTTCCACTGATTGAGTACTTGTTTGATCAACATCAATTGCGTTTGAGGGTCCAGCGAGATCTAGGTCCTCCGGGGACGCCAGAATCTCCATGTCATCCTCAGACACAGAGCTTGTAGGTAGTGGTGGTATGGGTGCCATCGCAATGTCTGGGTTCTTGGGGATCTTCTTCTGTTTGGATTTCTCTCGCTGCTCCTCTGGTTTTACTGGCTGGGAGGGCTTCACTGAGTCAGTGTCGGCACTGAGGAGGATCGTGAAGAAGCCCTACGACTAGCTACCTGTGACTACTTCAGCCACTGGCGGGTGTCTGCTTTGCCACTGGTAGGAGCCTGGGAAGGGAGTGACCCAAGGGACCCTTTCCTAGCGAGTAGAGCCGAAGCAGACTTACACTTCTCTCTCTGGCTGAGAAGTGGTGACTGATGTCCCTGATGGTTGAGGGGTTGGCGCTACCAAGGTAGGTGGTGTGGCAGCAACAGGTAGAGAAGTTCCCCTCCACCATGAAGGGGGCAGGTGTAGTCTTATGGCTCTGAGAGCTGACTGGAATACGCGAAACTAATGGGGCCAGAACTGTCGTCGTAGTGCGGCGTAAGAGGATGTCATATGCACAGGATGTAAGCATTTAAATTTCCTCTTAGCCTCAGTGTAGGTCAGTCGGTCCAGGGTCCTGTATTCCATGATTTTCTTTTCTTTCTGGAAAACCCTGCAGTCTGGCGAGCAAGGGGAATGATGCTCCCCACAGTTGACACAGATGGGAGGCGGGGCACGTGGAGTATTTGGATGGAAGGATGCTCAAAATCTGTTTATCCCTCGGACCCAGATGGACGCGCCGGATGAAATGAACTCCTCGCTGCTCTAAGTTGGCGCGCAGCTCGTCGTCGGAGTGCAAAAGAAAGTCCCTGTGGAACATAATAGCCTGGACCATATTTTAGCTCTTACGAGGCGTGATGGTAACATAATTATCCCCCAACTTTCCACAAGTGTGTAATGCCCGCGACTGGGCAGAGGATGCTGTTTTTACCAAGACCGATCCAGATCGCATTTTGGACAATCCCTCCACCTCCCCAAACTTGTCCTCTAAATGCTCTACAAAAAACTGTGGCTTCAGCGACACAATGGATTCCTCACTACCCCTCATACATATGAGGTACCAGGGCGAATAAGGTTCACTGCCAACCTTAGTCTGGCGTTCCTCCCATGGTGTTGCCAGGGAGGGAAATGATTTAGGGTCGTACTTCCTTGCATTTAACAGAGACCTGGAACGCTTAGAGACTGCTGGTGTTTGACCACCAGCAAGTGATGACGTGGTACGCTTCATAGTGTGTCATCCACCCTGATGCCACCCATTCCGACAGGAGGCCGTCCCCATGGGCGGCACGCAGCCACAGCAAAGGCCACCTGGCAGGTTGGCTATTGCTGGGAGTCCCGATACCCCAGGGCATCTACTCCTTGGCATATGTGGGGAGTTAACGGCGCAGGCATCAGCAGAGTGGTGTCTATGCAGTCAGGGGATACAACCAACAGGGTATATGGCGGGCCCACTACAACGGACTCGCTACCGTGCTGGATATGAAGTACAAAGAAGTCCATGGTCATCGTCGGCGCACAAAACGACACTGCGTAGTGGATGGAGGAAAACACACCCAGGAAGGTGTTTTCGCCCAAGAGATGGAGAACGAGCGGAACTGCAAAGCCACGATGATAAAGAATGCTGAAGGTCTCAGTGCACGAGAGACACGATGCACCACGTAAGGCGCTCTTCCCGAACTGACTCGCTCTTCGGGAAAATTTGGAAGAATGGAGGTCAAACCCTACAAGGGACCATCACATAAAGGCCGAAACGTCTGACTCTCTTTTTAGTCGCCTACTACGACAGGCGGGAATACCTCGGACCTATTCTAACCAAAATCAAATGGTTCAAATGGCTCTGAGCACTATGGGACTTAACATCTGAGGTCATCAGTTTCCTAGAACTTAGAACTACTTAAACCTAACTAACCGAAGGACATCACACACATTCATGCCCGAGGCAGGATTCGAACCTGCGACCGTAGCGGTCGTGCGGCTCCAGACTGAAGCGCCTAGAACCGCTGAGCCACAACGGCCGGCCCTATTCTAACCCCCGGACCCGCAGGGGGGCGTGTTTTCCTGACAATGGGTCAGTAGTTCGTTATTAAAGGATGAAGCTCAACGCAAGTAATGTCACTGCAGTCCTCTTTGAAGGACCTTTACAATGCCACGGGAAAAGTGTATGGCTCCGTTTTAAAAACAGTCGGTGTGATTATTCGACAGCTATAAATGTTAAAAATTACACGCATATGTCAGAAAATTCTCCACATCGTCCGTACCAACTTAATCGAAAACCGCACTTCGATATGCTGGTATTTTTCTCATTTTAGATGTATTATGGGTGGCCTACTTTAGCTGTCCCACTCTGTATAATGGAGGGATACAATTTCCCAGAAAGAGATTAATCATAATTTTTATTCAGTGCGTACAGCACTAATAAAAATCATATGTAATTAATTTTGTTGCAAAATTCCATTATGAAAAGGCGACATTTCGTCGCTGGAGAAGCCAGTAATCTGTTTTATTATGCAATGAGCAAGACAGCTTGATCTTCTTTAATTAACTGTTATTTTTGTCAGAATGGGGCCCTCCTCAGGATGAACAATGAACAAGCAGTCCTGCATTTTAATGTTAAATCTTACGGTGGCATAATTCTGCCGAAACCGATAATAACAATTAATAAAATTGTTTTGTTCATTAAACGTGACACTGTGTTCAGGTTGTCATTCTTTTAAATTAGGAAAGTACAATTAATATGAATTGCGATCTGTTAAAACTTTTTCGAATTTAAGTCAAGTAATTTTTTTCATAGGGATGATATAATTCCAACGCACTCTGAATATAAGAACATGTAATATCCACCTCAATAAACGGTTTTTTATTTGCGAATTTTTTGTCTTCGTATGGGGCTCATGTAGTAAACTGTTGTAATATATATATATATATATATATATATATATATATATATATATATATATATACACACACACAAGGGTAACAAATGGTACACGTTTTCTTGGTTTACGATGCTGTCTTAGCCACGTTTGGTCTAACTTAACAACTATTTTCAAAGACATATGTAGGAATCCATACGCTTGAAACAAGATCCAAGTGACCGAGCGAGGTGGCGCAGTGGCTAGCACACTGGACTCGCATTCGGGAGGACGACGGTTCAATCCCGCGTCCGGCCATCCTGATTTAGGTTTTCCGTGATTTCTCTACATCGCTCCAAGCAAATGCCGGGATGGTTCCTTTGGAAGTGCACGGCCGACTTCCTTCCCCGTCCTTCCCTAATCCGTATGAGACCGATGACCTCGCTGTCTGGTCTCCTCCTCAAAAACCAACCAGCCACCCAACCAACCAACCAAGATCCAAGTGAAAGAAAATTTCGATTAATTTCTGTGAGTACAGTGAAACTTCTATTCATTTAAGCTATGTGTTTGTTCAGCACTGTATTATTTTGTTATGCAATGGTAAAGTTATTGAATGACCTGGTGTTGCACCATCCTATAACCTATGACATAGCCATTGTAGCATTAAATTATGAAGTAAATATAGCTCAGTGTTTGAGTTTCTGCCGTCAAACATTGGCTGACGCGGGTTTTGGTGTTGCAGTGTGCCAGACGGCCGTCCATAAGAAGTGTCACGACAAGATCCTGGGCAAGTGTCCTGGGTCTGCGAAGGAGACGGATAGCACTATCGTGAGTACCCATCTCCAGTATTTGTATGTGCGCCTGATAATGGACTTACTTCTAAAGTTCTTCTCAAAAAATAAAGCTGTATAAAACTTCTTTTGAACATTCTATTACCAGTAAAAAAAAATTCGTGTCCCGGACTTTTCATCTCAAACCAGTGCAGTACTGAGAGACCAGCTGACAGTAACGAGTACTACGTATTACATCGTTAACATATTCAATGCGGTAATCTGATGACTGTGGTTTGTTCAGAGATGACTGTTAAGTCTCTCACAAGGCATACGCTTTAATAAAGATACATAAAATTTCGTTTAGTTTATGTCGAAGTAGACTTTCTCATTATGGCTGACTTCCGGCGATGGAAGTCATTCCCCTATTATGCAGATGACGTGAAGTGCACCGGCCATCGTAGTTATATTTGCCAGGTATCTTGGATCTTATCCTGCTAAAGTTTCGAGAACCTTCAGTGATGTTTAGTCAAGAATGTTACCCACAAATTGTGTCGCATACCACTAGAAGATGTGAGGCGAAGCACTTTTTAGGGCATGTGTGATAAGTTCGCGACGGAGCTATCATACGTGTTGGTTGGCTTTCCCAGATATCCCTGTTGTATCGCCGTTGCGGCTGAGAGAAAGGCCGGTGCTGACTCATTCTCCCTCCAACTACGATGCCAGACGTTGGATAAACTTTTTCATCTGGTGGAGAGTAGTACCGCTCGAAATCTATTGTAAACTCTGCCTAGTGTAATGGCCGGACGTCGTGAGAAACCAGATGGTGAGTTGCAGTTCAGGCAGTTTTCCGAAAGCGGTGTCCATGATCAAGTGTGTGTGGCCATTCACTCATCAGTGATACATTTGTGAAGTCGTTACTGCGACGTATTGTGGACTTTCTAACTTAAAAATTGTGAAACTCAGCAGAAATTACAGATAAATACACCGGTTCTTATATCACGAAGCACATGTTACTTAGGAAAGTGATACTAGATGGGTACAGATGCACGAACACATGCTCTCACGATCTGTGATAGACTTTTTGAAGCGCATACTGATGATGGAAACTTCTCGGGCTGTCAATAAAATGTGAGTTGTTCGCTCTATCCGGAACCAGGCAGAAGTCCTTGAAAGAAGAAAGTGTAGGAACCGTCTTTGCTCGGTAATTGATATCCTTGTGTAAATATAGAGTGTGCTCATCCGCATCAATGCTAGCCCACATTGCACTGGAGAGAAGTGAATCCCTTCCTCCGTCGTGCCTTCTTTAGGACCGTCAAAAACGATTTTTTGTCACCTCTGTGGAAATGATAGTTTCTGTCGAGGATTCACAAGATGCGGGTCTATGATTTCGTCTATACATCTAATTGTGTACACTCATTAATGTGGTCCTGTTTAGGAGTACTACAGAGAATGCTTTTGAAGGGTAGCAGTTCACAACAGAGGTGAAAAATGTCACGGCAAAACCTTCTACGACAGTATGGACGGGTATTAGGCACGTATGAGGCTACAGGTGGATCGTGCTACCAGCAACGACAGTTAACAAAAATGGTTCAAATGGCTCTGAGCACTATGGGACTTTACAGCTGTGGTCATCAGTCCCCTAGAACTTAGAACTACTTAAACCTAACTAACCTAAGGACATCACACACATCCATGCCCAAGGCAGGATTCGAACCTGCAACCGTAGCGGTCGCGCGGTTCCAGACTGAAGCGAATAGAACCGCTCGGCCACAGTGGTCGGCGTCAGTACACAGCTTGATCATCTGGCAAAATATTTTGGATAAAATGGGAACAAAACATCGCAAGAGCACCTTCCCAGCCAGCTGCGGATAGGAGGTGGCTACTGGGAGCATAAAAAAATATTCTCCACAGCCCTGGAGAGGTCTAATAATAATAATAATAATAATAATAATAATAATAATAGGGCACACATCTTTAAATTCTTTATGGTGCAGGTGCAACATTCCGGTATTTGACCTATTTGCGCAATCTCATACTTTGAAGTAGAGCTTTTTAAGTACTACAAGTGGGCTACGTCGAATATACACACATGAAAAAAGTTTTGTATCACCTCAGTTCCGCGAGTTCCGGAAGCTATACAGAAAATGGAATAGACATCAACAAAAACATCATTTCAGCCCTTTTTATTGCTCATGAAATCTATACATTGCATGTTGTACTACCACACAGCGAGACTTTCAGAGGTGGTGGTCCAGACCGACGTACACATACGTACCTCTAACACCCAGTAGCACGTCCGCTTGCATTAATGCATGCCTGTATTCGTCGTGGCATACAATCCACAAATTGATCAAGGCAATGTTGGTGCAGATTGTCCCACTCCTCAACGGCGATTCGGCGTAGATCCCTCAGAATCGTTGGTAGGTCACGTCGTCCATAAACAGCCCTTTTCAGTCCATCCCAGGCATGTTTGGTAGGGTTCATGTCTGGAGAACATGCTGGCCGCTCTAGTCGAACCATGTCATTATCCTGAAGGAAGTCATTCACAAGATGTGCACGATGAGGGGCGCGAATTGTCGTCCATGAAGAAGAATGCCTCGCCAATATGGTCCCGATATGGTTGCACTGTCGGTCGGAGGATGGCATTAATGTATCGTACAGTAGTTATGGCGCCTTCCATGACCATCAGCGGCGCACGTCGGCCCCACAAAATGCCACCCCAAAACAGCAGGGAATCTCCACCTTGCTGCATTCGCTGCACAGTGTGTCTAAGGCGTTCAGGCTGACTGGACTGCCTCCAAACACGTCTCCGACGATTGTCTGGTTGAAGGCATATGCGACACTCAACGGTGAAGAGAACGTGATAACAATCCTGAGCGGTCCATTCGACATGTTGTTAGGCCCAGCCGTAACGCTCTGCGTGCTGTCGTGGTTGCAAAGGTGGACCTCACCGTGGACGTCGGGAGTGAAGTTGAGCGTCATGCAGCCTATTGCGCACAGTTTGAGTCGTAACACGACTTCCTGTGTCTGCACGAAAAGCATTATTGAACATGAACATGGTGGCGTTGCTGTCAGGGTTAATCCGAGCCATAATCCGTAGGATGCGGTCATCCACTGCAGTAGTAGTCTAAGCGAGGCATGTCATCAACAGTTCCTGTCTCTCTCTATCTCCATGTCCGAACAACATTGCTTTGGTTAACTCCGAGACGCCTGGACACTTCCCTTGTTAAGAGCCCTTCCTAGCACAAAGTAACAATGCGGACGCGATCGAACCGTGGTATTGACCGTCTAGGCATGGTTGAACTACAGACAACACGAGCCGTGTACCTCCTTCCTGGTGGAATGAGTGGAACTGTTCGGCTGTCCGACCCCCTCGGTCTAATAGGCGCTGCTCATGCATGGTTGTTTTACATATTTGAGTGGGTTTAGTGACATCTCTGAACAGTCAAAGGGACTTTGTTTGTGGTACCAGTTCTGAACCGCGCGACCGCTACGGTCGCAGGTTCTAATCCTGCCTCGGGCACGGATGTGTGTGATGTCCTTGGGTTGGTTAGGTTTAAGTATCCATAGTCAACGTCGGCCTTCAGGGCTTCTGGGAACAACGATGCTGCAAAACGTTTTTTGATGTGTGTAGTAGTAGACACATAATGCTGATTCAGATTATTGTCATTTACGACATCTTGGATTTTTACACCAACAGTCTCCTGCCATTTTAACTGAGGTCAAGCGACTATATCCGCCGTATTGAACTTTCTCAGGTGGGCTATATCCACCATCCTGAATTTTTCCTGCCAGTAGTATGACAACAACGAATGGGGGAGAGGGAGAAGATACCTTGATGGGGTAGGGGAAAAGTGACCTTAAGTGGTGGTGAGAAGGGGAAATCTTGTAACCTTTAACGTTCAATGATGTCATAGGAAGGAGGGGAGGGAAGGGGTCAGGCACTCATGACACTTACATAGTTGGACCGAAACTGTACAAGAAAGTGCTTTCATTCACTAGTCAAGGCAACACCTGGAATGGAACCTAGATCGCTGGCGTGGGCTTCTCTTTATTGACAAGTTCAGGATTTGTGTGATGTTTGATCGTCGTAAGTGTGTGTGGAGGCAGCTACCTATCGTTGCATCTGTCAGGCATACAGTTCCAGTAGATGAGTCACTCATATTTTCGAACAAAATAATGTATTGCTGTTGGATGCCTCTCATCGCACTGAAGGATAGTTTGAGGACTGTATTAATACCGTAGCAATTAATACCGTAGCAGGATCCCCTAATTTGTTCAACATTTTGACAACGAATTTGTCTTTTAAGATAATGATGCACAACCACACCAATCCCATCTCGGTACATCTTCCTCCACAAGTGAATGGAACAGCGTGCGGTATCTGCTGATGTGAACGTTATCAGGATCCCCTAATTTGTTCAACATTTTGACAACGAATTTGTCTTTTAAGATAATGATGCACAACCACACCAATCCCATCTCGGTACATCTTCCTCCACAAGTGAATGGAACAGCGTGCGGTATCTGCTGATGTGAACGTTATCGGGCTTGGTTTAGACCAGCTGCATCATCACAGGAACGCTCCTGACAATCTAGATGACCTCAGGAGGGCTGGCATCGAAGAGTGGGACGGACTTGAGCAGCAACGTCTCAGCTCTCGACCATCTACGAAGAGAATGTCAAGGAGGATCCAAGCGTTTGATAATATACAGGGTGGAGCAATACGGTACTGATTACTACCCAACAGTAGATTTAGGATTAATAGTTCTACGAAGATATACACTTTCGAAGAGACTGCGTTTATAATGTTCGTTGTTTTCTTTTTGTTTGAAAGTAAAGCTTTTTTTTAAATTTCATGATACCTATTCTTTCAGTCCTTAATCCGCTTGAATTGAAGACCACAGAAGTTCAGACATATTCAGGTGTTTTAAAACGTTTATTGATATTTCTGAAATCCTTTCAAGTTGATTCTGAGTTGCTTTCGTAGGAAAGATATGGCCAGTTTCCATCCCCGTCGTCATTCAAATCGACGCATCCACTACTCTAAGGATCATCATACCCTTTTGTTGCTTGTCGTCCCTTTCAAATCAAGAAAGAGGAAAAACTTTCTGAAATAGGGGTTGTTTCTGGCGGTGCATTACGGTGGTGTCTAACATTTAAGACTGAAAATGTGTGTGTGAATTCATAAGGGATCAAACTACTGAGGTCATCGGTCCCTAGACGAACACACTACTTGAACTAACTTATGCTAAGAACAACACGCACAACCATGCCCTTGGGACGACTCGAACCTCTGGCGGGAGGGGCTGCGCAATCCGCGACATCGCGCCTCAGACCGGGCGGCCACTCGGCGCGGCAAAAGAATTAAAAGAAAAAACCGGGGAGGTGTTGACAAAATTTCGCTGCACCAAAGAATGCAGATGCCTCGATGCCCTCGCGTAATAGGATGGCGGTTCCGCCGGCACCGTCACTTGATGGGATGCTGTGGGCTGCGTATCCATAAACGTTCAGTTGCAGCTCCAGATGGATTTCTTGAAGGAGGATGGTATCCAGGTCCGTCCCCCCCCCCCCCCCCCCCCCTCAGAACAATCGTGGAACATGCGCGTTTTGATTACAGAGTGTATGCCGTTAACGTTGACTGTACTCACATCTTAAAGCGGAGTATGTAGATGCAAATCGCGGCCTCTGGGTAGTAATGGGGCCGCTTGGCTACCCATCCTTGTGGCAGGCATGTTTAACGCGGCCCTTCTGCGAGTGTTAGGCATTCCCCAAGTGTGGCGCTGGGTCCGTGTGGCGGAGCAGCGTCAAGGGCGTCTGGTGCGTCTTCTGCCTCCATTTTAGCAGCCCAGTCACCGAGAGGGGAAGGGGTCGGTGTCGGCGTCAGCGTGTCGTCGAGGGCAATCCCTTTGTCATCGTCCTGAGGGGCTTCAGTCATGGGGACGTCTAGGGTGGGTGAGGCCGATGTTCTGCCCGTGGTGTCGAATGCCTGCAGTCGGGTGGTACTGTTGGAGTCCTTTGGCAACGACGCGTCAGACACGGTGTCGGCAGCTTGCTCCCTGTCTCCGCCCCGTTGGTCATCTTCATTCGAGGGGCGGCATTCCTTATGACGCTTCGGCAACCGTTGTTTCCGCGTCCGTGTGTCAACCCCGTCGAAGGGTTGGCGTCCAGAACCGACGCCTCTGGTACGACGACGACGACGACGGTGGTGGTGGTGGTGGTGGTGGTGGTGCTAGCGGCGGCGCCGCCATCACGGCGTCGTCGGCTGCTGAGCTCGCGGTCGCGTGGGACATCAGCATTGGCGCAGCATCTGTGCACACTGGCCGCACCGCTTCCACGTACATAAGCGGTAATGCTGTCGGCATCGCTGTCTGTACCGGTTCCGCACGTGGCACCTGGACAAGGCGGCGCCGGAGGCAGTCTGATAGAACGTGGCTTTCCTGTCCACAGCCGGCACACGTCCACTGTTGTCAGTCATAAATGATGATGGCACAGCAACCGCGGATGAACAATTACGACGGCATGTATTTGCGGATTTCTATGCGTAACTGTCGGACGCCATTGAGAACGTGATAGGTTTCGAACGTGTACCATTTGATATCCATGTAGGTTAGGACCGTGCCATATGGCCGTAACGAGTCAGTGACAAGCGCGGCCGGGACTTCAAACGGCAGTTCGAATGTGTGCACAGTACGCACTTACCCGCGTTGTCCACGTTTACCGTTCTGACGTTACCGTCTCCATAGCGAAAGCGGTAGCCGTCGGTGGGACGTCGGACTGGATTGTCACGCGCATCTTTGTTCTTCATCTTTAGATAGACTGTACTGGAAGTGATAGACAAATGGATGTCTGTCAGCCCGTGGGGATCGACATGCATGTCGCCTCTCAAAAACCGTTCGTTTTCATGAGCATTTGGACGCGCGTAGGAATCGTCAACGTGAGTTTCACCGTCGCCTGACGGTAAGAGAACGCCATATCTAGTGAGAGCTCTAAATCTCGACAACGAACGCAGTACTTCGCGCGAGTAAACAGACACACGTGCGGAGCGCTGCTCGGCGCGCCGCGTATCCGAGCCTTGTCACGGCTAAATGCCGACTGGCGCTAAGCTAACACAAAAGCAAGCAGCGCTCACCCCTTGTTCCAATGATGGTCAGGGCATAGAATTCGCAATATAAATGGCGAATTTCTGTTCGAACAAGTTTCCTGCATTCAAAACCATAAGTTTATTACCGGCATGTCATCCATCAAGTGAGAATTATTCTGAATATTTAATCCAAACGTCAAGAAAATATAGAATGAATTCACCAGGATAATTCTGAACCAAACCAGGAAGTAAATCGACAGTCACATAGTTGCCAAACGTATTATACGACATCGCTAGTTCTCCAATAGACTAACGACAGGCAGAATACGACTACTCTGCTTATATGAATATTGAGCTGGCCGGCATCGGGGAATTTGCTCTTCGATGACGCAGTGTCGCCGGCTGCCACTAGACTGACTGGGAGCAGAAATACCTTGTATAGGTCAATGATTTTTATATTTATTTCTTTAACTATCATTTGGGTCTAAAGCGTAATCACGAATAATATCCAGATGCACAGATGACAACGAGAATATCAGAATGAAATTGCAGGGGAAATTATTTCGGGGTTCCTCTCTTCTGTAGCTGTGGTAGATTCTATTTTACTTGTTTTTCTGCTTTAAACAAACTGCAGAGTAAAAAACCCATTCACTAAAAGCGATTTGCTTTTTTAGCATCACCAGACGCGATTAACTTCACCAGCGAATAACAATCTCTCAGGACTACAGCGATGTAATTAAGCTTGTTAAAGTGGGATCGAATGGAACTGATTCCGTGGAAGTTGACATGTTTCGTATCTTGCACTTTGTGGACTTTTTTATTCTCACTTTTTTTATTCTCTTCCTCCAGCTATATCATTGCTGAGCTTTTCGACGAAATGGGAGGATGCTACTTGGGGTTCGTATCGCACTAGGACTTGGATGATGACACTATCAGGTGGTGGACACTTCCAACTGCGACCTCAAGTTACCGATGTGCTTAAAATGACTCTCAGAGATCTTCAGTTACACGTATGTGGCTTTTGTTAGCTGTGTACGGGCGAAAATTTATTTCCTCAACGTCATTTGATCTAAATTTGTTGCCTTACCAATGCTTAACTTTTTTCAATTATTCCACGGTGATGTAAAGGCTGAGATTTTACACTATTTATGTGACCCTGAACTTTTTAGTTAAGCAAGAGCCAATGAGCTCAGGAGACAAGTTGATGTACTCAGTGATTATCTTGAAAGCGTTATTAAGGCTTTCCAGTACTCACCAAGATGAAACTAGTGTTGTCAAGACTGAACCAGATCGGGCCAAAAGTGCTGTAATATTTAAAATAGCAGTCGGTTTTAAAAATTACACGGTAGTAATTCACATATGCACGTTGTCAAAGTCTAGAGCTATCGTTGTTGTGAAACAACCTAGAAAAA
Source organism: Schistocerca piceifrons (assembly GCF_021461385.2). Taxonomy (NCBI): domain Eukaryota; kingdom Metazoa; phylum Arthropoda; class Insecta; order Orthoptera; family Acrididae; genus Schistocerca; species Schistocerca piceifrons. Next base: position 501,050,170 of record NC_060149.1, on the reverse strand, counting down.
AACTACTAGCAGAATACACCAACTTCATCATACTGCACAGAAAATCCTTTCTAATCTCACCTCTTTTTTTTTGTTACTTTGGTTCCTCTTTGTCTTAAGCTGTCTGGAAAGCTGCCAGCCGCTGTGGCCGAGCGGTTCTAGGTGCTTAAGTCTGGAACCGCGCGACCGCTACGGTCGCAAGTTCGAATCCTGCCTCGGGCATGGATGCGTGTGCTGTCCTTAGGTTAGTTAGGTTTAAGCAGTTCTAAATTCTAGGGGACTGATGACCTCAGATGTTAAGTCCCATAGTGCTCAGAGCCATTTGTCTGGAAAGCTAATTATTAGGCGCTTTTCACAGTTATTGACAAAGCATCACCAGCAGTTACATTGTAATCTTTACGATTAGATGATGCTTTTCATCTGTTTGGTTTTTAAAGAATGAATTACAGATTTGCTTAAGAACAGGGCTGCCACCTTTCGGCGTATCGTCGAATGAATGAAAATAATTAAAAACGCTTTTATACTTAAGTGTTATTTTGTAATTGCTACTATTATATAAATATATTTATTTATTATTTTCCCTTGAATATTTCTTTTACTGCGAGTCGCTTTCGGCAATGCGGCGTCATCTTTGTAGATACTTAAGAATATTTGACACATCACTGTCAGTACGTTTAGTTCCTCGTTTCACATTCTCATCACAAGGGCTTCGAAAGGTGTGCTTCCCCGATGCCAGCTAGCTTAATATTCACACTGGGTGAGCTGCAGTATTCTCCCTGTCATTAATCTAAAGTAGAATTGGCAACATATTACACTGAAGTGCCAATGAAACTGGTATAGGTATGCGTAATCAATTACCGAGATATGTAAACAGGCACAATACAGCACTGCGGTCGGCAACGCCTAATAAGACAACAAGTGTCTGGCCTGACACAGTTGTTAGATCGGTTACTGCTACTACAATAGCAGATTATCAAGATTTAAGTCAGTTTGAACGTGGTGTTATAGTCGGCGCACGAGCGATGGGGTACAGCATATCCGAGATAGCGACGAAGCGACGATGTTCCCGTACGACCATTTCACGAGTGTACCGTGAATATCTAGAATCCGGTAGAACGTCAAATCTCCGACATCGCTGCGGCCGGAAAAAGATGCAACAAGAACGGGACCAACGACGACTGAAGAGAATCGTTCAATGTGACAGAAGTGCAACCCTTCGGCAAATTGCTGCAGATTTCAATGCTGGGCCATCAACATGTGTCGGCGGGCGAACCATTCAACGAAACATCATTGATATGAGCTTTCGGATCCGAAGGCCCCATCGTGTACCCTTCATAAGTGCACGACACAAAGCTTTACTCTCCGCCTGGGCCCGTCAACACCGACGCTGGACTGTTGATGACAGGAAATACGTTGCCTAATCAGGCGAGTCTCGTTTAATATTGTATCAAGTGGGTGGACGTGTACGGGTATGGAGACAACCTCGTCAATCTATGGACCCTGCATGTTAGCAGGAGGCTGTTCAAGCTGATGGAAGTTCTGTAATGGCGTTGCGAGTGTGAAGTTGGAGTGATATGGGACCCTTGACACGTCTTGATACGACTCTGACAGGTGACGTGTACGTAATGATCTTGTCTGATCATTTGCATCTATTCATTTACATTGTGCATTCCGATGAACTTGGGCAATTCCAGCAGGACAATGCGACACCCCACACGTCTATACACGTCTATAATTGCTACAGAGTGACTCCAGGAACAGTCTTCCGAGTTAAAACACTTCCGCTGGTCACCAAACTCCCCAGACATGAACATTATTGAGCATATCTAGGATATCATGCAACGTGCTGATCTCCACCCCATCCTACTCCTACGGATTTATGGACAGCCCTGCAGAATTCATGGTGTCAGTTCCGTCCAGCACTACTTCAGACATTAGCCGAGTCCATGCCCTGTCTTGTTGTGGCACTTCTGCGTGCTCGCGGGAACCCTACACGATATGAGGCAGGTGTACCAGTTTCTTTTTGGCTCTTCAGTGTAGAATACGTATGGCAGCTATGTGACTGCCGATTTACTTCCTGGTTTAGTTCAGAATTATCCTGATAAATTCTGTCGATATTTTCCTGTCACGTAGATTAAGTGTCCTGAATTATTCTCACTTGACGGATGACATAGAGGTAGTGTGTTTATGGTGTTCAGTCCAGGAAGCTCATTCCAACAGAAATTGCCGATTATTTCGCCATTTACGTTGCGAACACTCTGTCTTGGCCATCATTAGGACAAGAGGGGAATGCTGCTTGACCCAGTTGTATGCTAGCTCAGCGGTAAAGTGTTCGCACTTGAAGTGGAAGAGTGCGTTAGTTTCCGGTTCTGATCGCGCTGGAGACGACATTTTTACCAGTTCTGTGAAACAACCAATAAAATGCAGGTCGACAGTCAGTAAAGATATCCATAGGCAACCTACAACCCTTACGGTTTGTTACTACCTTGATGGTGTGCCCTGGAGTTCTAAAGGTGAAAATCTTGATGAGTTTCCCACTTGTTAGGTCTTGCATTTTCTGCCTCTGTCAAATGTATTGACATAATTGTGGTACTGAATAATTTGTTAAATGGATTTTGTTATGTATCTACTCCTACTGCTACGTTTGCATACTTTAGTGGAAGTCTTTAAACGCTACTTCAGTATGATTGTAGACTGAAAGCAAAGAGAGAGAGAGAGAGAGAGATATATCATCTCGAGGCCAAAAGTGCTAATTCGTGACAGTTCGGGACACTTCGCTTTGTTAAAAAAGACACTTTTCGTAATGATATCATGATAAGCTGTAATTCATTTCTACTAGTATAGTCTATATTAAATAGCGTTTTTTCATTTGTTTGTTGAACGCAGTAGATAAACATAAGAGAGAGATAAATGAGCAGCAATATAGTCTCCTAAATATCTAAAACAGTCTGTCATTGTTAGGATATTTTTTCGACTTAACGTCTATAGACAATATGTTGGTAGCACATCATCTCCTAGCGTGTTATGCTGTGTAAACGGACATTCGGTCATCGGCTGGACGTCCCTAGCGGAGCCAGACCCATTTGTGTATGTGCAGCTCATTTCACACACCGCTTTGGCTGAAAGCGCACCAGTAAACAGATAACAATATTATTGATGACAATTGTTATTCTCTGTAATTTGCAATTGATTTAGTTTCCAGTAACAATAATATTTACCAACTCGTTTTGCTGTATCAGTAAGTGTTACTGATGAATATACAACTGAATTTATATTCATTGTTTCTTCTTCATATATGCCTGCTAGTAGAATCAATGTTTGTGGAAATTCCAGAGTTTCACAGAAATGTAAAATTCAAATAACGCTCTCAGTTTTATAAACATGAAATTAAGAGACGTGCGGTACGGAATTTAAATCACCTAACTACCCCGTGTTGGTATTTTGATAGAAATTGTGTAAACATTAGGAGAAGGAAAAATAACTCCGACGATTCAGTAAATTGTGACTACAGCGATGATATTTGTACCAGTTGATAGTCTGGATGAGGAATACCTTCTTAGCCCAAAGAAACTATCTTTTTGGTACAGTTGTTGGACTGTACAAAGTGGTTATCACAATAGATCACTCTAGAAAATTACCCTGTATTGCAATAAATCCAGAAGTGAATTAAATCACCGTACTGCAAACATAAAGAAACATATTATTAGGTATGACACAGTCTTGTGTGGCTGTAAACTCAAATTTGTTACAATAAGTGATTTATCAACAGCAACCCTCAGCTTCAAATTTATGACGAAAAGTTTTTCACTGGTCCAATCTCCAGGATTCCTATCCAGAAATTGTCCCACTTAACTAACCACAAAAGAAGTTAAATATGGTTTCATTCACAAATCACAAAAATGCACACATCTAAACCGAACCCAGCAGCTAATTGTATTATTGACTAAGCACAATAAAATGGTAAATATTGAACTTTTTCTCCAATAGCAGGGTGACTGATTCTTCAACGACAGGACTAAAAAGTTTTTTGGCATCGGGATTCGAACCTCCCACATATCACCTTTGTTTTATAGCCACGAATATATATTAAATATTAGTTAATTTCATTAGTAACGAGATGTGTCCGACTGAACTTGAAATAATGTGACATAAAGTTCTGTGATCAATAATAGTCGAACTCATCGTCATTGATGTCTACACACGAAGAGACATTAACTGTCGAATTATTTGTCACCACTACCTAGAATTGGCATGTTTGGAACTGTAACGATATGATGAAAAGTTCTGTGTCTCAGTGGGAGTCGACAACGCACAAAACTACTTAAGAATCGTAAGTGTTTTTCACCATTAGGAAATTAACTCATTCACGAAGGAAGTGGCTTATGACGCACTTGATCGACCGATTCTTGAGTATTGTTCATCTGTCTGCGATCTGTACTAGGTAGGACTGACAGAAAGGATAGAGGATCCAACGAAGAGCGACGCGTTTCGTCAGGGGATCGTTTAGCCGGCGAGAGTGTGTTACGGAGATGTTCAACAAACTCCAATGGTAGACGTTACAAGAGAGACGCTGTTTATCACGGAGAGATTAACCATCGAAATTTCGAGAGTATTATTCCCCTCCCACGTACGTCTGGCGTAATGACCACTAGGTGAAAATTCGAAAAATTAGAGCCAATACAGAGGCTTACCGACAATCATTCTTCCCAGGCGCTATTCGCGTAGAGAAGTTAGTGGTATAAAGAGTACCCTTCCCACACACCATTACGTGGCTTGCGAAGTATGAATTAGATGTAGATTAGTATCGCTAAAAGTGGACAAATCTTCTGAAGGGGTGAAATATCAAATTCCAGTTTAGGAGCAGCATTTTCAGTAGTTGCAGGGGCAACAGTCTGGATGATTGACTGATCTGGCCTTTTAACATCAACCAATCTGGCCTTACTGTGCTGGTACTGCGAACGGCTGAAAACAAGGGGAAACTACAGCGATAAATTTTCCCGAGGACATGCAGCTTTTCTGTATGGTTAAATGATGATGGCGCCCTCTTGGGTAAAACATTCCGGTGGTAAAATAGTCCCTCATTCGGATCTACGGGCGGGGACTACTCAGGAGGACGTCGTCATCAGGAGAAACAGAAGTGGCGTTCTACGGATCGGAGCGTGGAATGTCAGATCTCTTAATCGGGTAGGTAGGTTAAAAATTTAAAAAGGAAAATGGATAGGTTAAAGTTAAATATAGTGGGAACTTGTGAAGTTCGGTGCCAGGAGGAACAAGACCTTCTGGTCAGGTGAATACAGGGTTATAAATACAAAATCAAATAACGGTAATGCAGGAGTAGGCTTAATAATGAATAAAAAAATAGGAGCGCGGATAAGGTACTACGAACACCACAGTGAGCGCATTATTGTAACCTAGATAGACACGAAGCCGACGTCTACCATAGCAGTACAAGTTTATATGCCAACTTGCTCCGCAGATGATGAAGAGATTGAAGAAATGTATGATGCTATAAAAGAAATTATTCAAACACTTAAGGGAGACGAACATGTAATAGTTATGAGTGATTGGGATTCAATAGTAAGGAAAAGAAGAGAAGAAAAAGTAGTAGGTGAATATGGACTGTGGGTAAGGAATGAAAGTGGAAGCCGCCTGGTAGAATTGTGCACAGAGCATAACTTCATCATAGCTAACACTTGGTTTAAGAATCACGAAAGAAGGCTGTATACGTGGAAGAGGCCTGGAGACACTGCATAGTTCCAGATAGATTATATAATGGTAAGACAGAAATTTAGGGACCAGGTTTTAAATTGTAAGACGTTTCCAGGGGCAGATGTGGACTCCGACCACAATTTATTTCTTATGAACTGTATATTAAAACAGAAGAAACAGCAGAAAGGTAGGAATTTAAGAAGATGGAACCTGGGTAAACTGAAAGAACCAAAGGTAGTAGAGTGTTTCAGAGGGAGCATTTGGGAATGGTTGACAGGGACAGGGGAAAGGAATACAGTAGAAGCAGCATTGGTAACTTTGACAGATCAAATAGTGAAGGCAGCAGAGGATCAAGTACGTAACGGACGAGAGTTGGTAGAAATCCTTGGGTAACAGAAGGATATTGAATTTAATTGATGAAAGGAGAAAATATAAAGTGCAGTAAATGGAGCAGTAATACAAACTTCTTAATGATGAGATCGACAGGAAGTGCAGAATGGCTAAGCAGGGACGGCTAGAGGACAAGAGCTCAGATGGAGAATCGCTCGTAAGCAAAGAAGAGAAAGCATAAAGGTGGAAGGAGTAGATAGGAGGTCTGTACAAGGGAAACGTTCTTGAGGGCAATATTATGGAAATGGAAGAGGATATAAATGAAGATAACATGAGAGATAGGATTTTGTGTGAAGAATTTGACAAAGCGCTGAAAGACTTAAGTCGAAACAAGGTCCAGGAAGTAGACAACACTCCGTTAAAACTACTGACAGCCTTGGGAGAGCCAGCCATGACAAAACTCTTCCAGCTGGTGAGCAAGATGTACGAGACAGATAAAATACTTGCAGATTTCAAGAAAAATATAATAATTCCAATTCCAAAGAAAGTATATGCTGACGGGTGTGAAAATTACCGAACTACCAGTTTAATAAGTCACGGTTGCAAAATACTAACACGAATTCTTTACAGACGAATGGAAAAACTGGTAGAAGCCGACCTCGGGGAAGATCAGTTTGGATTCCGTAGAAATATTGAAACACGTGAGGCAATTCTGACCCTACGACTTATCTTAGAACATAGATTAAGGAAAGGCAAAACTATGTTTCTAGCATTTGTAGACTTAGAGCAAACTTTTGATAGTGTTGACTGGAATACTCTCAAATTCTGAACGTGGTAGGTGTAACATACAGGTAGCGAAGGCTGTTTACAATTTGTACAGAAACCAGAATGTAGTTACGTGAGTCGAGGGGCACGAAAAGGGTAGCAGTGGTTGACAAGAGAGTGAGGCAGGGTTGTAGCCTATTCCCGAAATTATTCAATGTGTATATTGAGCAAGCAGTAAAGGAAACAAAAGAAAAATTCAGAATAGGAATTAAAATCCATGGAGAAGAAATAAAAACTTTGAAGTCTGCCGACGACATTGTATTTCTGTCAGAGACAGCAAAGTACCTGGAAGAGCAGTTGAACGGAATGGACAGTGTCTTGAAAGGAGGATATGAGATGAACATCAACAAAAGCAAAACGAGGATAATGGAATGTAGTAGAAGTAAATCAGGTGATGCTGTGGGAGTTAGATTAGGAGATGAGACACTTAAAATAGCAAATGAGTGTCAAGAAGTCTTTTCTGAAAGTATTTGTGTGAAGTGTAGCCATGTATGGTAGTGAAACATGGACGACAAACATCGCCGACGAGAAGTGAATAGAAGGTTTCTAAACGTAATGCTATAGAAGTATTCTGAAGATTAGATGGGTAGGTCACGTAACTAATGATGAGGTACGGAATAGAATTGAGGATGATTTGTGACATAACTTGACTAGAAGAAGAGATCGGTTGGTAGGACATGTTCTGAAGCATAAAGGGATCACCAGTTTAGTATTGGAAAGAAGCGTGGAGGGTAAAACCCGTAGAGGGAGACCAAGAGATGAATACACTAAGGAGATTCAGAATGATGTAGGTTGCAGCAGTTACTCATAGATGAAGAGGCTTACACAGGATAGAGTAGCATGGAGAGCTGCATCAAACTAGTCTCTGGACTGAAGAAGAAGAAGAAGACGACGACGACGACAACAACAAAAACATTTCAACATACCAATTTCAAATATTGTTTTAAAATAGTAAACTGTCATTTGACCGTGTGGTGTTATATTTATCTTTTATGCTAGCCAAGTTTCGGCTTCTGTCATTATCAAGTCGATGCTAATGGTTGTTAGATCATTATTAAGTCACATTTGTTAAGGCAGTCCAAAATCAGGTAAACAAGACTAACACATGTCTCTAAGCTGTAACGCATAAAGAATGCAGACTCTAATTCATTGAACTGTGTACTTTATTTCATCTGTTCCTTACATACTTCGGTTTTTTTCATTCTGCGTAACGTATTCTTCACTTCATGTTATTAATGATCTGATGAATACATGTAAATGAAAATATAAGCCAAAATCTGGATTGTACAAAAGGTAAATATAATAATACACAGTCAAATGATGGTTTACTCTTTTAAAAAGTATTGCATGACTGTCACTCGACGCCACCGAAAAAGAGTTCAAATACAATGAGAAATAAGTTCCGTGTAATATTACACGACGAGGGGTTGATTAAATAAAATAAAATACCATAGATTAAGAAAGGTTTCTGGTTTCTACTTGCCATAATGTTCGCTCCTGGTATGGCCCAACCTAAACCAATTCTCCTCCGATCGATAGTGAAGGGACATCATGTTTAACGTCAATTTGGAACCGCTGTGCAAACTTATGTTGCTCAGCTGGCATTAGCAGAGGTGAAGATGGTCTGTTCGTGCTTGTTGAATATGGTTGCCTGAAGGACAAAAAAACCTCAGACATTAACCATAGAAAGCTAAAATCATTCCAGCAGAGTTCCAAACTCCATATGTGACTGGCTCTGGGTTTCGTAGCACAGGACGCGCCACAGTGGATAAAAATTTCAGTTCCTGGAAGTGGATTATAGCCTGATCAACACATTCAGTTCCTTGATCAACGCCATAACCAAAATATCCACGGGTGTGCTGCAGGTCTATAGTGTCCAACGGGCACAATATTTCGGCGATCATACATGTCGCCATCATCAGGTGAACTGACGGACTGAGCTCCTGTGAACGTGCCGGCACGGAGATCCGTACGCTATGGCTGCTCAGACGGAACTGGGTTCGGTCGCGGCGGCGGCCGATTTAAATACCCTCCGCCCGCGGCGCGCTCCCTCCGCCGTCCGCGCCACGCGCCACGGTCGCGCGGTGGAACAGATTGCGACGGCGTCTGAGATGACGTCGGTGTGATGGCTCTGTCCGCCGTGGTCGTCACAACTATACGTTTGCTCGATTTACTCTTGATTAACCCGATCGCTGGTTCCCAAGCCTTGCAAAGATTATAGCCACAGTCACGGTTTATGAGGTCGTCATTGGTGCGAATTTCGATGGCCTCTCTAACAACGCTGTCCCAGTATCTCGACGTCTGTACCAGAATCCTCGTGCGGTCATACTCCATGGCGTGATTTTCCGACAAACAATGTTCAGCGACCGCAGACTTGCTCGGATACATCAGTCGAGTGTGCCTCTGGTGTTCACGGCACCGATCCTCGACGGTACGCATCGTCTGACCAATATACGACTTGCCACATTGACACGGAATCTGGTACACGCCGGCCTTCCTCAAACCGCCGCCGCGACCGAACCCAGTTCCCTCTGAGCAGCCATAGCGTACGGATCTCCGTGCCGGCACGTTCACAGGAGCTCAGTCCGTCAGTTCACCTGATGATGGTGACATGTATGATCGGCGAAATATTGTGCCCGTAGGACACTATAGACCGGCAGCACACCCGTGGATATTTTGATTATCAAATACGCCGGGAGAAACTCAAGAATCACAACGCCATAACCATTCATCACTTGCCTCAGCTACCCAATGCGTATTTTCTATTAGGTTTTACAATCTCTGACACAAAATCACATACAATTATGGGCAGCTGCACTAACAAACAGCACTGTAGGATGTGGAAATTTCTTCAGGAAGTGTTGATTTCCACATGAGCTGCGGTACTGGTGAGTGTATTCATGGTCTCTTAGCAAACACCTCGGAGTATACTGCTTCAATGGCTCACGGGCGTTGCGTCGGATAATGTCGTGGAAGCTGCACAATATTTCGACAAGACAGTTCTCGTGATATTAAGGTGCTTACTGACTTGTTGCTGCAATGGCTCGCCAATATATACGTCGGGTCTCTAGAAGAGCGCAGGCGCCAAGGGTTAAAATTATAATGTCTTTGTAGACGAATCATAGAGCACGGCGACACGACAACCAGTGCCCGCTGACGTACAAACGGGCTACGGGCTTCTCATTTGTGAGGCGGGAAAAGCGCAGCCGCAAATAGCGGCCCAGCGCGCGTGCGGGCAGTGTGTTCGTGCCCAGTTTAAATGTGCGGACTTTGATTCACCGTTCGTGTTGACTCGAATTCGTTCGACTGCGGCCGACGATGCCTTAGTACTGCCAGTGCTGCTTCTCATGTCTTACTGAGTTGAAATCCCGTGTCTCTATTCATCAGTTCGTTATTTGTACGAATTTCGACTGCTGCTTTAATGATGGAGTCCCAGTAAGTGGAAGGGGCCGAAAGGATCTTTGTCTCTCCGTAGTTCATGGTGTGTCCCGTGTCAAGACAGTGTTCAGCCACAGCAGACGTTTCTGGCTGACCCAGTCTGGTGTGACGTCTATGTTCAGCACATCTGTCCTTAACAGTGCGACAAGCCCGGCCAATGTATGATTTCCCACACCGGTACGGGATTTTATATATATCCCTGGTCTCCTTAGACCTAGGTCTAACAGAACACAGCATAGTTTGCACATTCGCTGGAAGGCGGAAGACACGTTATATTTGATATTTTTTGAACAGTCTGCGAATCTTAAACGACACGCCACCAACATTCGGTAGAAAAGCCATCCTCTAGGAGTTCTCCGTTTCTTCTGGCTGTTCTTGAGCTTTAGTGCATGCAGGTTTAAATGCACTACGAATCTGTTCATCAGAGTGCCCGTTTTGTACAAATACAGAGCGCAGATGTCTAAGCTCTGCTGATAAGCTCTCTGCATCAACGATAATTCTAGCCCTATGAGCGAGAGTGCGCAACACGCCACTGCGTTGAGATGGGTCGTGACAGCTCTTAGCTCGTAGGTATAGGTCACTGTAAGTCGGATAGCGAAGTACTCTGTGACCCAAGGAACCATCTTCTTTTCTGCCGACCAAGACATCAAAAAGGTCTCAATTTTTCTCCACTTCCATGGTGAAGCAAACGCTGGGTTGGAGGGCGTTAACATGTTCCAGAAATGCAAGAAGCGTTGCTGCTCCGTGTGGCCAAAGTACAAACATTTCGTCCGCGTACCTCCAGAAACATTTAGGTTTCAACACAGCTGACTGAAGTGCTTTTTACTCGACGTCTTCCATAAAAAGGTTAGCTACTATGGGAGGCAAAGGGCCTCCCATAGCAACACCGTCAGTCTGTTCAAAATAGTGTTCGTTAAATAAAAAGTACGCTGGGCCACAATTTGCGGCCGCGCTCTTCCTGCGTCGCGAATGAGAAGCCCGTGGCCCCTTTGTGCGGTAGGAGGCACTGGATGTCGCCGTGCACTGTGATTCGTCTACGACGACGGTATAGCTTGAACCCTTGGCGCCTGCGCTCTTCTAGCGAGTCAGCGCATATATTGGCGAGACATTGCAGCAACATGTCAGTAAGCACTTGAAGATAACGAGCAGCTGTCTCGTCGAAATATTGTGCAGCCTCCACAACATTATCCGACGCGACGCTTGTGAACTACTGATCAGTTACTACGTCGGGAAAGTCTTAAACAGCACACCTAGGAATATAGTAATTTGAAAGCTTGGATATCGATTGCACTCGTTTCTTTATTTCTTTTAAACCGTATCTGGTCTGACACTATGTTGATAATCATGTGACAATCGATCGTACACATATGATGATGTGATGATATCTCATAATTGCAGTCGGCAGCTCACTTTCGTCTGAATGTTGTTGTTGTTGTGGTCTTCAGTCCTGAGACTGGTAGGCAGTCTAATCTCAGAAACTGCTATAGAGATTTTGATCCAGTTTTAACTAACAGATACAATGATTCACGAGGAAGGTTTTTGTGTATAATTCATAAATATTTTTTAGATATATCCGATTTATGATGAATTATAGTACCTCACCACAATGAAAACGATGCCATTGACACGTAGCGAACATCCTCCAAAACTTGAGAGAGCAGCAAGTGTGACAAAATTGAAAATGGTTCATATGGCTCTAAGCACTTTGGAACTTAACGTCTGAGGTCATCAGTCCCCTAGACTTGGAACTACTTAAACGTAAGTAACCTAGGGACATCACATACATCCATGCTTGACGCAGGATTCGAACCTGCGACCGTAGTAGCCGCGTGACTAAATTCGTGTTAGTTGTGGTGGTCTAGCGGTCTCAACCACAGGTTGTCTGGTATCACACTGCGAGACATCATCTTACGTTATAGGGCGTTTGTCGATGACCTGCTGCTTCTAATTCGTTCCACCCATGAAGTATGAACTGGACCGAGCGATACGGAAAGGCCGCGTGCTATCTTCTGGACGTAAATAAGTCTGAGGCATTGGAGTTCGGGCTTGGTCTGAGGCCGGGCTCTGTCACTCCCCTTCCCAACGTTACTGAACTGAGATATTTAAGAGTCACGTTTACGAAGGATGTGCGTGGAACGGCCGCAGAAAAACTATAAACGCTTACAACAGACCGTACGCGTGATGGTTCGCCAGAACCCACTCCGGGAGTTGAACCAGCTACAGCGTGTGGAGTACCTGGACCTCTACGTGACGCCAAAGCTGAATGACGTGGCACAGGTCGTCCCCCACCGTGCGCGATGGTGGGCTGGGAACGTTTAACTTCCAGGCACGGACAGCTGCTCTCTATATGGGTAATACAGGGAAACGATGGACCAAATAACATGCCTCCCTCACGGGTCGTCTGTTGGAGGTCCTGATGACTGTCTCTCATGTCCCGCCTGTGTAGGCGGTGCACGTTGCGACACAGTTCTCCCATGTATCGATATCCATTCTCGAAGACAGCTATGTGATTTCTGACCCCCACCAACACGCCTGCTGAAGGCGAAAGACCTTAACACCACCCTTCTGAAGGTGATTCCGCGTAATATGATAGAAATCAAGTACCTAACTATCCATTGGTCACTAGTGTGGAAAATGATACGCACCACTTTGTGCCCTACCCTGCGCAGGACGTGGTATCAAGTCCCCAACAAAAAATATGCGACGAGACATCGGATCCTTGCCATCGGATTACCGGACTACCCCCTTTGCTCGACTGACACAAATGATCTTCGCTTGTTACCTGCACGTCACAGCTGACTTGATCGAACCTCACACTGTCCTCTGTCAGGATGACTATCACTCCTCCCCCCCCCCCCCCCCCCCGCCCTGCAAAATACCATGCGATCACATGGTTCAAGGAAATGGCCATAAACTATGTCTTCAGCGAAGGGGAGAAAGTGGAGCTTTATTACTGGTGGTTCCTGAAAAACACTCACAACGCCGTCGAACGCACGCCGAGCTACCGTACGCTCTTCGCAAATTATTAACGCGGTGTTTTCGTTAGCCCTGTCTAGTTGGGAAGTGAAAAATGAAATGATCGTCTGGCATTGATAGCCGGGAAGTCCCATCCGGGGAAGTTCGGCCGCTGGTTTGCAAGTTTTATTTTAGGCGATGTCACATTGGGAGACATGGGTGTCGGTGATGATGAGAGCATAAGGAAGACAACACAACACACAGTCCACGAGCGGAGAAAATCCGCACCCCGGCCGGGAATCGGATCCGAGCCCGCTCCAAGATAGGCAAACACGTTAACACTCAGCTAAGCAGGCGGACAGTTGGGGGAATGCCAGGCTCAGTATGACGTTCCGTGGGGATTCACATAGGAGACAGTATGTCCTGAATTGTATGTGACGAGGAAGGAAAGAGACTGGTTGATTCATGGATAAATGCAATCGTTGAGGCATCAGCAAAGCAAAATGAGCCTGTTGTAGATATTTTTACACGGTATTGTTGGAGATAGAAAACACACATGGCAGCGGACAAGAAACATCCAGGTGCAACATTTCTTGAAGAAAAATTCTTTTAGCTGAAATTGCACAAGAAGTCTGCAAATGTTATTTTTGTTACCTTTTGAATCACATGTTTTTTTGAACATTATGCTTTACAGGATTTTCATGTGTACACATTACTAATTATAGCCACGTAAAAAAAAGGAAATATATAGAACTTTGGATCCTATCGCCTTGAGAGAATTTTTGGAAACAATTTGTGGCAGCGCCTTAAGGGGAATAGTTCGTTTTTTTATGGTAGGTTAAAAGTGACGGTTCCAGGTTGGTGTGGCTTTGATTTTTGCTTCATTTTTTCAAAAGATTAAACTTAGGTAAGTAGATAGTTAGAAAGAGAACAAAGAAAAACGGTATAGCGTTCGGTTGGAGACAGAAAGGTTGTGGCATCAAATCACAGCTAGGTTACTTTTAATCTAGCATTCACTTCTTAATGATGTAGAGATTCACCACAAACGAGACGTGGCTCGGATTCCACGTTAAACTGTGGCTTCCTTTTTCCCCGATTATATAACTGGCTTGGGACACGCAAGTCGCCTATGTGACGTCTAATTGATTGCAATCGTTTCAGAACAACTGCATAGCTAAGAAACTTGCGAATCGAAAATCTGTGCTTTATGTATAAAGTAAAACGTCTTCCGAAAACGTGCTTCAGCATGGCATGTAGCTCTGCTTCGTTTGTATAAAGAAAGTTTTGTAGCAGCACAGCAGATGACTCAGTTTTCAGCTTTCTGCTGTCCTCGAGTCAAACATAGAAGCAAACATAATTCTTTACACGGTGGGGTGAAAAAGTGTCTGCCACAAAAGGGTCTGTGACACAGAACAGCTGCAGTGATTTCAACAATGAATCTGTGTGTACTCATCTTAACAACAAAAGTGCCATCACATTACACATCTACATCAAGCATGGTTTTTCCCCCTTATTCATTTTATTTTCTTTGTGGCCTTGGAATATGATCCACACAGTCAGCCTCCGTTACAGGACATCTTACAAATCATCTCCGTCGCCCCATGCGGCCTGGGGGTTGGCTACCAGCAATACGTCCAACCCACGTTTCAGATAAGAGATTTTACAAAAGGTGCACGAAGACAGAAAATATTTATGGCTGCAAAATTTAAAATATTTTAAGAAACAAGTAAATAAATGATTATGATGCTACTTAGATTATAACAAAGTTCTATTCTACATTTAAAAATTTAGAAAAGATATAATAGACCGACAGGCAAAAATAAAAGGACAAAGTGCACGCTTAAAATAATGAAAAAGGACGGTGACGTTCATTAGCAGTGTAGCACTACACACTCACTGTAATGCTGAAGGATCTGTGCTGGCTAAAAGGGTGTGAGGATGTGAAACTTGCGGCGTGGTGTAGGGAGGATGATAGCTGGTGTAAATTTTTAAGCCGTTGAGTGGTTTCTGTAGAAAGAGTGTAGGTGGTAGGGTGCATATTGAGAAGGCGGAAAGGAAGGATGTGTTCTATTGGTGGGCAGGACCGTGGTCTAGGAAAAGAAAGCATGGTGTCAAATGGAGAGGGAGGAGAGAAGTGGGAATTAGAGTACTAAAGCTAGTAGGATGGATAAATACTGGAGCAGACTTCGTTGTCTGGAAAGGGAGTCGGTTGAAATATGCTTTAGATCTTTTCTACATACATTCATACGTGGGGAGTTGGAAAAATAAGTCTCCCCTGTCGACTGTGGTCAGAGTTGTGTGTGAAAGGATAAAAAAGAGAATGAGACATTAAAGATAAGACATATCTTCATTTTTCTACATAATTTCTAAGTACATTGAGACATTTGTCATATCGCTTCAAAAAGCCTTCCAGGAAAAATATCGGGGCGTTGCATATGGAAGAAGCGTTGAACGGCTTGTTTGACATCAGCATTGGTGCCAAAGCGCCTTCCGCCGAGAGTCTTCTTCAAAGCAGGAAACAGATGGAAGTCACTTGGTGTGAGATCTGGACTGTAAAGCGGATGATGTAGGCGCTCCCAACCAAGAGTTGCAATATGGTTTTGCGTTGCCGTCGCAGTGTGTGGTCTCGCATTGTCACCCAACAGCAGAACGCCAGATCTGAGAAGGCCATGCCGCTTTTTCCGAATCCCCTCTTTCAATTTCGACAGAGTGGCACAGTACCGCGCAGCATTGATGGATGCATCCTCTAGAAAGTCCAGCAGCAAAACTCCTTTGGCGTCCCAGAAAACGGTGAGTAGCACTTTACCTGCAGACGGAGTGCTTTTGAACTTCTTTAGGACAGGTGATGGCGGATGTTTCCACTCCATGGATGTGGCCTTCGATTCGGGCGTGTATTGCTGGACCCACTGTTAATCCCTCGCCACTATCCGAAATAGGCCAATGCCAGATTCATGGTAATGCACGAGCTGTTCCAGGCTGAACGCCATGCATTGTTCCATGTGTGTCGGGGTCAGTTGGGAGTTGGGGGGGGGGGGGGGCGGCACCCACCGTGCAGGCACCCACCTGTATTGAAGAATGACGTGGATGATCTTGTGAGCTCGCTCATGTCCGATTCCCAGTTGTGCCGCTACTCCATCCATGGAGATACGCCGGTTCGGTTTAATTATGTCATCCACCTTCCTGGCATTTGCATCTGTAGCGGCCGTGCGCGTCCGTCCAGGTCTCGGTATGTCCTGCACTTGCTGACGTCCACCACTGAATTGCTGGCAACATCTCCGCACCATTTGCCTCGACATCACACCTGACCCATACACCTCAGCAAGGCGGTTAATGAATTTCTGTGCCTTGATACTCCACATGCCCATTCATAGCGGATAACAGCTCTCACTTCCGCCTTTGACCACGACTCCAAACAGCACCTTCTCTCCATAGCTCCGGGAAAAGGCTGAGCGGCTGGCCCCCTCTTTGCGCAGGCGCTGCGACAGCGCCATCTGCTTGATCGCGGTCGACCTCTACCCAATGGTGTATCGGTCTCTCACACGTACGCGTTCATCTGCCGTATCGTCTTTCGCCCATATCACACAACTCTGCCCACAGTCGACGGGGGAAAATTATTTTCCAACTCCCCCTCGTATATAGAGCCCCCTGCTTTATTCTTTTTTTACATTCTGGCTAATAGCAGGAACTACTGTAGATATTTTGATATTGTTTTTATTAATAAGTACAGTGATTTCAGAGGCAAGTCTGAGTGTATGATTTCTAAATATTTTGTGACAAATATGAGGAACTATGAAGTAGTAGTCAATCGTCGCTCTGAAAACTATGCAGAAGACTGGTAAACGAATCTCCACTGGAGAGAGAGAGAGATTGACACCTTATAAATGTCGTAAAGACACGGGCACGATCTTCATGAATTAGATTCGGAATTTTCTTGCGGATGAATATAGATGATTTCGGAGTATTTCTACGGATCGTTGAGGGTCGCATTTCGAAGTATGGCAACATTTTCTGACTACTAGTTTCTGTTTCCCTCAGATTATCAATCGCAATTTGCACGCATAATTCGCTGGAAATACTTATAACAATGCACAGTGAGTTTATCAGCTTTGAAGTATCGTAATACGACCAACAACGAAAACATAACCACCTCGTCATCTGTCAGTGATGTCTGACTTAAAAGTTCAAAGAAGCAGATTTTTTAACCAATAGCTTCCTTGAAATCGTTTGAGAAGGGTTGCATAGCGAAAAAACGAAATACGTTATATTTCCTTTTTTACACTACAAGTAAAACTGTTTTGCAAGTTCAGCAACTTTGCTACGTGTACATACAGTACGTTCTTTTACGAGTGTAGGAGATGGCCCTACTTTAATCTTTCTGCTTTCCTTGAGTCAAACCTAGAACTGGATATGATTTTTTTGCGCGTCTGCCATTAAGAGTCCACGACAAAGTATTCGGGCAGTGAGTCTCAACAATGCATCACAGTGCGTACTGAGCTTCACAAGCGGAGTGATGAAACACAAGCTAAACATATAGATAATTTGTTTTCTTACTTTTTTGTTTTTTTGTGTGCCACACTGATACACATTGAATCTCTCTCTCTCTCTCTCTCTCTCTCTCTCTCTCTCTCTCTCTCTCTCTCTCCCTCCCTCCCTCCCTCCCCCCCCCCCCCCCCACACACACTATATTTTCATTGGTTGCAATATATTACCAAAATCACGATGTGCTCCCATCGTTGCCATGAGCTAACATGCCAAACACCATATTGAATACGTTACTCATAACTTTTATGCCTCCAGACAAGTTCCCTGGGTTGTACTGGCTACATCGCGTAAGTTATATGAAAACGAAAGAAAACCCCACGATTAGGCCCTGAAGACCACGCGATAGTGACCGATCGTCGTGGAACCCTCAGTCATTCATCAACAGATGTGATATTAAGAGGCACGGAATCAGAAACGCCGGCCGGTGTGGCCGAGCGGTTCTAGCCGCTTCAGTCTGGAACTGAGCGACCGCTACGGTCGCAGGTTCAAATCCTGCCTCGGGCATGGATGTGTGTGATTTCCTTAGGTTGGTTATGTTTAAGTAGTTCGAAGTTCTAGGGGACTGATGACCTCAGATGTTAAGTCCCATAGTATAGAAAACAGCTAATTACTGTGAAGTTAGTTGTACCTAGTGTGAGGAAAATGTTTTTCTTTATTTAGTAGACACTTCACACTTCGTGGTGACTGTATGGAATAAAGAAGGAAATGTTTCATTGTGACTATAATGCACAATTTTTTTAAAAATCGCGTTAAAATTGTGACACAAGAATTGTTATAAAATAATGGACATGCATGAACTATTTCATTTCAATAAATTAAATTTCCAATTCATCTGATGTGTATAATAGGATAAATGCCATGATTACTGTTCTCCGATAGTCGCCTTAGCAAGAATTATATCTGCAACAAGTTGTCTGTCGATATGAATAGAATGTTGACCAAACGTTAATGATATTCAGTATTTTTTGTATGATTTAAATGCTTTAAATTAATGCTTGGTTACACGCTACGCTCTCTTTTTCGCGGTTGCTTCTGCTCATTTGCCGAGTAGCGCGATAGGCAGGAAGGGCTGTACAAACCACTGTTAAAAGGGGTTCTGCGAGCGGCAGAAACGAGTAACTTCACCTTCGAAAAACTTGCAGTCCGCCTTAGCAGCTAAAATTTTAACACTGCATTGCTTACGGAATATTCTCCATGAGTTAGAAATTTCAGGTTAATTTCGACGTATCGGTTTGAACCATTCCCTTGTGAGTTTGGTTAAAATACTACACGCTGAAAAAAAGAAGAGAGACCCTTAAATAAGTTTAAATCTAATACTGGCGCTAACTTCGGACAGTATCCTAATCGTAAACGTTGAGTAACAGATGGTGAATGTTTGCCTTCCACTAGAACTTACAATTTTTCCACAGTTCCAGTAATTCTGTTTCACTAATCGAGACACCATTGTAAGAAAAATTGAAACAGAACGTGAACAGAATTGTGTTCAAGCAACTAGATGTACTGTGTTTTCTCGCAACCGAACGTCTGCCAATTAGCTGTTCCTTTTCTCCTCAACACGATTTGCTGTATTACTCATTTAATTAGAGAAGCAGTAACAACTATCCACAAATAGAACAGTTGTCATTAACAGCTGCAGTTACAGACATGTCAGTAATATACGTGTGAGTATTACGTCTTGGGCTGAATACAAAAATTTCTTTTTAGGTAAGAGTAGTGTTCAATAATTAACGCAAACATTTTAAGCAGATTGTTTTTTTCTGGATTCTAATACAGAATAATATTCACGACTCTTTTGGCTACAAAACCCTGTTTTTCAACATAAAAGTGGTTCAAATGGCTCTAAGCAGTCCCCTAGTCTTAGAACTACTTAAACCTAACCAACCTAAGGACATCACACACATCCATGCCCGAGGCAGGATTCGATCCTGCGACCGTAGCAGCAGCGCGGTTCCAGACTGAAGCGCCTAGAACCGCTCGGCCACAGCGACCGGCTTTTTCAACATAATCTCCGTTCAGTTCGACGGCCTTACGCCACCTTACTGGGAGGGTCTGTATGCCAACATGATAGTACTCTACTGGTCGACGTCGGAGCCAACGTATTCCTGCATCAATAAGCTCCTCAACTTCCACGTACTGCTTCCCGTGGAGTGCATCCTTTATTGGGCCAAACAGACGGAAGTCGGGGAGATGCACATTCGGGCTTTAGATGGATGAGGAAGAACAGTCCAATGAAGTTTTGTGAGCTCCTCTGCCCGCATCTCGTGGTCGTGCGGTAGCGTTCTCGCTTCCCACGCCCGGGTTCCCGGGTTCGATTCCCGGCGGGGTCAGGGATTTTCTCTGTCTCGTGATGGCTGGGTGTTGTGTGCTGTCCTTAGGTTAGTTAGGTTTAAGTAGTTCTAAGTTCCAGGGGACTGATGACCATAGATGTTAAGTCCCATAGTGCTCAGAGCCATTTGAACCATTTGAGCTCCTCTCTGGTGGACAGATTTGTGTGGTTCCTTGCGTTGTCATGGAGAAGGAAAAGTACGTTTGCATTTATGTGGCGATGAAAACGCTGACGTCGTTTCTTCTGTTTCCTGATGGTAGAATATTACACTTCAGAGTTGATCGTTGCACCATAGCGAGGACTTGAAACAGAGTAACGCCTTCAGAATCACTGAAGGCTGTCGCCGTGACTTTACCGTTTGGGGTTGCGGTTTTGAACTTTCTCTTCGGAAGATAGCCGTTTTGTTTCCGGTTCGGAGTTACGAACCCATTTTTCATCGCATGTGACGATGTTAGACATCAAATTTTTACGATTAGTTTCGTAATGCGCTAGTGATTCGAAGTTTGTCCTTCGTTACTCCTTACGGTCTTCTGTTAGATGGCGAGGAGCCCATCTGTCACACGTCATCGGGTAACCCAACTGTTGGATGAGTCTGTCAAAACTACCAACAGAGACGTCCAGTTGAGCAGTGAGGTATGTGTTTGTCATCCGTCGATCATCGCGAATGAGAGTGTCGGTACCTTCCAACATTGTAGGAGTCACAGCTGTGTGCGGCCGGCCGGCCTGCGGGAGTTCGGACAGGTTAGCGCGATCTTGTTGCGATGATGATAGACGCCCCGTCCCACATCTCACCGTGCTATCTTTCGTTGTGAGGTCCCCGTAAACATTCTGCAAGCGCTTATGAATATCTGCGATGCTCCTGTTTCCATCAAGAAAAACGTAAAGACAGCTCTCTGCTTGCAGCGCACGTTCGTTACACACGTCATTTTGAAGGCTACGTATAGCGCCACCACCTATGGGAACTTCATGAAACTACCGGCGCTGAAATGGAAATACTCCATCATGGCCCACAAAAAATTCCACAGTTTTAAACTGAGACTTACCGAGAAAAATGTATTGCATTACTTATTTAAGTGTCCCTTGTAATAGGCTAGATACAGCTAAGCGGTTCGTTGCAAATGGTTGCTTAACTTACTTAGCTGTTTCCCAGTTACGTGAGAGTGCAGAGCCATTTTCTGCTTCCTTATTCTGTTATACCTACTGCACTGACGGAACAAAATACCGTTGTAAAATATGTTCGCCAAGCTGCTTATTTCGCTCGATCGTAACAGTGAGAACCCGTGAAGAAAAATTTTTATGGTGTACGCTGCAATCGAGAAAAAGATCATTTTCTTGGGGTTGCGGAGTTAACCTTCACATTACATGATTTACCATTTGTTTTCCTGTTTCATCCGAAGGAGAACTGGTGTGTTCGTTTAATTGGCACATACAGTCTTAAGCAAACGACCTCATACCAAATATATAAAATAATATGTGGATCCTTTTACCGACCTCCCAATTCAGATGCTACAGTTGCTGAAAGGTTCAAAGAAAACTTGAGTCTGATTTCAAACACGTACCTGACTCATACGATAATAGTTGGTGGTGACTTTAATTTACCCTCGATA
Organism: Schistocerca piceifrons; assembly: GCF_021461385.2. NCBI lineage: Eukaryota > Metazoa > Arthropoda > Insecta > Orthoptera > Acrididae > Schistocerca > Schistocerca piceifrons. The sequence continues at coordinate 501,028,459 of NC_060149.1, read as the reverse complement.
TGTTGGTGGAAATACATGTTTAATTGCTGAGGTACGCATAAAATATCATCCGAAATTGTGCTAAACGCATTCTGTGAAAACTATTTCGAGCAGTTAGTTCATGAGCCCACGCGAATAGTAAACGGTTGTAAAAACACACTTGACCTCTTAGCAACAAATAATCCTGAGTTGCCGGAGTGGCCGAGCGGTTCTAGGCGCTACAGTCTGGAACCGCGAGACCGCTACGGTCGCTGGTTCGAATCCTGCCTCGGGCATGGATGTGTGTAATGTCCTTAGGTTAGTTAGGTTTAAGTAGTTCTAAGTTCTAGGGGACTGATAACCTCAGAAGTTAAGTCCCATAGTGCTCAGAGCCATTTGAACCATTTTTGATCCTGAGTTAATAACGAACATCAAAACCGATTCAGGGATTAGTGAACACAGGGATGTCTTAGCGAGATTGAATACTGTAATCCCCAAATCCTCGAAAAATAAGCGAAAAATATACCTATTCAAAAATGCAGATAAAAATTTACTTGACGCCTTCCTGAGAGACAATCTCCACTCATTCCATAATATAAGTGTAGACCAGATGTGGCTTAAATTCACAGAAATAGTATCGGCAGCAATTGAGAAATATATACCAAATAAATTAACAAACGACGGAGCTGATCCTCCTTGGTACACAAAACGGGCTAGAACACTGTTGGAGGAACAACGAAACAAACATGCCGAATTTAAACAGACGTAAAATCCCCAAGATTGGCGATCTTTTACAGAAGCTCGAAATTTACCACGGACTACAATGCGAGATGCCTATAACAGTTTCCACAACAAACCTTTGTGTCGACATCTGGCAGAAAATTCAAAGAGATTCTGGTCGTATGTGAAGTATGTTAGCGGCAAGAAACAATCAATGCCGTGTCTGCACGATAGCAATGGAGATACTATCTAGGACAGAGTTACTAAACACAGCCTTCCGAAGTTCTTTCACAAAAGAAGACGAAGTAAATATTCCAGAATTCGAATCGAGAACAGCTGCAAACATGAGTAACGTAGAAGTAGATATCCTCAAAGTAGTGAAGCAACTTAAATCACTTAATAAAAGCAAGTCTTCTGGTCCAGACAGTATACCAATTAGGTTCCTTTCGGAGTATGCTGATGAATTAGCTAAATACTTAACAATCATATACAACCGTTCGCTCGATGAAAGATCCGTACCAGCCGGCCGTGGTGGCCGAGCGGTTCTAGGCGCTTCAGTCCGGAACCGCGCGACTGCTGCTGTCGCAGGTTCGAATCCTGCCTCGGGCATGGATGTGTGTGATGTCCTTACGTTAGTTAGGTTTAAGTAGTTCTAAGTTCTAGGGGACTGATGACCTCAGATGTTAAGTCCCATAGTGCTCAGAGCCAAAGATCCGTACCCAAAGACTGGAAAGTTGCACAGGTCACACCAACATTCAAGAAAGGTAATAGGAATAATCCACTAAATTACAGGCCCATATCGTTAACGTCGATATGCGGCGGGATTTTAGAACATGTATTGTGTCCGAACATAATGAATTACCTCGACGAAAACGGTCTATTGACACACACAGTCAACATGGGCTTAGAAAACATTGTTTTGTGAAACACAACTATCTCTTTATTCACATGAAGTGTTGAATGCTATTGACAAGGGATTTCAGATCGATTCCGTATTTCTGGATTTCCGGAAGGCTTTTGACACTGTACCACACAAGCGGCTCGTAGTGAAATTTCGTGCTTATGGAATATCGTCTCAGGTATGTGACTGGATTTGTGATTTCCTGTCAGAGAGGTCACAGTTCGTAGTAATTGACGGAAATTCATCGAGTAAAACAGTAGTGATTTCCGGCGTCCCACAAGGTATTGTTATAGGCCCTTAGCTGTTGCTTTTCTATATAAACGATTTGGGAGACAATCTGAGCAGCCGTTTTCGGTTGTTCGCAGATGACGCTGTCATTTACCGACTAATAAAGTCATCAGAAGATCAAAACAAACTGCAAAAAGATTTAGAAAAAATATCTGAATGGTGCGAAAAGTGGCAGTTGTGACCCTAAATAACGAAAAGTGTGAAGTCATCCACATGAGTGCTAAAAGGAACTCGTTAAACTTCGGTTACACGATAAATCAGTCTAATCTAAAAGCCGTAAATTCAACTAAATACCTAGGTATTACAATAACGAACAACTTAAATTGGAAGGAACACACAGAAAATGTTGTGGGGAAGGCTAACCAAAGGCTGCGTTTTATTGACAGGACACTTAGAAAATGTAACAGACCTACTAAGGAGACTGCCTACACTACTCTCGTCCGTCCTCTTTTAGAATACTGCTGCGCGACGTGGGATTCTTACCAGATAGGACTGACGGAGTACATCGAAAAAGTTCAAAGAAAGGCAGCACGTTTTGTATTATCGCGAAATATGGGAGAGAGTGTCACAGAAATGATACAGGATTTGGGATGGACATCATTAAAAGAAAGGCAATTTTTGTTGCGACGGAATCTTCTCACGATATTCCAATCACCAACTTTCTCCTCGGAATGCGAAAATATTTTGTTGGCACCGACCTACATAGGGAGGAACGATCACCAAGATAAAATAAGGGAAATCAGAGTTCGTACGGAAAGATACAGCTGTTCATTCTTTCCGCGCGCTGTACGAGATTGGAATAGTAGAGAATTGTGAAGGTGGTTCGATGAACCCTCTGCCAGGCACTTAAATGTGATTTGCAGAGTATCCGTGTGGATGTAGAAATCCCTGTAGCTCACATACGCTCTGTTTGCTGGACGATGACCAGCATCATATGCGACTTAGTCATGACGGTCTCGCGAAAATTGAGGCATTCGGTGACGAAACGCTGGAACTGGCGCCTAAGGGCAAGGTCGTTGGACGACGGCGCGACCGCAGAGAATAGCTGCATTGACTCAACACTTGGAACGCGCACGGCAGTGTGTCGCCCCTGCAGAGACAATATTATCGCCTCCCAACTGCCGTCCAAGCAAAACACGCTACCGCTCGTGAACCCCTCCCCACCCTTACCAGAAACAAAACACTAAGTTAACTATTTGAATTCAAAAGCTTTCATAATTCTTCTGTGGTTCTCTCTCATAATTCTGTAATGAAATCTGCCCTTAATGTTTCGTAATGCGTGTCCTTCTGAACATCTGTGTATCCTTTACTCATGAAAGTATCATTTTGTGGGTTACTTATAGATTTAACCAGTAGGATTACGCTCGAACTAAGTCGCCTTTCACAGGTTTTCATTTACTTTTTGTAAACATTCATTACAGTTCTGTATTAGCTAAATCGACCTGTTACAGTCCAGGCAATACGCCTCTGAGATGCTTTACGCGTTCCGTCAGACTAACTCTGGGCAGTACTCCAGTAATGATGTGCTCCATGCGGTTCATTGTAGTTTAGGAGAATACGAAACAAATGTAAGACTCCTATTCGCCTTCTTACTACTGATTCGTGAGTTTCTTCCATTTCATATCGTTTTACGCCCTTAGGCAGCGGTATTCGAACTGTGTGATGTATCCCCGGTATTTTGTTTTGATCGTGTAATCTGATACTGTTTGGTACTTCATCTGTCGTTGTTTATTTAACATGCTCCATTTCTGTGTGATATTGCATGTTCTTACATAACTTTACTTCTGTACTCAAGGGTGATGCATGTCTTTTGTACGGATTCTTTACGTTTCACTGTGTTAGAATGTTTTGGTGTTACTTTTATCTTAACAGCCATGGGTGTAACGCTTGCTAAAACATGTAGTGCTTCATTTGGTGTTGCTTTCACTGCTTTTAAACTGATTAATCGTTGTGCTCTACTAGTGCCTCTACCCATATAAGGTGCAACACGATGATTTAGGTTGTATTACCCCTTTATAAATATTTCTTAGTACTTCAGTGAGCAGCTGACATTGAGAAAGTCTGAGGTAGAATTGGACTTCACTCTGAAGTGTGACAAAGTGGTTTGTATTAATTCGCAGTACGTTTACTTTCAACAATCAGATGTTTTTGTTGATCTACCTTTTGCAATTTCTTGTTCTTGGGGTAAATGCTGAGTATTGATGAGTCACATCGCCTTCTGCTTGTGTAACCTTACGATTTGACTTCCCTTCGTTGGATCTGGGCTTGTTGTTACTGGCACGTACCGTGATGTGTTGCATTTCAGTGTTGCAGATGTTCTCAGATTCAAAAGCGCTTATTCATTTATTTGGTAGACTACGGATATCGTAAATAGTTAACGTTATTCCGTCTCCTTGCAATAACCGATCAAAATGTTCAACTTGTCTGAGAAACTGCACGATCACTCATGCCCCGTGTGCAGTCTTCAATGACAGTGTCGGGTACAGTCTCGATGAGAATTGCTTTGTCAGGAGAGATAATGTTGAGGGACAACGGGAGATTAATAAATAATTATTTCGTGTGACTCGATGGCCTGGAGGAAGTCTTTTAATCGGACGCCACTTCGGCGACTTCCGTGTCACTAACGGTTTGTCTTGGAACCCGAACCACGTGTCGTTCATGTTGAATTTTTACATGACAGTGGCGTAGGCTAGGTTATGGCAGATCGAAAAAATTTCTTGGTTCGACCATAATTCGAGCTCGCGACCTCTCGGCTTCAAGCGACGCGTTTTACCACCATACGACGTAGAAAAATTCACCACGCCTTACGGATTATTGGTGACGTTGCTGCAGTCGATATCAACTGCGACCTCTTAACGCTTATTGGTTAATACAGCTAGGTCTTAAAAGATATTGTCATCTTAGACATTGATCAGCCAGTACATTATGACCACCGACCAACTATCGCTTTAAATCCGTCCAGGCATAGCAGCGCCACCTGGCGAGGAATGACTGCTGGTCAGACACACGCACGGTGCGCGTAGTATCGATGAGCGTACAGTCCGTGTGTAGAACGGGGAAGGCGTGCTATCTGTCTGAGTTTGACTGACGCCACATTGTCAACGGCCAGCTTCATGGCACCAGCATTTCGGAAACTGCACGACTTAGTGTGGTCGAGGAGTGTTGTGGCTGTCTTCAACACGTGGCGAAATCAAGGTGAAACCATGTCCAGACATCGTGGGGCTGGGCGGCCACTCCTCATTACAGATGTTGGTCGTCGTAGGCTGTGCACACTGCTAAAACAGGACAGGTGGCGAACTATGGTGCAGGCTGTAATGCTGGTCAGAGTACAAGTGTATCAGAACACACAGTGCACCTAACACTGCTAACAATGGGTCTCCGCAGCCGACGAACCGTGCATGTTCCAATGTTAACACCAGGACATCGGCAACTACGTCTGAAATGGGCACATGTCCATCGGCTCTGGAAGTTTTCTTCCTCATCGTGCCGATAGGAGGGCGAAAATCCGCCGTCTTCCAGAGGAACAACTTCTTGACACCTGTACTGCGAGACGGAGACAAGCTGACGGCGGCTCCATTATGATCAGTGTTGCGAGAAGACGTCAGCCAACCGCACGCTGACAGAGCCCTCTCCAGGACGACAAAGCGACAGCAGCGACCCCTATGTGAAGAGGACATAAACTCTGCAATCGACTGGTGACGCCCCGGCTTCAAGATTAGGCACTTGTCTAGCAGCGTCAACTCTAATCACTTCGCCTGTACTCTCTACGAAGCATAGACTTGGAATTGTTTATACTGAAGAAGATTATTTCGTAAATCACCCTTTGCTTGCGACACATTTGTGTAATTGCAAAAGTTAAGTATTGTAATTTACTTTTTGTAATAAAACTCCTTAATACGATTTGTTTGAATGTTTGTTTAACGAACCGAGTAAGCGGGATTCCTAGACAACACACTCAGAGAACATTCACGTGGGCTTCCATGGGTCCAGTGGAGGTAGTGCGAGGCACCATGACGGCCAAGAAGTATCGTACCCTGCTTGCAGGCGACGTACACACCTTCATGATTATCATGTTTTCCGACGACAGTCGCATTTTTCAACAAGATAATGCGCCACTTCAGAAGGCCAGGAGTATGATGCGTTTCAAGGAACACAGTGGTGAGTTTCAATTGACGTGCTAGCCCCTCAATTCGCCAGATATGAACCCGATCGAGCACATCTTGGATGTGATTGAAAATAGCATCAGAGCTCATCCCCCCTCCCTGGAATTTACGGGAATTACGTTACTTGTGTGTGAAGATGTGATTTCAACTCCCTCCAGCGACCTGCCAAGGCCTCATTACTTCCATGCCACGACGCGTCGCCGCTGCTATCCGAGTCAAAGGTGGACATACCAGATAATAAGTAGATGGTCATAATGTTCTGGTTTATCAGTGTATAAGTTGTGTCCGGAAGGTAAGTTGAATGATTTCTTCCTGCCAACCCGAAAGGTTGCAGTGTGGCGACTGTTTGGGGAGAGGTTGGTAGGGGGTCTTAGGAAGGCAATGCATTCCTCGCCTCTTAACTGCTGCAGTTGCCCAATGCAGATTTCTCGTACTGTGTACCTACGTTCGAATGACACGTCGGAAGATTAAAAATGGTCCGATTCACTGAACAGCGACAAGTTATTAAGTTTTGTGTTAGCAATATCAGTCTCCGAGACAGCCACAATGCTTAAACAAGATAAAAAGGCGAGGATGACGAAATCCCGGGTGAAGGCGATGCTCATCGTCCTTTTGATTCCAAATCCGTTGTCCACTGGGAGTATGAGTCACAGGAACACATTGTCAACAGCCAATTTTACTTCACTATCCTTGAAAAGCTCCGAAACCGAATGATTCACGTCAGGAAGAGAGCAGTGGTAATTCGCGACTCAATCAAGACAATGCGCCGTCTCATATCGCCTTAATCGTTAGCGAGTTCCTGGCCAGGCACAGTGTGGTGACGCTGCCCCAGCCACCATACAGTCCCGATCTGGCACCAGCAGAATTCTCTTTATTTCCTCGAATAAAGAGAAGCTTAAAGGGTCATCATTTTGGGGCAGTAGATGCCATGAAAGCCGCTGCGGCGAGGCTTCTGATTGAGGTTCCCGTCAACGTGTTCCAGAAAACATATGAGAGCTGGCAGAATTGCTGGAAAAAGTGTACTGACGCCCAAGGGTGCTATTTTGAAGAATACTATACTTTTATTTTCAATAAATTGTTCTTTACAAATATATATACATACCTATCAAAGGGGTAGCGGTGAGGTGGGAAAGAAATTTAGCCCTCATCGTGTGAATACAGTGTTTGAGAATTAGAGCACTAAGTGAGTTGCCCCCCCCCCCCTCCCCCCGTGAACCATGGACCTTGCCGTTGGTGGGGAGCCTTGCGTGCCTCAGCGATACAGATGGCCGTACCGTAGGTGCAACCACAACGGAGGGGTATCTGTTGAGAGGCCAGACAAACATGTGGTTCCTGAAGAGGGGCGGCAGCCTTTCCAGTAGTTGCAGGGGCAACAGTCTGGATGATTGACTGATCTGGCCTTGTAACATTAACCAAAACGGCCTTGCGGTGCTGGTACTGCGAACGGCTGAAAGCAAGGGGAAACTACAGCCGTAATTTTTCCCGAGGACATGCAGCTTTACTGTATGATTAAATGAAGATGGCATCCTCTTGGGTAAAATATTCCAGAGGTAAAATAGTCCCCCATTCGGATCTCCGGGCGGGGACTACTCAAGAGGACGTCGTTATCAGGAGAAAGAAAACTGGCATTCTACGGATCGGAGCGTGGAATGTCAGATCCCTTGATCGGGCAGGTAGGTTAGAAAATTTAAAAAGGGAAATGGCTAGGTTAAAGTTAGATATAGTGGGAATTAGTGAAGTTCGGTGGCAGGAGGAACAAGACTTTTGGTCAGGTGATTACAGGGTTATAAATACAAAATCAAATAGGGGTAATGCAGGAGTAGGTTTAATAATGAATAAAAAAAGAGGAGTGCGGGTTAGCTACTACAAACAGCACAGTGAACGCATTATTGTGGCCAAGATAGACACAAAGCCCATGCCTACTACAGTAGTACAAGTTTATATGCCAACTAGCTCTGCAGATGATGAAGAAATTGATGAAATGTATGACGAGATAAAAGAAATTATTCAGGTAGTGAAGGGAGACGAAAATTTAATAGTCATGGGTGACTGGAATTCGTCAGTAGGAAAAGGGAGAGAAGGAAACATAGTAGGTGAATATGGATTGGGGGGAAGAAATGAAAGAGGAAGCCGCCTTGTAGAATTTTGCACAGAGCATAACTTAATCATAGCTAACACTTGGTTCAAGAATCATGAAAGAAGGTTGTATACTTGGAAGAATCCTGGAGATACTAAAAGGTATCAGATAGATTATATAATGGTAAGTCAGAGATTTAGGAACCAGGTTTTAAATTGTAAGACATTTCCAGGGGCAGATGTGGATTCTGACCACAATCTATTGGTTATGAACTGCAAACTGAAACTGAAGAAACTGCAAAAAGGTGGGAATTTAAGGAGATGGAACCTGGATAAACTGAAAGAACCAGAGGTTGTGGACAGTTTCAGGGAGAGCATAAGGGAACAATTGACAGGAATGGGGGAAAGAAATACAGTAGAAGAAGGATGGGTAGCTCTGAGGGATGAAGTAGTGAAGGCAGCAGAGGATCAAGTAGGTAAAAAGACGAGGGCTAATAGAAATCCTTGGGTAACAGAAGAAATACTGAATTTAATTGATGAAAGGAGAAAATATAAAAATGCGGTAAATGAAGCAGGCAAAAAGGAATACAAACGTCTCAAAAATGAGATCGACAGGAAGTGCAAAATGGCTAAGCAGGGATGGCTAGAGGACAAATGTAAGGATGTAGAGGCTTGTCTCACTAGGGGTAAGATAGATACTGCCTACAGGAAAATTAGAGAGACCTTTGGAGAGAAGAGAACCACTTGTATGAATATCAAGAGCTCAGATGGCAACCCAGTTCTAAGCAAAGAAGGGAAGGCAGAAAGGTGGAAGGAGTATATAGAGGGTTTATACAAGGGCGATGTACTTGAGGACAATATTATGGAAATGGAAGAGGATGTAGATGAAGATGAAATGGGAGATAAGATACTGCGTGAAGAGTTTGACAGGGCACTGAAAGACCTGAGTCGAAACAAGGCCCCGGGAGTAGACAACATTCCATTAGAACTACTGATGGCCTTGGGAGAGCCAGTCCTGACAAAACTCTACCATCTGGAGAGCAAGATGTATGAGACAGGCGAAATACCCACAGACTTCAAGAAGAATATAATAATTCCAATCCCAAAGAAAGCAGGTGTTGACAGATGTGAAAATTACCGAACTATCAGTTTAATAAGTCACAGCTGTAAAATACTAACGCGAATTCTTTACAGACGAATGGAAAAACTGGTAGAAACGGACCTCGGGGAAGATCAGTTTGGATTCCGTAGAAATGTTGGAACACGTGAGGCAATACTAACCTTACGACTTATCTTAGAAGAAAGATTAAGAAAAGGCGAACCTACGTTTCTAGCATTTGTAGACTTAGAGAAAGCTTTTGACAACGTTAACTGGAACACTCTCTTTCAAATTCTGAAGGTGGCAGGGGTGAAATACAGGGAGCGAAAGGCTGTTTACAATTTGTACAGAAACCAGATGGCAGTTATAAGAGTCGAGCGGCATGAAAGGGAAGCAGTGGTTAGGAAAGGAGTGAGACAGGGTTGTAGCCTCTCCCCGATGTTGTTCAATCTGTATATTGAGCAAACAGTAAAGGAAACAAAAGAAAAATTCGGAGTAGGTATTAAAATTCATGGAGAAGAAGTAAAAACTTTGAGGTTCGCCAATGACATTGTAATTCTGTCAGAGACAGCAAAGGACTTGGAAGAGCAGTTGAACGGAATGGACTGTGTCTTGAAAGGAGGATATAAGATGAACATCAACAAAAGCAAAACGACGATAATGGAATGTAGTCAAATTAAATCGGGTGATGCTGAGGGGATTAGATTAGGAAATGAGACACTTATAGTAGTAAAGGAATTTTGTTATTTAGGGAGTAAAATAACTGATGATGGTCGAAGTAGAGAGGATATAAAATGTAGACTGGCAATGGCAAGGAAATCGTTTCTGAAGAAGAGAAATTTGTTAACATCGAGAATAGATTTAAGTGTCAGGAAGTCGTTTCTGAAAGTATTTGTATGGAGTGTAGCCATGTATGGAAGTGAAACATGGACGATAACCAGTTTGGACAAGAAGAGAATAGAAGCTTTCGAAATGTGGTGCTACAGAAGAATGCTGAAGATAAGGTGGGTAGATCACGTAACTAATGAGGATGTATTGAATAGGATTGGGGAGAAGAGAAGTTTGTGGCACAACTTGACTAGAAGAAGGGATCGGTTGGTAGGACATGTTTTGAGGCATCAAGGGATCACAAATTTAGCATTGGAGGGCAGCGTGGAGGGTAAGAATCGCAGAGGGAGACCAAGAGATGAATACACTAAGCAGATTCAGAAGGATGTAGTTTGCAGTAGGTACTGGGAGATGAAGGAGCTTGCACAGGATAGAGTAGCATGGAGAGCTGCATCAAACCAGTCTCAGGACTGAAGACCACAACAACAAGTGAGTTGCAACAGACTTTACACCTTTGCGAAACTATTTCTTGCTGAAAATCCCCACAAAATTATGAAACGAAAAGAGTTTATCGGTTCCTGTGTTTTCGCTGTTAGTACAAGAAAACTGCCGCATGAAGTATGATGTTTTAATCTAGTACTTCACTACTACTAACTCTATTCACAACAGCTTCCGCAGACGTTAACCACATATATCACTAAATGTAAGCGCACAATTGTGTCATTGTATGGCACATTGTTCAGGAGGTACGACATCATAAACATTGAGCTGTGCGAAAAAGAAACTGCAGGGTGAAATTCGCTAGAGATACGCGTAAAGTATGTTAAATGTATGTGGAATATATTTAGCATATGCGTACGTGGGAAGAGCCACGGCTAAAAAGCTCATCCTAAACCCCTGAAACGATTTCAACCCAATTTGCTACAAATTTTAGAAGGGGCAGTAGAAAGTTTCCTTTTAACTGCGTTGCTTAGGTATGCAGGGTGTTACAAAAAGGTACGGCCAATCTTTCAGGAAACATTCCTCACACACAAATAAAGAAAAGATGTTATGTGGACATGTGGCCCGAAACGCTTAATTTGCATGTTAGATCTCATTTTAGTTTCGTCAGTATGAGACTTCATTCCAACGTGATCAAATTGTAAATTTTCACAATCAACATGTGTGGCCTGACGAGAATCCGCACGCAATTGTGCAATCACGTCAACAACACAGATTTTCTGTGAACGTTAGGGCAGGCATTGTTGGTGATGTCTTGATTGGGCCCCATGTTCTTCCATTTACGCTGAATGGAGCACGTTATTATGATTTCATACGGGATACTCTACCTGTGCTGCTAGAACATGTGCCTTTACGACACAACATGTGGTTCATGCACGATGGAGCTCCTGCACATTTCATTCGAAGTGTTTGTACGCTTCTCAACAACAGATTCGGTGACCGATGGATTGGTAGAGGCGGACCAATTCCGTGGCCTCCACGCTCTCCCGACCTCAACCTTCTTGACTTTCATTTATGTAGGCATTTGAAAGCTCTTGTCTACGCAACCTCGGTACCAAATGTAGAGACTCTTCGTGCTCGTATTGTGGACGGCTGTGATACAATACGCCATTCTCCAGGGCTGCATCAGCGCATCAGGGATTCCATGCGGCGGATGGTGGATGCATGTATCCTCGCTAACGGAGGACATTTTGAACATTTCCTGTAACAAAGTGTTTGAAGTCATACTGGTACGGTCTGTTGCTGTGTTTCCATTCCATGATTAATGTGATTTGGAGGGAAGTAATAAAAGGAGCTCTAACATGGAAAGTAAGCGTTTCCGGACACATGTCCACACAACATACTTTCTTTTTTTCTGTGTGAGGCATGTTTCCTGAAAGTTTGGCCGTACCTTTTTGTAACACCCTGTATATGCAACGTAGTGCAGCTTCGATACGGGTATGTAAGTACCGGCATGTAGTCAAGGGATCATTGTGGCATTTGTCTCTTTCCGGGGTGCGTGCAGTAAATGCAGAAACGTGAACTATACCGAGGTTATTATCAAATGTGTCCAAAATGGATCAACGTGCTGTTTATGTTTTCTTGGCTGCCGATGAACAGATGACGGTACACCTACGTCGAAGAATAAAGAATTTGTATGGGGCAGCACGTCTGTCGAAAACCGCTGTTGTGGAATGATGCGCCAACTTCTGTGCTGCATAATCATGACGCAATGTTGTATCGCAGAAGTTACGCCATCTGAAGTGGGAGACACTCGAGCACCAGCCCTATAGTGCGACTATCACAACGTCGGCCCCTTAGAAAAGTCGCTAAAGAGTCAGCGATTCGTATCGGACGAGGATGTGCAGCAGGCAGTTACGGACTTCTTCACGCAGCAGGACATGGTGTTAAACCAAATTGGTACCTTCAATTGCCCCATTGTCCACGGTGATTTTGCCTGATTGGCGTTCAGATTTTGGACTGTAGGGCCTTCGAACGGAAACTTTCTGATGGCCTCTTATAGTTACGATCTTGAAAGAAATAATGTGGTTGTAAGAACCACCAGTCTCCTATTGAGGATGGTGGTGATAACGTGGAGAGAGAAGGGCTTCAAAAATGGCTCTGAGCACTATGGGACTCAACATCTTAGGTCGTAAGTCCCCTAGAACTCAGAACTACTTATACCTAACTAACCTAAGGACATCACACACACCCATGCCCGAGGCAGGATTCGAACCTGCGACCGTAGCAGTCCCGCGGTTCCGGACTGCAGCGCCAGAACCGTACGGCCGCCGCGGCCGGCAGAGAAGGGCAGAGGAGAAGATGGAAAGATGGAAAGAGAGGGAAAGGGGGAAATGGACACAGATAGGGGGGAGGAAGAGATGGACCGAGAGAGCAGGAGGAGGAAATGTATAGAGAAAAGAATCAGTAGGAGTTGGGCAGGGAGAGTGGAGAGGAGGAGTGTACAATTACGAGATTCTACTAAATATCCGGGCAACGTCACGTATTCATCTATCTCTACAAATACGCAGAGAACAAATTGTCACGGAACGTTCTTTACAGAGACTTCCTGCAATATGATTCTGGCTCTTCATACACACTTAGACAATTGCGATCTTTCCAATGCTAAGCATGTCACAAACAATCGCGTAATTACTCGTATATTCTTCCTTTTGTGGCAGATTTTGTAACCTACTACTCGCTCGCTTAAAAATGTTTTCCGCGAAGTAAACGAGTGAGCTGCGAGCGATAAGATTTCTGTTAGCTTTCCTCATCGTCTCAAAATTTGGTGCTTTTCTTTTCGGTGCCGCGTGGTGGCCGAAAGTGGCTGGACCGGAAGTCTCCCAAGACATAACTTTTTGATCGGCCATTCGTGTGGATAGTGAGTTGCGCCACTAACATTTTTTTATGAAACACTGTTCAACCGCAGATAACACCACGACGATTAGCTAGCTTTTTTAAATAGATTTTCACAACCTTCGTGTCTCTTGCAGGCAACGGCGCTGTTGACTTCGCCGTTTAGCCTCCTAAAACATTGATCACATCACGTCGCATCACAGCTGCGAGCGCCCGCTCGCGGATGTGATAGCTGCGCAGAGCTGTTGTTACGGTTTCGAAATATTTTAATTTCTTAATAGAAACGCGACGATCGACTAGATGAATACGTTTACGGATTCACTAATAAACTAATTGTCGCACTAAAAAATTACAAAAAATACTGACAGAAAATCTCAGTCGATTAATCTCAGAAAATAGAAACGACCGTTCACCTTCGTAGCCGTCAAGCAAACCAGCGTCTTTATATAGCTGGATCATGGGGTCCCGGGTTCGATTCCCGGCCGGGTAGATTTTCTCCGCCCGGGCAATGGGCGTTTGTGTTGGGAATTGTGCGGCCGCTAAAGACCTCGATTTTGAGCACCCCACAAAAAATGGTGCAAATGGCTCTGAGCACTATGGGACTTAACTTCTTAGGTCATCAGTCCCCTAGAACTTAGAACTACTTAAACCTAACTGACTTACGGACATCACTCAGATCCCTGCCCGAGGCAGGATTCGAACCTGCGACCGTAGCGATCACGCGGTTCCAGATTGTAGCGCCTAGAACCGCTCGGCCAACCCGGGCGGCAGCTCCCCACATCATCATCATCATCATCATCTTTATCTAGATGGTCGATATCACTTTGGATTCAGTCATAGATATTTAAGGAGAGCGGCCATTTGGTGCACCAAGTGGAAGTACTGGCCGTCAGTTTTTTTGCACTCTGATCCCGATGTAAAAACTGAATGGGCAACAGTATCATGATTATGACTAATAGCTGCTACGGACATAGCTGATTCTGAAGATCGTTCACTTTAGAGTGTCGCGTAGAACACATTACGTTCTTCATGACGGTTTATTATTAAGGAACTTGTTGCCTAAATTATGTAAGTGGCTGTCCGTTCATAGTAATTCTGTTGCTGATTGTGTAAAACAGTCTTCTACTTTTATGATTTGTATTTTAAGATATTTGAAAATAGGTACATGGCCGAAATTGTACAGTAACGAAGAATTAAGTTAAGGGATGTTACATATTCAACTAGTTGCGCAACAATTTAAAAAAAGCTCTACCTCTATTAATCATTCAAAATACTCCATCATTGGCAGTAGACAGCAGCCTCGTCAGAGAACGTTCGGAAACTGTTTCTGGCTCTGTCTAATAAACCGTTTGCTATAGTGAGAAAATTTGTGGTCTTGTTACGTTTACGTAGGGAGCACCCTATGTAGCTTTTGCTTCCAGCGAGCATTTACTGTTCAATTAATGTACTGCGTTCCACCAGCAAACATTATTCGTGCGGATACTCATTTTTAGATAAGTACTCCGTTTGATCAGTTAGTCATCAGTCGCCTTTCGGAAATTTAGCATTATCTGACTTCTTCTCCATGCTCTGCGGCCCCACAACAAATCGAAGGCTAGCAACACTGATACGGAATTTGTGCATTAGTTTTCTAACCTTCCGAATCAAGACAGAGGTCTATCCGATGAAAGAGAAAGAGATTGATGAAAATGTAGAGTGTGTTGACGACACTTGTTTCACAGTGGGGTCCACGAGAAATCAGCTCCCTCCCCCTTTCTTGCGACGAACTTGTGACGTCCCACTACTTTGTACTTACTCGTGAGCGCTCAGTAGCTGCTTAACACCTCGTCTTGTGCGCGTCGTGTCGCGTCAACTGCGTTACCTTAGTGTCTTTTCTTCGTTTGTTTCCATTGCCTTTGTGGGACAAATTACTGCAGTGGCTTGTCCGTACAAAATGTCCGAAAATAAAAAAAGCGGGGTCGTCCTAGAATCCACAGTCCGAAATCGTCTGTAAAGAAAGTCGACAAGGTATACCAACTCGAGCACAATCGCGTCCATACGTCTGCAGCGTAAGGCAATATTTTGAGATGGAGAGCTTCGTTTTTCCATTAATAAGGTAGTCGAGAAGACTGCGGCAGCATTAAGAGTAAGCAGAACAATCGTTATAAATATAGGCAAGGAATAAAATGGAAAACTGAATACACATTCCGGACCATCAAAATTTAATTCTGAACCACCCAGTCTGGGAACTCCGGCGAACAAACGGTTTGTCGAGAACCGTGTAACAAATCTTGATTCTTTCGAACAGGAAGCGATTCGCAGACATTCGTATGCATATTATCATCGGAAAGGGCATCCAACGCTACGAAAATTGCATGTAATGCTTAAAGAAACTGATCTTTTTGTTGGCAGTAAGTCATCTCTTCGGTTGATATTATTAAACCTGGGGTTTAATTACGAAGAAACATCTGATCGTAAGGTACTCTTGGAACGACAAGATATTGCTACATGACGATGACAATTTTTGCGACAGGTAAAGGACATTGATTTCGATGATTTAGTGTGGTTAGATGAAACGTGGGTGGATTCTGGTCTTACGCTAAAGAGATTGGTCTGACGGATCACAGGAAGGAATGGCAGCACCCATTGACAAAGGAAGAAGAATTATTGTTGTTCATGCAGGTACAGCTGGTGGATTTATTTCTGGCTGTTTACACGTCAAAGAAAACGCCGTATTTTCATGAGGAAATGAAAAGCAGCACCTTTTTACGATGGTCTGAAAATTCGCTGTTACCGAATTTGGAGAAATCTTCGTAAACGATTACTGACAATGCGCCGTACCAAACTGTTGTAAAGGACAAAGACCCAACGAGATCCTCTAGAAAAGAAGATATCACACAGTGGTTACGACGAAATAATATAGAATTCTATGACGGAAGGAAGAACGTGGAACTGTTACAACTTGTGTGACAATATAAGCCTAAACACCCGACATACGTTGTAGAAGAAGTTGCCAACAAGCATGGACATTCTGTAATATCATGTCACTTTAATGTTGTAGAGCTCACATGGCCCAAATCAAGGGGCACATAGCAAGAGAAAACAAGAAATTCACTAAAATTCTTCAGGGTATCAGACCGCATCGCCATAATTTAAAATGCGCCAACGTTTCGGCCAGCGTTGCAGCTTTGCTAGAAATGAAATGATAATTAAATGGACACCCTAGCTGCAAACAGGCGTTGATGTACTTCATTGGGGACATGTTGAAAATGTGTGCCCCGACCGGGATTCGAACCCGGGATCTCCTGCTGCATGCTCATCCACGGCAACTGTTCTTTCGGGAACAGATACTACCGTCATATATAGTTAAAATATGGCTTCCCGGCCATTGACCTTCTTGTGCGAACGCACACGCTATGCCCGAACTCGTACGGGACTTGGTAGATTAATCTGCCACGAGTAATGAGTATGATGGGCAAACATCTATTAGGCGCACTACGAATGTAGTGGTGTGGACATGGTGGGAATGTGAATCTCACGGGGAGCGTGCAAGGGTAAGTCCCTGCAGACGCGCTATCCTCTGTGCCCGCGGTGGCTCAGATGGATAGAGCGTCTGCCATGTTAGCAGGAGATCCCTGGTTCGAATCCCGGTCGGGGCACACATTTTCAACATGTCCCCAATGAAGTACATCAACGCCTGTTTGCAGCTAGGGTGTCCATTTAATTATCATTTCATTTCTAGCATAGACGTGTGTGATATCCTTAGGTTAGTTATGTTTAAGTCGTTCTAAGTCTAGGGGACTGATATTAAGTCCCATAGTGCTCAGAGCCATTTTATTGCCAACTTCGTCTTGTTCATTAAAACACTACCGTCCATCTAGCTACTGGCTCCGCTATCAAACGTACGGGATCTGCTTACGCAACACGTGCACGGACACTTAAAGGATACACTCCCCTAGAACACCAGAAAGTTTATTCTGAATCCCAGACACCAGCACGGGAGCGCAGTTTTGGAATCCCTCAGTTTTCCGTACTGCTGGATAACTCGGTTCATCGCGAAGGGATCACCTTATGATGTATACTAAAAAACATAGCCGCCGTCACAGAGGCAAACAGCTTCTACATCCCATGCTGGCTGCCGGCCGACTCCTCGATTCTGCGAGCTCCAGATCGCTCCACGAAATTATTTAACATTTAGACCTTTAAGTAAGTCTGAATCAGAAGCAAATAGTACTTCCATTGACCATTTTTTGCTCCACTTGTAGCTCTTCTGTAATAGGCTCTTTTTTATCAGCACTTTTAGAATTTTTCCTGCTGTGTACAAGTATATTGGAAACCACCAGCCATCATGGGGAAAATACTCGCCCTTAAATTCATCCTAGTCGGCTCCAACAACTACCTATTTACGAGGATTAGGCAAAGACTAACTATACTCGTGCTCATAAATTAAGGATAATATTGATATATAGTGAAATAACGGTCTGGTGGGCGGTTTGCGGGATTAAATCACCTCGGCGTATGACCATGCGGTGCATTTGACCTGCGGTCGTTGCACAGTGGCGCTGGCAGCAGTCCTCATGCGCAGAGGTGTGTTGGTGCATGTCAGAGTACGGGGCAGCGAGTGAGTGTGCAGACGTTTTCAGACGTGCCAATGCGACTGTGTGTTGAAAATGGCTCAAAGAACTCATATTGATGTTATAAGGGGTAGAATACTAGGGCGACTGGAAGCTGGTCAAACACAGCGAGTCGTAGCAAGGGGCCTCCGTGTGTCACAAAGTGTGATCTTAAGAGTATGGCAACGATTCAGACAGACAGGAAACGTGTCCAGGCGCTACAGCACGGGACGTCCACAGTGTACAACACCACAAGAAGACCGACATCTCATCATCAGTGCCCGCAGACGGCCACGGAGTACTGCAGGTAGCCTTGCTCGGGACCTTACCGCAGCCACTGCAACAGTTGTCTCCAGACACAAAGTCTACAGACAATTAACAGACAAAGTTTATTCGCCCGGAATCCTGCAAGGTGCATTCCATTGACCCCTGGTCAATGGAGAGCCTGTAAAGCCTCGTGTCAAGAACACAGTACATGGTCATTGGAACAGTGGTCCCAGGTTATGTTCACGGACGAGTCCAGGTATCGTCTGAACAGTGATTCTCGCCGGGTTCCCATCCGACGTGAACCAGGAACCAGATACCAACCCCTTACTGTCCTTGAAAGGGAGCTTTGTGGAGGTCGTGGTTTGATGGTGTGGGATGGGATTACTATTGGTGCATGTATACCCCTGCATGTCTTTTACAGAGGAACTGTAACAGGCCAGGTATATTGGGTCGTCATTTTGCACCACTATGTCCGCCTTTTCAGGAGTGCAGTGGGTCCCACCTTCCTCCTGATGGATGATAACGCACGGCCTCGCCGGGCTGCCATCGTGGAGGAGAACCTTGAAACAGAAGATATCAGGCGAATGGAATGGTCTGCCTGTTCTCCAGACATAAACCCCAT
The DNA here is from genome assembly GCF_021461385.2 of Schistocerca piceifrons. Classification (NCBI taxonomy): domain Eukaryota; kingdom Metazoa; phylum Arthropoda; class Insecta; order Orthoptera; family Acrididae; genus Schistocerca; species Schistocerca piceifrons. The sequence continues at coordinate 501,009,609 of NC_060149.1, read as the reverse complement.
CGAGCATGTCTGGGATACTCTCGGTCGACGTATGGCTGCACGTCTTCAAACCCCTACGACACTTCAGGAGCTCCGACAGGCACTGGTGCAAGAATGGGAGGCTATACCCCAGCAGCTGCTCGACCACCTGATCCTGAGTATGCTAACCCGATGTGCGGCCTGTGTACGTGTGCATGGAGATCATATCCCATATTGATGTCGGGGTACATGCGCAGGAAACAGTGGCGTTCTGTAGCACATGTCATTGAGGACGGTTTTCTCAACTTATCACCAGTACCATAGACTTAAAGATCTGTGTCGTGTGTTTTCCCTATGTGCCCTTTGCTATTAGCGCCCGTTTTTTGTAGCGCCACGTTGTGTGGCACCACATTCTGCAATTATTCTTAATTTATGAGCATGAGTGTAGTTATCTTCAGGTTGAACAAAAGCCGCCTTCCACCTGCAAGCGAAAACTGGCCGAAGTGAAATAAATGGCGAACGGGGCTAGCAGACATAGGCGGACAGGAAATTACATGTGATCCAGTCACATTAATGTGACCACCACCTGTGTTCGGTGTCAACGTGCAGTAACGAGACGGAGACGGAAGGTGGCAGCACTAGCGGTGGAGAGTATTTGAAGTGTGTAGAGAGCAGGCATAAATGGTGCAGTTGTTGTCATAATGTGGAAAAAGAGCGATTTATATGACGTCGAAAAGGCTATGATCATTGGCTTTCACACCAAGGGTGAAACCATTTTGTAAACGTCTAAGTTTGTAAACTGTAGCGTGCCACTGTGTGTCATGTATACCATACATGGCAAAATTGCGCTATCCAAAACTGACGCTGAGGCAACTGTGGTGCACCACGAGCCATACACCACACGGTTGAACGTCGGTTGGGGAGATCCGTACGAGCGAATAGGAGTGCAACTATTGAGCAACTGACCACCCACATGTACCAAGGTGCTATCAACAGTCTCTTCAGTTGAGTGTTACTGCGTTTGGCCTTCGCAGCAACACCCGGTTAATGCAACGCTGCTGACTGCTGTTCATCTGCTGGATTTGCACGCCAGTACCGCAACTGGACGTCCACTGAGTGACAATAGGCGGCCTTTTCAGATGAGTCTGGGGAATGTTTTCGTGGAAGTCCCTGGTTATCTCGTCATACTAGAACGCACAGTGGATCAACACAAGTATACATCTATCCTTTGGTGCCATTTCCACCCCTACAAGGAGTTTCTTTTTTCCTCGGCGCGATAATATCTACCAACAGGACAGTGCAACGTGTCACACCTCGCAGTGTACGTGCGTGGTTCGAAGAGTTCCAGGGACAGTTTACCAAACTCCTCTGGCAACCAACCTCGCTCCGCCCCTCTCCCGGATTAAAACTTAATCGGTAATCTGTGGGACCACCTCGAGAGGGCTGTTCGCACCATGGATCCTCAACCGAACACAGCTGGCCACGGAACTGCTGTCGGCATGGCTCTACGTAACTTCACTTTCTCTCTTGTTGCACATCTGCGCTGCAAAATGTGGCTTTTCAGGCTTTTGAAAGGAAAGATGGTCAAATTAACGCGACTGGACCACTTGTTTGTTACACTCTTTTTAGCTGACGTACTTTCACTAATCGCCGGCCGGAGTGGCCGTGCGGTTCTAGGCGCTACAGTCTGGAACCGAGCGACCGCTACGGTCGCAGGTTCGAATCCTGCCTCGGGCATGGATGTGTGTGATGTCCTTAGGTTAGTTAGGTTTAATTAGTTCTAAGTTTTAGGCGACTGATGACCTCAGAAGTTAAGTCGCATAGTGCTCAGAGCCACTTTCACTAATCACATATGGCGGTATAGCCTTCGAGACAGTTGCATTTCATATTTCCAAGAGACTGATAGCTATTGTCCGTTCTGCATCTATGATCATTAACACACACAAACACATAAATACACAGCGCACAGCAGATTTTCATCACTGTATTAGCAAACGACAGTTCCAGTTGCAGTGCAGGATGCCCATTGTTGGTACTTTTTCTATGTTCCGGAACATCGCTGCTTGCTTCATTGGCTACTATATATCTTCAAAGCAGTCATGCAAATATGTAAAATGTGAGGAACTTTCTGAAAGTCAGCAAAAGCTCATTTTCAAGAAATGCCTGTTAGGCATGCATGGCGGCGGAGGTTCATGTCCTCCCTCGGGCATGGGTGTGTGTGTTTGTCCTTAGGATAATTTAGGTTAAGTAGTGTGTAAGCTTAGGGACTGATGACCCGAGCAGTTAAGTCCCATAAGATTTCACACACATTTGAACCTTTTTTTTCATGTATGTGGATGGGTAAGTTGTAGGAGCGTCCGATGAGAGATTATATGTGAATCTTAAGGAAGCCAATAGTGGAATAAACATTAGGCGTACCTGAAACTCATAGTAGCTTCATGTATTATAGTCTTGTATCGTTAATGCATCAGATGTGCTGTGACGAGCATAAACCAGAAAATAAAAAAAAAAAATCTCACTATGGAATGATGCAGTCTATGCTATTCGCGAACAGCACGTTTCTTTAAGAAAGCGGCTACCTTAGATACATAAAACCCTGTTACATAGGCAAGGGTGTCGTACGTTATAAGAACTTGAAGCTATGGTGAGAGATAAAGTAACAGTAGTCTCCATCCTGATGATCACGCTATAATTCAATAAAGTAAGGAGGCTGCAGTGCGAAAGCTTCATCGCAATGCCCAAAAATAGTGCTGTTACAGGATCGAACCGTAGGTAGCCGAACAAAAACTGAGAAATTTCACCGAGCAAAACGGAAGTATGGCGTTCTCGAGAAACAGTCCCAGATCGTCATGCATAGGATAATGTTGGAACAATTTGTTCGTGCCGATGTACTGAATGTGATAAAGCATAAGATAAGACCAGAGGTATAATTAATAACATTAACACCTACCAGAAGCTATGTGGAGCGACTGCAGTACCTCACAATTTGTGTGAAGTGACACGTAGATGAAACTGTCCAAGGTTATGATAAGCTCACCGGGCAAAACCGCCACCGGTTACTGAGTGGTCAGCGCGACAATATGTCAATCCTAAGAGCCCAGGTTCGATTCCCAGCTGGGTCGGAGATTTTCTCTGCTGAGGGACTGGGTGTTGTGTTGTCCTAATCATCGTCATCTCATCCCCATCGACGCGCAAGTCGCCGAAGTGGCGTCAGATCGAAAGACTTGCACCCGGCGAACGGTCTACCCGACAGCAGGCCCTAGTCACACGACATTTACATTTACATTTTTACCGGACAAGAAATTAATGACCCCAGTGCCCACGCACAGATGAATCGTTAAACCTTTAGATGGCGCAGCGATAGAGTTACGCGCTTCACCGCGTAAGCACTGCTTCTACGTGAGCATAAGCAGTAGCGATCAGTTAGACATTTATTTTCCAAGCGAACATTGTACGTAAAGGTTGGTAAACATCAGGACGTGACAGAGGCAAAAAAGACAGTCGTGTTGGCCGTGCCAATGGCCATACGGTGTGTGAGGATGTTGGTACTTCGCGGCGAACTGTTTTACGTGTCTACAAGCGGTGGTGTAACACACGCCATGGTACATGACGCCAGAATTGTGGTCGGAACAAAATCCTGACTGAGAAGCGTTTCACGGCTTGTGACTCAATCTCGCTTCCAAACCCGACAGGAATTGATGTAGGCAGTGAATGAAGGTCCATCCTCGCCCGCTAGCGAGAGCATTGCGACGGGAACTGTGTGCAGTGAACGTTCGGAGACCGTCATCTCGCAAGAGGTCATTGCTCACGGAGGCACGTATAGACACACATGCGAAGTTCATCGGGCTGGAAGAATATGTGACTGGTTCTCGATTGACGTACAAAGTCACCTGACTTGTACCCCATAGAATATCTGTGGAACATGTTGGAACAGATGGTAAAACGCCGGCATCAGCATTCGTGCCATTTGGTAGAATAGTGTAAACAAATCCTCAGTGAGCGGCTTAACCTGGATGCGACGTACCTGCACAACCTTGTGGACACACTTTCACACTGAATCCAGGCGGTTATCAGGTCCAGGGGCGGAACTACACACTGTTAAATGATCCTCGTCATGATTTTTCTAGGGGTGATTAATTTGTTGTCCGATGAGCTTAGTTACTACGATGCTCTATAAGCCACTGACACTACAAATGGGCCACAAGATTATTTTATGTATATATACACTATTTATATTTAGGTTCAGTCCTCTGTTATTAACAAGCTCATGAGAGATGACAAGAAGCTCCATTTGATAAGACTTCGGTAACGATTTAGGTGTTGGTATTGTTAACGAAAAAACCTATTAGATGCATGGTACTTCATGTAAATCGGCCGCAAAAAATTTGCTCACCGTTATGCAGTTGAATACATGGTGAGCATTTGAAATTTTGCTGATTTGCACGTATTGTATAAAATCAGATGTTTCTAATCAAGATTTATCGCTTGCGTTCTTTCCTTCGTTTAATTTTATTTTCCTATGCTTAATTCTTTATTGCTTTTTCTATATTTATTCTCCTTGTTTGTTGTGGCTATTGGTGGTTCTTTTATTTTCTTATTGTTCTGAATTTTCTACTTCTGCATGTACATCTGTACTCCGCGGGTCACTATACAGTGAATAGCGAAGGGTACCTTGTATCACTTCGTCATTTCCTTTCCTGTTCGAGTCGCAGACTGAGCGAGGGTTAAACGACTTCCCATACGCCCCCTTACGAGACCTGATTTCTCTTGTCGTGTACGTTGGCGGAAATATAATCTTTCTGCAGAATGCGTCGTAAGAGTGTTCTATACGAGGTTTCCGTTATAGATGAGCAACATTTCCCTGGAATTCTCCCAATACATGGACGTCGACCAGTCACCTTCTCTACTACCAGCCTTACGCCCTCGTTCCATTTAATATCGCTTTGCGGCGTTACACTTACATATTTAACAGACGTGACTGTGTCAAGTAGAGAACCATTAATACTGTATCCTAACTTTACAGGATTCGTTCTCCTACTGACCCGAATTAACTTACATTTTTCTATATTTACAGCAAGTTGACATCATCACACCAAATAGATTCTGTCTAAATCATACTGTATTATCCTAAAAGCACTCATAGACAACTCCCCCACGTACACTACAGCGTCATTACGAAACAGTTACAGTTTTCGATTCACCCAATCCGGCAGGTCGTTTATGTATATAGAGAACAAGAGCGGTTTCGAGTTTAAAATAATAGCTTTTCTTTAATGCAAGCGCAACGAAATATCGCGAATATGTCAGAACTTCAAATTTTCCGTACATATAATGACAAAAGATTAAAATCTCAAATGTTTTCATTTAACTTATTGTAATTAGCACTATCAGATGTTGCCTTAGTTTTTCCCCTCGCCCCGGCTCCTACCTCCCCCCCCCCCCCCTCTCTCTCTCTCTCTCTCTCTCTCTCTCTCTCTCTCTCTCTCTGTGTGTGTGTGTGTTCAATTTTTCATACCCTGATCATACCGTATGTACTCTTCGTGTGTTTCAGTATTTACGAGAAAGATTTAAGATAGATGTTCCACACCGGTTCAAGATGCACAATTTTATGTCTCCGACATTCTGCGATCACTGCGGATCTCTGCTGTACGGGCTATTTCGGCAAGGTCTGAAGTGTGAAGGTAAGTACACTGTATCCTTGTCTACGTAGCTGCTAGTACGTTTACACTGTGTAATTAAAAAATCACAGTGAGAACATGTAATTCTTAATGGCCAACTGTGCTGACATTCTTGCACAGCGTTATCAGCGACATGGGGTAAATATATTTGTGAATGTCTTATTTTACTAAAATTTTCAGTCGCTTTTTGTATTAGGAATTGCTGTTACATTGCAAAATTAAAGTTTTCGTTTTTATTTGGGTAATTTTATTAACTAGGTATTCACCTCTCGATATGTTTGCTTAGCGAAAGTTTTGAATCAACCATACATATCTTTCATTAAGTTTATTATTTTCTCTAATACTAAATTTTATTTATAATTAACTCTTACTTATACTGCTAGTAATTGATTTTTGCATTTAATATTGTAAAAAAAGTTGGCCAACGTCACTTCATCAAGCACTCAAGAGTATGAAGGTCTTGCTTCATTTATATACGGGCCTATTTGTGGCGTGTTTCTACGGATTTTACTGTAACCAGCTCGGAGTCATAGCTGTCTTATTTAATCTTTATTCTGAATTGTTACAACAAAGTTATCTGGTTTCAATTTCCACAGAGCAGAATGGGGATGGTGTTACTTGTTTTTTTTATAGTAGTATGTTGTTTTATTCGAACGCTGAAAGGTTTTAAAAGCTGTTGGAATCGTATTCCAATTTCGCCTGACCATTAGTAGTTCCTTTGCGTTTCATTATATATTCAATACACCAAGCTGTATTTTTAGTTTTCAGTCGCTGACTTTGGTGAATGCAGTTTCTAAGTTTTTACGTTGTTACGTGCGTTCCCATTAACAATCTCTGAAGTAATAACTTGATTATGTCAAACACTTCGTGTGAAGCACTTCAGAAAACGACGATTAATGTCATAGTATAAGGAAGGTAAAAAAAGGTAAAGCTGTTATCAACACGCAGGTGTGTTTGAAAACCACAGAGCTTTGCTACGCGTCCTACTTTTGGTAGTGGCAAGCCGTCACCTTCTTCGAATTTTTGAACTGACTGACTCATTCAGTTATAGGGGGACCTGCAATTTACCGTGGACTCCAACCGGGGTGCAACTTCGCATTTTTCACGTTAACATACATTGCCAGAGGTGAAAGAAATGATGCGTGACGGATAGAAAACCTAGGACTATCTAGGGATTTTTATCCGCCGCTTTTTCACCTCAAATGTGTATGAAAATAGGAAAAATTTGTACTTGAAAAACTCGTCAGTAATGTTTGGATATGTCAAATGCCGGTGACAATTTTGTTGTAGAAATCTCATAGCTCCTGATAGGTTTTATCTTATGAGTTGTGGGCACCGGACGCCAAGCGTGGAACAAATGGCTTTCCAGTTCAGGAGTGAAAATGACAGTAATGAAAATATTTACATGTACTTTATAGGTGTTGGAGGTCTCTCCTCTTGGAAGTTGTCAGGGATAGGAGAAGGGAACTTATTACATCAACATTCATTGGTGTTCAAAACTGAAGGACGAAAGTAACTTTCACATGATGTGTTACTGGATGGTAATGTATCTCGATCAAACTTTGACCAAACATAAAAAGAACTGCTAAAGTATAGTACAGAATGCTCACATACAGTCATATGGCGAGAGGTGTGAACACATAGTCCATTGTCCAACATGATTGTTTTTGTGGTCCACGTGTCATGGTGTGGGAAGGCATAGTGTTGCATGGGCCTACTGATCTCCAAATGTTTTATCAAGGTAAACTCAAGGGTCGTCGTTGTTGTGACATGTACTACTTCCCCATGTGCGTCTTTACAGGGATGCATTCGGCCTTGACTTCATTTTTATGGATGACAATCCGCGACGGCATCGAACAGCGCAGGTGGAGTAATTCTTGGAACGAGCAGATAGTCGGCGAATGGACTTGCCTGTCCGTTCTCCCTAATTTGAATCCCCCCGAGCACGTGTGGGATGCGTTGAGGAGAAGTACTGCAGCACGTCCACACGCACCAACGACCGTCCAGCAGCTGTCAACCGCGCTGGTGCAGGAATGGAACCCCTACCACAAGAACCCCTCGTGGCCAGCGTGGGAATACGTTTCAAAGCATGGATTGCCGTCCGTGGTGATTACGCACGCTATTAAGAACCATGTCCAGCGCTTTGTAGAATCGTGAGTCTTGGGGACTTCAGTATAATTATAGTTTGTGATTAAAAGAATCATTTCCTTTCGTGTCATTGCGTATTTCTTTTAGTTATCTTCTGAACTATACTATAGCAGTTCTTTATACGTGGTGACAATTATTGAAGTATATGAAATAAAATCGTCGTAACTTCTGAACGGTTTGCGTTGGGACATTCAAACTGCATGGCGGCCGCTAGGCATGATGGGACTTCCTATGCGCATGCGCTCCCACCTTGTTGTTGTCGGTCATTTGCACGTGGAAATGTGCCTGAGCGTATAGCTGTCGTGAAGGACTACTATAGGAGCAATAACAGCCCAAATACGGCTGAGTTCGAGCTGAAGACAACCGGTCGACGTGTCCTAGCAATCAAGAATGTTATTCGCAAGTTTGAGAATATGGGTAGTGTGTGTGATGACAGTGCTGACAATTCCGGTCGTCCAAAAAGGATGAAAACAACTGAAAACGCCCGAAAACATCGAGAAGACTCGCGCTGTGTTTCAAACCAGCCCCAGGAAACTGATGAGACGAGCTGGGAATCAACCGGGAGACACTGCGACAAGTTGTTGTTGAAGGCCTGTATCTCTTCCCATACAAAATTCAAACTCATCAGCCATTAAGCCCCAGGTCCATGGAACGGCGGTTGTGTTTCGCCAACACTATTGTCTACAGAATTGACGAACAGGACTTTGATGTGGATACTGTTCAGTTTAGCGACGAAGTCTACTTTCATTTGGATGGGTTCGTCAATAAGCAAAATTGGCGCATTTGGGGGACTGAGAATCCGTATTTAGCGATCGACTCTCTTCATCCTGAACGGATGACTGTGTGGTGTGCACAGCCAAGTTATTGAATAGTCGGTGCGATATTCCGTAATGGCACAGTGACTATCGGAAGGAACATGAAGATTTTGGAAGATGATTTCACCGCCATTATCCTAAGTAACCCTGATTTCGATAAGATGTGGTTCATGCAAGACTGAGCTTGACGCCATCGAAGCATCCTGTAGAAGCACTTCGGGAACCGCATTCTGGCTCTGGGTCATAACGTAAATCCTAATGTCTGTAGTGATGTTAACATGTTGAATAAAGTGTGTGCGCGCCGTAGTTTGTAACTAATTTACTTTTTTTTCATATAGTTCAATAATAGTCACCCTGTATGTATGGTTTTATCGAGCTACGTTACTTGTCAATGACGCATCATGCGAAAGTTCCTTTGGTCCCTAAGTTTTCGCACACCGGTTTATGTTAGCCAGTTAGCTAGTGATGAGTATATAATGCAGTTACTTTAAAAATACACTACTGGCCATTAAAATTGCTACACCACGAAAATGACGACAGGAAGAAGATGCTGTGATATGCAAATGATTAGCTTTTCAGAGCATTCATGCTAGCTGACATGTGGAAAGTTTCCAACCGATTTCTCATACATAAACAGCAGTTGACCGGCGTTGCCTGGTGAAACGTTGTTGTGATGCCTCGTGTAAGGAGGAGAAATGAGGACAATCACGTTTCCGACGCTGATAAAGGTCGAATTGTAGCCTATCGCTGTTGCGGTTTATCGTATCGCGACATCGCTGCTCGCGTTGGTCTAGATCCAATAACTGTTAGAAGAATATGGAATCGGTGGGTTGAGGAGGGTGATACGGAACGCCGTGCTGGATCCCAACGGCCTCGTATCACTAGCAGTCGAGATGGCAGGCATCTTATCCGCATGGCTGTAACAGATCGTGCAGCCACGTCTCGATCCCTGAGTCAACAGATGGGGACGTTTGCAGGACGACAACCATCTGCACGAACAGGTCGACAACGTTTGCAGCAGCATGGACTATCATATCAGCTCGGAGACCATGGCTGCGATTACCCTTGACGCTGCATCACAGACAGGAGCGCCTGCGATGGTGTACTCAATGACGAAATTGGGTGCACGAATGGCAAAACGTCATTTTTTCGGATGAATCCAGGTTCTCTTTAGAGCATCATGATGGTCGCATCCGTGTTTGGCGACATCGCAGTGAACGCACATTGGAAGCGTGTATTCGTCATCGCCATACTGGCGTATCACCTGGCGTGATGGTATGGGGTGCCATTGGCTACACGTCTCGGTCACCTCTTGTTCGCATTGACGGCACTTGGAACAGTGGACGTTACATTTCAGATGTGTTACGACCCGTGGCTCTACCCTTCATTCGATCCCTGCGAAACCCTACATTTCAGCAGGATAATGCACGACCTCATGTTGCAGGTCCTGTACGGGCCTTTCTGGATACAGAAAATGTTCGACTGCTGCCCTGGCCAGCACATGCTCCAGATTTCTCACCAATTAAAATCTATGGAATCGTGTTGAAGCTGAATGGGCAGCTGTACCGGTATACGCCATCCAAGCTTTGTAGGACTTTGTAGGACTCAATGCCCAGACGTATCAAGGCCATTATTACTGCCAGAGGTGGTTGTTCTGGGTACTGATTTCTCAGGATCTATACACCAAAATTGCGTGAAAATGTAATCACATGTCAGTTCTAGTATAATATATTTGTCCAATGAATACCCGTTTATCATCTGCATTTCTTTTTGGAGTAGCAATTTTAATGGCCCGTAGTGTAATTGCTCTCAAAAACAATTTTATGTATGCAGAAAACTGGTTCGTGGGGCTACCCGCATATATTGCTTTTCCTTCAGTTATCATAGTAACAATTTCATGAGGCCTTTTGAGTCAGACACTCACGTTTCCGCAATTATGTACGTCCCATAAAATGGGACACTATGTCGGAACAAGAAGAACACATCATTGGAAAAATGAATTTAATTTGTTTCTCTGGGTACGATATGCTGCACTATAATCTGTATTGCCTTTTTTATTGTATTTGTTCCTGTATTGACCTCAAGATATCAGTACTAAATTTTATCAAGTGTTTATACTAAAATACATTTTACAATTATGCTGCTCGTAAACCACGGTACAGATTCGAAGATTGTCGATTTCCTGAAATTTGCCGGCACCTGATGAATAAAACGAGTGGCTAATAAAGTAATTTCCTGAAATTTGCGGGCACCTGATGAATAAAACGAGTGGCTAATAAAGTAAGTCTACAGGTGGACGGAATTATACACGGCCCAGTCACATTAATGTGACCACCTTTCAAAAGTTCGAATAACCACCTTTTGCAGCGCGGACGCTCAGGAAGAATGTCAGTGATGTTCCGCAAGGTGCCTACATGGATACGGAGCCATTCATACTCCAGTGTCGTAGCGAGCTGCGCTAGGTTTCTCGTTTGAGGATCCATGGCGCGAACAGCCCTATTGAGGTCCCATAGATTCTCGATTGGGTTTAAATCTTTTAAATCCGGAGAGGCGGCCGTTGTGGACGAGTGGTTCTAGGCGCTTCAGTCTGGAACTGCGCGACCGCTACGGTCGCAGGTTCGAATCCTGCCTCGGGCATGGATATGTGTGATGTCCTTAGGTTAGTTAGGTTTAAGTAGTTCTAAGTTCTAGGGACTGATAACCTCAGATGTTAAGTCCCATAGTGCTCAGAGCCATTTGAAATCCGGGGAGTTTGGTGGGCAGGTGCCGTGTGACTGCGAGCTGCCTCACACGTTGCATTATCTTGGCATTTGTCATCGTGCCGAGGAAAAAAAAACTGCTCGTAGTGGTGGACATGGTCCCCAAGAATAAATGCATACTTGTGTCTATCTATTGTGCCTTGCAGAATGACGAAATAACTAGGGAGTGCCACGAAACCATCCCCCTGACCATAACGCTCCCTCTGCCGACATGGATCCTTGCCACGACTATTACAGTGCCGTACACGCCATCGGCCGTTTGTTCGATGGAGCAAAAACTTGATACATCTGGAAAAACCACCTGTCCTCACTCAGTGGTCGTCTGGTTGCGGTACTGGCGTGCAAATTGTAGCCATCGTTGCCGATGAACAGCAGACAGCACGGGTGCATAAACTGGACGCGTGCTGCAGAGGCCCACACGAAGGAACGTTCGCTGAACGATCCAACAACGGTCGTTGAAGACAGTCTGTTGATAGCCCCTTGGGCGGTCAGTGGCTCAACAGTTGTTCGCCCGTACACATCTCTGCAGCCGTTATTCACCCCTGTCATCTATTGCTCGTGGTGCACCACAGTTGCCTCGACGACGCCGGTTTTGGATAATGTCAATTTGCCATGCACAGCATAAATTAACTATGGTGGCACGGAATATGTTTACATACTGAGCTGTATCGAAAATGCTTCCACCCTTAGCCTGAAAACCAATGACATTCCCTTTCGGAAGTCAAGATCTATCGCTCCGTTTCCTCATTACGACAACGACTGCACTGTTCCAGTTTCCCCCTTCCCCCGACACTCTTTATGCAGGGTGTTACAAAAAGGTACGGCCAAACTTTCAGGAAACATTCCTCACACACAAATAAAGAAAAGATGTTATGTGGACATGTGTCCGGAAACGCTTAATTTCCATGTTAGAGCTCATTTTAGTTTCTTCCACCTACGCTCAATGGAGCTCGTTATCATGATTTCATACGGGATACTCTACCTGTGCTGCTAGAACATGTGCCTTTACGACACAACATGTGGTTCATGCACGATGGAGCTCCTGCACATTTCAGTCGGTGTTCGTACGCTTCTCAACAATAGATTCGGTGACCGATGTATTGGTAGAGGCGGACCAGTTCCATGGCCTCCACACTCTTCTGACCTCAACCCTCTTGACTTTCATTTATGGGGGCATTTGAAAGCTCTCGTCTACGCAACCCCGGTACCAAATGTAGAGACTCTTCGTGCTCGTATTGTGGACGGCTGTGATACAATACGCCATTCTCCAGGGCTGCATCAGCGCATCAGGGATTCCATGCGGCGAAGGGTGGATGCATGTATCCTCGCTAACGGAGGACATTTTGAACCTTTACTGTAATAAAGTGTTTGAAGCCACGCTGGTACGTTCTGTTGCTGCGTGATTCCATTCCATGATTAATGTGATTTGGAGGGAAGTAATAAAATGAGCTCTAACATGGAAAGTAAGCGTTTCCGGACACATGTCCACATAACATATTTTCTTTCTTTGTGTGTGAGGAATGTTTCCTGAAAGTTTGGCCGTACCTTTTTGTAACACCCTGTATACCCTCCATTATTAGTACTGCAACGTACCTTCTCTGAGTGGTTAATGTACAGTGACATTGAACGTAGGCAGTGGCTACGTTAATGTGACTGGACCGTGTATGTGTAACATGATAGTCAGATGAAAATTACTAACTATAAATTTCTCTTAATTTTCAGACAGCAAGCGGTTCGTGCTTTACTATTTATAGAGATTTATCTGAACAATTTACTTACATGACGAAATGCCTAGACGTAAGGGAAACTGTGTTTGTTGATGTGCACCAAAATCATTCTTTTAGCTGCATTCGTAGAAATAAGTGTTATACAAGTTACAGAAAGATTCCTTATAAACTCTTGACTGCTCCAAGCTTAGGAGGATAAAACAGGCTGAAAACATGTAATGTTGATGGTCTTCATAGTATCATTGTTTGCCCGGCATTACTAGAATGGTTTTCACTCGCCCGTTTTTAATTTATGACACGACATTTGGTCTGCGTTTCGGAGTTTTTTTCTGGAATAGTGTGTGCACATGATTCATCATAACAGCAGATGTTGCAGTAATTTTTAAACCTCAAAGGGAGTGCATAACAACCGTTTCGTTTCATTTATCGCTGATGAGTTACGGTTCCTGCTGTTTTTGCACGATTTGCACTGTCGGAGCTTCACAATTTTTCTCCTGTTTACTTATTTGCAAATATTGTTAATGTGCCTACGTTTAAGTCACTACCGAAGACGATGGTCCGATTTTTATAGCATTGCTTAAGAGAGAATGTAAATATTCACTAGATCTTCCAGTCGATTGGTGATTAATGAGGAACGCAAGGAATCCTGTATCACGTCCAAAACATAAAAGATGCAGCGAAGTTTCAGACTGGCACGCAAACCAGCATGCACTTGCCAGTAACAGAAGCTTCTCATTTAACTCGCCTAGGAATTTGGCACAAAAACTTATCAACAGAAATCTGTTTCAGACCCACAGGTGAAAAGTTCAGAAGAAATCCGGCTATAGAAGTGAACTCTATATATTATAGCCAATTACGGTGGGAAGGTCTTCATAAGCTGCCGAAAGTTGATGCTGAAGAATTTATTTTCCCACTCCCTCCAATAACGCTTCCTCAGTTACAGTACGAACTAGACATAATGGATGATTACAAAAAATTCAAACAGTAAGTTAATAATGAGAGCCGCAGCATTGGAAACAATAAATCGGAGATACCATGAATAACAGTGGCTCCACACCTACGCACATGGCTCATTAATAGAAAAAGTTGCGTTAGGAACATACAGAACAAAAATTTCCCTTTCGACCAAATTTTAGAACCACACCACTCAGATGTTGAAGGTGAAGTTGAAGGCATCAGAATTGCAATAAGCCATACAAACAACTTTTTATACATTTTCGACTAAGCAGTCGTAGTTTGTGATTCCAGAGCAGCAATATCAGCACACGAGATCCAAAAATCAAGTAAGTTAAATAAGTCCAAGTAGTAATTGAGTCACTTCAACAGAAGAACATGACTATTGCAGTTCCGTAAATAACGTCTCACTGTGGATTAGATGATAATGAGAAAACAGATTTTCGAGCTAAAATGGGCAAAAAAATTGAACAGTTTGAAAAAATTAATATTTCGTATTTTGCAATGATACGCTCTTTTAACGACATATTTCAAGGAGAGCTAAATCGATACAAAATTTCATATTAGGGAAAGATCTGGAAAAGCCTAATGGACGACTCTGTAGTACCAGGTGGACAAAGGAGAGAAGCTGTAGCCATATTCCACTTGACACAGGACGTGGCTGTTTGGCCGCCTACCCTGTCACGTCATTTCCAACATGTATGCTGTCACACAAGATTGATTATATCGTGAGCAGAGAACATTTTCAAGAGTGTACAAAATTAAGATGCTGTAAACCAGGCTTAACAACTTTGTATTCTGGAGCAAATCGACGAATGACGGCAAGTCACGTGCCAGAACATTCACTCCTTTTCTTTTGTATTTCTTCTTCATCGACACAGGGTCGACATGGTTAGTAACTTATTCGGCATGAGTAATTTAAAGGGTGGCCGGATGCTCTTCCTGTCGCCACCTCATCACCCCTGGGATGCAATATGTGTACCCCAGTTGTCTGCATATAGTGTTATCATCTGTGAGAACATTAAAAATAAAAATATCTCTATATAGATGGTATTGCTGAGAATTTTCTTGAGAATGCTGTTGAAGTATTTCTTTTTAGATGTACGTTAATTCCGTGATAACTTGCGATATTCAGCTTCTAAAGTTGGGTGAAAGTTCAAACGTAAATTTTGCTGTCATGCAGCGTGTTTCAGACCGTTTGGGTCGAACGGAAGAGGATCTTAAACTGAGTACCATGGGTGAAGGAACCAAGTGTCGGAAGTGAATGTCTGATGGGGTACCAGATTTTCAGTGAGCAGTGTGTGTAGAACGTGTGTTTATGAGTGGATTTGGTTTTGTAAGAAGCAACTGCGTACCGCATCGACCTTGTGATGCCACCTTGAAAACGATACATAATCGCCTGTGAAAGGTCCGTTGTGGACTTCTACTGTTTGCAGCAACGTTCGTTGAAAGTATAGTGCAGCAATATGTTGATCCCGGGACACCGATTTAATGTATAAAGAAAAGTTTCGCAATAATCGTGATCCTAATTAGAAGAAATATATCGTCGAAACTACAAACTTACGAAAAAACTGGGTCACTTCAGACGTTGCCCGCAAATAGTTATGAGTACAGTAGAGTTTGAGGAGATAGTGTCGGATCGTATGACAGAAGATCCTTCAGTATGTACCCGTCAACTTCTCCGTCTCATTCGAACAATACGATGTGGAGTTTACTGGTGGAGCAGCGTTGTGCATCTGTCAGAAACAACGTGTAGAAGCAAGGCGTTAAGATGATTTTTGAACCTACAATTTGCTTCTGTCACCGAATTGTGTTTTAATACTTGCACCGGGGCTGGCTGATGTCACTTTGGACAGTTGCAATGAGTTGTTAAACAGTGGGAATCATTTGTCAGAAAGCATAAAACATTCGTTTCCGATCCCCAATTTTCCTTCTGAGTTGAGGTTCGACTATCTTGTGAATAATGTTGACGATAAATATTTTCTAGTAGCAAGAAAATGATACAATGTATTTTTTAGCCTTTTAAGTGTTAAACTCTTATAGTTCAGTGACTATTGCCTTTTTTATCGTCTGTTTACTTTTCGCAACTTCCAGTGAAATCATCATATTCAAAACCTCATGATATGTTTCGAAGTCTTATCGATGGAGAAAGCTCAAAATCCACGATAATAAGTTGGGAATTCACGCTTGGCACAGATAGTCGCTGCGAGACCGTGAAGATTGCGTTGCCAGCGTTTGCGAGTTAGTTAGATCTGACATGAAGAGTACGGTTGTTAGGTAGCCGAACAAAATAAAGCTACCCTTGTCCTTTTGTATTTATAAATAGAGCAGTGGTGAAGAGCAGAATGGTAGCCTGTTGTTTACGGACTTCGAAGTAGAGGTTGTCTATGTGTTTTTTGTGTTAATTTCTTGGAAGCTGTTCCGATTACCCTGACACCTATTTAAAATAGCGGAGCTTGTTTTTTGTTGTACACGTCCTATTACATGTTCACTGATCACTGTCGTCAATGGAATTCGTCTCTCACTTGCATTTGATACTTTTCTTGTGTTATATAATTGTTTGAAACGTTGGTCATATCAGAGACTCCGTTCATTAAGGGATTAATAAATATCTGAACAACGGTGAAGCTGGGGTTTTCTTCATTTTCATTTTATTCATTCTACATGTTCCATTACAGTATTTTGTAATAATAGATGTTTAGATACCAAGATACATAAAGAATAATTATAACGAGTTACAGTAGTATGGATTAAAAGCATTCACAACAGAAAACTTGTATATTTCCAAATCATAATAAAATATATCAATAATTATATTCACAACAATAAACTTCTGTATATTCGATATACGGTTTCCAGGCAGAACATAATTTTTTTAAAAAAACTTTGTCACATAAATATATGTTGGGAAACGTTATTAAATTGCAAAATTTGTCAAATTCGTTCATGTATATCTTTATCGACGGGCCAGGTGCCTCCCTCTCAAATAATGCTCTTACTTAAGGCATCTCTCTCTGTATTACGCTCGCGACACACACGTAGCAGGTGATCTACTGTTTGATCATCCTCTCCGCACGTACAAGCAGCACTTTGAGCTAGCCTGAACCGATGGAAGTAACACATTAATTTTTCATGACCGATTAACATTGTTGTAAGATTAGATGACTGCGGTAACTTTATGGAAAGACGATTTTGAACTGTCGGAGAACAATCTCTTGTGATCGCCCCATTTTGTATTTTCAGCCCATTATGTTTCTCATTTTTGTATCGCAGTGCATCTTAACTTACTTTTGAGCACAGACGAATGGATTCTGTTGTAGCTTTCTGTTGCGTTTTCTCGAGCTGCTTGTTTACCAGTTCATTCCCAGGAGTTCCTACATGTGCTTTCGTCCATTCGAACGTAATTTACTATTTACTCTGGCGCAGTTCCCTAATTTTGTTTCTGATCTCTTCCATCAAATATTTATGAGTCCTGGAATTTTTTATTGAATCCAACGTAATTTTACCGTTCATGCGTGTTACAGCTGCCATTTTAACTACTTTTTTTCTTGTACGTTCACTAGTTCCCCTGATACTCGCAAGACTGCTAATTTCTCTGCTTGGTTAATGATGCACACATTCTGTAGTATGTATGTGGCAGATGTCCCATTAGTCATTATTACCGCTTCTGTAGGTGGTGTTCAAGTTAGATAAAAATAAATTGATTTTCGTTTTAGCCAAGGTGCACGCTTGCGAACAAACAAGACTTTGGTTAACCATGTACGTTCACTTCTTTTTATTATTATTGAAGCATGAAGAGTGACCAGTAATACAGTATTGGAGTATGATAATACACTAAATATGTGAAAACGTAACTTTGAACTTTTGTGTTTTTACGTAAACGCCTGCTTCACAACTTTTGCTGTACATATTTTTCGATTTTTAAACCTTACTAGTTTCACTTAAGATTTTCCACAACAGTATTTCACATGAGTGTTCCGCTGGATATGTTTCTGGTTTGTCGGTACATTTCAGCAAGCTGATTTCGGACCACTCACACGCGCATTTCTGTAGATTAGTGATAACAGGTGAAGTTCTGAGACAAAGCAATCTATGGAGTATACCTTTCAGGTTCTACTGTTTTCTTAATGTAGTTGCCGATGTTTATAACTACCAGTATCATCCAAGGTAATCAGGTCCTTGTGACATTGTACTAATCGTCGTCTTGAAAATTACCTGTTGCAATAAGTGACCAAACGCGCTATTGAGATTTTATTACATCTCCTCGCAGCAATTAGACCAGAACTTCACTCTTAGGTGATAACAGACACATGACTCAGCAATCACAAGGGTATTTTAGCACCATGCATCTCTTCAACAAAAAGTTAAGAAAGCTAATAAGAAATTTGGGCTCAGCGAGGGAGACAAGTTCATGATAGAAGCTACGTGACCACCCAGAGGCAAATATTCTGCTTTGGGGAGAAGAATGGGGAGGATCTGCGGCACCAATCCAGAATTATGACATGAACCTGGCATGAAAAATAGTGCCTGGCACTAAATAAAAATAAATATAATATGATGTGTATAAATACTCGTAAGTCCCCGATATCATTTTCACTACACGCACGATTACCAGATACCAGAATCGGCCACAATTGTTAGATATCGAGGAGTATCATTACGGAGATATTTAAGGGGGGGGGGGCATGACACCATAAATCTAACCATGGGAAAGGAAAATTCCAGACAGATTTAGTGGAAGATTACTGAAGGAAATATACTACCACCGACGATTGGTAATTGTTTGAGTACCACTCGTCAGTCCAGGACTTCTACCGAGTTGCATTAACGACTTAAACAGAGAATATTCAGATGAATGACTTTTTATTCATCACAGAAATTCTCAATCTACTATGGGAGACGATAAAAATCGTGCAGTGTGGAGAACCTCACTCAGAAAATCCGAGAGCTAGTATTGGGTTGCGAGTGAAGAAACACATTACTTTTTTATCATGCACCTCGCTTACTGGATACTCTTGTAAAATAATTCACTCCTGTAGAGAGGGACACAAACTAACTTTCTTTCCACCTACCAACTACGAGCCGGCCGAGGTGGCCGAGCGGTTCTAGGCGCTACAGCTTGGAACCGCGCGACCGCTACGGTCGCAGGTTCGAATCCTGCCTCGGGCATGGATGTGTGTGATGTCCTTAGGTTAGTTAGGTTTAAGTAGTTCTAAGTTCTGAGGGACTGATGACCTTAGATGTTAAGTCCCATAGTGCTCAGAGCCATGTGGTGCGTGTGTAGTCATCCATGGTATGTACACGACAACCAATATCTAGACACTGAAAGAACAAGAAAGATATATAGCTGCCGACCAACTATTGGCTATAGAGAAGCAATGTTGCAGTTCCCACTTTCATTGTACGTCATTATCAGCCACGGTACTGCGTAGTCGTGGAAAAATGTTATTCTAATTATTCATTTAGTATTTGAACAGAGCATCAGAGGACTACAAAGCAAAATTAAGCCAGACATCTACATTGAATAAGTAGAGCGATCTGGAATTTCAGTGTGAAAACTTTTAGTCATACCTCTTGGCACACGGAATTGTCCTGTTGCTGTTTTTGTGAATCTTGCTTGGGTGCTGGATGACAAACAAGCAAGTGAAATTAGGTACGTGACCCTAAATACCACTGTTCCCGAATTGGAGGATTCATTGTCTTAGTTATTATGAACCAGGCATTGATCTGATTAAGAAGGGCGTATTACTACAATGATAGCAATAACTTCATATGGTGAAATGATTTTTCTTAATTTTTGAATAACATTATGCATTTGGGATAGTGGTAGTCACTGTGATTGAGGTAATGGCAGTCACTATGTCATCTGACCATGATGGCTCCAATAGGCTGCAACACACACTCGCAACTTACGGAGTTATTTGTTAAAAATGGTGATGTATTTGGTAGTTAGTCAAAATTTTGCTGTAACATTGGGTGATGTGTGGAGCAATTTGTTACAATGTTTTTTGATGCTTACGTTTCAGTGGGGATACTATTTGTGATTCAGTATCTAACACTCACTGTCAAAATACGATGCATACACTGTCAGCTTCCGGTGTTAGAATACTATTTCATTTCTACATGCCTATTTGTTTCTGTCACTGCCTTGTCTGCTTGGAATTGGAGTTTGCACTGTGAGGCACCAGAAGTTAGCAGTATCAGCAGAAGATGACAAACGTTTTGTAATGCAAGATAGTATTTTACTGTGGCTAGAGTCACTGTGTAGTTGAAAGTATAGCAACACTATTTCGTTATCTATTTGAATGTATATTGCTGCTGTTCAGAATGCTATTTCATCGACCATGTAGTCAGTCTTTGTCAAGTGTACTTTAATGTGTAGGTTAGATCAGTAGTGCCACGTGCTTTTCATAATGTTGTAGAACAGATTTATTTATTTTGATATATAGCACAGAAAATTTTATTTTGGGTGCAAGATCAAATTTTTTCATGGCCACTTTTTTCCTGTTACCTTGTGTCTCATGTTCTTCGGCCGACGTCTGTTGGTCGATTTTTCTGATGTTTTGCCAGCACGAGTGGCTGCTATTGTCAGAGTTACACCCTCCATGGCTAAAGATGGACAGACGTCGATTTTACAGCTGCGGACTATATGAACCCGTCACGACAATGTCCGAGAGCCATTCCGTGGTCATAACACCTGTGGTTATCTCCTTGCTATCTATAACAGTCGTTTACTGCACTACAGGAATCGAGAATTCATTCATTTTGAGGCTTCTCTCTCTCTTGTTGAAGCTATGCTCATGAATTTCTTTAGATTCCCTGAACAAGCAGACATCATAGCTCTTGTCCACAGCAAGAACTTTCTCGTCGTCGAATTTCATTACGTAGCTGGTATCTCACAGCGCATCCTGAATATTATGAGCAGAAGATTCGGGGCCTGTTAGAACTGACAATCTACGAAAAGCTAAGTGCAACTATAATGCAGTGGATGACATGGAATATGAGTCGGTTAATCAAGGTGTCTTCTCTCTTGGAAGATGAACTGAGGAACCTGTGCTATACAGAGTCCTACCACCACGGCTGTATGGGTTACCAAAAATCCATAAGGATGATGTTCGACTAAGACCGCTCATAACTGCTCGCCAAAATGTAAATTGGCGAAACGCTTGGCCCCTCTACTTCAGCTACATATGGGAAAGACTAAAACATACATAAACAACTTGGGAAATTTCATTCAGAAGCTGAAGAAACCAACACTTCGAGAAAAAAAGTATTATGGTCTGCTTTGATGTTGTTTCTTTGTTCACAAAAAGTGCCACTTGTTGATGCTCTGGAGTATATTAGTTCCTTTTTCCCTACATGAGAGCACCAAGCTCTTTCATGCATGTATTACCATAAGCTATTTATGTGGAATGGTAACTTCTTCAAGGAACATTTTGAAACACGGTACTGGATTTAGCACCTTGGAAACCTGAGGTGTGGCACATACATCGACGACACTTTCATTGTGTGGAGCTATTACGAGGAAGAGCTCAGTCACCTACTAAGACATTTGAATAGTCACCACACCAATATAAAATTTGTTTTGCGATAGCATGTTTTAAAGTCAACCTTGTGAAGTTTGTAAACAGTGGTGAAAAAGTCGAAGAGAACCACTGATACAGCGATACCGCAGCACATCATAAGACGACTGCCACACCTCAAGAACAAAGATGATCACAGCAGTCATGTAAAGAAACTTTAATGTCTATATACAATTACGTTGAATGTTTCTTTAATGCCACTATAGCCTGCTGGTAAGGTATCACCTCGAAACATGTCGCTAAATAAATAATTTAGTAGTAAACAACTGTTGCGCCTGGTAGCGGTATTTGATAAGGACTAACCGCTACCCTTTCTAGATGTGCTAGTCAACACAATGCGCAACAACTGTAAAGCGTTCTGAATAGCAACGGGTACACCACCAGCTACATAAGAAGTGTCATTATATCGAACAATCACGAAGTTAACACAATGATAGAAGAAATGTGGGGTGTAGACTTTCTACCTTAGATCCCCTGGATGACGGACAGAATTGGCGATATGCTATGAAAACATGGCGTAAAGACTGTTTACGAACTGACAAAGAAGATCAAAGTGTGTTTCAGGTTGGTAAAGGACGAATGTAATGTCGGGAATAAACGACATAGCCCGTATATGTTTAAAAGTCTATTTTAGAATGACTGGACGATCAACCAACACCAGGAACACCGAACGTAACCGTCACTTCAGGTTGGGACAGAAGGAGAAACTAAGTATGGCAGAGCATTCGCTGTGTGTGACCCAGCACGTCATAAAATTCACAAACATGAAAGCTCTTACTGTGGAGGAGAGCTACCATGCCCACTTGTTCAGAGAAGCTATAAAAATCGACAAACGTGATAGTTACTTTAACAAGAAAGAGAAAAGCCTCAAACTGAAAGAGTCCTGGACTCTCGTGATGCAGTGAACGACCATTGTGGGTAGCAAGTGGAGAACGACAGTTGTAATGACCACAGAAAAGCCCTCAGATTTTTGGTGCGGCAGATATAGTACATATATTCTGCAGCTGGGAGCTCGACTCCATGCCACCACCAGCAATGGAGGGTGAAGCTTCAACAATGCCAGCCACTCGTGCTGACGAAACGTCAGATAAACATCAAACTAACATCGTTCACAGAACCCGTGACACAAGTCAAAAGGCAGCTTATCAAATTTACGTTCCGGATCAGACATCTTTTGTTGTACTTGCGTATTTCCATAAGCGACTCGTTTGTGTGTTGTGCTCGAAATCTTTATTCATTTTGACAAATAATTGTACTGCAGAGCTTACAGTTTGCAGTATTGTAACCAGCACTGAATGAGGTTCTTTGATTTTGAACCGAGTGGAAGGTATCCGCTAGAGGCTAAACATTACACACACTATGCCCTCTACCCGCAGCAGCACCACACTATGTCTGACGAAATATACAAAATTAGCGCCTCAACAAACACAAGACAAACGATGAACAAGTGAGCAGCGATAATAACATAATACCTCTCACTGAGTATGGAGTCAGAAGTGTCTGCGCAGATCACCTTTCGCCACATTTCGTAAAAGTACATGGGAGGTGATCTAGTGTGCTAAAAAATTTTGTGAAAAATTGTATGGAAACAGTACACTAAGTAACAGTTAACAGAGACATCAACCAGACACACACAGCAGGACAAAAAGTGTAAGTACAGAATGCACGGCAGAGACAATGCTGAGAGCGAAATCCTCTACCCGCGAAACAGTTCTTCACAAATACACAATAATTTTCTTGATGGGTACTTTGCAGATGACATGGTGTCACAAAAACGACGAAAAAGTGCACAAAAACCGATGTATAGTGCAGTTCATTTAGCGATGTAATTTTAAGGTGAGCGTCAAACCAAAACAAAGCAAAATGCACATATTGTAACCCCTAGGCCTTCAATAGACAAATTATTATAAATTTGATATTGTACTTTACAGAAATAAAAATTTGACCTACGGAAGATGACACATAGGTGTAGAAAGATGTCTGGGTAAATATAAAAATAAATTGTGTTAACAGAAGCCCGATTTCCAAAACAACCCAGTTTCTAAATCAGTTCCGTGGCCGTCTTGGCTGTAGAGTTCTGGACGTACCTTTTGAGGTGGAGAATTACGGGATTGCTCTTGAAGACCGGATATGCACTGCACAGAGGAAGCAGCTACTCATTTATCAGAGCATTTCGGGAGTGCACATGGGGCTTTATAGCTTGTGAGATATCGTTAGGTCCTTTTATGAATGCGCGGCAGACAGTATGCAGAGACCGAAATCAAATCGCGTGCAAAGTAAAGACATTTCCAGTGTCAAAATTTTTAACAGTGAGCCACCGAAGCATTCGTAACAAGAATCTCTGAATTTATGGCCCCCAGGAAAGCTGTCGCGCTCAAATTGTATGTGCAACGGAGATCTGCCTGAAACCCGAAGTAAAAAGCTCCGAAATATCTGATGAGGTGTGGAATATATATCTAAAGGATAGATTAGACACCATAGGAGGTGAGGTGTTTATTGCTGTCGACAAAAATAATGTGTCTGTCGAGGTAGAAACTGCGTATGACTTCTGCAGTGCAGAGGCATTCTGCTAAATTTAAACCGATAGGTTTGATCAACATGCGGATATTACAGAAATACCCTGTGAACTCAAATGTGAACTCTGGATGGAAGATGAATGTTTCCGCGGAACACTGTTGAGAAAATTTAGAGTCCTGGAATAAGCAGCTGACTGCAGAACGGTTCTACTACTATCAACGTACATCTCGCGCAAGGACCGTAAAGACAAGATAAGAGAAATGAGGGTTCTTGCGGATACACATAGTCGTTTTTCTCTTGCTCCAGTTGGGAGTTCAACAGCTAAGGGAAAGACTAGTGGTGTCACAAGGTACCCTCCGCCTTGCACCTCGTGGTGGCTTACGGAGGATGTATGTAGATGTAGATAAACCACCGCACCATCCCCCTAAGTGCAAGAGAAAGAGAGGAATACCGTGGGCTACAATTACAGAGGTGAGTGATGTAGGAGCAAATCGAGAGCACTGTCCAAATCTCATCACGAGTAGAAATCCTTGCGCAAGGTTGGGCTAAATGGAAAATATCTAATCTGAGCAATATGAACGAAACTAACTGTTCAGGCGTTCCTGCGAAAAAAATGGCAATGCTTTTAACACTTAGCGCAACCGATGCCCGTCCGAAGAGCGACTGGAACATCGCCAACAAAAGTTCTGGAGAGCAGCTGTGAAGTAGTTACCACAAACTGTCGTCAGGAAATTAAGAGTGCTCGGTGACTACTTCGCAGCTAACAAATTTACGCATACCACTTATCATTTTGTGCACATCTGTTTCCTGTTGTCTGTCACTCGAGGCAATTTTTTGCGTGGATGCAAGCCCTATGCCACAGGACTTGTCGCTCTTGGGTGTTACATGAATTAAATACAGGGCTATGCGTGTGGTAAGTTACGTTACAGCTGCATAAATGCGTCTCACATGTAGGTCATAAATGTTTCAGTGTGCTTCGGGCGTGACAATCCTGTCAGCACCTCCGCCACAGCTGTCGTTCCAGTACACTGCTGAACTGTTTGGTGCGCCGATTACAAAGGCTAACCAAAACATAACTCATGACTACGTCACGGCAAATTTTTTGGCTTCATCATCTTACATTGACTTATCAGTGCAAGTGTTCAGTTCACTTTTAACTGGTAGCATAAGGCGCACATATCGCGTCTATCTACAAAAAAGACAGCAGAACTGGTCGAGAAAGTAATCGTCCTGTACGACTCTCTTAGAGCCCTAACGCTGAACTGGATAGTCCTAGGGCGAAAATGATGAGGTTAAGTAGGGAGAAGTGAAAAGGCAGGTAGGAAGTGGTAGCAAGGAACAGGGGCCACCGAAAGAGAACAGTATCTGATAGTTTCATCATTGGCGCAAACAATAGATTTGCCTACCTGCCTCAGTTAACTAAGGAAGAGGCTCTGGTAGATGTAAGTTAGTCAGCACTCAACAGACTTTCATCAGGAAACCAACTGTTGGAAAAAAACAACTAGACAGTAGGAGGAGTGGTTGGGTTGATTTGGAGGAAGAGAGGTCATCGGTCTAATCGGATTAGGGAAGGAGGAAGGAGGTTGGCAGTGCCCTGTCGAAGGATCCATCCCAGGATTTGCCTGAAGCGATTAAAGAAAATCATGGGAAACCTAAATCAGGATGGCTGGACGCGGGATTGAACCGTCGTCCTCCCGAATGCGAGTCCAGTGTGCTAACCACTGCGACACCTCGCTCTTTACAGTAGGAGGTAAGTTCTGTTGTTAGGCAGTAGTCATGGAAGAGGTGTGGGCCAAATCTTGCAGGAAAAATCAGGTGACCAGTGCCAGGTCACAAGTTTTTCCAAGCCCAGCACATGTCTTAGCGAAGTGATAGAGGATTTAGGATCATTGTGCAACAGTTTTACAGAGCAGGATCAAGTTTTGATAGTGGGTAGAGCAGGAAACAATTATTATAGGAATCAGGGCTACAATATTGAGTATGACCTGGTAAAAATAGCATCACCAACTAACCATACAAAAGTTGGCTTAGTTCCCGCTTTCAGTTGAACAGATGTGTCAAGACAGTCAATATGCAGCTAGATGAGCTGCTTCAGGCGGCTACTTTCTCAGTCATAGGTTTGGTTCCTGTTGATGCTATTGTTACAGTTAAATAATGTTACGAGTTTTTCACAAGAGTCTCATCAAAGCACAGTGAAAAATGTTAGTATACTGCATCAGAATACCAGTGGATTAAAAAATTAAGTAGATCAACTTCTTGTTTGTTTAGAAGATTTATAAACTGACAGTGGAATACATATACTATGCTTGTCTCAACATCTTATCGTCACAGACATGGAAAATGTAAATATAGGTGGATATAAGCAGGTACAGGCACTATGGAGAGAGGAGGAGTTGCCATAATGTCAATGTTTATCATACTGTGAAACATTTAGAAACTAAACAGTTTTATGTAGAGCAACATATATAAGTGTGTGTGTGTGTGTGTGTGTGTGTGTGTGTGTGTGTGTGTGAGAGAGAGAGAGAGAGAGAGAGAGAGGGAGAGAGAGAGAGAGAGAGAACTTAGACTAAGTAATGGTACTTTTATAACTGTAGCTGTGTGCAGGTAGGTCCCCACTGGAAAATTTTCAGTTATTTTTGAAATACTTGGATTCTTTGTTGTTTTGTTTGTCAGACAGAGGGAACCAAATTATTGTTTATGCGGATTTCAATGTATATTTCCTGAAAGAGTCTGATAGAAAGCTAAACCTCAAAGTCGTACTTAGTTCTTTCAGCTTGACGTCAGTTATTGATTTACCTGCTTAGCTGGATGGTAACGTGCTTGCCTCCCGTGCAGTGGGCCCGGGTTAGATTCCCGGCTGGGTTGGAGATTTTCTTCGCTCGTGTACTTGGTGTTGTGTTGGCCACATCATTATCTCATCCTCATAACTCGCGCGCAAGTCACCCAATGTGGCGTCGACTGAAATAAGACTTGCACTTGGCGGCCAAACTTCCCCGGATGGGCCCTCCTGGCCAACGATGCCATACGCTCGTTCCATTTCGTTTCAGTACAGGAAACCATAATGTTTTTACAGACAAAGATGAATTGAATCAAATAAAAAAATTTCTGTTAATAATGATCTGTTTGATCATGATGCACAGTATATGACAGCGCCATACAGTAATGCAGAACAGTCCTCCAAAATAGTATGTTCGATTAATGATTTGACAATTCCAAATTTTAGGGAAACCTTGCAACAGTTAGAATGGGATGAGGTGTACGGGGAACCTGATCTTAATAAAAATTTTAACCTTTTCATGATACCTTTGTGACCATATTTAAAAAGAGTTTACCTAAGAAAACAGTGAAACAAAAGTATAGGAAACTGTCTAAAAACCATGGCTTATTAAAGGGTAAAAGTATCTTGCAGACAGAAAAGGGGAATGTATCTTATAGCTAGAAGGAATAATGATCCAGAAATAAACATTTTAAAAACAACTGCACTGTGTTAGTAAAAGTTATTAAAAAGTCCAGATGTACAGGCATTATGTCTGAAATTACAAGCTCTGATGATAATATTAAAAAAATTTGGAATATTGTTAAAAAGGAAACAGGGCAACTGAGAGAAACAGGGATACTGAGAGCACAGAAATACTGTTTTTCTGTCAAACTCAGTGAAAACTTTGTTAACATAAAGTCAGAAGTAGAAAATAATTTAATAATCATTTTTATGTGTTGTAGAGAAAATAGGATCCAGCCATCATTAGAAAATGCAATACTGTATATGGAAGGGTAAATACCTGTGCAGTTTGATAAAACTGAAATTCAACTGACCTCTCCTATTGAAAACAGGAAAATAATAAATTCACTCAAAAGTAAAAGCTCATATAAAATTGATGGCATTTCCAAAGGAATACTAAAAGCTCATTCCCAACGGTTAAGTAGGATTCTCAGCCACATACATAGTAGCTCACTGAAACAGGGCATTCTTCTGGGTAGACTGAAATATGCTGTTGTTAAACCATTGCGTAAAAAAGGGGGTAGGTCTGATGCTAATAACTACCACTCAGTTCTGGCAACTTTACCTAAAATTCTTGAAAAACTAATGTATTCAAGAGTAGCTTCACATATTTGTAAAAATGAAGTACTAACAAAATGTCAGTTTGTATTTCAGAAAGTTTTTCAATAGAAAATGCTATATATGCTATCACTGATCAATGCTCTGAAGAACCGAACATCAACCATTGGGATATTTTGAGATCTCCCAAAAGCTTTTGACAGTGAGAATCGTGAAATTCTTATATGTAGGTTTAAATATTGTGGTATAGGTGCGACAGTGCACAAATGGTTTAATTCATATTTAACTGGAATAATGCAGAAGCTTGAAATTAATAGTACAGACAGTGTGCAAAAATCAGTAGAAACTTCGAATTGGGGAGGTATCAAGAGTGGTGTCCCATAGGATTCAGCCTTGGGTCCCTTATTTATCTTAGTATATATATCGATGACTTGCCAATCTGTATTCATGAAGATGCAATTCTAGATCTTTTTGATCATGATACAAGTATAGTAATTACACCCAACAAACTAGAATCAGCTGAAGAAATTGTAAATAATGTCTTTCACAAAATTATTAATGGTTTACTGCAAATGGACTCTCACTAAATTTTGAGAAAACACGGTATATACAGTTCTGTACAGTAAATGGCATAACACCGTTGATAAACACAGACGTTGTTCGTTGCTTAGGCAAAATATTCAAAATTTCTGGGTGTGTGCATTGGTGTGAAATTGTATTGGAAGGAACACATTGAAGATCTGCTGAAACCGATAGGGTCAGTTGCTTATGCTATTAGGGTTGTTGTAAATTTTGACGACAAGCACATCAGTATATTAGCCTACTATGACTATTTTCATTCACTGCTTTCAAATGGCATTACTAAGAGAACAGTTATTCATTCTACAAAAGGGTGTAATCAGAATAATAACTGGAGCCCGCCCAAGATCACTTTGCAGACATTTGTTTAAGGAACTCGGAATTTTCACAGTACCTTCGTAATACATGTATTCACTTATGAAATTTGTTATTGATAACCCATTCCAGTTCAAAAATAATAGAGAAGTGCATAGCTACAACACTAGAAAGAAGGATGGTCTTCATTACCCCGTGTTAAATCTGACTTTGGTACAGAAACGGGTGAATTATCCTGCCATAAAAATCTTGGGTCATTTGCCAAATAACATGAAAAGTCTCACAGATTGGCAACCAGCATTTAAAAACAAACTAAAGGAATTTTTGAATGACAAATCCTTCTAGTCAATAGATGATTTTAATAGGAATGAATAGTAACTATGGAAAATAAAGAA
This sequence comes from Schistocerca piceifrons, assembly GCF_021461385.2. NCBI lineage: Eukaryota > Metazoa > Arthropoda > Insecta > Orthoptera > Acrididae > Schistocerca > Schistocerca piceifrons. Next base: position 500,980,124 of record NC_060149.1, on the reverse strand, counting down.
ATAACTAAAAATAAAACAATTAAAAATGAAAAAGAAATATTATTGTGTAATGAAAACTAAAGTCAAACTGACACTTTCCACATCACTACGAAATGCCGTATTCATTATTTATGGAGCAAGTATTAATATAAAGTATCTCCAATTGAATTCTAGAGCATGTTGTTACTATTATTTTTGTTGTTGTTGGTGTTGTTGTTGTCGTCGTCCCATCAGTCCGATAATTGGTTTGTAGCAGCTCTCCATGCTAGTTCATCTTGTGCCAGTCACTTCATATCTGCATGGCCACTGTACTCTGCAACCATTCGAATCGGCTTACTGTATCCAGAACTTGGCCTCCCCAACTGATCTCTTCTTTTAGTCAAGTCAGATTTGTGTTCTCCCTAACTGGATCGAGTATCTCCTCATTAGTATCGTATCCAAACATCTAACCTTCAGCATTCTTCTGTAGCACCAGATTCAAAAAGCTTCCATTCTGTTCTTGTCTGAACTGCTTATGGTTCACATTTAATTTCCAAATAAGGCTACACTACTGAATTTTTTTTTTCAGAAAACACTTCCTAACGTTTAAATTCATATGCCATGTTAACACAGTTCTGTTTTTCGTAAAAACATTTCTGTTCTCTAATTCACAGTCAAAAGATTTGTATCACTTACTCTGCTTGCATACAGTGATCTCCCTTGAACAAAACAACCTCTCCACTGGAAACGGGTATGGATTCAGAAAACATCGGTTATGTGGGGCCCAGCTTGTGTTCATCACATACGGCATGCTCAGTGCCACTGATAGAGCCAATCAAGCGGATATCTTAATTCTCAATACCACACCAACGACAAACAAAGTACGTAAATTGATATAGCATATGCAGTCTGATCTGCGGAAGAGTTGTCTGCAGTAAAGATATTAAATCAGGTGTGTACTAGGGAAATGTTATAGGACCATTACTGTTCATGTATTACAAAATGATAGCGGACAGTATTACTTGCTATTTCGGAATTTTGACATATGCTCTGTTATCTATGAGGAGATTTATAAAAATTTTATTTATACCTGGCTAGAGTGTAATAAGTGTGTCGCAGATACTGGCAATAAGCTCTTAATGTTGATAAAGTTGTGCAATTTAGGAAATGTAAAAATGAAGCCGCCTTTGACTATACGATGGATATATTCATGTGACACAAATGCACTCTAAGGGGGGAAAAGCACGAGCGACGAAGGAATTATCCGAATGGGAGGGAAAACATACATGTACAGACCAAAAAAAAGTTTCTGAAAAATTGGATAATTTATTGGGGGGAGAGGGAGAGAGAGAGAGAGAGAGAGAGAGAGAGAGAGAGAGAGAGAGAGAGAGAGAGAGCTTCATAAATTGAGCAAGTGACTAACGCGTTGGTCCACCTCTGGCTCGTATGCGAGCAGTTATTCGGTTTTTCATTGATTGCTGGAGTTGTTGGGTGTCTTCTTGAGGGTGGATTATCAAAATCCGAAGCTGGTAGGAGGGCTCTGCCCATAATACTCCAAGCGTTGTCAACTGGGGAGAGGTCCGGCGAACTTGCTGGCCAAGGTAGGGTTAGACAAACACGGAGACAAACCTTGCCATGAAGGGCAACAAAACGGGCGTAGAATATAGTCTACGTGCCGCTCTACTGCAAGGGTGCCGCGGATGACAAAGGGGCTCTGCTGTGAAAAGAAATGGAATCCGGGACCATCACTCGTATTTGTCGAGCCATTGGCGGGTCAGGTTAGTATCCCGCCGCTGTCTGAGGCGTCGCCAGACACGTCTTCCGCCTGGAATCTCATTGAGTGGAGTAGAATTGTCTTCAGTGATGAGTCTTACTTCGAACTGAGCCCCGGTGACCAACGAAGACGTGTCTGGAGTCTCTCCGCCGAACTATGAGATACCGAACTGACCCTCGCACATTTATTGTGTCATTTAGTGTCATAGCGGGACCCCTTTGGTTGTTACCCGCGGCACCCAGCACAGTGGTACGTCGACGAAATTCTGCGCCCCACTTTGTTGCTCTTCATGGAAAGCCGTCCTGGCATTTCAGCAAGATAATGCACGCCCGCACACGGAGGGAGCTTCTACTGCTTGTCTTCGTGCTTGTCAGACCGTACATTGGCCAGTATGGTCGCCAGATCTCTCCCCAACTGAGAACGTTTGGAGAATTTTGGGCAGGGCCCATCTACCATCTCGGGATTTTGACGATGTAATGTACCAGTTGTACAGAATTTGGCACGATATCCTTCAGGAGGACGTGCAACAACTCTATAAATCAATGCCAAGCCGAGTAACTGCTTGCGTAAGGGCCAGAAATGAACCAACGCGTTATTGACTTGCACAATTTGTGAAGCTCTTTCTCTTGAATAAATCATGGAATTTTTCTAAAACTAATCATTTGTTTATCTGTGCATTTGCATGACATCTATCGAGTTCCCTCCCATTCGGATAATTCCTCCGTGGCACATTGTTTTTTTTATTATTGCTATTTTTTTCTCTTACATTGTACTTGGTGGTGAAATGTATAATAAATATGAAGTGGAAAGATCATATAAGCTCAGTTTTGCGTAAAATAAATTCCGATTTACTAGTAGGTTTTTGAGAAACTGTAGTTCAACTACGAAGTGGATCACTTAGAAAACAATTTTGCAGATCATAATCTAATATTGCTGAAGTGTTTTGGATCCCCATTGATGGGGCTTGCAGGGGAAATTAAACGTATATAAAAGAGTGCGATGCATGGCAAGAGGGTTGATAGCTTGAGGCGTAATGTGACAAATGTGCTGTAAAAACTGTAAGTGAAAGTACTCGAGGAGAGACGTAATACATGTGGCAAAAATAAGGACGGAAAATTTCAGTGGCTTCAGAGATAAAATAAATAGTCGTTAGCCCGCTACGCGTCTGTGCTGTAAAAACTAACAGCAGGTTGCAGGATGATGTAGTCTTTATTGCCATGATTCATCCGTGAAGTGAACGGAAAGCTATCTTAATACATGGAAATGTATCGTGCAGGAAAAACAAGTGTGTGCAACAGCCTTTGCAGTGGCTTGCAAAATACATGTCTAGTGAGATTTTGTGTGTATACGAGTACACTTCGTTCCCTTTTCTTGCTTGCTTTTGTTAATGCGGAATTTGCCTGTGAGTATACAGAATGAGAAAACAGTAGCAGACTGATGAATGTCGGTATGCTGACACTTTATTTTCCCTCGTAGAAATCCCTTTGACAGAAATCCACAATATGATGGGAATTAAGGCACTTGCGGGTTTAGAGTATACTGGGCTCTATAAATCGTGGAAAAGTGGCGCAAATAACGAATACCCCAAAAATGAAATCTAGTGTGATGAAATTAAGTCAATGTATGGAATATAACACACAGCATATTTATAATTCGACAACAGTTCGATACAGTGAATTTATTTTCGAATTTCGACTATGTATCAATAGGTGTGTTAAGTGGACATAACGCAACACATACTGCAACTTTTAGGGCTCTGAGGATAGTGATTATCAGTTCCATACGAAATGATTGTAATTATGGGGCTATACATAATGTTTTAACTGTCACATTGAAAAAATAAGGTTACGTAATTAGTTTGTTTGTTTACAGTTACGTGTCTGCAGTCGTGGTATACATTGAAATCCACACGCCGCAATACCGTAGCACTCCGCTACCGGAGACGAAACAAGCTACCACAACCCATTGATACAGTGACGATTATAATGGTTTAAATAACCAGTTATCACCAAGTCAACTATGGGGTCAGAGAAAATGCCATCATACCTTTTCAAATATTGTGAGAGCACCAGAATATCACATTAAGATATGTGATACGATGTCCTTCTGATCTCTTTATTTGTTTCAGATTAATCCATTCCTCACTCTTTTGGGATATACTTCCGTTAGTTCCTCGTCACAACGATCTTGTCTCGTTATCAAAAGTCCTTCACTTTCTGCATGCAAGTCGACGTGACATTGACTGAGGTCGTTCGCGTGTTTCTTGAATAGTTCTTTTCTAATAACGTATTAACGTTGTGTCCACTGTTTTCCATTATATCTTGGTTCTGTTATAGATATTTTTACCAGATGCATTGCTTTGTAATTTATGTCTATTAGCGGAATTCTTGGTCGCCAGCTACCTGTGTACCGTGTACACTCTTTTCTGTGTTTTCGTGTGTAAATCAGCATCCAGAGTGACATTGGCTTACATGTCAGCCTATTTGGCGGTGGAACCATCCTTAATCTACTCGTATGTATGCGCGTCTAAATGATTTGGGAGTGAGGGTGTTGCGTACATCATCATACACTGAAAACATTTGTGAGATGTAGGTTGTGGTGGCACATCGTTTTGTACGTTACGTTGGAGTATGACGGCTTCGTTGATAGCAGAGGAACGCAACAAATGGGATATCATGACAATAAATTTATTCTGGCGCATATATCACGCATTTTACATTTCAATGAATGGTTTATGGACGCCATTTTGATGAATTCGTGGGCCAAAGCAGACGATTACTATTGGCACGTTAAATATTTCTGAAAAGATCGTTAAACTGATTATGGATATCACAAAGAGCGTAAAAGCGGATGGTTGGAGGAAGATTTGTACCCCACTCCTCTCGAATAAATGTCGAGCGTACTAAACATAGCACCATCTCACTCGATGATGGCATTGGGGAGAGCGTGAAGGAGGAAACATATGTGACACCGTTGAGAGAACCTTACCGGCATTAATGTGGAGGTATTCAGGGAAATCCTAAATTGGGGTAAGCGGACAGGGATTTCTGTTGCACTTCTGTATGCTGACCCACTGCTTTACTGCTGCACCGTGCCTTTCTGTATCGCGGAAGACCATACAGATGACAGTGTTACGTCACTCTGGCACTAAGGATGCCACAACTGTGCACGAAGAACCCTAGTATGTCTCCATCCATCACCGATGCAGATTCCAACTCAAGGCTCTGCCCATTTTTCTGAAATTGTAATCATTTGTTTGTTTGTCTGTACGTATATATCACATCTACCGATTTTCGTCCCATTCGGATAATTCCTTGTTTGTGTGTCCTTTTTTTGTCTTAGATTGTATTTTCTAGCATGAACACATTCATTGTGTAGTCAAGGGCTTATTCATTCTTACGTTCCGTAAATTGCTGAAATATATCAACAACAAGAGTTCATTGTCAATACCTGCGACACACTGATCGAGGTCTACCCGGATATTACTAAAATTTTTACGGATTAAAATCTCATATATAAGGGATCATCGGCCAAAATTCTGAGATAGCAAATGATAGTATCCGCTGTCACTTATGTATTACATGAACAGTAATAGTTCTCTTACATTTCCCTGGGATACACCACATTTAATGCCTATATCTGTAGACAACTCTTCGTTCCAGGTAACATGCCGTCAAGAAATTTTTTATTGCTAATATGACTTTATATCATATATCAATTGACGAACTTTTGTAGTCATTGGTGTTGCAATGAACTGAAAGCTTATAGAGAGGTTAGAAATAAGATATCCACCTGGTTACCTTGATCAATGGCACTAAGCATGCCTTGTGTGAAGAACGCATGCTGGGCTTCACATGATTGATGTTTTCGGAATCCTTGCTCGTTCCAGTGGAAAGGTTGTTTCGTTCCAGGGAGGTATGAAGATACGAAAGGTGCTACTGATCACTTCTTGTCGGGAGTCGTTATCGGCTGGCGGGGCGTGGGAGGATTGTCGACACCTTAATGCGAGGAAAGCGGCTGGTTGGGCGCGCGCCAGGCCGAAGTTCAAAGCTCCGTGTGCGACGCCTACGCAAGTATTGCAAATTGCTCCCATCGCTGGCCTGATTTACGGGAACGCGCCGGACTAGCGCTCACCGTAAATAACTGTGCTTCCTAAACGAAAATGTATTCGTGTGGCGCGCAGTGACCGTCCGCCGTTTGACTCTGTGAACTGTGGCCAGCGTATTTTCTCCCAGGGGCACTGTCAACGTCGTTCATCTTTACAGCGTGCAGCGGCCTAGCTGAGACTTTCAGTAAGTTGTTGCCCATGTGGTTCCTCTCAGCCTCTGCACGCGATTAAGTGTACGTCATGCACGAAGAGGTCGCTGCTGCGCCCTTTTCATATTCTATTCATCTTACTTGCTGCTTTCGACCAATGGAACACAAGTCTTCGTGTTATATATGATCGGACAAGAATAATTTAGTATAGATGAGAGATGAAGCAGCCGAAAAACGGTTAATTACAGCCACACTACCCTTTATTTATTGATAGTTAATACAGATAGTTCTGAGAATATTTTGGTAACGAAAATGTTCAAATGTGTGTGAAATCTTACGGGACTTAACTGATAAGGTCATCAGTCCCTAAGCTTACACACTACTTAATCTAAATTATCCTAAGGACACACACACACACACACACACACACACACACACACACACACACACATGCCCGAGGGAGGATTCGAACCTCCGCCGGGACCAACGGCACAGTCCATGACTGCAGCGCCGTAGACTGCGCGGCATTTTGGTAACAAATTGTGGAAAGGAATAAGTACTAACAGGGACGTGAGTCTTTTCCGGTGTTGTGTTGATCCCTTCACTGACTCATCTGCAGCAGTCAATTTCTCCTTACACCGCAACAGTTTTCGCATTCTTTCTACAACGTGCATTCACCATCACGTCACTGTCTGATCTGCCATGTAACTTTTGGCATATTTTCTTACTATCTCATTAAGGATGCGTCTGTCAGAGTGACTAGATTTTGCCACTCCAGTTCCGCTACTGTTTACTTGCAGATAGATTTCTTCGACAGTTCAACCATCATGTTTCTGATATTGCTCATTTCATTTTATTTCTGACGAGATGTTATAACGCTGTATATAAGATGTTTCTGGAGAACCTCAATAACAAGCCGGCCGGAGTAGCCGAGCGGTTCTAGGCGCTACAGTTTGGAACCACGCGACCGCTACGTCGCAGGTTCGAATCCTGCCTCGGGAATGGATGTGTGTGATGTCCTTAGGTTAGTTAGGTTTAAGTAGTTCTAAGTTCTAGGGGACTGATGACCTCAGAAGTTAAGTCCCATAGTGCGCAGAGCAATTTGAACCTCAATAACATAATCAACTTATTCTATAATTCCAGGCCGTACGCACTGATACAAAGGTTCCTAACTGTTGCGTTTGCAAGGGAATGGTCCAGTCCGATGTGTTGAAACCTAACCTGAAATTTCTTACTCAGGAAGACTGCACCAAAAGAAATGCACGCCAAAATTTTAGATGTTAAGACGAAATGCAAGTATTTTTTTAAATATTTAAGTTACTCATTATTGCCACTTATAACAGCGCTTGTTTCAGCCATTTCTTCCTAGCGCGTGAATCAGCGAATCAGCAGACGCAGCCGTGACAAAACGACATAGCGCCACGTAGCGTGAAGTCCAAACTGCACACACGTGAATTTTAAGCACTTGCACCATACCAGAATGTCTCGAATCATTAAATTTTTGAATAATTTGAAGTTCATATCGACAGCTAAACTGTAGCAGATGCATTTGTTACTCGAGTGACTCGCAGAGGAAAGACAATCAAGGCAGTATACTTTACATTACGCACTGCTTCCATCACTCGGGATTCTAATTTGTTGATATTAAAATGTTACAATGATTAGTGTAACACGGTTCTTGCGATAATTTTGGGATAATATATATTTTGCAAACAGTGGAACAGTTCCTTTTTATTCCATGTAGTCATCACAAAATGAGAAGTGTCCAGTAGATGACGAAAACAAAAGTTTTCCTTGCACCAGGAACACCTCATAAAAGAGAAATTAATGCCTTCAGGTACTTCACAGGAATTAATAGTTATATTTAGACAGAACTGGAGTGCAGTAAGAAATGGTCGTGGTCGTAGTTCTGCATATTGTGCTGCGTACAAGGCATACTTCATCAAATTCCTAAAACGTGATGCAAACTGATGATGTAGAAATGACTGAAGTTTAAACATAGTGTTCCACTGATAAACGGTAAATAACAGAGCTATTGGAAATTGTTATCCGACAATTTTCTGAAAACTGCTTTACACTGTTGAAATTTTTTTATCGATAGGCTCAATCGCAGTATTAGTTGTGGGTGGAATACGAACCGCCTTAATAGTCTCTTCGTCGTCCTCTCAAAGACAGAAGTGCCGTTACATCCAGGCTAAGAGTCCAAAAAAGCAATGAATTATAGTCTGTAAATTGTGAGATGATGTTTCAGATGTAACACTGAAAATTATTCTCTCCCATTTTTCCAGATTTTGCTACGTCGATTACAAGACTTTTACATGCAAAAGGCCTCTTTATTTAAATTATTGGTCCTAATTGGCCATGATATTCTTGAAGACAGAGATAAAGCTGCAGAAACGCAATCCACTGACAAGAATCACCGGCATTTTTGTATATGAATATGTCATCGTATTCATCGACTGTACAAGGGACTCTATCCTCTTTTTTTTTTTCGCTCTAAATGATAATTTGCGATATGCTTGAAACCTGCCTGCCTTTATGCGCAGTTTTTATGGGAGAACAATAAGTTCATCTTCGCGTCAGCTATGAATGTCTCTATAGTATTACCTATTAATGACATCTCCTCTGTACGTTTACTTGAGGAAAACATAATAATTTTGCGTCATTTTCCATATTATTTCCTGAATCTGTTTAACCAAGTCGAACAAGCCTGAAAATCAGTAATGTTCATCTTACTTGCAGCACAGCGCGCCCGGTCTCATAGAACTCCCTCTGTAAAGATGCACGGACTCTCATGAGCAGTTATGAATCTTTCAGGTAGTTTATGGTTTCACACTTTTATGGGTTTCACTATGATGTATATTTCGTACTTCGTGGAAACCTTTCTTCCATGTATTCCATTCATGTTCAGAATTTACAATGCGAAAATAGCTTTGCACACTGCATAAGTTTAAACTTATTCTGCCCCCTTCGTTAAGCCAAAATAATTACAGCCCTTTCTTACCCGCTGAAAGCTATTACTGTACATGTTTTCTTTGGGCTCTAAAGGTACTCCATTTTTGTTCTGGACTTTAATTAGGTCAAAAATAATCGCTCCAACCACAATTCAAGGAATCATTCAAGTTATTTCATGTTCGCTCTAAAGTTTCCACAATTTCTAACGAAATATCGACATTATTCGAATGAATGTCCAAGAAATTAAGTAATAAATAACACTAAAAACGTTCGCTGGATTCCCCATTACTGTCAAACTCTAGAACCTACACAATGACAAATGACAATAGCAAACATATACCAAGTAATTACAAAGAAAAATTAATTCCGTTTTATCTAAATCGTTAACACTTAGCAATACCGCAAAGGCAACTGATAATTACACTGAAGCCTCAAACAAACTGGTATAGGCATGCGTATTCAAATACAGAGATGTGTGAACAGGCAGAATACGGCACTGGGGTCGGCAACGCCTATGTAAGACAATGAGTGTCTGGCGCAGTTGTTAGATCGGTTACTGCTGCTACAGCGGCAAGTTATCAAGATTTAAGTTAGTTTGAAAGTGGTGTTACAGTCGGCGCATGAGCGATGGGGGACAACATATCCGAGGCAGCGATGAAGTGGGGATTTTCCCGTACGACCGTTTCACGAGTGTACCGTGAATATCAGGAATCCGGTAAAACTTCAGATCTCAACACCGCTGCGGCCGGAAAAAGATTCTCCAAGAACGGGACCCACGACGACTGAAGAAAATCGTTCAACGTGACCAAACTGCAACCTTCCCGCAGATTGCTGCAGATTTCAATTATGGGCCATGAACAAGTGTCAGCGTGCGAACCATTCAACGAAACATCATCGATATGGGCTCTCGGAGCCGAAGGCCCACTCATGTGCGCTTGATGACTACATGACACAAAGCTTTTTGCCTCACCTGGGCCAGTCAACACCGACGTTGGACTGCTGATGACTGGAAACAAGTTGCCTAGTCGAAAGAATCTCGTTTCAGATTGCATCGAGCAGATGTACGTGTACGGTTATGGAGACAACCTTATGAATCTATGAATCCTGCATGTCAGCAGGGGACTGTTTAAACTGGTAGAGAGTAGTAATGGTGTGAGGCGTGTGTAGTTGGAGTGATATGGGGCCCCTGATATGTCTGGATACGACTGACAGGTGACACGTATGTAAGCATCCTGTCTGATCACCTGCATCCATTCATGTCCATTGTGCATACCGACGGACTTACTCAACCCAGCAGGACAATGCGACACTCCACACATCCATAATTGCTACAGAGTGGCTCCAGGAACACTCTCCTGAGTTTAAACAGTTCCGTTGGCCACTAAACTCCCCAGAAACGAACATTATTAAGTATATCTGGGAAGCCTTGCAACGTGCTGTTGAGAAGAGATCTCAATCCCCTCGTACACTTACGGATTTATGGACAGCCCTGCATGATTCCTGGTGTCAATTCCCTCCACCACTGCTTCAGACAATAGGCGAATCAATGCCACGTCGTGTTACGGCACTTCTGCATGGTTGCGGGGGCCCTACGCTATATTATACCAGTTTCTTTGGCTCTTCAGTGTATTATGACCTGCGGGTTCTAGCGAATAGTAACTGTGAACAATTACGTCAGAGAAACTACCAGCGGACACTGAAAATCGCTTTCCAAATTGCGATCGCATTGTTTCATATTATGTGTTTATCGCTGTGCCGTCAACCAAGGACACGTACCCGCCATGTTGCGTGTGAACTATCTTCTACAACTACGGCAGGAGTGCGCATTCCTCCAGCTGCCTGGCGAGCGACGAATTTGACAGTTTTTAATATAGTTTTAAAAATATTTGCAGTGTCTTTGTAGCTAAAATTTTGACATTGTGTTTCTTTCGGTATAAAAAATTTCAGGGCAGGTTTCGACATGTCGGATTCGACAGTTCCCGTGCTATTTTACTGTGCATTTTGATTCCATCATCTTTGTCAACTTATTTCGCTAATTCGGTGGACGTCCCTTTATCCACAACGTTTTTAATTTTTCGCATTAGCAGGTCAATTATATTAATTTTTTCGTAGACAAAGTGTCCCCAGTGGTATTAAATCCAGTTGCTTTATTTTAGATTGGGACTCTTTGCTGAGAAGTCTGTCAATGTCTCCTATAAATTTCTGTACACTTGTCTCCAGTAAGTCGCAGTAATACTAGAAGAATTGTAACGTGTAGCTTCTGAGGCAAGTGGATTTTATTTTGAGAACAGATATTACACTCATTAAGCTGGAGCAGTAGACTGCTACTATGAAGAAATAATGTATTCAACGAAATTCCGGTCGAATTTTAGACGCCATTAACTTCCTCCCATAATTTTTCGACGCAGAGTCTTCTGGCCAACTACAGTTGTATACTGGACTCCCGTATTTAAGACCCCACCGGCACATTCGGGTGTACTAAACTGTCATTACGTGTGTAGCGCCGGCCGAAGTGGCCGTGCGGTTAAAGGCGCTGCAGTCTGGAACCGCAAGACCGCTACGGTCGCAGGTTCGAATCCTGCCTCGGGCATGGATGTTTGTGATGTCCTTAGATTAGTTAGGTTTAACTAGTTCTAAGTTCTAGGGGACTAATGACCTCAGCAGTTGAGTCCCATAGTGCTCAGAGCCATTTGAACCATTTGAACGTGTGTAGCTTAAGCGCATGCGCTTTTGCTGGAAGTCTGTGGACTGCTGTGAGTGCTCTCCGTGGTGATAGCTGCTCTCATCGATATGAGATCGATCGTCTTCACAATGCAAAATCGCAGAATGACGCAAGAAGTATAAACAAAGTTTTGCTGCAACAGGATTCGATGCATTATCTAACTGGAAGCAGCCGTCCCCACTGATAAGGACGTCGGACTGTCGTATATCCACCGATTCATTGATAATGTAGTTCCAAGATTTTGAAGAACGGCTTAAAATTATTCTGTCGTTGTACGTAATCGAATTGACAGTAGAAATAGCGCTATGCAGTAGCGGTTTTGCTGGCCTGGAGGAGGAGGAGGAGGAGGAGGAGGAGGAGAATATGCCGCTAGTGTTGCTCGATGCGCTCCTGAACGGTGTGCGTTGTTTGCCCTATGTATGACTTTATGCACTCGCAAGGAATCTTATAAACACTTAACTTACCAGCTCTTAGTCACCTTTGACCGTTCCCAGAAACACCAAAATTTTGAAGGAGGGAGATTGATCACTTTAACTTTGTATTCTTAGTGCTCTGCGTATTTTTGCAGAAACATGTCCAGAAGTATCGGGCTACTCGTACGTCATGCGGAATTTACCTCGAGAGGCGGACCAGACTGTCGAAAGGGAGGCGGGGAGTGTTGTGTTGCCAATGGAGAAGTAATAACAGCGGAACGGATCTGAAGCCGCCTAAGTTAGCTGTTGATGATACGACTGTGAAGTGGAAACCAGAAGCTAAAGTAAGACCAGACACCCCACATGTACTAACGGACAGGGTCCGTGGAGCATTGCAGAGGATGGTTGTACAAAATTGCACGAAATCAGCGGAAGGAATCTCTCGTGAGTTTCAAAGTACTATCACCAGTTCATCTAGCACATTGACCATAAGTAGGGAGTTAAAAAAATGGGATACAGTTGTTGAGCAGCTCCTGATAAGCCATACATTTCTGTAGTCATTACTTAGCGACACTTGATGTGTTTCTAAAGAGCGACACCACTGGACTGTGGATAACTGGAAGGAGTGACCTGGAGCGATGAATCATGCTGTGCCCTGCGGCTATCCGATGTAAGGGTTTGGGTTTGAGGAGTGCCTGCAAAACGTTATATGCCATCATGTATAGTGCCAACACTGAAGTGTGAAGGATGTGATGTTAGGGTATGGGAATGTTTTCCGTGGTTAGTGTGTGGTCGCCTTATTACTCTCAGGAAAATGCTAAATGCGGATGATTATGAAGTTAATTTATTGCATAGTGGAAGAACACTTCGGAGACGGCGATTGCTTGTGCCAGTCTGAGAATGCCGACTGTGATAAAGCAGCATGTATGAGGAAATGGTTTGTGGACAAAAACACTCCTGAGATGGACTGACCTGCTCTGAGTCCTGATCTGAACTCAATGGAACATCTTTGGGATGAGTTCGAAAGTCGAATTCGCTCCAGACTTCAGCGTCCAATGTCACTATCTACTCCGGGTTCGGCTCTTAACCGTTTGAGTCCCAAGAATATTTTCAAGGTTTTAATTGTCCTTTAATATCACAATGAGCAACGAATAGAGGAAGAAATTGGCAAAAAGTAAACAATCAGTTGATTTAAGGAGGTGGTTTCACTTTGGAACCACCTATCATTTCATGTGATACATTTCTAACCAAATTCGCATTTTTTCGAGACGAAATCCGACGTCTTAAAACTTTCATGAAGTCATAACGCCTTAGACAGATTATAGTTGTAAATAACAAGCAAAAATTGACCAGAAATTTAATAAATTTTGCATCGAAAATACATACTTCTCCAGCGGTTTCATTTCGATAATACTCATGATAGCAGTAGTACAAAATCAGATTTAAGTTACGGTAACTTATATATATTTAGTTTCACGTTTAATGAACTTTTAGATATCTCCAAAAGAAAAGGTCGAAATCTCCTGCAATCACGTAGCAGCATCTCCGCGGCCACTGTTGCTTTGAACGCGATAGGTGACTGCTACAATACAGTACGTTTGTTGAAGTACCTCGGTGTACTATTAGAAGTTTATGCCTTGCAATATCGTCGGTAATTCTGTGCCAAAGCCAATGGCACTTAAAAAATCAATAAATCCGTGGTTTCAGGCAGAAACTACTGGTCTTCAGAAGGCTAAGGAAGACTGAGCTGTCATTCCTCCACAGACATCGGACACCTCATCGAGAGTGTCCTCAGCAGAGTTCAAGCCGTTATAAGCCGAAATGTGGACACACCCCATATTAATGTCCAGTAATACTGTATGTGTCCGGATACTTTTGAACTCATAGTGTACATGGCAGTAAGGCTTTCCACTTGCATGCCTCGTCCTCTGCCTTGTTTTGCTGTTAGCACTCCTGTATCTGCTCAGGTGAATATCCATTTTCCAGGAACGCAGTTGCAGGTGTTCCAATTCCACTGGCGGGTTATCGGCTTCTGAGATGGTGTGGGCTCGGTGAATTAAATTCTTCAAAACGATTATAGTTTGGACCGGATGACTGCAAAGACTGTAAATGTAGGTATGCGTCAAAATGGTTTGAATAACATTGCACGGATGTGACGAAGTTACTGATCCCAACCTGCGGGTCAAAGGAAACGAACTAGGCTCGCGTCTGCGCTATCATGATGGATGAGCGCGTGTTGGACTCGGTTCCAATTAATCTCCGTTAGTTGTCAGCGCGCTTGAGTTGTCCTGTATTAGGATGGCCTCCAAATGCGTTTCGTGCCAGATGGAGTCCATGGCGCGACGCGTTGCCAGCTACATTCCTTTTCTAGTAACTCTTTCATTGGGGATATTTATTCTGCGGTTCCTCATTTTGATCGTCACACGAACGTCAAAATGTCTTACCGAAATAAATGGACACGGGATAAAAAAATCACTAAAATCGCTTAACAAGAATACGGATATTGGACGTAATGGGATACACATAAGATTCTACGTAGAGTGTGTGAAAGAAATTTATCCTCTTCTAGCAGCGGTCTACCGGTAGGTTAGTGGAGGAACAAAGCATTCCTATTGACTGGAAAAAAGTATGTTATTCCAGTTTTCAATACGGGATTTCTAATAGAAGTACAACAATATAGACCTACGTAACTGACACCAGACCGTTGTAAAATTTTAGATGACATTTTAAAATCATGTTTTATGATCTTTCTGGAGCAATCGATATGTATGATATTGCCGTGTCTGTGTTATTCCAAATTAGGACGAAAAGTTTCTTCGGACATGCATGCGCGCCCGAAGGAACAGATACTCCGGCAACTACAGCCGTTATGAAATACGTGAAATGTATTCGTGGTTGCGGATATGGACAACCATCAGCTGTATAATGAAATGACGACAATGAAAATTTGTGCCGGACCGGGACTCGAACCCGGATTTCCAGCTTATCGCTGGCAGTCGCCTAACCATTAGCTTCTCTCAGCACGACTCACTGCCAGACCCCAACTTCTACATGTCGTCAACCATGTGTCTAAAACCTGTACTCGTACAGCCATACGTATATTCACGTGCAGGGGAGACATTTTTATTGAAAGACGTTCGCCTGGTGTTCAGAAGTTCGATGCAAAGGTTCCTTCCGTCACGCACGCATGCATGCATGTCCGAAGGAACATTGCATCGTACTTTGGGATAAACAATTGAAAATGGAACGGTAGTGAGGACCGAACGAAATTCACAGGCCGAGAAGTCTCGGGTGCTGCCATCTACGCTATGAAAACAAGTGACACAATGTGTGACTGGCGGGCCGCATGAATTTGCGCGCGCAGCGATCTGATTGGCTAACTTCAATGCTAATTAACTCAGAAAAGGCACAACGTATCGAAATTTTTCTTAACACCTGTTTCCCAGCACAGCCTAACCTGCAACACCCTTATTATTATTATTATTATTATTATTATTATTATTATCATTGTAATTATTTTATTATTATTTATTTTATGGCCTTCATTGGACCACTCTAGTCAAAAATACAAAGTTGTAAACAAGTTGTTACACAGGGATACAATTTGGCTCAACATGTTTTGCTCTTCTGTCTGCCCAATGTTTCTTCATTATTTCAGATATTTTCTTTCTTTCTTCATCTGAGACCACTCTTCCTGTACTCCTTTTATTGATTTTCTGGTTTGCGGTTCTTGGAGTGTTCTGGTATTCCCTGTCTTGTTTCTTATGTCGTCTACTGTAATTTGGAGTTCTTTTATATCTTCCTTAATTTCTGTGATGCATTTAATGTCGCTCTTGCTATTCCACAATTTTTGTATTTTTTTACTAATTCTGTTTTCTGGAGTTCTCATCAGATGTCCAACGAATGAGATGCGTTTCTTCCTGATCGTGCTCATGACTGGTGCTATTTTATTATATACTGTTTCATTTGATGCTATTCTCCAATGTCCATTTATTTTATACTGTTTATTTATACATGTCCTAATTATTTTTCTTTCTATTTTTAGTATTCTGTCAATTTCTGCTGTATTAGTTGTTTTGAAGATAGTTTCAGCTGCATACGTTATTTCTGGTTGTGTAACTGTTTTATAGTGTTTTAATTTTGCATATATAGATAGGCTTATTTTGTTGTATGCAGTTTTGGTAATGTAATTTGCGTAGTTCAGTTTTTTTATTCTATTCTGCCATGATGGCTTCTCATTTAGATTGTATGTTATTATTTCGGCTAAATATTTAAATTTATCAACAATTTTGATTTCCTGTTCTCCTATTGTAATTTTGTTTGCAAGTGGTGGATCAGTTAGCATAATCTCTGTTTTTTCAAATGATATTCTAAGTCCTACTTTCTCTGCCATTTCTGCAACACCCTTATAAGCTTTTCAGACTGTTTCTGATATCCTATATAAATCTCTTAGTTGATAATGCCTGTAGCTCCGTGATGCTGTTCGCTGATAATGGTGGTGGTGGTTCTGATGATGATGATGATGGTTGTGATGATGATGATGATGATGATGATGATGATGACGGTTGTGATGATGATGATGATGATGATGATGATGATGATGGTTGTGATGATGATGACGATGATGGTTGTGAAAATATGATTAAAGGACTGCCGAATGGGCAGGCGCGGCTTCAAGGGACGTGTGAATTGGGCAGGAGGGGGAGGGGGGGAAGAAACGTGGGCATCTTGACTCCCCCCCCCCAAATTTAGTAGAGTCCGTTATGTTTTAACCTACGAGATGTGTAAAAAAAACTGGAACTTTTTAAAATTTATTTATTCGTGTCCTTCAATGTAATGCCCTTAAAAAGATTCGTCATTAATTATTATATACGTCTGCCAGAGCTTTTTTCATTCACCTAAACTCCTCGGGGACTCTTGCTTCGGGGTAGTTTTCGCTCTCTCCGCGATGCTTTTGTAATCACGTATATGCTTTTAGAACGACGATCCTATAACGCTCTCTGTATTTCTGGTAGCAAAAAAACTTACTTGTTGCCATGCCTGGTGAATATGGAGGCTGGGGTGTCCTTATGGTATATTTTTTGACCCAAAATTCACGAACACGCTACGAAGAATGAGCGGTTGCATTATCGTTGTGTAAAAACCACCGTTATTGTCAAAACATCTAAATAGGACTCCTAACTAATGGTTCGATCTTGTGGAAGGAACTCGTGGTGCACAATGCCGTTACAATGGAAGTAAACAGTGAATATAACCTTTACATTTCACAGCATTTACTGAGCGTGCTTCTGTCTTTGCAATCCCGAATACTTCCACTGGGGCGATTGAGCCTCATTTTTGACGTCACATCCATAAATCCATGTTTCTTTGCCTGTTATGACACGCTTCACTAGTTTCATATCGTTGTTGAATGCATCTAGCGACTCCTGAGCATTCGCCATTGATTTTGTTAGAGATACAACAATTTTGGAAGAAATTTTGTCACACATTTTTCATAGCCAAAACACCCAAAAGAAGTTATGGCATGAACCAACTGATGTGGAATCTCAGCAGCGACTTCGCTGATTACGATTCGGCGATTGGTCATAATCTTCTCTCAGTTTTTCCACGATTTCATTGTTTGATGATGTGCTAGGCGTCCAGGACGCTCATCGTATTCAGCATCTTAAGAGACTTCTTTGAAATACTTACACCACTTTTTAAGTTCTTTATTCACTCACAGAAGATTCACCATAATCAATATTTAACATTTCTAAAACTTTGCTGTACAAAACAAGTAATCGACGATATTACCAAAACCCATTTAAACTTTTTGGCAACTGAAAATGGAATAAATTGCCGATGAGGCTAATACACACAGATACTTCCCACAACAACGAAATAATCGCACGAATTAAATACAACATCCCAAATTACAAAATTCCCGTTAGATTTTGGGAATACCTTGCGAATATCAATTTCCAAACATCAGAGCAAACTTTCAGAGAAAAAAGTAGCAAGCAAACTAAGACTCTCGAACTTGACAAGGGATTCTAGAACTTACAAGTTACGTTTAACACAGAACACCTTTTAGTTGCTTGTGGAAGGGCCTGCTCATGTGGATGGAAATTTTTTTGGAAATTTGTGGTAAGGTCTTACGGGACCAAACTGCTGAGGTGGTCGATCCCTAAGCTTACGAACTACTTAATCTAACTTAAACTAACTTGCGCTAAGGACAACACACTCACCCATGCCCAAGGGAGGACTCGAACCTCCGACGGGGGTAGCCGCGCGGACCGTGAAAAGCTCTTAAACCGCGCGGCTACCCCGCGTGGCTCATGTGGATGGGCTTGGGGCATGACCGGTAAGTGACAGGTAAAGGTGGCCATGCTCAGGCTGCCTACCTGCTGCCAACAACAAATCAAACACTGTTGATGAAGCTACAAGTCGATCAGGGAAACCACAAAATATTGCATAAGGGAAGATAGAAAGGGCAAGACCCTCCACTAAGAAGAAGACGAAGAAGAAGAAAACAGACTTCCAGAACGTAGGTAGAAAAGTTTAAAATAAACAGCATTCCCCTCATTTACATGTATTCCTAGCCATAATTTGCTGACCAGTGTCCACAGTCGTAACGCTAAGTCATATAGTGTTAATAGCAAGTACACAATGAGATCCCATATTATGAAAATTATGACGTTATCTGATTTGTGGTAGTTTTTGCTTTTATTCTTGTTAAATTAATTACTCGATACTTGTAATTCTCAAATGTGGGGACATACACTCCTCAAAGGCAAATCTTTTCTGTATTTCAATTTCTTGAACATTATGCTAAACTATTATTATTATTATTATTATTATTATTATTATTATAGTGAAACGTTTTATATATTTTACTGTTGGGTGGTTGATTTTGGGAAGGGGGACCAAACAGCGAGGTCATCGGTCCCATCGTATTATGAAAGGATGGTGAAGGAAGACGACCGCGCCCTTTCAAAGGAACCATCCCGGGATTTGCCTGAAGCGATGTAGGGAAACCTGAATCAGGATGGCCGGTCGTGGCTCTGAACCTTCGTCCTCTCGAAGGCAGGCCTGTGTGCTAACCACTGCGCCACCTAGCTCTGTTATTTTTTCGTTATTAAAATTGTACACACATGAGGCATGTTAAGAGTTAGGGTGGCAGCAGTTTATGTTCTTGGGGGAGTGGGAGACAGTAACAAATTGTGACTGCATGCAGAACCGAACCCTGAATGTACCCTTGCGAGCAGGCGCTGAAATCAGTAACTTTCGCAAAATATCTTGGAGTAAAAATGTAACTTTCGTGTGTCATTTTTGAATGGGATATCCCAAGGGGTGGGTCGGAGAGGGAGTTCTTCCTCCCCGCGCGCTGGTCCCTTCCCTCACGGGTTTGTGAGAGGTGTGCCATACGTGTATTTGTAGTAGTATATAGTCGAGTGTGATGGATGCATGTATAGTGTTTTGTTGAGTTTGTGCAGAATGGTGGTGATTGAGAGAAGGGAGAGGTGAAACCCGCAGCTGGCATATTGCCTACTCCTCTCGAATAGCAGCAAGGGGGCCGCAGAGCGTGACCCCAAGCCACCGCCATGTGCTGCTTCAGTAGTGTCAAGCGAGAGCTCTTTGGAGGGCAGGGTGGAGGTATGTTGTGTTCTCTGTTGGAAGCTGGTTCTGCATCTGTGTCAGTGATGTCCGTGTGGTGGTTAGGAGGCGGCCAGGTGAGCACCTGCAACCAACTTGTCTGCAGCCTACACACACTGAACGTATACCTGGAGTTACGGTCTGGGGTGCGATTTCGCATGATAGTAGGAGCACTCTCTTCGTTATCCCACGCATCCTGACGGCAAATTTGAACATCAGTCTGTTGATTCAACCTTTTGTGCTGCCATTCATGAACAGCATTCCAGGAGGCGTTTTCCAACAGGATAAACCTCGCAACAAACCGCTGTTGTGACCCAACATGCTCTACAGTGTCGACATGTTGCCTTGGCGTGGTCGATCACCAGAGCTGCCTCCAATAGAGCACATATGGGACTTCATCGGACAAAAATTCCAGCGTCATCCACTAACATCATTAACCGTCCCTATATCGATCGATCTAGTGCAACAGGCATAGAACTCTACTACACAAACTGATATCCTTCACCTGCACAACACAGTGCATGCACGTTTGCAAGCTTGCATTCAACATTCTGGCGCTTACACCGGTTGTTAATGTAACAGCATTCCAAATTTGCAATGGCTTTTCTCGCGCTTGCATTAACCTGCGATCTTGCAATGTTAATCACTTAAATATGTTTCCTAGAGAAATGTATTCCCGAAATTACATTACCCTACATTAATTATTTTTTGGTGTAGCGGCTTTTTTCCTTCAGTGTATTTGACAGAATGCCAAATGTGCATTCGCTAAACCACCTAGCTGAGACAGTCAGCCGGCCGAAGTGGCCGTGCGGTTAAAGGCGCTGCAGTCCGTAACCGCAAGACCGCAACGGTCGCAGGTTCGAATCCTGCCTCGGGCATGGATGTTTGTGATGTCCTTAGGTTAGTTAGGTTTAACTAGTTCTAAGTTCTAGGGGACTAATAACCTCAGCAGTTGAGTCCCATAGTGCTCAGAGCCATTTTTTTTGAGACAGTCAAAAATGGTTCAAATGGCTCTGAGCACTATGGGACTTAACATCTGAGGTCATCAGTCCCCTATAACTTACAACTACTTAAACCTAACTAACCTAAGAAGGTCACACACATCCATGCCCGAGGCAGGGTTCGAACCTGCGTCCGTAGCGGTCGCGCGGTTCCAGACTGAAGTGCCTAGAACCGCCCGGCCACAACGGCTGGCCTGAGACAGTCGGTAGTTAAAGATTCTTTTGTTGTTTGTTAAACTCTCTGCTCCATACGGGCACGTTAAACATTCAAATATACCCAGTGCCTCATCTTAGACGATAACGTGCGGTATTGTTACTTCGTTGTTTGAAATGGAGATTTTCTCCGGTATTCCTAAATTTTTATTAATTGATTTTAGTAGATCAGTCACTAAATTTTCGGTATGTTCCAATATTTGTGTATGTGCACTTATAAAACACATCGAATAAAGCAAGAAAATAATGGAAAAATAATTTTTATAATTATGGTAAAATGAGCCCGAACAACACGGCTTAGCTTTTCTTACGAGACAAGCGATAAACAGCTATAACATCTTCCGCTTGTGTCTTGCTCGGTTGATCGGTCATGACTGGACTGACCATCAGCTGGCAGCTACAGCTGGCTGACGAAACTGGCTGCTCAATGTTTCGGCTGTCTCAGCTAGTCTACTGCAGCCTGGCTGCCTAGTGTGTAGTAGCATGTCAACTTTACCTATCAGCAGTGTTTAGTTTTGTGAGCATCATCACACTGCGGACCATTTACTGTGTGTTCCGACTAAACCATTATGATTTCGAAAAATCTTGCCAGATTAAAACCGTGTGTCGTACCGGAACTCGAAGTCGGAACCTCTGCCTTTCGCAGCAGTTGATGTAATGACTGAGTTGTCAATGTGCGGGTTCGAGTCCCGATGCTGTACACAGTTTTCGCCTGCCAGGGAAGTTCAAAACAGCTCACACTCCCCTATATAATGAAAATGTTTACAAAGAAAACTGAAGAAGTCGGTGTAGCCTCGAAACCACAAATTCTCAATTATCTGGCTAACGCTTCGGTTGCAGACCCATGTTTACTACAATTTTTTTACGAATATATTCACGTGTGTCCGTTTTCACCGTTGTAAAATGTAAATGTCGTGTTCCCATGAGGTGGGTATAGCCACCTTACGCAAAGGGTACAGATTGGCCCACTTTCTTTGAGGATATGAGAGAATTGCGTCGTGTGTGTTTGTACCGTGTAGGTGAGTGTAATGGATGCGTAAAGAGTGTGTCCTTCCGTTTGTGTTGTGTGATTATCAGAGAAGGTAGAGGGCGACTTCAACCACGGAGATGGGTAGTTCCCAATATTACCTATGTGACACACTGTGTAAAACTTGCGTGTATCTACTGTTACTGATGAATTTGTTGTGTTCTTAGCTTAAAAATAGGTGATGAATTGTATACCAATTGGTTAATAGTCCTTGAAGTTGGATTCGTCCGGAGTATAAGAGCGTGTGGCGGCGCTGTGAGTGTCAGCGGCGGTCCGTCTGGCGCTTTTATTCTCGCCCACGCACGTCAGTTGCGTCATCGCCGCCGTCGAGAAGTGTCGGACGCAAACAGCTTGGCGCGCCCCGCCATTAAGCGAGACTAGCGCTGCACGGGCCGTTCCTCACGCATTTTATTGCGCTCTTGGGTATTATGTGTATAGGTATGATGATGGCTGTCTTGAAATAATGAGATGGCCAGACATTTTTCCGGAAATAAAGAAGAGAATTCTACTGCAGTTATCGAGCGAAGTATCGTAGTTGTAAGACACATTGCCACGTTCCGTAACATAATCGGGCGCTTTTGTTTGTTCCTTAATTCGCTTTTTTAATTAGTACTAAGACTTTTACATTACGGTATTGACTCCATTAGAACATGTAATGGGGGAAGGGAAAGGAAAGAGAGCGGATGGGTGGGAACTTGGGACTTAAGCCGCACAGGGCACTATGGGTAATGCAGTGGGGAAAGCTGAAAATTTGTGCTCGACCAGGACTCGAATCCGGATTTACCACTTTTCCATGAGCGGTTGCCTCAACTGTTTTGGCCATCCGGACTCCGTCCCTGAGAGATTCAAATTTTCAACTTATCGCACGCGGCAGTAGAGCGTCTGTCGACCATTAAACTCACTACTCGCAAATTCTAATTCCCGTAAGAGTTCGGGCGATATTTGTGCATTCGCACTGAAACAGATGTCGAGGAGCTTATCCCATATAGAGCTACAGGATTATAACGAGAGGATTTGGACTGAGCGGCACATACCCTGATCAGTCAAAACATTATGATCATTGCCCAGTGAGAGATTGAACCGGCTTGGTAGCATTGCGAGCATGTGATGATGTAAGAGGAGTACAATGAGGCGACTAAAGTCCTGGGGTACCACCTAATATCGTGTCGAACCTCCTTTTGCCTGGTGTAGTGCAGCGACTCCACGTGGCAGGGGCTCAACAACCCATTGGAAGTCCCCAAGAGAAATATTGTGCCATGCTGCCTCTATAGCCGTCGATAATAGCGAAAGTGTTACTGGTGCAGGATTTTGTGCAAGAACTCATCTCTCGATTACGTTCCATGAATATTCGATGGGATTCATGTCGGGCGATCTGGGTGGCCAAATCATTTGCTCCAATTGTCCACAATGTTCTGACATGTCGCACTATCATCCATAAAAGTTCCATCATTCTTTTGGGACACAAGGTCCATGAATGGCTGCATATGGTCGCCAAGTAGCCGAACATAACCATTTCCAGTCAATCTGTCCAGTTGGAGCAGAAGATTAGTCCATTCCATGTAAACACAGCCTAAACCATTGTGGAGCCACCACCAGCTTGCACAGTGCCTTGTTGACAACTTGGGCTCATGGCTTCGTTGGGTCTGCACCACACTCTAACACTACCATCAGCTCTTACCATCTGAAATCCGGATTCATCTGACGAGGCAACAATTTTCCAGTCATGTAGTTTCCAACCAATATAGTCACGAGAGAGGAGATGCGCTGCAGGCGATGTCGTTCTGTTAACGAAAGCACTCAATTCGGTCGTATGCTGCCATAGCCCATTAACGCCAAATTTTGCAGCACCGTCCCTCGGATACGTTTGTCGCACGTCCCACATTGAATCCTGCGGTTATTTCACCCAGTGTTGCTTGTCTGTTAGCACTGAAAATTCTACTCAAAGCCTCTGCTCTAGGTCGTTAAGTGAAGGAAGTCGACCACCGCGTTGTCTGTGGTGAGAGATAATGCCTGAAATATGGTATTCTCGGCACACTCTTGATATTGTATAACCCGGAATATTGAATTCATTAACGACTTCTGAAATGAAATGTCTTATGCATCTAGCTCCAATTGCCATTCCGGGTTCAAAATCTGTTAATTCCCGCCGTGCGCCATAACCGCAACCTTCTCACATGACTCACCTGTGTACAAATGACAGCTCCGGCAGCGCACTGCTCTTTTATACCTCGTGTAGGCGACACTACCATCATATATATATATATGTGCATATCGCTATCCCATGATATAGTGTATATAAGTGGGGAAGAGACGATAGAGAAATCATTCTAGCGACTATATGGGCAGCATTTGGAGTAACCTACTGACATAAAGGAATTTAATGAGAGCATATTGTTATGACCCAGCAACGTGCAATTCGAAACTGGTTGACTTCAGGTGCTACTGTAGTGAGCATCTATAGAAAGTGTCGGTTAGGCTGTCAGTGAGAGTGCACCGCTAGTTCTTGCTGCTAATAAGGCAAGCACATCGTTCGTTTATTACATATTTTTACGAGCTTCAAACAGGAGTGACTTACTCTCAGTTATCTGTGTAGTTATTAGTTTATTTTGTAATTTCTTACGTGTTTGACTGATTTCTAGGCACAATCTTTTATTTTAATAACAGTGTAGCCTAGAGCACCGCCGTTGTTATCGACCCTTGTATTGACACTCATATCATACCGGCTTTTGTTTGTTTTGGTTAGGACAGCTCAGTGTCGGTTAGACCATCAGAGAGAGTGCACTGCGAGTTCTTGATGTTAATAAGGCGAGTTCATCGTTAGGTTATTACATATTTTTACGAGCTTCAAACAGGAGCGGCTTTAGTACTGGATAGGAACTGTGATTGCTGTGTAGAGGAGCAAGCTGAGTTGTTGACCCTTCGCTTACAGCTCCAGGCTGTGTTGGCTTCCGTCACACAGTTTGAGGCTGCTGCCAAGGGACATCACTGTGGGGTGTCGGACGCGGGTATGCGAGGGACGTCGACCACGTCCCACGTGTCCCCCGATCACTCCACTGCTGTGGCCGCCGTGAGTGCTGCCTGGACTGAGGTTGATCTCTCACCCGTGGTTGAATGGGATATCATTCCAAAGTGTGGCAGGCAGCGAAAGATTTTCCTAGGGGCCGATCTAGGGCCTCTCGTTTCGCTTTACGAACGGGTTTCGGGCTTAGTCTCTGGCTGACGAAGTCTCTGAGCCGGATGCATTCGTCCACCCTGTTCCAGAGGAAGCTTCTCGGCCCACAAGGTCTGGGCGTTTACAGAGCGTGGGTTTGCTGATAGTGGGAGCTCCAACATTAAGTGCGTAATGGGGCCCGTTAGGAGGAGGAGGAGGAGGAGGAGGAGGAGATTAGTGTTTAACGTCCTGTCGACAACGAGGTCATTAGAGACGGAGCGCAAGCTCGGGTGAGGGAAGGATGGGGAAGGAAATCGGCCGTGCCCTTTCAAAGGAACCATCCCGGCATTTGCCTGAAGCGATTTAGGGAAATCACGGGAAACCTAAATCAGGATGGCCTGAGACGGGATTGAACCGTCGTCCTCCCGAATGCGAGTCCAGTGTGGGCCCGTTAGGAACACGGCTGCCAAGGAGAGGAAAGAGGCAAGTGTTCACTCTGTGTGCTTACCGGGGGGAGTCATTCAGGATGTGGAAAGGGTGCTTCCTGATGCCATGAAGAGTGCAGGGTGCAGCCGACTGAGGTGGTGGCCCATGTCGGTACCAATGACATGTGTCGCTTTAGATTGGAGGAGATTCTCTCTTTTCGGGCGGTTAGCGGGAATCGTAAAGACTGCCAGTCTTGCTTGCGAGATTAAGACGGAGCTCACCATCTGCAACATCGTCGACAGAGCCGACTGTGGTCCTTTGGTGCAGAGCCGAATGGAGGCTCTGAATCAGAGGCTCAGGCGGTTCTGTGACCATGAAGACTGCAGTTTCTTTGACTTGCGCCATCGGGTGGTGGGTTTCCGGGTTCCGCCTAATTGGTCAGGAGTCCACTAGACACAGGAAGCGGCTACACGGGTAACGGGGGCTGTGGGGGAAGGATTGGGCAGTCTCAGGAAACCACAGAAAGGGCGTCCGTCTAAAAGGGGGGCAGAGAAAACACAGTAAGATAGTTGTAGAAACGATCGGTACTGTAGTTGTAAATTGTCGTAGCTGTGTTGGGAAAGAACCAGAGCTCCAAGCCCTGATAGAAAGCACTGAAGCTCAAATAGTTATATGTACAGATATCTGGATAAAACCGGAAATAAGTTCAGCCGAATTTTTTTTAAACGACCTAACGGTGTTCAGAAAGGATAAATTAAATACAGTTGGTGGTAGAGTATGTATTGCTGTTAGAAGTAGTTAACCTTGTAGTGAAATTAGATAGTTCCTGCGAAGTAGTACGGATAGATGTTATACTTGACAATCGGGCTAAACTGTTAATTGGACCGTTTTGCCGACCCCCAGACTCAGAAGATACAGTTGATGAAGAGTTCAAAGAAAACTTGAATCTCATTTCAAATAGGTACCCCACTCATACAATTATAGTCGGTGATGACTTCAATCTACCCTCGATATGCTGGAAAAATTATACTTTTGAAGCCGGCGGCAGGCATAAAACGTCGTCAGAAATTGTACTGAATATTTACTCAGAAAATTATTTTGAACAATTAGTTCATGAGCCCATTCGAAGCATAAATAGTTGCGAAAGCATACTTTACCTCTTAGCAGCAAATAATCCTGGACAAATAAGGAGTATCATGACGAATACCGGGATTAGCGACCACAAGGGAGATGCTGCTAGGCTGAATACCGTAACACCTACAGCCATCAGAAAGAAACGCAAAGTACATCTATTTAAAAAAGCTGATAAAAACGATGTTAACGCCTTTTTAAGAGAGAGTCTCCACTCCTTCCGATCTGATCATATAAGCGTAGAAAAGATGTGGAATGATCTCAGAGAGGTAGTATCGACGGCAATTGAGAGATATATACCACATAAATTAATAAGTGATTGTACTGATCCCCCATGGTACACAAAACGGGTCAAATGGCTGTTGCAAAAGCAACGAAAAGAGCATGCCAAATTTAGAAGAACGCAAAATCCCCAAGATAGGCCGTGTTTCGCAGAAGTTCGAAACATAGCGCATGCTTCAATGCGAGATGCTTTCAATAATTTCCACAACGAAACTCTGTCTCGAAATCTGGCAGAAAACCCAGAGAGATTATGGTCATACATAAAGCACACCAGTGGCAAGACACAATCAATCCTTCACTGCGCGATAACAACGGTGAAGTCACTGTTGACAGTGCCACTAAAGCAGAATTATTGTTCAAAAAAATGTTCAAATGTGTGTGAAATCTTATGAGACTTAACTGCTAAGGTCATCAGTCCCTAAGCTTACACACTACTTAACCTAAATTATCCTATGGCAAACACACACACCCATGCCCGAGGGAGGACTCGAACCTACGCCGGGACCAGCCGCCAGCGCCTTAGACCGCGCGGCGCAGAGTTATTAAACACGGTTTTCCGAAAATCCTTGACCAAAGAAGACGAAGTAAATATTTCTGAATTCCAATCAAGAACAACTGCCAAGATGAGGAACATAGGACCAAAACGAATTGCAAAATGATTTAGATATCTGTATGATGCAAATAGTAGCAATTGACCCTGAATAAAGAAAAGTGTGAAGTTATTCACATGAGTACTAAAAGAAATCTGCTAGATCTCGATTACGCGATAAGTCACACAAACCTTAAGGCTGTAAATTCAACTAAATACTTAGGGACTACAATTATAAATAACTCAAATTGGAACGATCACATAGATAATGTTGTGGGTAGAGCAAACCAGAGACTGCCATTCGTTGGCTGAACACTTAGAAGGTCCAACAAGTCCACTAGAGAGACTGCTTACACCACGCTTCTCCGTCCCATTCTGGAGTATTGCTGTGTGGTGTGGGATCCGCATGAGGTGGGACTGAGGGATGACATAGAAGAAGTTCAAAGAAGGGCGGCTTGTTTTATCTCAAAATAGCCGAAATAGTGCCACAGACATGATACGTGAATTGGAGTGGCAGTCATTAAAAGAAAGGCGTTTTTCGTTGCGACGGGATCTTCTCATAAAATTTCTATCACCAGTTTTCTCCTCAGATTGCGAAAACATTCTGCTTGCACCCACCTGCATAGGGAGAAATGATCATCACGATAAAATAAGAGAAATCAAGGCTCGCACAGAAAAATGTAAGTGCTCGTTTTTCCCGCGCGCCGTTCGTGAGCGGAACGGTTGAGAGACAGCTTGAAGGTGGTTCATTGAACCCTATGCCAGGCACTTTATTGTGAATAGCAGAGTGATCACGTAGCTGTAGATGTTGACGGACGGTGAAACCACGAGTAGGCGATGAGGTGTTGGACGACCACCTCTCATCACGGAGCTTTGAGGCCATAGGCATGCACGCTCTGTAAAGCAGGGTGGGTAGGTGGCAATCTGACGAGAGAGTACAATGCTGGCGCAGGCAAGTGTTTCGGATCACGCACGTCAACGGACGTTGTTCAACGTGGGGAACCGCAGCAGACCATCCCTACTTATTCGCATGTTAACCCAATGACTTTGTAAATTTCTACTGCATTGGGCACAGCATCATCGAGGTCGCTCCTTTCGTCATCTGAAACGTGTAGCCTGGCCGAATGAATCAAGTTGCTTGTTACATAAGGTCGATTGTCGTGTCCGTATACGCCGTCATCCAGGCGAACGGCTGCTGGAAACAATAACCGCGCTACAGACACTGGTTGGTGAGGCCAGTATTATGCAGTGGGAACCATTCACCCAGGTTTCCATGGGTCCTGCAGTCGTAATCGAAGACCCCATGACAGCTGTAGATTACATGAAAATTGTGCCGAGCGACCTACATCTCTTCGTGCTTGATGTCTTTACCGATAGCAACGGTATCTTCCAACAATTTAACTGTCCGTGTCACAAGGACAGAATCGCTGCAGTATTGCGTTTCAGTAGTATACCAACGAGGTGTTAAGCATGTTGTCATAATGTTTTGGGTCATTCTTGTATGCCACGACGTAATTTTATGGCGCGTACAACATTCCAGAGGTGCGAGAAGCTGAACGCAAATTTAGGATATTTAACATACTGGCATACAGATGGGGGATGATGCGGAAAATGCGTGTGACATAGTAATAACTTTAAATAAAAATATTTGTAATAATAAATTTTGTCATATACAGATAACATCTTGGACCTACTGATAACAAACAGACCCGAACTTTTCGACTCTGTATGTACAGAACAGGGAATCAGTGATCATGGGGCCGTTGCAGCATCCCTGAATATGGAAGTTAGTAGGAATATAAAAAAAGGGAGGAAGGTTTATCTGTTTAGCAAGAGTAATAGAAGACAGATTTCAGACTACCTAACAGATCAAAACGAAAATTTCTGTTCCGACACTGACAATGTTGAGTGTTTATGGAAAAAGTTCAAGGCAATCGTAAAATGCGTTTTAGACAGGTACGTGCCGAGTTAAACTGTGAGGGACGGGAAAAACCCACCGTGGTACAACAACAAAGTTAGGAAACTACTGCGAAAGCAAAGAGAGCTTCACTCCAAGTTTAAACGCAGCCAAAACCTCTCAGACAAACAGAAGCTAAACGATGTCAAAGTTAGCGTAAGGAAGGCTATGCGTGAAGCGTTCAGTGAATTCAAAAGTAAAATTCTATGTACCGACTTGACAGAAAATCCTAGGAAGTTCTGGTCTTACGTTAAATCAGTAAGTGGCTCGAAACAGCATATCCAGACACTCCGGGATGATGATGGCATTGAAACAGAGGATGACACGCGTAAAGCTGAAATACTAAACACCTTTTTCCAAAGCTGTTTCACAGAGTAAGACCGCACTGCAGTTCCTTCTCTGAATCCTCGCACAAACGAAAAAATGGCTGACATCGAAATAAGTGTCCAAGGAATAGAAAAGCAACTGGAATCACTCAACAGAGGAAAGTCCACTGGACCTAACGGGATACCAATTCGATTCTACACAGAGTACGGGAAAGAACTTGCCCCCCTTCTAACAGCCGTGTACCGCACGTCTCTAGAGGAACGGAAGGTTCCAAATGATTGGAAAAGAGCACAGGTAGTCCCAGTCTTCAAAAAGGGTCGTCGAGCAGATGCGCAAAACTATAGACCTATATCTCTGACGTCAATCTGTTGTAGAATTTTAGAACATGTTTTTTGCTCGAGTATCATGTCGTTTTTGGAAACCCAGAATCTACTATGTAGGAATCAACATGGATTCCGGAAACAGCGATCGTGTGAGACCCAACTCGCTTTATTTGTTCATGAGACCCAGAAAATATTAGATACAGGCTCCCAGGTAGATGCTATTTTTCTTGACTTCCGGAAGGCGTTCGATACAGTTCCGCACTGTCGCCTGATAAACAAAGTAAGAGCCTACGGAATATCAGACCAGCTGTGTGGCTGAATTGAAGAGTTTTTAGCAAACAGAACACAGCATGTTGTTATCAATGGAGATACGTCTACAGACGTTAAAGTAACCTCTGCCGTGCCACAGGGGAGTGTTATGGGACCATTGCTTTTCGCAATATATATAAATGACCTAGTAGATAGTGCCGGAAGTCCCATGCGGCTTTTCGCGGATGATGCTGTAGTATACAGAGAAGTTGCAGCATTAGAAAATTGTAGCAAAATGGAGGAAGATCTGCAGCGGATAGGCACTTGGTGCAGGAAGTGGCAACTGACCCTTAACATAGACAAATGTAATGTATTGCGAATACATAGAAAGAAGGATCCTTTATTGTACGATTATATGATAGCGGAACAAACACTGGTAGCAGTTACTTCTGTAAAATATGTGGGAGTATGCGTGCGGAACGATTTGAAGTGGAATGATCATATAAAATTAATTGTTGGTAAGGCGGGTACCAGGTTGAGATTCATTGGGAGAGTCCTTAGAAAATGTAGTCCATCAACAAAGGAGGTGGCTTACAAAACACTCGTTCGACCTATACTTGAGTATTGCTCATCAGTGTGGGATCCGTACCAGATCGGGTTGACGGAGGAGATAGAGAAGATCCAAAGAAGAGCGGCGCGTTTCGTCACAGGGTTATTTGGTAACCGTGATAGCGTTACGGAAATGTTTAACAAACTCAAGTGGCAGACTCTGCAAGAGAAGCGCTCTGCATCGCGGTGTAGCTTGCTCGCCAGGTTTCGAGAGGGTGCGTTTCTGGATGAGGTATCGAATATATTGCTTCCCCCTACTTATACCTCCCGAGGAGATCACGAATGTAAAATTAGAGAGATTCGAGCGCGCACGGAGGCTTTCAGACAGTCGTTCTTCCCGCGAACCATACGCGACTGGAACAGGAAAGGGAGGTAATGACAGTGGCACGTAAAGTGCCTTCCGCCACACACCGTTGGGTGGCTTGCGGAGTATAAATGTAGATGTAGAAACTGTTCGGGGAAGTCTATCAGCCATTGATCGTAATCATTACTAAGCAGGAAGACTCGAGTTTTGCGGAACACATGACAGAGTCCTCTGAGAGAGTACGGAGAAGTACAAAACAGAACAGTGTTGTATAGCAGATTTTGTAGTGCGCCAAGTTAGCCATTAGGCACTTAGACACAGTCCTGTCGTGGCCTATTCTAGACCATAATCTTAATATTTTCCATTTTTGAGTTAATTAGTTCTGTAAAGTTCAAAGCCATTATTCGTAATACTCTCACTGTGATGGCAACCGCATTTTACATTTATTAATGTTAGCTACCCGCATTCCTACCAGAAGCCACAGCTGTGCTACCGCCTGCCAGTGATATTACAAGAAGAAGTGTTACACGGAACAGATGGGACAGAGACCAAAGGCTTATTCAGGAAGTTAATTCAATGGCAAACTAACCTCGCCTCGCCTTCCTTAGTGACATGGCTCTGCCCGAGGTATCCACCTGGTCCACTTCCGCACAGGCGAAGCGTGTGCTTCTGATTAACAGTGTTAGTATCAAAATATGAGAGGGCTGTTGCAATCGGACTCATATTTCAAATTCCGGTCCTACCGCCCAGATTCATGATTTCCGTCATTTTCCTAAATCACAAAATGCTAATGCCGCGACTTCTCCTTTGAAAAGGCGCGGCCGATTTCCTTCCCTACATTCCAGTGAACCTTGCTCCGTCTCTTGTGATCTCGTCGTCGACGGGGTAGTAACCGTAATCTTCCTTCCATCTACCTTCTGCTTCTGTGGTTAGAACATGCCACTCAGATACCTGAATAACGAGGAGCAGAAGCTTTGATGGTAGCAGTGCCTTCGGAACCCCAGAAACGATGGATGTCTAATGTCGAAAAACACGTACCGTATTTGACACACAGGAACACTGGAAGCAAAAAGACCATGAAAGAAGTTACTGGAGGTAGACGATGATGTCTGCTCCGGACCATCGAGGTAAATAAACACCGAGGAAAAGAAGGTACCACATTTAGTGCTATTATATAAGAGATATTTTTCTACGTGTAAGCCTACATAAGGGGCATTCAATAAGTAAAGCAGCACATTTTTTTCTTGGCCAATTTAGGATGAAAAAGTGCGGAATTTGTTGTGGTACATGAAGGAAAAAATTCCTCATTCAGCCACTGTAATTTCATGAAATTCCGATAGGTGGCGGCGCTCTACATAACCTTGAAAGTGGCGTCTGTAACGTTGGTGCGCTCCAAGAGGAGACCTATTACTAAGTTTCTTATTCGGAAAACCAGAGCATCGTATTTATTCTTAGGCGCTTGCAGAAAATCTACGGAGTCCTGGTAGTGAACAAAAGAACGTTGAGTTGTTGGTCGAGACATCTGTCATCATCGCAACAAAGTCGCGAAAATTGTTTGGTCTCCAGCGTGCCGGCCGGCTACAAATAGATGGGAATCCTGCACTGTTGGAACAGACATACACTATCATTCGAGGTGATCGACAGATCACACACACACACACACACACCTCACTGCACAACCATATGCCTATATGCCTATGTTGGTAATTGTCGTGTGACTAGGACCTCCCGTCAGGTAGACCGTTCGCCTGGTGCAAGTCTTTCGATTTGACGCGACTTCGGTGACTTACGCGTCGATGGAGATGAAATGTTGATGATTAGAACAATCTAACACCCAGTCCCTGAGCGGAGAAAATCTCCGACCCAGCCGGCTTCGAACCCGGCCCCTTAGGATTAACATTCTGTCGCGCTGACCACTCAGCTACCGGGGGCGGATGTCTCATTCGGTAGTCCTGACATACTCGTCCTCCAGTTTAGGTTCTCAAAGGTGTGTGCCGGCTGGGTTCCTCCCACCGTAACAGTTCACCATAAAGAGCAACGAAGGACCATCTGCGAGGAATTGCTTGCACGTTGCGAGGCTGATCGTGAGAACTTTTTGTCGAACATCGTCACAGGCGAGAGAAACAAGGATTCATCACTTCGAGCCGGAAACAACACGGTAATCCATGGGGTGGCTCCACACCACCTCGCCTCCGGAGAAAATCTCCAAAGCGGCCTTCTGGTACTCTGACGGGATTGTTCTGTTTGATGCCCCATCTCGTATTTAACGATGAACTTCTATCTCGTGTTCAATGATGAACTCTGAAATTTACCCTCAGGAGAGTGAGGGAACGACTTCATCGTGTTCGTAGCCACAAAAACGCTAACGAACTTCTCCTTTTCCATGACAACGCAAGTCTTCACACAAGTCTGCGCAACCAAGAGTAGTTCACAAAACGTCATTGGACTCTTCTTCCTCATCCATCCTAAATCCCCGGTCTCGACCCTTCTGTTTTCCATCTGCTTGGCCCAATGAAGGATGCGCTCCACGGGAAGCATTACGTGGATGATGGAGAGGTTGTTGATGCAACAAGGCGTTGGCTCCGACATCGACCAGTAGGTTCAATATTTTTATGGTTTATAGTAACGGCACATTTCTGTTTAAATTTATTCATTATTGATAATGCACAGCACCGCGGCTGTACATTAACTGAATACAAATACAGATACCTGCGACCAGTCACTTATGAAATACTTGTTTATTTCCACTAAATTCGAATCTGTGTACTGCGTGGAAAGTGTGTCAAACAGGTATTTTCTATCGGTTAATATTTTTAGTTTTACTTTGACGCTGCAAAATAATTTAATCTTCTGTGCTTGTTAATCTTGCCTGTGTCTCCAGTAAAGTGCAGATTTAACACTGCTGAGCGCGACGGAAAATATTGCCACTTCATCAATGTACGAGGAGCGATCAGTAATGATACAGCACATTTTTGATTTATTTTTCGAATTAGACTCCGTTCAATGCGACGGCCTTACGCCTCGTTACTTGGAGGTCATGTAGCCCGCATTGTACCACTCTACTATTCGACGTCGGAGCCAACGTATTGTTGCATCAATAACCTCCACATCATTTACGTACTGCTTCCTGCGGAGCACATCCTTCATTGGACGGGCTATAGGATGGATGAGGAAGAGTAGTCCAATAAGGTTTTGTGAACTCCTCTTGGCTGCTCAGACTTGTGTGAAGCCTTGCATTGTCATGGAGAAGTGAAAGTTCGTTGGCATTTTTGTGGCGACCAACACGCTGAAGTCATTTCTTCAATTTCCTGAGGGTACACATCAGAGTTGATCGTTGAGCCACTGAGTGTAGGACATCACACAGAATAACCCCGTCAGAGTCCCATAAGGGTGGCGCCATGACTGTAGCGGCTAAGGATGCGGCTTTGAACTTTTTCTTCGGAGGAGAGGTGATGTGGCACCACTCCATGGATTACCGTTTTGTTTCCGATTGGAAGTGAAGAACCCATGTTTCATCACCTGTGAAGGTACTCCACAAAAAATTGCTACTATTAGCCGCGCAATGCGGAAGCAGTTCCTCACAGATTGTCCTTCGTTGCTTGTTATGGTCTTCTGTTAGGAGGCAAGCTATCCAGCGGACACACACCTCTGAGTAATCCAGCTTGTGGATGAGTGTGTGTATTCCAGACACCTCTGCTTGTTACTCGTGTTTAAGTGAACTTTTATTCGAAGGAATTGTATAAAGTTGTGACAGATGCCGAATTAAGTTTCTGCCTCTAATTAAAAGACGGAACGTGTTGGCTCTGTAACTATCCACCATCCACTAGAAGACAAGGAATTAAATCACCCACTGGCTTTCTCCGACGATTATTGCACGTATTTGGAGGTATCTAAGAAAAAGAGAGAATGTACAACCATGTCGCTGAACTTCTCATTGTTAAAGTTTCTTAAGTTGTATGTTTCAAATCACAGTCGAAGGTAAGATGTAGTCTCACCGCAGCGAGTAGAACAGCTTTGACCTGACCGCTGTTTGCATGCATGCTATCCGCAGTCCACAATTCTACAACGCGTCTACGCATGTGCAGTTGTCAGGCCCATTGTGCAGAGGCAGTCCTCCACGATCTTTCTGCACGAAGTGAAAATCAGTGCTCAGCCGGTGGGCGTGTCACACACCCACCACAGAAGTGTTCACGAATTATATGAATGATATTCCTTGTGACCGAAGGAAGGATGTAACAAACAGGATAACAATGAAGACGAAGGCAAATAATGACTGCATTTCATCGCCTAGTTCTCGAATGAGGCTGCTCGCTCTTATCTGTAATATGCTGAATGTACGACGGTTTTCTTGGTTAAAAGAATAAATAAATTAAAAATTTAAAGAGGGCCCTCTCAGGTCTTGAGTCATACAGGCCATAAAACGTAAGTACATTGTACTCAGTAGTCCACGTCTACGTCTACATGGTTACTTTGTAATTCACACTTAAGTGCCTGGCTAGAGGGTTCATCGAACCAATTTTCATACTACTTCTCTACCATTTCACTCTCGAATGGCATGGGAAAAAGGAACACCTAAATCTTTCCGTTCGAGCTCTGATTTCTCTTATTTTATTATGATGATCATTTCTCCCTACGTAAATGGGTGTCAACAAAATATTTACGCATTCGGAAGAGACAGTTGGTGATTGAAATTTCGTAAATAGATCTCGTGCCAAAGAAAACTGCCTTTGTTTCAGTGACTGCCACCCCAACTCGCGTATCATACCAGTGACACTCTCACCCCTATTGCGTGATACAAAACGAGCTGCCCTTCTTTGCACTTTTTCGATGTCCTCCGTCAATCTTACCTGTTGAGGATCCCATACCGTGCAGCAATATTCCAGCAGAGGACAGACAAGTGTAATGTAGACTGTCTCTTTAGTGGGTTTGTCGCATATTCTAAGTGTCCTGCCAACAAAACGCAGTCATTGTTTCGCCTTCCCCACAGTATTATTTATGTGGTCTTCCCAATTTAAGTAGTTCGTAATTGTAATTCCTAGGTATTTCCTGGAATTGACAGCCCTTAGATTTGTACGATTTGTCGTTTACCCAAAATTTATCGGATTTCTTTTAGTACCTATGTGGATGACCTCACATTTTTCTTTGTTTAGTGCTAATTTCCACTTTTCGCACCATACAGAAATTCTCTCTAGATAATTTTGTAATTGGAATTGATTGTCTGATGATTTTACTAGACGGTAAATTACAGCGTCATCTGCAAACAATCTAAGGGGGCTGCTCAGATTATCACCTAGATCATTTATATAAATTGGGAACAGCAGAGGGCCTATGACACTACCTTGCGGAACGCCAGATATCACTTCTGTTCTACTCGATAATTTACCGTCTATCACTACCAACTGTGACCTCTCTGAGAGGAAATCACGAATACAGTCACACAACTGAGACGATACTCCGATTTGATTAATAGTGGCTTGTGAGGAACGGTATCAAAAGCCTTCTGGAAATCTAGGAATATGGAATCGTTCAGAGATCCCTTGTCGACAACACGCATTACTTCATGGGAATAAAGAGCTCGCTGTGCTGCACAGGAACGATATTTTCTGAATCCGTGTTGGTTATGTATCAATAAGTCGTTTTCTTCAAGGTGATTCATAATGTCAGAGTACAGCATATGCTCCAAAATCCTACTGCAAATTGAGGACAGTGATATGGGTCTGTAATTCAGTGGGTTACGCCTATTTCCTTTCTTGAATATTGGTCTGACCTGTGCTACTTTCCAGTCTTTAGGAACAGACCTTTCGTCAATGTGTATGATGGCTAAGAAAGGCGCTATTGTGTCTGCATACTATGAGAGGAACTTGATTGTTATACCATCTGGACCGGAAGACTTGCCTTATTTTAATGATTTGAGTTGTTTCGCAAAACTTAAGATATCTACTTTTATGTCACTCATGGTAACAGCTGTTCTGGTTTCGAATTCTGGAATATTTACTTCGTCTTCTTTCGTGAAGGAATTACGGAAAATTGTATTTAGTAACTCCTCTTTACTGGCACCATCATCGGTTACATTTCCATCGCTGTCGCGCAGTGACGGTATTGACTGTTTGTTACCACTGGTGTACTTTACATACGACCAGAATCTCTTTGGGTTTTCTTTCATGTTTTGAGACAATGTTTCATTGTGGAAACTATTAAAAGCCTCTCGCATTGACGTCCGCACTAAATCTTGAAAAGCCAGTCTTGGGGATTTTGCGCTCTTCTGACTTTGGCATGCTTTTTTCGTTGCTTCTGCCACAGTGTTCTGACATGTTTTGTGTACCATGGTGGATCAGTCTCGTCTCTTATTAGCTTACGCGGAATGAATCTATCTATTGCTGTCGATACTGTACCTTTGAATTTGAGCCATATCTGGTCTACACTTACATAATTAGCTTGGAAGGAATGGAGACTCACTCTTAGGAAGGCATCAAGCGAATATTTATCTGCTACTTTAAATAGGTGTGTATTGCGTTTATTTTTAGTGGGTTTGGTTGATGTGGTTCTGAGCCTCGCTGCAATGACCCTGTGTTCATTAATCCTTGTATCCGTCATGACGCTCTCTATTAGAACAG
This sequence comes from Schistocerca piceifrons, assembly GCF_021461385.2. NCBI lineage: Eukaryota > Metazoa > Arthropoda > Insecta > Orthoptera > Acrididae > Schistocerca > Schistocerca piceifrons. Next base: position 500,942,207 of record NC_060149.1, on the reverse strand, counting down.
GAGTATTTGTGGCTAAGAGGTCAAGTGTGTTTTCGCAACCATTTATAATTCGTGTGGGCTCATGAAGTAACTGTTCAAAGTAATTCTCAGAGAAAGCATTTAATAAAATTTCGGAAGATGTTTTCTGTCTACCACCGGCTTTGAACTTGTATTTTCGCAAACAAATCGAGGGTAGATTGAAGTCTCCACCAATTATAACTGTATGAGTGGGGTACTTATTTGTAAAGAGATTAAAGTTTTCTTTGAACCATTCAGCTTCTATATCATCTGAATCGGGAGGGGGTGGGGGGTCGGTAGAAGGACCCAATTATTATTGTGGTACGGCTGTTGAATATAACCTCTACACACAGTAATTCGCAGGAACTTTTTCAACCTCACAACAAGATAAACTACTACCAACAGACACAAACACACCACCACCTACTTTATTTAATCCAACCTTTCTGAGCACGGTTTGCGCCTCTGTAAAAATTTCGGCAGAATTTATCTCCGGCTTTAGCCAGCTTTCTGTTCCTATAACGTACATGTGTGCATGTGTCGTATAATAATGGATTAACAACTGATATTTATGTGGCATTTCCTCATATCTCCTAATTGTTTTGACTTACTTCACAAGTCGGTGAAAGTGAGCGAATAAAAACGCTGTCTGAACAATGAATATTGCAGAGTTAGTGTTTTTCGTGATTATTGTTTGTATTTTTCCTTCCCTTTACGAAGAATGAAACGTTAGTTTTTCACTGGACATTAACACGCCACTCTGTATTTAGATATTTCGCATATTATCAAAAGATTACATGGGCAAATTACACAATATGAATAATTAACGCGAAGTAAATTTTCGATTTCTATTGCTAGATAGGTCTGTGTTGTTGACAGTAAACAAACTTGTTCAGGGGAATTATTGTCATTATAGAATTCATCATCAATATACCGTGCAAAAGAAAATCGACACTCGTGGCTATAAAAATGAAATGGATAGAAACAGAATTCTCGCTGGCAAATAGTTTTAGTGAAAGACGCCTTTGTTATTGTATGGGTATGAAAGAATGGCAATGTATTGTTCTTGAGTCTTACGTTGCATTAGTAGCCCTGGTGGAAGCGTCTCTCACCCTGAAGCGTGGTGTAGATTCAACCGTTTCTTTTCCTTTCCTAGTAGCGACAAGTGTATACTTTGGTCTACACTCTGGGGTCTCGACACGTATTCTTTCTCATCCGGCCACGTCTTTCTGTATTCAAGTCTTGACAATCACGCGACTTTGATAATCCTCCATTACTTATTTCCAATTCATAAGATAGTTAAGACGATTACGGATTCCAAATAACCATACATACATAATGTGTGATCCAAATTTGTTGGCTTCTTCAGTCTGACATCCGGAGCAAACTCGAGTGTAGCACTTTAGTAAATGACAGTTATTCATAACTTCGTTGCAGACAGTCACCCTATTGCCAAAAGAGTTTGTAAATTGCTGCTAAGTATTCCGCCGTATTTCGACTTAGTAATTTTCCTTTGGTTCCTTCCTCAGAGTATGTTGTTCACAAACAAGAAATCGACCTCACTCGAATGGGTCCTTGAAACATGTGCGAGTTATAGATCCATACATTCTGAATGATTTCACCCATCTCGTGGTCTGAAAAAAGCACGTGGCTTAAACCACTAATTTCCACTCTACAATAACTTTCTTTGCAGTGACCGATGAGGGAGGTTTGCCTGAGTGGGAATCGCCATTTGGATCTCTTTCTATTTGATTCACGTAGTCAATCTTTGCTAACGACTAGAGATATATTCTCCAACTCCTCTTGACTTTTGTGAACATATCTCGATGCTGACTGCTTAAAATCCACGGCAAATGTGTAAGAAGAGCTCAAGTTTTGAGCTACAGTGCATGCATTGGAAGCTGTAAACACGTCCAAAAGTATGTTGCGATTGCCCACGTGCAGCCTCACATCGCAAAACCTGCCTATGCTTTATAGTCGGTGTGCTACCTGGTGTAAGAATACACTCATAGAGTCATACGTGAATATCTTCCGTCGTTCGCTCTGTTAGGTATGTAACTAAACGTAGCCTTTTCAGCAGTGTTTATCTTTAAACTTCCTTTTGTTGTCCACACCAGACCTTTCCTGTCTGTAAGACTTTATCCTTCACTTCTATCAATTGTAATCGTGTTTCTCCCCTGGGTCTACAGCTTTCAACTATATCTCATAAATATGTTCCCCAGTTTGGTCAACATTCATTCACCTTGTTTTTCTGCCCTGTGCGTCTCTATGTACAGATAGAGTATCAATTTGTTTGTTGATTTGAGCAATTTACGCATTCTTTTTTCCAGAATTTTGTCTTATCAGTCGTGCTACCAACAACGTTCATCTCAGCTGCTTGGATTCTATTTCCATCTTCCAGATCCATGATCCATGTTCCACAAAGAAGGAAATAAAATTAGAATTTGACTTCCCATCGACGGAAAGGCCATAATATAGGTAGCCAAACCTTGGTCAGTTGGACAGTAGAAAGCGGGGGAAGTACATAGGCTCTTGCTTACTCCAAGAAACCATCCCGCCACTGCGTAAATGATCTAGGGAAACCATGGTAAGATTTACATCTGGATGGTCGGACGGGTTTTTGAAACAGCTCCTCCCAGGCAGGATTCCAGTTTCTTAGACAGTGCATCATCTCGGTGGATGTCGACATTGGGATGAAATATGTGTGACAGATGACTTGTTTACACTTAACTGATACTTTCGTGTTACAAAAATGATTTTCAATACAGTGTAGATCCTTTCGTCAACGGCCCTGCCACAGTGGTAACACCGGGTTGTGTCAGATAAACGAAACCAATCACTGTCGGGCTTGGCTTGACCTTGGAGGGATGACCGTCCAGGTCTGCCGAGCGCTGTTGGCAAGCTGCGTGCACTCAGGCCTTCTGAAGTTTCATTGAGAAGCAGCGGCTCCGGTCACGAAAACTGACAGCTGCCAGGAGAGCGGTGTGCTGACCACATGGTCCTCCGTACCCGAATCCAGTGACGCCTATTAACTGAGAATGACACGGCGGTCGGTCGGTACTGTTGGCCCTTCCGAGGCTTGTTCGGACGGAGTTTGTTTCACTAACAGTGACACAGTTTGTGAATTCAAGAGGAGAACCTTATGCTGGTACAATATTTCGCCGTTATTTAAAATTTTTAGTCATCATGAGCTGTTACTCTTCTGACAAAGTGGGTAAAGCCGGCCGTCCACGTCTTCGCAACACCGTTCCGTCGTTTTTATCTTGAGTCCAAATTCTCTTGGTGGCTCTGGCCAAACATCAAATGTCTGGCCACTAATTTCTATACGGAAAATCCATGTTCCTCAAATTGATATCAGCATTAGCCCGTCGGTTTTGTATACAACGAGAAAGGTGGCACAGTGGTGAGAGACTGGACTCGCAGTCGGAAGGACGCCGATTCATATCCCCGTCCGGCCATTCAGATTTAAGTTTCCCTGATATCCCTAAAGCACACAAGGCGAATGCCACGATGATTCCTTTGAAAGAGCACGACCGATTCCTTCCCTAGTTCGAGCTTGTGCTCCGCCTGTAATGACCTCTTTGTCGACGGGACATTAAACCATAATCTTCGTTGTTTTTCTTCTGCCCCCTTCTATGTAGTAAGGATAGAGACATCCGGGCCGCCCTAATGGAAAGAAGAGAGATACGTTTCCCACAACTGGAGAGCTTTTCGCCAGGAGAAACATTACTGACAGCTCCTGCGACCTCGTAACTAAAAGTAGCATACCGGCTGCTTTTAGTGAATTGAAACGTTTTGAACGAAATGGCGTACGTTTCATCGGGGCCATTAGCTGAATCTGTCGCGTGGACCAGCCTGTGCTGCCGCCATCACGAAACTTGGCACCGGCGGAGACGTGTCACGAGCGTTTTCCAACACCTGGGGCAGGTGGGCGGCAGCGCCTCAAGTACGCGTAAAAATGAAGTGGGGCCAAGGCGAAAACTGTTCTCGCGTTTCGGCCTCTGCTTCGTGTGCAAATAGCAAAGGGAAAATAAGCAGAGGCATCACTCGCTAATGACAGCAATTGCAAGGCATTGTGGCAGTGGGTCGGCGTTCTACTTGGCAAATAACGCTTTTCGCCTGCCTAAATCACGGCCAGCGCAGTAAATGTGGACTGCAGATTAAGAGCTCACTGGTTGAGACACAACGTCATACTAGCGCACTCCGGCCTCAGGACTTTCATGTGCACCGGTAGATATATTGTACTTCGTCTCTCTGTTGACTCTTACCACTGAACGATATAATAAATTAGTTTACTGTATTATTTCGCACCCCCCCCCCCCCCCCAAAAAAAAAAAAGTCACCGCTTGTGCGGCAAGGCAACAGACTAGGCTAGGCGCAAATTGAGACGCGATAGAGCGTGTGGCGCGACGCAGCGCAGCGCACGTTTTTGTAACTTCACAGGTTCAAATGGGACCGCGCAAATTGGGACGCGACGCGACTGGGACGCGACACGCGCCTGCGCCGGGTCGCGTGGCGTTGTGGTTGTGGCACAGTTTCTCGCGTCACGCGTGTCTCGCCAGCACCGTGGGAAATTTGAGGCGGGGAGAGGAAAAGTAGCCCGGCCATATGCTCACATCGGCACGACGCATATGAGCAGTGGTAGTATTGGCCTATACGATAAATATTGCCTTACTGTATACTAAATTTTATTGCCTTTGGATAGTGTTTCGTTTTTCGCCATTTAAACGCTCGAGCTTTCTTCGTTAGTATATTTTACTTTTCTGTTATTTATATCCGTATAGTTTTGTTCTGTTTTGTTTTCTTCTGTCCGAAAAATGCATACTTCAGTAACTGGTGAGCCATTGGCCGCTGGAATTGTATCGTATGCCTCCGCGATGATTTCAGATCGCAAGAAGGGACAGAGGGTAATGAATAAGGAAGCAACGAATATTATAAAATTATGTGATTAAGAAGCAAGGCAGGAAAGTAAAACAAGGTTATCTTCTCGATGCCTCGTATGTTGGCGTATTTGTACGGTCTGTTACAAAAATTTGGAAAGGGATCATTTCCACAGGTGTGATGCCTTTGTGCTCCTGGTAAAAAGCGTCCAAAATCTGAAGTATAGAGGTCTCACTGTGATTACTTGGATACGGATGTAATAATGTAATACGACACACTGTACTACATGCATGTGAACATCACATTTCCACTGCAAGCTAGAAACAGTCGAAAAACAACCACAAATAACTATGTTGTAATTGGTTCGCCGTGATGAGAAAAAGCATTTCAATTGTTGCATGCACATTATCAGCATTAATAAACTAATTATACTACAGGATACACAAATGAAGAAAATGGTCGGTATTATTACGAAAGTAGGAATATCCTAAAAGAGTGTCGCGATTAGATTTATTTAATTTGTTGAAATGTACTGCTAACAAAGGCAGATCTACTTTCATGACAGTGTTTTTCGAACTCCAGCTCACAAGGGACACATGGCTAGCTTGTGCATTCTTGCCACGCGCATTATCCTCCGCTGCTGACAATGCACTGACCATTGTGTTTTGCGACAGATCAATTGTTTATTTTTCTCAATAACAACCATTTTATTCGCGATCACACTTTGTCAGTTTAACAAGCCGTAGATGAGTAACAAGTATCTGGCATGTGCCTATCATTCCGTCTGAAAGAACGCTCGCCATTATTTTAATATTGCTCAGATCAGATGAAGGAATAAAATCCTTTGGTAAGTTTCCATTCCAGTCGCTCAGTGTTAAAAATACGATGGGTTACGGGGATTCCACCAAAATTCCAACAGAATTGGCAATCTATTTTTGTGTGAGTTGTTAACCTTTTCTTATTCGAAAAAGCGCCACCGTTTATGAGTAACGGCCACATTTCTATTGGTGACTGGTTGAATTGTGCTTCCTTTGTCACAGTGTAATTTGCCAAACTCATCTTACAGCAGCTATTGCGACAGAATTCCGAAATGGAGTGCCTCACTAAATAAGTAATTGGCAATCACAGAGCTCAATAGCTTACGAAAAAGCTCATTGTGTCTGTTTGCAGTAACATAAAAGAAGAAATTTCATGTTTATTTTCATACTAGGAAGCTCTTATGTCGCTAGCTGTCGATAACTCTTAAAAGACTAGTCCCTGGAATGAAATAAAAAACAGTGGAAGTGCTGATATATCGCCATAGATAAGAATTGACAAAACACTCTCCTCCTTGTGTGCTATCATTCTCCAAACTTTCGATACGATGTCTCGAGCGGTTTAGGAGATATGAGAGATGTTGCTGGTATTTCATTCTCGCGGGCGTGAGATCGGAAGTTACCTCGCTACATAGGCTCCATTTTCTCGAGGTCGGAGGCAGATAGAGACCTCCTCCCAAGTCTAAAGAAAAGTTCAACATGTTATCTAAATTTCATACGCAGCAACACACGGTGTAATGTACACCAAACGCAAAAGCGTAGCGGCCCCTATTTTTCATTGCAAATTTTCGAATTTTGCGTAGCGTCTTACTAAAATGTGTACATCACAATAAGAACGGTTATTAGCGAGATTATGGGCACTTCGCCACGCAGCTGTCATACAACGCTACAAGTAAGGCAAAAATCAAATATTTTCAGTGAATAGTTTCTGTAAAATCGTTTGAGAAAGATAACAGGTTGCGCGCGCTTCGGTTCTGTCAGCGCAGAGCGTCGCCAGTCGGCGCGTGCGAAATATGGTGTACGCGTCGCAAATATGCGTTGGACCCGCACGACTTGCGCGGAAGGTGCGTTTCGCGCTGTGGTGTCGTGTCACGCCACACGTGCTATACGCGTCTCAATTTGCGCCTAGCCAAGAACGAACCGCTGTGACGGTTTGCTCCGATTCGTTTTGATGTCAATACGGAAGGTATGCAACCCTGTAGCCATCTTTGTACTGCGGATGGACGACCTGAGCCTGATGACATTCCTGCGCATGTGCTACGTTCTATCACACAGCACCTGTACACATCCTGCTGTGGATCTTATGTGGTCTGCCAGTGTAGTAATGTTGACAGCAGTGCGACGTGTATCGGTACACAGATGCGAAAATGACCGACTTGATGTCTGCATATGGCAAAGCGTATAGCAGTGGGAGAGCTGCTGCAAGACTGTGAGCGGAACGTTTGAACGTTTTCCACGTTCGCTGCCATCGATAGACGCTTCAGAGAAACCGTAAAGTTACCAGTCTACTGTTTGCCCTCTGCCAGGTGCCGAAACGTGACGCGGGTCGCCCACGTTCGGCTCGAATACCACAGTTGGAGGAGGGTATGGCGTGTTGTCTATGAATATCGACTGTATCCATACCATCTTCAGAAAGTACACGAAATTACGGAACGAGTACTACCCGCCACGGGTAGAGTTATGGACGTGGTATTTACAACAATGGTTACACCAGCCGCAAACCCCGAGCTTGGTGCTATTCACGGAAGAATGCACGTTCACCAGAGAAGGCATATTAAATTTGCACACCATGCATGTTTGGGCGGACGAAAATCCGCGTATGCAGGTGGTTCAAAATCACAAACACTTGGTCGGTATGAACATCTCAGCCGGGACAGTTCGTGACCATATCATTGGGCTATATCTACTGCCAAACAAAGTAGCAGGACCGATCTACCTCACATTCATTAAAGATATTTTGCTTACCCTGTCGGATGTAGTACCACTAAATGTTCGGATGGATATGTGGCTGCAACACGACGGAGCTCTAGCAAATTTTGATATGGATGTGTGGAATCAACTCAGCTCACTATCCCAATTGATGGACTGGTAGAGGTGGACCAGTTCCGTGGCCAGCACAGTCGCCAGATGTGACACCTCTCGACTGTTTTCTGTGGGAAAGTATGAAGTGTATGGTGTATGGCACATTTTTAACTTCAGCCGAGGATCGTATTGCTCGAGTCCACGGAGCGACTGAAATACTTCAAAGACAACCGCACGTATTGGTTCATGTGCAAAAGGCTCAGTATCGCCGAAGTAGGATCTGTATTGACGTTGGAAGTACTCAGTTCGAAGCCCGTTTATAATGTAGATAGATGATGATGATGATGATCATGATTTGGATTGTGGGGGGGCGCTCAACTGCGCGGTTATCAGTGCCCGTACAAATTCCTAACCTTTGTTCAGTCCCATCTCGCCACTTGCTTGAATGATGATGAAATGATGAGGACAACACAAACACCCAGTGATCTCGAGGCAGCTGAAAATCCCTGACCGCGCCGGGAATCGAACCGCGAGACCACGACATGCAGATAATGTAGACAGTGCGATGTGCCGCTCATGTTGGGTTTATTGACGTAATGTGGAACGCGCTCCCTTCTCAGACTTCAACTCTGTCTAGCGCCCAAGCTGTGCGTTTCCGGATATGGGTTCCTTCTTGAAAACCGATCAGCGTGCCTTCTCGCACAACATACCAAGCGTTGATTTTTGACACCCTTTTTACAATGTATCTTTAGATTATAGCATCTGATGTATGTCTACACATGGTAACTCTATCGGATCTCGATGTAAATTCGTAACGAGGGGTTGTAGCAAAGGCAAATAAAACGTATAAAATTATAACTGTCAATGTCTTTACTTTCATATCAGACATTTCCAATTCTTGGGTTAGAGGATCATTTCAAGTCGCTTCAAATTTCCATAGTGTAATACCAGTAATGTTATAGTATTTAAGATGATTTGTGTTGTGCCTTTACGTACAATGATATGCCTAGAGTTAAACTGTTTTGTTTCTATTTTTTCTTTTTATTTATTTTTTCTTTTTGGTTTCTTTTGCTGTATTCTGGAGTATGAGATAGATCTGTGTTGCAGATGTGCGATATTGATTCCGTGTAACCAATTGTTACAGGGACGACCTCAGTTTTCTCTTGCCACACGATCTCTGTTTAATATCTAGCTAGGGGGCGCAATGGTTAAGACACTTGACTCGCGTTTGGGAGCATCTGGCTTCGAATACCTCCCTGCCAACTTGATTTAGCTTTTCCGTGGTTCTTCTAGATCAGGGCTTAACAACTCGCCGGTTTTGAGTGAGTACTCGCGTCTGCTCAGGCACGTGCTCGCGAGCAGGGTCAAGGTCGCGGAGTAGGGAGGGAGGGGAGGGAGGGGAAATGCGCGCGCACGTTTGAATGTGATCTCGCGTTCTTACAAGGGAACCTCCCCATCGCACCCCCCTCAGATTTAGTTATAAGTTGGCACAGTGGATAGGCCTTGAAAAACTGAACACAGATCAATCGAGAAAACAGGAAGAAGTTGTGTGGAACTACGAAAAAAATTAATAAAATATACAAACTGAGTAGTCCATGCGCAACATAAGCAACATCAAGGAGAACGTGAGCACAGGAGCGCAGTGGTCCCGTGGTTATCGTCAGTAGCTGTGGCACGGGAGGTCCTTGGTTCAAGTCTTCCCTCGACTGAAAATTTTACTTTCTTTATTTTTGCAAAGTTATGATCTTCCGTTCGTTCATTGACGTCTCTGTTCACTGTAATAAGTTTAGTGTCTGTGTTTTACGACCGCACCGCAAAATCGTGCGATTAGTAGACGAAAGGACGTGCCTCTCCAATGGGAACCGAAAACATTTGATCGCAAGGTCATAGGTCCACCGATTCCTCCACAGGAAAACACGTCCGATGTATTCTATACGAGACTGGTGACGGCATGTGCGTCACATGACAGGAATATGTTGTCGGCCCACCTAACTTGTACACTTAGCGAATGGGTAATAAGATTCTTCTACCTTGCCCGATTTAGGTTTTCTTGTGGATGTGATAATCACTCCCAAAAAAGTGATGAAAACATAAGAGTTTGTCACATAAACTGAAAGTAAAAAATTAAATTTTTCACTTGAGGGAAGACTTGAACCTAGGTCCTCTCGTTTCGCAGTTGCTCTCGATAACCACGGGACCACGCCGCTCCTTAACTCCCATTGTCCTTGTTGTTGCCTATCTTCGAATGGACTACTCAGTTTGTATATTTTATTAATTTCTTTCATAGTTCCACACAACGTCTTCCTGTTTTCTCGATTGATCTGTGTTCAGTTTTTCAAGGGCTATCCACTGTGCCAACTTATAACTAAATCTGAGGTGGGTGTGATGGGGAGGTTCCCTTGTTAGCAGATTTAACTAGCCATCTGAATGCTTTGAACATTTTACTACAAGGTAAAGATTTGCTAATTACTCATTTCCTAGATCGAATACGAGCTTTTAAAATGAAATTGACACTTTGGGTGAGTCAGCTGGAAACAGGAAACCTAGCTCATTTTCCTAAATTATCATCCATGCAAGATGTTCACAAAGACTGTGAACGTTATTCACATAGTTTAGTTGATCAGCGCTTTCAGGATCTGACAGCACTAGACAGTGATTTTGATCTATTCTCTCCATATTCAGCGAATATTTAAGAGATTCGTCCTGAGCTGCAGCAAGAAATTATTGATCTGCAGTGTGACAGAGAATACAGTGACAAATTTCAGGATAGATTTCCTCGTTTGCACAAACTGGTGGCTACAATAATATCAATGTTCGGTTCCACGTATGTTTGTGAACAACTGTTCTCTGCAATGAAATGTAACAAGACGCGCCTGAGAAACGCATTGTCTGATCGAAATTTAAACTGCACGCTGCGCCTAAAATGCACAAGAACAATTACTCCGAACATAGACGCAATTGTAAAGGGCAAAAAGTACAAGATAACCGAGAATCCCACACTTCAGTGACACCTTTTATTCTGTAACAGTTCACAAATTAATGCGAATGTAGAGGCATACACTAAGCTAATAAAATTATGTGGCACGTGTACATTCTCCTTTGTTTCATTTGTCGCAGTAATAATTCGTGAGTGGTATTCCTGCAGGTGGCCGCGGATTTACATTGACTGGCGGCAGCTGTTGTGTGCCCCACGTGACTTTCCCCACTCTCCGCTCTGGTCCGGTAGTGGGGGTAGCGTGCTCGCGCTGCTCCGTGCTCGCGCCTTGCTGCTCACAGCTTGCTCCGCGAGCATGTATGTTGTGAAGCCCTGTTCTAGATCGTTTAACTTGAAAGGTGCGATGGCTTTTTTGAGGTGACAGCCGATTAATTCTCTCTTACCTCTATCCAAACTCACGCTCAGTCTCTAACGACCATTTCACCGGCTTGATTTTCCCTTCTACGTTCACTTCCCTGTATTTCTATTTCACCTGAGTCGCTTGAACACTGATGAGCTTATCACATGAGGCGCACACATCGTAAAGTCAAGCGCTGGCACGCCAGTCGGGAATGATAGAGCAGAGAGAGCTGTAACAAGACGTCAGCCAATTGCACGCTGACCGACTCCTCTCCAGGACGACACCGCGAAAGCAGCGGCCTCTATGTGAAGATAACGTAAGCGACGCGCCCGATTGGCCGCGGCCCATTCGAAGAGAGGCTTCGAGACTAGCGACCTGAATAGAAGTGTCAGGTTCATTATCTCGCTCGCACGTTCTATGTAGCTCAAACTTAGAACTGTTGTACTGAAGAAACTCGATTATTTAGCCTGTAGTCCTTTGCTTGCGACACAGCTGTATAATATTCAAAGTTCGGTATTGTCATTTACTTTTTTGTAATAAAACTCATTGTTGTTGTCTAGACATACGAGAAAGCAGGTTTCCTAGACACCTCAAAAAATGGTTCAAATGGCTCTGAGCACTATGGAACTCAACTTCTGAGGTCATTAGTCCCCTAGAACGTAGAACTAGTTAAACCTAACTAATCTAAGGACATCACACACATCCATGCCCATGGCAGGATTCGAACCTGCGACCGTATCGGTCTCGCGGTTCCAGACCTCAGGGCCTAGAACCGCACGGCCACTTCAGCTGGCTAGACACCTCACATTCGACGGATAGGCAGGAGTTAACAGTGTGTATGTCAGTTTTCGAATACAGTGTTATGCCCATCTGTTGTTAATGCTGTAGGCGTGTGGTATTCAGATGTCACTACATGTTTGTGACCACACCATATTGCTCCGATGCAGGTAGTCATTCTTTGCCTAAAGTGAGTTACCACAGACGTCTGCGACGAGAGCAAGAGGGGATGGTCCGCTGAAACAGTAGAAAACAAATAAATCGCAGGTACTAATGGAATCCCAGTTCGGTTTTACAAACGGTAATCTACGGCATAGGCCCCTTACTTAGCTTTCATTTATCGCAAGTCTCTCGCCCAGCTTGAAGTCCCAGGCGACCTGAAAATAGCGCAGATGACTCCTATGTTTTAGAAAGGTAAAAGAACGGACCCGCAAAATTAGAGACCAATATCCCAAACATCTGTTTACTACAGAATCCTTGAATATATTCTAAATTCGAATATAATAAATTTTCGAGAGACCCAGAAGCTTATGACCATGAATTAGCACGGTTTTAGAAGGCAACGTTCGTGCGAAACTCAGACTGCCCTTCTCTCACATGGTATACCATAATATACTGCAAACTATGGATGAAGGGCAACAGACAGCTTCCATATTTCTAGATTTCCGGAGAGCATTTGACACGGTGGCACATTGCAGACTTTTAAGGAAGGCGTGAGCATATGAAATAGGTTCCAAGATATGTGACTGACTGGAAGACTTCCTAAGTAACAGAACCCACTATGTTGTCCTCGACGGCGAATGTTCATCAGAGACAGGGGTATCGTCAGGAGTGTCCCAGGGGAAGGGTCATAGGACCGTTATTATTTTCTGTATACATAAACGATCTGGCGGACAGGGTGGGCAGATGTCTGCGGTTGTTAGCTGATAGTGTTGTGACATACAGGAAGGCGCTGAAGTTGAGTGACTAAAAGAGGATACAAGATGGGTTAGACGAAATTTCTACTTGGTGTTATGAATGGCAGCTAGCTCAGAAAATAGAAAAAAATGTAAGTTAATGCGGATGAATAGGAAAAACAAACCCATAATGTTTGGTAAAGCATTAGTAGTGTACTGCTTGACATCGTTACGTAGTTTAAATATTTGGGTGTAATGGTGCAAAGCTGTATGAAATGGAACGAGCATGCGAGGATAGTGGTAAGGAATGACAGTGGTCGGCTTCGGTTAATTGGTACAATTTTAGGAATGTGTGAGTGCTCTGTAAAGAAGATCGCATATGGGACACTAGTGCGACCAATTCTTGAGAATTGCTGGAGTGTTTGGGATCCGTACCAGATGGGATCAAAGAAAGACATCGAAGTAATTCAAAGGCGGGTAGCTAGATTAGTTACCGGTAGGTTTGAAAAACACGCAAGTGTTACGGAGATGCTTTGCGAACTCAAATAGGAATACCTGGAGGGGAGGCGGTTCTTTTCGAGGAACGCTGTAGAGAAAATATAGAGAAAAGGAATGGTTCAAATGGCTCTGAGCAAAATTCGAACTTTGCAGCAAAATAAAATGGAGAAATGATAGAAATTATGTAGAATTTTGCGCTCTTAGCAAGCACAGTGAAGCTTCAAATAAAATATTTCCACACCTACTTATTAAAATATACGCAGCTCGCTTATTGACAACACTTAAATCCCCGTTACCCGTTGCACTACAGTCGTCTTGGTGAGGTTGCACTGCAACCAGAAAATCGAACAAAATATATAGGTTACAGGTTCCGGATGTTCGGTGTCGGTTTATGGGGTATGGGTCACGAGTTCTGGCTTATGGGGTTGATTGTTTAACTGGTCCCAATAAGCAAATTGCGTGTATTTTGATAAGTAATACAGACAATTTAGATCTGTAAATATTTAATCTGAAGCCTCATTGTAGTTGCAAAGTATGCGAAATCTTACACACTTCGAGAAATAATGAAATTTTATGTTGCTGCAAAGTTAGAATTTTCGTCTTTCGATAAACAATCTGCATGTGGATGTGTGTTTTTGTACTCGATAAATAATTTTATCAAATTGTTTACCCTTGAAATATCGACTCTGTCTGGTTCCACAGTCTTCTTTGGAGATGTTTCATCTCTGTCATCGTCTTTGGTTGTGATGTGTCTAAACATAAAAGCAGTTCTCATTGTGTCTTTTCTGCAGTGTCCTGTGGATGGATCAGGATCAGAGCTGACGTTATTTTCCAGTTCTGAAATGGGTCGTCCAACTCGTAGTCATGAAGCCTGAGAACACAAGTTGGAAATACTTGCAGATAAATTAACTCGGTGGGAAAAGGACGAGGAACTCTGAGGCCGGCCGCGGTGGTCTAGCGGTTCTAGGCGCTCAGTCCGGAGCCGCTCGACTGCTACGGTCGCAGGTTCGAATCCTGCCTCGGGCATGGATGTGTGTTATGTCCTTAGGTTAGTTAGGTTTAAGTAGTTCTAAGTTCTATGGGACTGATGACCATAGATGTTAAGTCCCATAGTGCTCAGAGCCATTTGAGGAACTCTGAGGCTGACCAACTATGTATGATAAGAACAGTCCTGCATGTACCCTGTGCAGCTAAGTGCATCGTCCTTTATTGCCTGTGATCATTCCTGCCCAACAATGTATCTGTAATGAGATTTTCACTCTGCAGCGGAGTGTGCGCTGATATGAAACTTCCTGGCAGATTAAAACTGTGTGCCCGACCGAGACTCGAACTCGGGACCTTTGCCTTTCGCGGGCAAGTGCTCTACCAACTGAGCTACCGAAGCACGACTCACGCCCGGTACTCACAGCTTTACTTCTGCCAGTACCTCGTCTCCTACCTTCCAAACTTTACAGAAGCTCTCCTGCGAAACATGCAGAACTAGCACTCCTGAAAGAAAGGATATGCGGAGACATGGCTTAGCCACAGCCTGGGGGATGTTTCCAGAATGAGATTTTCACTCTGCAGCGGAGTGTGCGCTGATATGAAACTTCCTGGCAGATTAAAACTGTGTGCCCGACCGAGACTCGAACTCGGGACCTTTGCCTTTCGCGGGCAAGTGCTCTACCAACTGAGCTACCGAAGCACGACTCACGCCCGGTACTCACAGCTTTACTTCTGCCAGTACCTCGTCTCCTACCTTCCAAACTTTACAGAAGCTCTCCTGCGAAACATGCAGAACTAGCACTCCTGAAAGAAAGGATATTGCGGAGACATGGCTTAGCCACAGCTTGGGGGATGTTTCCAGAATGAGATTTTCACTCTGCAGCAGGAGAGCTTCTGTAAAGTTTGGAAGGTAGGAGACGAGGTACTGGCAGAAGTAAAGCTGTGAGTACCGGGCGTGAGTCGTGCTTCGGTAGCTCAGTTGGTAGAGCACTTGCCCGCGAAAGGCAAAGGTCCCGAGTTCGAGTCTCGGTCGGGCACACAGTTTTAATCTGCCAGGAAGTTTCAATGTATCTGTACCTTAGCACTTGTCAAGCAGAGTATGTCCCGCCCCAGGGGCGTAGTAACGCAGGTAAAACACCTGAGACAGACCTGAGTTTGAAATCTCCAGCATCGCCGGCGGCGCTGTTACAAAGGCTCGCAGGAAGCGCTTCCCGCGCCATCACTTGCTGTCTTCCTGACTCCTGTTCCTTCCAGAAGCTTCCGTACCACTGGTCGTGTAGCCCACTGTACCCTGACTATAGAAGCACAGTTTCTCCTGCTTCCTAACGTCCCTGCTGACATTATGCTACTCTTTTTAGCGACACACATTGTTCATCGTTAGAACTCGGGCTACTTGCTCTTACAGCTTTCCCCGAATCATTTGCGACATTTCCCTCACCGAAGGAAAGTTTTGTATTCTGTACCCTTAGAAACTGCAAAATTTTTCTGTGAGCTATGTTAGTATGTACCTCGAATTCGTTTCTTTATTTATATTTTCCCATACATTTTTCTTTTATAAGCAGTTATCTCTCTTCATTTACACATATATATTTCACTACACAGATTTATTTTCTCAATTCATCATGAATCTTAAGACTCACATTTTTCCTATAGGCACTATTAATCCTCTCTCTTCCAGTATGTACTACACAGAATTTGAATAACATATATTCTTTTACAAATCTTATATCTTCAGAAAGCGGTAATAATTCTTCATCCTGAATTGCACGATTTCCTTACAGTGTATACATTTGACAAATCGACTCGTTTACCATACTCACTTCTTAATCTATTACTTATCAAGGGCAACATGCAATAGCATTTTATCATAAACACATTACGAATACACATTTTATAGTACCTATATTTGGTTAGAGCAATTCTTTTATTATAAAACACGTCATGATCTCCATTTCTTTTAATCCAAACATTTGTACCCATCAGCTCTTACCATCAACACATCATGTACTTTTCCTTGGTTGGTTGGTTGTTTTGGGGAAGGAGACCAGACAGCGTGGTCATCGGTCTCATCGGATTAGGGAAGGATGGGGAAGGAAGTCGGCCGTGCCCTTTCAGAGGAACCATCCCGGCATTTGCCTGGAGTGATTTAGGGAAATCACGGAAAACCTTAATATGGATGGCCGGACGCGGGATTGAACCGTCGTCCTCCCGAATGCGATACTTTTCCTTGCCAAGGAAGCACAACAGTACCATTTTGGCTATACTCTCATTACGATTGCAACTATACATTTCCGTTTTGTTGCTACTTTAACTCTTTAGATTAACTTTTATCTGTTCTTGACAATAGCATGAAGGTCTGCCTTCTCTCTACATCTTCCACATTTTTGTAGGTACAACGCTTCTTTCATGCGTTATATTACCACTATCTCTAGCCTCATATCTAAAGGGCATACTCTCAAATACAGTTTCTTCATTTTCTCCTAAGCCTCTTTGAGCAGGCTGGGATATGACGAATTCTTTACTGGGATACTGATTTACCATCTTACTCTTCACACACATTTTCTTGCAACAGTTGTCACCCATGCTTCTACACCTGAACAGAAAGACAATCTGTACAACATTTACAGTATCGACAAATACATAAAATCAGTATCACAGTTGCACTACGTGACGCCACATAGCTCCAAATGGGTATACTACTTAATGAAAAACAACTAAAAGCAGTCCTTTGTTGATACAAACTTTTGTTGTCCAACTTATTACCTAATAAGTTTTTGATGTTGTTGAGCAACAGTCATAGAGTAATTTTTAAATGAACACACCACCATCTGCCTGTACTGTTGTTTATTTAATTAATTTAATTACGACCCAGGTTTCGTCTTTTTATCACTTTCAAGTGATTGAGTTTATGCCATTAACATATGTTGCAGGCCAATTTTGAGCTTGATGTCTTGCAATATATGTCAATGACATAAACTCAGTCACTTGAAAATGGCATAATAGAACGAAACGTGGGTTGTAATTAAATAAACAACAATACAGTCAAATGGCGGTGTGTTCATTAAGAAATTTACTACCTGTTGCGTTTAAATATTTTGTCTTGCCACAGGCTTAACAGGAAATACAAAGGAAGTTTCTTTTTTCTGGATTAACAATACAACACACTGTATTAACATTCAAGTTCGAAATTACATCGTTATTCGTTAATTTCTAATAATACACTCCTGGAAATTGAAATAAGAACACTGTGAATTCATTGTCCCAGGAAGGGGAAACTTTATTGACACATTCCTGGGGTCAGATACATCACATGATCACACTGACAGAACCACAAGCACATACACACAGGCAACAGAGCATGCACAATGTCGGCACTAGTACAGTGTATATCCACCTTTCGCAGCAATGCAGGCTGCTATTCTCCCATGGAGACGATCGTAGAGATGCTGGATGTAGTCCTGTGGAACGGCTTGCCATGCCATTTCCACCCGGCGCCTCAGTTGGACCAGCGTTCGTGCTGGACGTGCAGACCGCGTGAGACGACGCTTCATCCAGTCCCAAACATGCTCAATGGGGGACAGATCCGGAGATCTTGCTGGCCAGGGTAGTTGACTTACACCTTCTAAAACGCGTTGGGTGGCACGGGATACATGCGGACGTGCATTGTCCTGTTGGAACAGCAAGTTCCCTTGCCGGTCTAGGAATGGTAGAACGATGGGTTCGATGACGGTTTGGATGTACCGTGCACTATTCAGTGTCCCCTCGACGATCACCAGTGGTGTACGGCCAGTGTAGGAGATCGCTCCCCACACCATGATGCCGGGTGTTGGCCCTGTGTGCCTCGGTCGTATGCAGTCGTGATTGTGGCGTTCACCTGCACGGCGCCAAACACGCATACGACCATCATTGGCACCAAGGCAGAAGCGACTCTCATCGCTGAAGACGACACGTCTCCATTCGTCCCTCCATTCACGCCTGTCGCGACACCACTGGAGGCGGGCTGCACGATGTTGGGGCGTGAGTGGAACACGGCCTAACGGTGTGCGGGACCGTAGCCCAGCTTCATGGAGACGGTTGCGAATGGTCCTCGCCGATACCCCAGGAGCAACAGTGTCCCTAATTTGCTGGGAAGTGGCGGTGCGGTCCCCTACGGCACTGCGTAGGATCCTACGGTCTTGGCGTGCATCCCTGCGTCGCTGCGGTCCGGTCCCAGGTCGACGGGCACGTGCACCTCCCGCTGACCACTGGCGATAACATCGATGTACTGTGGAGACCTCACGCCCCACGTGTTGAGCAATTCGGCGGTACGTCCACCCGGCCTCCCGCATGCCCACTATACGCCCTCGCTCAAAGTCCGTCAACTGCACATACGGTTCACGTCCACGCTGTCGCGGCATGCTACCAGTGTTAAAGACTGCGGGAGCTCCGTATGCCACGGCAAACTGGCTGACACTGACGGCGGAGGTGCACAAATGCTGCGCAGCTAGCGCCATTCGACGGCCAACACCGCGGTTCCTGGTGTGTCCGCTGTGCCGTGCGTGTGATCATTGCTTGTACAGCCCTCTCGCAGTGTCCGGAGCAAGTATGGTGGATCTGACACACCGGTGTCAATGTGTTCTTTTTTCCATTTCCAGGAATGTATGTTCTGATTGTATCACTATTTAAGCACAATATCCCATAAATTTACCCAGAAATTTCAATTTCCTTGTACCACGAACAACTACATCGATGGGTTCATTATCACAGCGTAACACTGTAACGCCTTACTCTTAAAATGCTATAAATAACAAATCATTATCCCTTATCTTTGTATAAACACTTTCATTTTATGCTATGTATTTTCAGTACAATCTTTAGGTATTTTTGTAACAGATTGTAACATCTTTGCTTCACACATCAACAAAGAACAAACGTCTTCTTACACAGAGTGTGACTTTGATCTACTTTTTGCATAATAACTGATCCTTATTCAGCTGTACGTACTGTCTTTTAGCATCATGTGTTAACAGTACTTTCTTCTCTGGGCCGGTATATGAATGATTTCATCATTAATTTCATCATTCATTTCATCATTTCATCATGTGTATATGTACATACGGTTTTCTTTGCCTCTAATTCAGCATAAAGTGGCCAAATTTTATGCATATCGAATACGCTGCTGTCTAAAAGCAGTGAGGCCATGGTAGGTCGCTGCACACACAAGGCAACTAATTCCCGTAAATTCCGGGTAGAGTGGCGATGAGCTTTGACGCCACGTTCAATCACATCCAATTAGTGTTCGATCGGGTTCATGTTTGGTTTTTCGTGGGGCCAGTACATCAATTGGAACTCGCCATTGTGTTCTTCGAACCACTCCATCACACTTCTGGCCTTGTGACATGGCACATTACCTTGTTGAAAAATGCCACTGCCGTCGGGAAACATAATCGTCATGGAGAAGTGTACGTGGTCTACAACCAGTCTAAAATACTCCTTGGTCGTCATGGCACCTTGCATGACCTCCACTGGACCCATGGATGCCCACGTGAATATGCCCCTGAGCGTAATAGAGCTGCCACCAGCTTGTCTCAGTCTCGCAGGGCAGGTGCCAAGAAGCTGTTTCCCGGGAAGAAAATGGATTCGCTCGCTCCCGTCGGCATAATGAAGAAGATATCGGGATTCATCAGACCACGCAACGCTCTGCCACTGCACCAAAATCTGGTGCCGATAATCACGTGCCCATTTCCGTCTTAGTTTCCGATGTCGTGGTGTTAACATTGGCACATGCATGCATCGTCGGCTGTGGAGGCCCATCGTTAGGAGTTTTCAGTGCACTTGTACTCTGTCTAGCATTAAAGTCTGATGTTAGTTGCGCCATAGTTCGCCACCTGTCCTGTTCTACCAGTCTGCCCAGCCTACGACGATCGACATCCGTAATGAGCGGCGGCCGCCCAATCCCACGACGTCTTGACATGGTTTGACGTTGTTTCGCCGCGTATTGAAGGCACTCACCGCAGCACTCCTCGAACACCAGACAGGTCGTGCAATTTCCGAAATGCTCGTACCATGCCTCCGGGCCATCACAATCTGCCCTCGGTCAAACTCAGATAGGTCGCGCGCCTTCTCCATCCTATACACGGACAGCATGCTGACTGATACGGCATGCACAGTGCGTGGTTCTGACTAGCAGTCATTCCTCGCTAGGTGTCCTCGCTCGGGCGTGGGTGTGTGTGTTGTCCTTAGCGTAACTTAGATTAAGTAGTTTTTAAGCCCAGGGACCGATGACCTCTGCAGTCCGGTCCCGTTGGAACTCACCACTAATTTCCAAATTTTTCTCGCCAGGTGACGCTGCTGTCCCCTTGACGGGTTTGTATCTATTGTAGGTCGGTGGTCCTAATGTTCTGGCTGATCAGTGTATTTGACTAATCGCACAGGATTAATTATGTCGGTAGTAAAACACTTTTCCGCGCATTTAAATCTACTGTAATTAGCAAATCATATTCCTGTTTAGGGTCATTAATGATATATGTTAGCTGAACTAGCTGCTCATTAATGGTTGTCAACGTGACAGCTATCTGTAGCCTTCTACCAATGCTATTCTCGAATTGGAACATATGCTGACGTAGCGTTTTCATTCCTTGTATAATAATCTCTTCGTTTCTTGCTGTGGAACGTACAGCCTGGTTAAAGCTCGTTAACCTGGGTCTTACTATTGTGACTTGTCCCTTGTTAACCTTAACAGATGTTTTTGATTTCCCTTTAGCACATCGATTTGTGCTTTATAATAACATGCGTCATCTTCATCTAGAGTTCCAGATGATATTTTACTGATTATTCGAACAAAATTCATTGCCCCACGTTTCTTTTAAACTATCCTTTTAGAGAGAGGTAATTGTCCAGTGCCGGCCGTGGTGGCCGAGCGGTTTTAGGTGCTTCAGTCTGGTACCGCGCGACCGCTACGGCCGCAGGTTCGAATCCTGTCTCGGGCATGGATGTGTGTGGTGTCCTTAGGTTAGTTAGGTTTAAGTAGTTCTAAGTTCTAGGGGACTGATGACAACAGATGTTAAGTCCCATAGTGCTCAGAGCCGTTTGAACCCTCTGCAGTTAAATGCCACGAGAAGCTACACTGCTTTACAATTGCTAAGGAACGGCCGACAGTTGCTGAGGAACAACCGCCATTTGCTACGGTGCAACCGACAAATGCCACGGAAAACTCGACCGATGATAGTAAATGGAAATGTAAAGGGCAGGACATGTTAACTGCAGCGAAACCTGTCCATCGAATCTGTTTGCGCATTAGGCACATCGTGCAGCACTGTTTTTGATTGAGATTTTTGTGGAACCGATTAGTGCGACATTCAGTGTGGGTCGGCAACATGTCTGCAAGCCGTAAGTTGAGTGATAACCATCGTGGACGAGCAGTTGGACGGCTCACATCTGGTCAAAGTGTCACTGCGATGCCCAGAGTAATGGGTGTCTCAAAAAATGTGATTTCACGATTAAGAAAAAAGCTGCTTGATGTGGAAATCCTGTGCGAAAGCATGCCGGTGGTCGTAAAAGGACCACCATAACGCAAGAAGATCGATATGTAGCCCAAATGGCAAAAAGGAACAGACATCTCATTCCTAGGTAGATCGCTGTAGATCTTGAACTGCTACCGATACACGTGTGTCTGCCAGAACCATTTCGTGGAGATTTAATCAAGTTGGTGTGTATGCTATCGCGAGGTCTGTTACTACACAGCGATATTACTGGGAGATTACGCTGGGTCATGTCCGACTGTTTAGGGGTGCGGTAGGTTCTGACTTTCGGATTATGGACGACAGTGGCCGCTCACACTGCACCGCTGAGGTGTAGGACATACTGGAAAGTGAAGATACTAAAGTATGGAATGGCCTGCGTACTCTCTGGACCTAAACACTATAGACCACGCCGGGACGCTCTTGGCAGACGTGTTTGTCAAAGAACACCCCCTTTACGAACCATGCAAGAAGTGAAAGTCACTTTGAGAGAGGAGTGGGAAAATATCCCCCCAAAGACTCCACAAAAGTCTGGTAGCCAGCATGAATAACAGGTGCAGAATGTGCATTAATACCCGATGAAGGCATATACCTTACTGAGAGTCCAGTCGACCTTTATGTTAGGAGTCTGATCTGTGTCAAACCTGAACGTTATTTATGTCTGTTACCCTGCTTACCCATGAGGTGAAATCTGTACAATTTTTTGTTATAAACATACGACTGCGCCCCTGTTACGTATGTACTATCTTTTATGTCGTCCGTCATGCCTGTAATTATTCCTGCCCAAGAATGCATCTGTTTCTTAGCACTTGTCAAGCAGTCCCTGAGGCAGAGTAACGCAGGTCCAGCGTATGAGGTAGGCTGAGCCCAGAATCACCAGCAGGGCTGGTGGCGCTGCTTATAAATCCTTACATGACACGACTCCCTCGCGATCATTAGCTGTCTTCCTGATCTCTGTTCCTTCCAGAAGCTTCTCTACAACCGATCACGTAGCCCTCACTAACCTGACAACAAAATCACAGTCTCCCCTGATTCCTAACGTCCCTGCTGATGTTAGATTACTCTTTCACCTACACACTATGTGTAATGTTATAACTCTAGCTACTCACAGCTACTACCTCATGTGACTCATTCCCGACAGATGTCTATTACGAAAAAATGTGCAGTTTAAATGCCACATTACTATAAAATCGTCGATGTTGGTGGTGTTAGTAGTTGATAATTGGAAGTATAAACTATAACCATTTAGGGTGCTTTGTCAGCGTATTTCCATTTTGTAAGCATTACAACTTTCGTCGAAAGTCTCAGTCATTTATAATAAAAGCCATAACTGTCAGTCACGAGCATGGATTATACTTTCTAGTGTATAGTATGATGCACTGTTTTTCCCTCCTAAATTCATGCTTGAGAACCGATTAGATGAGGAAATACGTAATTTTAGTGTATTGTGATTTACATCAAGAGTAGGCCTAATTAGTTGCATTCTTCCAGAACTCAGACTGCCGACTTGTTTGTGTGCTTACCTGCTAAACGTAGTTCCTCAACTAATATGTACGTTCTGCAGTTAGAAGCCTGGTCAGATTACTTTCACAACATCGATCTCTTAGATCTAACTCATAATGGTTCAAATTGCTCTGAGCACTATGGGACTTAACAGCTGTGGTCATCAGTCCCCTAGAACTTAGAACTACTTAAACCTAACTAACCGAAGGACAACACACACATCCATGCCCGAGGCAGGATTCGAACCTGCGACCGCAGTGGTCCCGCGGTTCCAGACTGAAGCGCCTAGAACCGCTCTGCCACCCCGGCCTGCTCTTATAATGTCAACAGTTAGTTTATCATGTTGTTGTAACTATTTACGCACGGAAGTAACACTGGAGTACTTACTTCAGACTTCGGAATCACGTTTATGATACCAGTTTGACAGAAACATAGCATTTCTTTGAGTTATTGATTCAGTGTTGCAGACTTAGAAAGAATATTGCGACGTTTGACAAGCATTATAGATGGGGTAAGTAATTAACTAGAGGCTATATTGCGTCTAGCCCTACGGTACACGTGTCTAACTTTGAATGTATACCAGCGCAGCCATCTGTTGATGAAGACGAACAGTAGGAGTATAAAAACAGCAGTTGATTATATTTCGTGTTTTTGTAGTTTTGCGGAATAGTGCTTAAAGTGTAACTCATGTTTGACAACTGTATATTACTAATGCGTTAATTACATTGAATACGCAAATGATGGTTTTTAACTATTAATGACGAATATGTCCTATATGCTTTCTAATATTACACAGCGAATGATATGTAGCTTCCAATGAAATTTCACGATGCAATTGGTGAGCCAGTCCATAAACGATGTTTACGGTCAGTATGAAAAACATAGTTGAAAATATTTTCGTCATTTTATGCGATTCAGGTACTTCATTTAGTGCCTGACGTACATTTTATAAATAATTCTGATCGTTCGGATACTTTCGAGCACATCCCAGGTGGGACTTCATTTTAATTGGCTGTTTTGTTTTTATTTTAATGATGGCTACAGTACCAGCCTCATTGTAGGAAAGGAGAGGGAGGTACGAAAGTTTGGGAATTCCTAATGATTATGTCTTCGAAATGTCATTGGTCTAAGTCACGTGATGTAAATAGGGTGAAGCAGTACAAAATTGCTATGGCTTTCTTGGCCAGTAGTTGAAAAAAGCATCTTGCCTTCTGTCTCAGGTTCTTCGACAGAGGTACGTTTTACAATTTCTCCCCTCACGATGGCTCCCCCATCAACAGTGGAGGGTGAAGCTTTGACAATGTCAGCCACTCGTGCTGGCGAAACGTCAGAAAAACCGTCGAACAACCACCAGCCGAAGAACCCGAAACAGAAGCATACTGGCAATTTGTCAGAGTGGGGCAGGACATGAAGTGTAAACTAAGTGAGCTAGATAGTACTTTACCTTACTACTAACAACCTTGGTGAGGGTTAGCCTTTCTCTACATTTTCGGATGCTTTCAAATCCGAAGTGGAAAAGAGACAGACCAAGCAGCCCATAGTGAAACACCGTAACAACTGGTGGTCATCCACCAATTAGTCAGCGCTCGTATAGTGTACCGTCGGCTGAGCCATGCTTAATTTTGGAGGTAGTGAAGAAGATTTACCAAGATTACCTCACTGAACCTTTATGAAGTCCTTGTTCCTCTCCTGTGGTCCTTTTGAAGAACGAGTTTGGCACATGGTGTTTCTGAGTCAACTACCAACGACTTCAAAAAATCACGAAGAATGACGTCTACCCATTGCTGTACATTGATGACGCCATAGATTGCTTCAAAGGAGCAAAATATTTTTCAACTATGGACAAGCAGTCAGACAACTGGAAAATCGATAATCACGATGCTGACCGGGAAAGGAGTACCTACGTAACATATGATGCCCTGTTTAAGTTCGAAGTTATGGGGTTTGGACTACGTAATTCCCCGACCTCCTTTAAACATATGATGGCTAACTTGCTTTGACACCTTAAATGGATGACGTGTCTTTGATATCTGGATGACACTGTGCTTTCGTCTAAGGCATTTGAAGATCATGTAAGGCACCTGACAGCCGTGCTGAAGTATGTTAAGACTGCAGACCTCTGCTTGAAACCGAAAGAGTGCCTCTTCACCACTCAAAAAATACAAATCTTGGAACACCAACTTAATGATCATGGAATCCGTCCCGATCCAGAGGAAACAAGAGCAGTAACAGATTTTCTGACTCTTCTACATGTTTGTATGTTTGTGACGTGCAACGTTTTCTGGAAATCTGGTCATGCTACTGGCGATTGATAAAGTCTGGATGAACTACTGTGTAACCGAGAAATACTGGCTTACTGTTGTTTGAACCATCAAGTTTTGGCCGTATTTATTTGGCATACGATTTACCATTGTGACGAATCACCATTCTCTGTATTTGCTGACTAGCGTTAAGTATCAGTTGGGTCGACTCGCGAGATAGACACTGATGCTTCGGAACACGATGTCGCAGAGGTATATAAAAACGGACGAAAACTCAAGGACGCCGATTGCTTTTCAAGCAATCCTTTGGGGAAACGTAGCAAAGTGAATGAAACTGCTGCTGAACGGAGGGAAGATACAGCACTGCTGAAAACCATAGAAGCTTTGAAGGAGAAGGAACCGGCAAGAGGAGAATTGCAGTTAATAAAATGATCATTTTGTAGGGGGAACTATGATCCATTGGGGCGGAACTCGTTGCGCATCATCCCATCTCATCTACGGCCCGCTATCCTGAAGTATTTGTACTCTGTTCCAGCATCTGGTGATATTGTATTCATGAAGAGTCTAAAGAGAATCAGCTGAAGATCTCACCGACCAAATCTCTACCGATTCGTTAGACACTGTGAGCCACTGTAAATGATGCCAACGATGGACGTACGTGCTTAAATTATCTGCAAGGCAAATGGTACTAAACCCGCATGCAACAGCACCATTCCACGAAACAGGAATCGACGCCTTGGTGAGATTCCCGAAGTCGCCAGATGGGACTCGATGGGTAATTTTCTGCACTACCTCACTCGCTGTGCTGTCGCAAAGATGTGCCGACTGCTGAAGCCCCGGAAATTCCAAAGCTGCTCATATGAGACGTTATTTTGAAGAACGCAGCACCCCCTGTGATTATCTCTGATCATGTGAAAGTTCTCCAGTCGAGACTAGCATCAAAGATAACTTCACTTTGCAATGTCAGGCACAGGACGACAAATGCTTGCCATCCACAGATGAGCTGCCCCACAGAATGCTTTAATAAGATGTTTGCAGACATGCTCTCGATGTACAATGATGTCGAAGTGATTGGGATACAATATTGCCCATAGTGACATTTATATACAACGCAGGGATGCAAGACACTAAGTCTTCAGACTGTTCTTTCATTTCCACGGTCGCAAGGCCGAAAATACAATGGATACAGTGTTTCTGTTTCAGGTGGATGACACTCAGAATGGCTACGTGAAACACTTCATTGCCAGGACTGAAAAAGCAAGACTGTTGGTTGACGCATAGTCGCTGGATGCCTAGAAGAAGCACTGAGAATGCTGTAGCTCCAAGCACTGGCTAGTGAGACACAGCCTGGGAGACTACACACGGATTTTTAGGCCTGTATGGAAGACGAAACTATTTGGAAAATTACTAAAACGCTCCTTTGGGCGGTATTGCATCCTTTGTTGCTGGTCGGATGTCACACACGAAGTCGAAGATTATGACCCTTCATAAAGAAGTAGTTAAAACGCAGAGGCACTCCCTGTGTCTTCTATATAAAGCCCTACCATACTCCTGTGACTCAGATCAATGATGGGGGCATCTCGTCTAAGGAAACTGAACTCCTCTTCGAAGATCACGAAGCTTTGAATGAATGGGCTGCCTTCGATGCTCATCATAGTGAAAATCATGTAATAACATGACCTAAACACGAGAATCCTCTAGTGCTGCCATACAGAGGGTAACTGAAAAGATTTCGATCTAGGGATATTGTAGTCGGCTCCTATGAGAACGCTATAAAAACGGGTCGCTATTAGTGCAGGAAAGGGAGCAATGCCCATAGTTTTGCTGCACGACAGTGGGGTACTAGTTAGCATCGCTGGTTGACATGCTGCAGGACGCCAGCAGATATTTGTTATTTAGTATTTATCATTTGTAGAAGGTTCTGGATATTTCTTATGTTTGTAATGTTTGCATATTCTGGAATATTCAATGTCTTTATAAATAGTAGCACCCTCCGTCTGGAGGTAGTTCTGTCTGTACACTGTTGACCTAATAAACATGTTTTTATTGCTGACTTGTATTTCATTCGCGACTCTGCTTTCGGATTTGGACTTGATGAATGTTACAATATGACAATACTACACAAGTTGAAAATACTTGAGTATTTTAAATACACCCACTGCGCAAAATTCTTGACACCAACTTGAACATGGTCCCTCGTCCATACATGAGTTGTTAAAGATATTTATGGTTGTATGAAGCGGATCATACTACGCCGTCACAACATCTGTATCTTACAACTTGCTTTGCAGATAGCCATCCCATATCTATGAACGGCACCCTACTACCCCGCTGAGAATTTTCAACTTTTATATAATTACTCGCAGTCTCTTATCAGCTGATAAGCCAACATTAACACATATCAAACCACAGTAATTGAGTTTATACGTAGTGGGAAACAGCATTCCGAAACTAGCTAGCTATATGGCTAACTTGTGAGTCGTATACAGGGTGTTCCAGGAGGAATGGTCAATATTCACGGATGTGAGAGGAATGCTCATTTAAAGCAAAAAACTTCATACGGTCATACGCCGTATTCTGGTTGGTTTCCGACATAGAACACGTTTTATACACATTTTATGTACTAGTAGAGTGTACGTATGTGTCATATACAGCCAACATCGTCAACCTTTTATTCTAGCCCATACTACTTCGTTGCTTCAAACCTCTTTGCTGGGGATGTCTTGACGCCAGTTCGCCGTGGATGACTATGATAGATCCGTGTAGTAGTGGTAGTAGTGGTGGTGGTGGTGGTGGTGGTGGTGGTGGATGTTTTGTTTATAATGACGATGACGATGATGGTGAAATGAGTGTGTGAAACTTGCTTGTCAGATCGCCGAAATTAACGCTCCCATGCTTTGTCTTATCAACATCCAACGTCTTGCATGTCTTCTCTCCATTAGACACTGCTGAAAGATTTGCAATTTAAAACAGGAATTTGATTTATAATCTGGTGATGAGACACTTAATACTGCTCGCTTCTCACCTTCCCCTCCACATACTGGTGATCAAAATTTCTTTCGACGCCACCAGGACTAAAACTGACTGCCTGCAAGTCGAGCGGAGGTCGCTGTATCGAATATGAGGTACTGAAGTCACAGAAAACTCTAATTCTATATGACTGGACTGGTATTTTCACTCGGCTTCGTGATTGTATCCATCACTTTCACCACAGCGATATCTAGCCAGTTTCACCATGTCCCTGCATAAAAGCATTTTACACGTCGAGATTAGACAGTCTTACGATTCACTGAATTAGCTGTTTGCCAGCGTCATGTTAGTTCAGATACCGGTAACAACTAAAGCACTCTACGGCCTTTGTTGTACACTCAACTTTTTCTGTTTAACGAGTAACGTCTTTCCATGAACCATTTATAAATGAAATTGCATCTAAAGACTAGGTGAAAGCGAATGTTAAGTCGACGTGCTAAATTTGTCAGCCATTAGGCTTCTCTGTGATGGACGCGGGGAGCCGGTGAAAGAATTTTGGCTGCCAACTTGAGTTCTATTGTAAGATTACGGGGCAATGTTCTCAGCTACACCACTTAACTCTTGGCTTTCTGTGACCGAGAGAAAGGTTATGTATATCATATTTTATAGTATAGGCTCGAGGCAGATATTTGGTGTTGTGTGTATATTAAACCGTTCTTATGGGGAAATGTATTTTATTTTGTTTCTTAATTCTGCGTAATTTAGTTGCCTGTACCTTTTTGTACAGATTACCTGGGTTTTAGAAATTAATTGTTGTTTGCTTCACACAAGTAGGCTTGCAGAGTTAGTTCTCCCTTTCTTATTTCATGTGGCTCATGCGAACTTAACAGGAGTAGTTGTATTTGTAAGATTGTTATTCGTTTCGGGCATTTTGCAGGCTTTGTGTTGTGCCTGGGACAATAAAATTTAGGGCCATATATGATGATTTTAAGGTTTATTGTTACTACTAGTATACTGTTATTACCATCTTTGATTTCACAGTAGAGTTTACATTTTTGGATACAGCCAAGTCTACTCCACGTTACTTTCAGCTTCCTCAGAAGCAGGCCTGGTGACTTTATAATGTTAGAGTACTGTCAGCAACAGTTGGGCGACTCTGAACAGTACACTAGTTTGTATGTCACAGTTCTTACTACATCCTAGGATTCCAGGCAGAGCAGTCTCCAGGTTTCATGAAACTGATCTCAGGACACCAATGACGACAGTCGACTGACTTCGGTGCTCACGTTTCTATCTAAAATTTCATTGCAACCGCCTTACCATTAATGTCCTCATCACAGGGGACTGGGACATCGATTACGAAGCATGATGTTATCTGGATGACGTACATCAGTGTCAGACACGTTAGCTGCAGCCGTTCAATCGGTATATATTTATTAATCGAACAGGATAGTGTTACTTATAATTGTGATCGCTTTAAATGTGTGGTACCAATTTTTGGAGCGATGTGGTAGTGCTAGAACTTTTTGTATTGGTCAGTGAGAGTATTAGTATACCTTATTTTGCATCTTGAGATATTCATTCCGAATACAGACAGCTATTGACCATATAAACAGTTATACATGGTTTGTACTTCCGGTTGGTATTCCTTTCTCTCTACGCTGCTGCATATCGTGCTAGTGAATTTATTAATGAATTGCAATGTGTCATAGGTGCGTTAATTGAGATGATTTGTAGTTTAATGAATCCTTAGAGAGCTCGAATGCCATATAAAAGTTTATCGTCCGGGCCAAGTTTTCATCTTTAGTTATTGTGCTTACTTCAACGATTTTTCCAAGCTCAGTTTATAGTGAGTTGGGTGCATTCAACATTTGCTTTTGTGCCCTATTTTGCATGCGACATATCTGCAAGCAATTTGTAGTCTAACAATCTTCCTCCATCATTATCTGCACTTCTGGGTATGTTTGTTACAACTTTACTGTTTCTTCTAAAACACACACTTTTTAAATTTGTATGTTATCAAATACCAAGGTGCATTATTGTAAACAATTTAGCTGTTTAAACAACTGACAGCCTACCATGGTCTTGGAAATAAACACAAAACATCGGTAAAGAATGTACTAATCTGGTGCTTGGGTGTGTTAAAAAAAATTACATCGTACAGATAATAACTAAGGGTTGCTATGCCTCCACGCATATTCAATTGTTGCAGAAATTGTTTTTCAGTCACGCTGTACCACGAGGTGTAGCAGTAGGATATCACAGTAATATACATTTTTGTTATAAAAACGGTCACAGAAACGCCGCAGTCACTGGCTGACAATGTGTCGCAGAGGAGAATGAAGTAAAACTGAGCGAAGTGCTGGCCACAAACGACTCCTGTGATTCCCAACCAAGGGCAAGCCAATATCACGAGAGGTCATGTGACCACAGTCTAGATCCGACACAACCGCAGTGTGGGGGGGGGGGGAGGGAGATACGACTTTCTATTAGTGCCAGCTATAAGCCATAACATCCGAGCGAATTTAACGCTATCTCAGCGATATTCACTGGGATCGAAAGTAATCTGACACCTACTAAGAGTGCTTGCTACCACTATTGTAGTGATTGGAGATCTCCCTCGTGGTAGTAGTCAGGTGCAATTTATCAGGTGTTTGGTAAGATATTTACAGTTCTTAGCTGGAGTCAACACAACCAAATACCAAACAAAATGATTTTTAAAGCGGAATTTTCCGTGGTCATTCAGGAAAGAGGTCTCAAATTAGTCTTGTCCGATATTCGTTTAACATGTGTGTGTTAATAGCAGCCTGCTGCATAAAGTTTGTGCCAGGCGGTGCAACTGTCTACATCGAAAATCAGATGTGCAGTACCTAGATATCACTTTAAGATTCGTGGTTTAATTTCTCCTTGTGGTGATTTCGCGAGGCATGTGTCATAGGAGGAAACATACACGTTGCCAGTCCCGTACTCCCCCGTGAAGTATATACCACAGGAGTCGCGCCGACTAAACGACTACGTTAGTGTCATCCGTCTTCGAATTTTCTATTGACCTAAACTGGTAAGAGCTCCAGACTAACAATTAAAATTTAATAATCAGTCTAGTTTATTTCTACGGGAGTTACAAATTCCAAAAATTATGTAATAGTACAGCCTGGTATTTCTTCTCCCTACGTATGTGCAGTGTATTTCCTTTATTTACACCCAGTCTCTCTCTGTGCCAACGTCGATCTCTACTGGCACTGCTGTCGCCCACTTCCGGACAACCACGTCATATGGGACCAGTTTTTGCTTATTACGACACTCAAAATGCACCACCAAAGCACCTACACATGGAGGACATTTAGCGGAATATATGTGTTAAAGCACCACTTATACTGCAGCCTTACGTGGTACATCGGTATATACTGCAAACTATAATATCAATTTTCGCCGTGTTTTTTAATATAATTGCAATTATTGACCGAGACGCAAAGTGTTTTGATGGCTTCTTAGAGAATCACACTCTTGCCTAATCCATACTTGCGCTTCCTATACTACTACTACTACTACTACTACTACTGGTGGTGGTGGTGGTGGTGGTGGTGGTGATGGTGATGTTCATGTACACACACATGCCATAATGCTCTCCCCCTCCAGATGATGACAGTTTGGACTGTGCCAAAAGTCCCGCAAATAGTGTTATTTTAAAAAATGGTGTGATATACGGCATTCACAAAGTCTTCAGTTTTAATGAATCATGTGTTAATAACGATAACACAGGGGAAGAAGAACTGATAGCTCTCCAGGGCAATGATCAAAATACTCGTTGCTGCTACAACTCTGACTATACACCGATTATCATAGCTGATCTGCTCTTTTGCCAGTACTAGTTTTTGTTGGTCGCGGGCCGGTGTGGCCGTGCGGTTCTAGGCGCTTCAGTCTGGAACCGCGTGACCGTTACGGTCGCAGGTTCGAATCCTGCCTCGGGCATGGATGTGTGTGATGTCCTTAGGTTAGTTGGGTTTAAGTAGTTCTAAGTTCTAGGGGACTGATGACCACAGATGTTAAGTCCCATAGTGCTCAGAGCCATTTTTGTTGATCGATCATGATAGTCATTTTCACCATATACTCCAGTTTTAGTACGCTCGCCATTTACAGATTTCTTTTGCATGCACATAACACATTAACTGTACTTAAAAGGTTAAGTTCTTTAGTATGAAGTGGTTTAAATGTGAGAGAGACATTGTTTCTTTTTCTGAAGACTTGTGGAATGACACTTTTTGGTAACCAGTAATAATTCGATAATACGTATGTGTGATGGTGTTGTGAAAAATATGTCTTCAAGCGATACATCCTGCAAACCAACAATCTATGTGAGACATTTTCTAGTTCAATATTTGTTTAATCATCTATTTGCCACATTTTTAGTTTAGTATTTGTTTAATTGTATGTATTAACAGAGACATTTAGAAAACACAAAGCCAGTACTCAGTACTGTACAAAGCAAGTGGTCCCATATAATTTGTCTGTCACCACCATCGCATATCTCACACAGAGGTAAGAGATGCACATGCAGACAGTTGCTGTTCCTTTCCTGAATTCTGGTACAGGGCAGAAAAGCACCGAAATATGTACCAGACACCTTCAGCCATGTACGACGATCTATGGCGTATGTGTATACTAAAAAGTGGACTTAATCCTTCGAGGTATGAATAGCTTAACAATAATACACACACACACTCACAACTGTGAGATATGCAAAGATTTAGCATATTGTTCATTTCTCCCCCGTACTATTTGAGAATGTAACGACGGGATTTGTAGCCATTCACGTGCAACACTAAAGTTGACCTGATAGTTCTTCAAACATACATAGATATTTGACAGATGAGGCTAGCGTTTATATTGAGATGTGAGATGGTTAATACCCACAAATTCACCATACATTGTGTGATATAACATATAACCAGTGTCTGTGCTTCAGTCACATAGAAAGAAAGATTGTCTGTTAAAAAGAAAAAAAACACTCTTTGTTGGCCATGAGTTTTAGTTTTTGGAGGAAGTAACATACTACCACCCTTTTTTTTTCGGCGGCAAAACTCCAGGTGAGACATACGACGCCTCTCTTGTAGCTGTCGACACTGCAGTCTCTTTAGCATCTCGATTCGACTGTACTACTGCATGCGTGCTATACTTCATTGCATATGTATTCAATGACTTGTTGACTTTTTTCACTCATCCAGGCATCTTATTCTGTCATATGGACCTTTTGCAATTTAGGTAGGTTGTTCCCATGTATTTTTTATGGTAACGACAGTTTCACTCAATAGTGTAGTAGTTGCAGTATTGGTAGAGCAGTACCTGATTTCTTTCCGTATGCACGCTACATCCAGTGTCAACTACAAGGCTGTCTCTCTCTCTCTCTCTTTCTCTCTCTCTCTCTCTCTCTCTCTCTCTCTCTCTGCAACTCTCTACAGTCTGAAACTTCCTGGCAGTTTAAAACTGTGTGCCGGACCGAGACTCGAAATCGGGACCTTTGCCTTTCGCGGGCAAATGCTCTACAGTCTACTGGCACTACTTCTTCTTATATACATCTGACCTTAGTGTGTATTACTATAAAAGTAGTGTGTATTTCACGAACTGGATTAAAAGAAAACCATTCCCACTGTATTGTTTACCACCATCTATCCCTCTCCCTTGCTTACAGTTCATTTCTAGGTTTCTCTCACAACAGACTCTATATACAGAAAATGAAAGAAGAAATTGCGCCACTTCCCACCTTGAACTGACATGTTTCAACTGACCATTTGGACATGTAGACAGCAACAGGCGTATGTGTATATAAACCTATCAGTCCAGACAGGCAACTAGTTAGCCGTCAAAGAGATGTTGCCGCTCACCAATACTTAACATCTGACCATCAACGGGTCTGACCACGTTAATGTCAGTATAGTACCGGAGAGTAACTTCAGTGATATAGTATAATCTGAAAATGTAAGACGAGGTGCGTGGTGAAGGTCATTCAAATAGTATGGGAACAGCTGTGGAGTTATCTAGTATGTATCGAGGATTAGTTAACAATCAGGTGCACCTCTATCTATCTCGGCAGCCTTGTCTTTGTGGTGTTTTTATTCTCTTTGTCGTAAAATTAGTCTGCGTTTGTTCTTTATTATTCATAAGTTTCTTAACGTTAGTAATTAAGAGCTAGGTTCCCATACTCGTTCCTGAAGTATAGGCTTGGCAGTTCCAGCGTGAACGTTTCTTAAACGTCTATTCTGTTTAGGATTGCCATAATTTCTGTCTGACAAACCGGGAAAAATGTCTCAAACTGATTAAAAATGGACGTAATTTGGGAAGCAGAGACCGGGTCACTTCTTTTAAGCTTAAAAGAAGTGAAAGATGCAAGAAAGTTGCCCATTCTAGTCGGGAGATTGCGACCTACTGCAGCGAGCCGCTCAATGTAGGAGAGGAGTGGCTCACACACACAGTTCCTCTGACCAGGCACTCAAATAACAGCTGCCCATCAGTCAGTGATTCACACTTGTGTGGGAAGGGAAAGAAGTAGCTTCTGTCGCATATTAGTTTGACAGTGTCGGCCGCAAACACTGACTTCACAATTGCTTTTGATTTTGTCTACTCAACATCACATTTTTTCTGCTTCGAAATCATTAAAAAGTTCGGGATTTATTCCAGAAGCAGTCCTCCGATTTCAGAGACATACGATTTTTAACTGTATGATAACACATTCCTAATTCCGCTGCTTTTACAAATTTTCCCTGTTTAAGTGAATTTGAAACAAAATACACTGACGGAAAAAATCGCAGCACCAATAAGGAGTCGTGCGAGATAAACGGAAGTTAGTAGGCATGTTTCAGCATCTGAAAAATGATCTCTGTTCAAATTTGGTATCCCACCGCTGTTTGGAGCTTCTCCAGACACGTCTTCGGTCGTCATCTGGGCTCAGTTCGAAGCGGGAGTCATCACTGAAGATAGTTCTCCTTCAGTCACTTCGATTCCAGGCCGAAGAAGTGCCTGGAGACGCCCCGGGCAGAGGAGGTATGTCAACCTGACTGTCGCCCGCCATATGGTCCGACCTCCAGCACAGCGGTACGTCGATGATATTCTACGCCCCGTTTTGTTGCCCTTCATGGCGAGCCATCCTACGTTTGGATTTAAGCAAGACAATGCCTGCCAGCACACAGTGAGAGTTTCTACTGCTTTTCTTCGTGCTTGCCACACCCTACCTTAGGCAGCGGGGTCGTCAGATCTCTCCCCAAATTGGAACGTTTGCAGCAATATGGGAAGGGCCCTCCAACCTGGTTTTGACGATCTAACGCCCCATTTGGACAGAAATTGGCACGATAGCCCTCAGGAGGACATCCAGTAACTCTCAATTAATACCAATCTTAATAATTGCTTGCACAGGGGCCAAAGGTAGAGCAACGCGTTATTGATTTGCTCAAATGGTTCAAATGGCTCTGAGCACTATGGGACTTAACGTCTATGATCATCAGTCCCCTAGAACTTAGAACTACTTAAACCTAACTAACCTAAGGACATCACACAACACCCAGTCATCACGAGGCAGAGAAAATCCCTGACCCCGCCGGGAATCGAACCCCGGAATTGATTTGCTCAATTCGTGAGGCTCTTTCTCTTGAATGCATCATCCAATATTTCTGAACTTGTAACATTTGTT
Organism: Schistocerca piceifrons; assembly: GCF_021461385.2. Taxonomy (NCBI): domain Eukaryota; kingdom Metazoa; phylum Arthropoda; class Insecta; order Orthoptera; family Acrididae; genus Schistocerca; species Schistocerca piceifrons. The sequence continues at coordinate 500,906,091 of NC_060149.1, read as the reverse complement.
TTGTTGTGCATGTACATCACATCTAGGGATTTCCGTCCTATTCGGAGAATTCCTTCGTGATGCGTCATTTTTCCCTAGAGTGTATTTAAGTAGCTTCTGCCAGTTTCGTTTGTGATTTTATCAATATGATCCACCATCAGTTCTACGAAATGTTGTAGTTTCCTGGATTTTTCTTTATTTGCGTTGATTAAGGCAAGCAGTTTGTAAGATTGCACGATATATTTATAGATTTAAGAGTTTAAAGTCATGGTCTTGTAGATATACACTCCTGGAAATGGAAAAAAGAACACATTGACACCGGTGTGTCAGACCCACCATACTTGCTCCGGACACTGCGAGAGGGCTGTACAAGCAATGATCACACGCACGGCACAGCGGACACACCAGGAACCGCGGTGTTGGCCGTCGAATGGCGCTAGCTGCGCAGCATTTGTGCACCGCCGCCGTCAGTGTCAGCCAGTTTGCCGTGGCATACGGAGCTCCATCGCAGTCTTTAACACTGGTAGCATGCCGCGACAGCGTGGACGTGAACCGTATGTGCAGTTGACGGACTTTGAGCGAGGGCGTATAGTGGGCATGCGGGAGGCCGGGTGGACGTACCGCCGAATTGCTCCACACGTGGGTTGTGAGGTCTCCACAGTACACCGATGTTGTCGCCAGTGGTCGGCGGAAGGTGCACGTGCCCGTCGACCTGGGACCGGACCGCAGCGACGCACGGATGCACGCCAAGACCGTAGGATCCTACGCAGTGCCGTAGGGGACCGCACCGCCACTTCCCAACAAATTAGGGACACTGTTGCTCCTGGGGTATCGGCGAGGACCATTCGCAACCGTCTCCATGAAGCTGGGCTACGGTCCCGCACACCGTTAGGCCGTTTTCCGCTCACGCCCCAACATCGTGCAGCCCGCCTCCAGTGGTGTCGCGACAGGCGTGAATGGAGGGACGAATGGAGACGTGTCGTCTTCAGCGATGAGAGTCGCTTCTGCCTTGGTGCCAATGATGGTCGTATGCGTGTTTGGCGCCGTGCAGGTGAGCGCCACAATCAGGACTGCATACGACCGAGGCACACAGGGCAACACCCGGCATCATAGTGTGGGGAGCGATCTCCTACACTGGCCGTACACCACTGGTGATCGTCGAGGGGACACTGAATAGTGCACGGTACATCCAAACCGTCATCGAACCCATCGTTCTACCATTCCTAGACCGGCAAGGGAACTTGCTGTTCCAACAGGACAATGCACGTCCGCATGTATCCCGTGCCACCCAACGTGCTCTAGAAGGTGTAAGTCAACCACCCTGGCCAGCAAGATCTCCGGATCTGTCCCCCATTGAGCATGTTTGGGACTGGATGAAGCGTCGTCTCACGCGGTCTGCACGTCCAGCACGAACGCTGGTCCAACTGAGGCGCCGGGTGGAAATGGCATGGCAAGCCGTTCCACAGGACTACATCCAGCATCTCTACGATCGTCTCCATGGGAGAATAGCAGCCTGCATTGCTGCGAAAGGTGGATATACACTGTACTAGTGCCGACATTGTGCATGCTCTGTTGCCTGTGTCTATGTGCCTGTGGTTCTGTCAGTGTGATAATGTGATGTATCTGACCCCAGGAATGTGTCAATAAAGTTTCCCCTTCCTGGGACAATGAATTCACGGTGTTCTTATTTCAATTTCCAGGAGTGTAGAATAAAAGTTAGTGAGAAGTACAGTATTTTTTCTGCTTGTGTAGTCGGCCATTCCAAGACAGTAAATGTTTCTCCTAAGCCTTGTACTAGCATTGATTCCTTTTAAAATATTTACAATTTCCAGCATGTGTTCTGTTTTCTTTGATGAATGTAGTTTTTTGTACTATCCGGTTAGGCTGTTTTAGTCTTTAAAGATTTGTTTCATCACTGTAAATGGACGATTTCTAGCTGGCAACGTGATATTATTATTATTATTATTATTATTATTATTATCATCATCATCATCATTGTTCATATTTATGGCTTCTTCCGTCACTTCTTGATTATTTAAGGTTGAAAAAGCAGCGTTTTTGTTATACTGATATTTGTTTATTTCGAACCGGTTTCCAGCTTATTGGGCTATCGTCATACATCAGCTCACTAGCGTCCATAAGAGACACTAGTGTGTAGAAAGCCAAACATTAGGAAGAAAGATGCTTTCAACACACAAAATCCATGAGGATAGTATCAAACACAGTACATAGCGAAAACGTACTATATTAAAGTATGCAAGCCGTATTTACATGATACTAATGGTTATGAGAAAAAGGAGGTGAGGTACAAGGTGGTTGTAATCACACATTCGCTACTTAAGGGGGCACACGTGAAAAACGAGTGATCGCAGGGCAATGAAACCTTGTGAAAACATTTCCAAGGACATGCGAAAGAGAGATAATGAAGAAATGACTGAAAGAAACACAATTTTATTTCCACATGAGAAAGTAGCAGTCTTTAATTGCGTACCATGTCTCCGTTCCAGGTTACAAACGCTGCTCAGTGTGACGATCATCTGCATCCACGACAGCCTAGATATCATTTCATAAATATTCTCAGCTCTTTTCGAATGGTGACTCACGGAATGTTCAGCTGTCGTGACACAGCTCGTGCACTGCTTGAAGATCGCACATTGCGTCCAGAATTCTTAGCCATGACAACAGTAACCGCTTCAACAATTTGTGACACAATTAGCCGTCGGCGTCTCCCAGGAGCAATTCAAGTCGCCAGTTTATTCGAACTTCCGAATCATGTTTTTCAACCCTGGTACAGAAAGAGGATCTCTTCATATTCCTTTAATGCGTCACTACTCGCGAAGAGCAGCATCACTGTCGCTATTGTTTTGCCAAAATAGCTTATGAGTGAAGCACTGCTTACCTCCTCTAGATCCATACTGCCTGTATGCTACTGTAATGCACACTAATGCTTGTCTTTCAACTCAGATCGTGGCACTAACACTACTAACAACAAAATCCTACAGCGCCCAGTCGGAACATCATTTCCATAAAATTGAGTACCCATGTACAGTTTTCCGTCTACATTGGATCAAGTAGCAAAATTACAGCCACCCAGTATATAACAATTGTGCTGTGGTGAAAGTTTGTGGATATGAATGTGATCATTGAGATTGAGGTCTTAGAGTGTAATTCGTTGACTCGATCATGTGAAGCTTAAGAGTGCGGATGTATTCAGCTTTGGCTGATGAATTCAGAACCACGTGGGGGTTTTGAGGTAAATATTTATATACCCCTAGTGCTTCTGATACTTTTTTTCCTTTGTTAGCCGTATGTAGTACGTCTACGCAGACTTTGTTTGTATGACCTTGCTTCAAAAAAATGGTTCAAATGGCTCTAAGCACTATCTGACTTAACATGTGAGGTCATCAGTCCTCTAGACTTAGAACTACTTAACGCTAACTAACCTAAGGACATCACACACATCCATGCCCGAGGCAGGATTCGAACCTGCGATCGTAGCAGCCCCGCGGCTCCGGACAGAAGCGCCTAGGGCCGCTCGCCCACAGCGGCCGGCTGACCTAGCTTCAGCGGATGTTGAGCAGAAGTGGTGTTTGGCTTATTTAATCTCCAGTTACGTTCATTATCAGTCAGTCTTGCCACTATAGCCCTGTCTGGTAAACAAATACACATTTTGTTACAGCCAATGCAACTGATTTTGTAAACACCACGATTACTTAATAAATCTGATTTATCCTTGCTGTCTAATAAGATGTAAGCTGTGTTGTCGCTTGTATAATACGAAATTTTGAGAGTTTTGGATAATTTGCTAGATGACGTTCTTAAGCACAAGATAGAATAGCACTTGAATTTGGTTGTGACAGTTGCTGCAGAGGTAGCGTAAACGCAGGGGAAGTAGCGCAAGATGTTTCTTCTTTGTCTGTTGTGTGGAACGTTTTCAAATAAGTAAGAGATATAGCTGTTGCTAAATGCAATAAGTTTGTGTCTAGTTCTGTTTTGAAATACTGTTTTGAAATGGCTATGGATGCTAGACGATTCACCATGGAACGTAAGGCAGTGCTTTTGTGTGTTGTTCAGTTTATTGAACAAGACGGTATTACGGTATGTGTTGTTGTGGGCTCCTGTAAATACTGAAACAATGTGTGTTTGTGGTGATATCTATGTTAAGTTCCAAGAAGTTAATGGATACTCTATCAAGCTCCACTGTAAATTGTATGTTCTTGTGTTGTGAGCTTAAATGATCCAGAAATGTGTTGAGATGTCCGGTGGTACCAGTCCACAGACACAGTACATCGTCAGCATGTGGAAATCATTATTCGTATTACAATTGGGATGTTTTTTGTCTAGAAATATCTTTTCGATATGGTCCATGAAGAGTTCTGCTAAAAGAGAACTGCGAGGAGATGTCATTGCCAAGCCGGCTGAGTGCAGGCTTTTGATATTACGAGCGTGTTTTCAAACACCCCGCCTGTGGCCTGAGGATGACACGGCGGCCTGTCGGTACCTTTGGACCTTCATGGCCTGTTAGAACGGAGTTTACATTTTTTTTAGTAGAATAAACACACAGGTAGTTTGTTTTTCCACTTTATAATAATAATAATAGTAATAATAATAATAATGCACAACTGTGTATGTTATTAATGTAATGGCAAATGAGTCACTTGGAATTTATTTTGTTTTAATTTTTTAATTTTTTGAGATCTTTATTACCCATTCTCGAATGTTCATCTAGACGCCCTGTGTCACACGCATTAAAATAGTGAGGAAAAAATTAAAGTATCAAAATCGTGGCATGTCTCCGTGAAATTAGTGAGGCCATTATCGTGTGAGAAATTCTATAACTTATGAACACTAATCAGTTTTCCAGTTGGTGTGTAGTGATTTTGGCAAATCATCTACTAATTCGACTATGGTCGCACGATGAGGAATTGATCGCGGAATAAGAGTTAAGGGGATACGGAATCACCTATCCCCGCAATGTTAATATATGCCTACTATAGGGAACATTTTCTCACAAACTACTGGAGACAGAGAGGTAAAAATTTTACTGTATGTGCATTCATATGTTACAACAATACTGAAACAACAGTTTATTGTCAAAGTATTTTCTTACAGAGATATTGTACATTTATTTTTAAGTAAATTTTTTCCATTGCTTTTTACTAGACTATCACCCCTAAGTCTTTTGTAAATCAAGTAATTAAAAAATCGTTGTTTCAGTATGTAATAGGGACCTATGTCACTACGTCATAAAAATTTCAGACTTCTAGGTTGACCAGTACCTGAGATAATGTTCCTAGATGAAGTAAAAAGTAAACTTACGGGAAACGGAGAAAGAAGATTAAAACATTCCTGATCCGTAGCTAATACCCCCTTCACAGTCTTCATAATCATCTTCAAGTCTTCTTTTGGCACCCCTCTGCACCTGTCTTGCTTTTTTCACTAATGTCTTGATTATATTATCAGCATGCCTTAGTCTGTGCTGATCTAAAAAGAACATAGCGCGTACCGTACGGGAACCAACACACATACCCAACTTTTGAAGGACCTGGCATTTAGTTATATTTCCAAGATTGAAGGTTGCCACAGCATCATACACACCAAAATGTAGTGTATTAATTCCGACAAACACTGTTTTTGGGAGACGATGCCATATCACACTATTCAAGCACTCGTTGGGGTTCTGCGTTTTTCCGTGAAGACATTTCATCAGAAGACTTCTGTCAGCCAGATCTCTGAAAATGGGCTTTATTTCTGCCATGATGGCTGATGGTAGACTGTGGTGGTGAATGTATTTCTCTCCTGTTGTTAGTCCCCTATTGTATTTACACCAGCTGTTTTCACCTTTGGGGCACAAACCATGTTGTGGATGCTCATCCGTGGATGCGGTGTGGAAATATAAAGCCCATATAGCTCTCCTCATCTCTTCAAGATTGCCTGTATTTTGCCTGATTGCAAGGCCATAGCAGTTCTGAATGTGGTCTATTATGGAATCAGTCAATCTTCCTCTGCCATCCAAGGTTTTCCCATCATCTAGTTTTTTCCCTTTCATAACTGATTTTAACCTTCTCAGCCTGGCACCCATTCTCTTCTGCACATGTCCTATACATTCAAGTTTGCTTATATTTACACTGTTCCCATATGGTTTGCTTTCCAAAACTTCTTTGAATGCTTTAGAGTCGCCATCTCCCAGATATTTGACATAGCGAACATTATACCACTGTGAAGAGCGATGAAAAATTTTCTTCACCCCAGCAACCTCCATGCCACCACTACTACCATAATAATTAGCAATACAGTCATCACTGTGTTCATTTTTCAGCCTGCCTGTGCACCTACAGAATTTAGACATTATTGCAACATCAATAACCTTGCCAGTACCAACACTAGTTGCTGTTACAACACCATTGTTGGAGGTGTGGCCCCTTTTCTGCCACGTGCCATCAAACGCCACTGTGAGGTCACGACTGCCGTCATTTTCTTCCACTGCTTCTTCCACAGCAACCTGCATTGACTTCTGTGCTACATCTTCAACTGCAGATCCTAGTACATAATTGTAAGCTTCAAACTTTGAAGGTGCACTTGGAAGATTTAGAACACCACATAGCATATCACCAGCTGCTTTGCCCTTAACAATTGCTCGCAATCCATAAACTAACCTAATATTTACACTATAAAGTTCAGTTTTCTTGTATCCATTATTTACAGTTACTGAAACCGAACTTGGAAACTTACAGCTGTATTTACAAACACTGCATATTAAATTAAACTGGGCAGCCAGGCCAACATGGGATTCTACTTTCAGAGAAACGTTTCCATGACATTTTTTGCAGCACAAACTGTTTTCAAGAGCTTCACACAATATATTCGTATCAATGAGTTCAAAAACTTCATTCCCTCTATCAAGTAAATTATATTTCTCTTCCAAATCTCTTAGTTTTTTATGAGAAGCACTGTTTTCATTTGGTGTAAGTTCGTTCGGCAAATCAGTAATAAGTGGATTCACATTTTCCAACAGTGATGATGATGAACTGCTTTGCTTTGCTAATGAATCATTATTTCTTTTCTTTTGCCAGTTCACACGCTTTTTAAATACTTTTGCTTTAGCTCTACGCATTTTCACTGCGAAAAATGAAGCACTAAATACGAAATAACTCAACAACAACTACTTTCTTATATCACACTGTTTACAAAACAGTCCCGCCACAAAGTCAAAGAGTAACTTGAGGAAACCAGAGAGAAACATTTTCGGGCAACTAGTGTATAAATAGTCGCTGGAAACCGGGATATTTGAATTCAGTCACTTTAAAGGTACTGCCAAAAGTTCATGGTCAGCCACGAGAGACGTGTATAACTAAAGCGCAATACCCGATCTCACAAATATATAAAAATAAAATAGTTATAATTGTAGTAGAGCTATGTGTGATACGTCATTTTAAAGAGGAAACATGGCAGAATATAATACGCCAATAAAAAAAAATTCGATTTTTTAACCCAAAATCCGATTCCGTATCCCCTTAAAACAAGACGCAATGGAGTTATTGGAAGGGTTAAGAGGGAACAGTGTTCCCTCGGAAGCTCAGTACACCTCTATTCACAAAATCGTGAATGTGCCAAGATCACATCCTTCACATGGAAACGGACAGGACAGCGGCAAACGGCCTGCTTGATGACTGTGAAATCGTAGGTCGCATCAGAATCATCATTGCTGCTAGATAAGTAATAATGTGTCAAGCAATACAATTAGAAACTGGAGATGTGTTTATTAGCTCGGTGCAGCGACGTTTGGCGCAGATGCTGGTTAAGGCCAACAATGACGTACGTAATAACAACATACTATGTGAACGTGATCGAATGATGCGAGAATCCTGCAGTCTAGGAATGAACAAGAATGCTGGCTTAACCCATTCCTTATACAGCCGGCTCCCAGCCGGTCGCAGGTTTTGAGTCCGTTATTACATTACCGGCTGTGTGCCGAGCCGAGCAGCTATTACTTCTTCTTAGTGTTTCTTCTTCCCTGTTAATAGCTGGCAAGACATGTTAAATACCATTGGCAAGCTGAGAAATCGATCTGTTTAGTGGTGTATAATACACTCGATTTCTTTCGATATTTTGCGAGTTACAAGCAACCGTTTTGAGGTTTTGTTGGGTTTATCACCCCCCCCCCCCCCCCCCCCCCGCCTCCAAATACCATCAAGAAAATACTCTCCAGAAATTGTGCAGTGTGTAAAGCAAGGAAGAAGAAATCTGATACACGTTACGAATGAGAGAAATGTCTTGGGGCGTTGCACAAGTCTGCATTTTTTTGGGCATACCATACCGGCAGAAACTTCTGAAACAGTATTATCTTCATTCCTTACCACTTCATCAAACTGCTTAGGTCATCGGTCCCTAAGCTTACACACTATTTAATGTAACTTAAACTAACTTACGCTAAGGACGACACACACACACACACACACACACGCCCGAGGGAGGACTCGAACCTCCGACGGGGGAGCCACGAGGACCGTGACAAGACGCCTTAGACTGCGCGGCTACCCCCGCCGCGACCATGGGGAAGAATATTAGTAAGCCAATGGGTTAAGATCAGACAGTCTCATCATCTCTCTTTCACTGTCCGCAATGCAATTCAGGTAAGTTTCACATGGGCACAGCCAATTAAAACAATATTTTATTCCCCGCTACTATCTGTTCTAAACTATTGACGAGTAAAATATTGACATAGAATGTGCACTTGTAGACCCATTATGCAACAGCGCAGCTGAAGTCCACTTGTATCAATTTGACCAGACATTATGCTAACACTGAATAGTGTTAAAAATGTTCCGTCTAATCGCGACCAACTTGCCGCTCATCCACACACGTACCTCCATCAGCGACGACCGGATACACACTGATTCGCATCGTGAGTAACTCCTCTCCCTGAGTTCCAGTGGTAGGAATCGACGTACATGTTGCCGAAGACTTCACGTACCGTACCAAAGGTGGCTTTTCGTGATAGTTTCGGTGAAAGATTTGGCAAGTCGCTATGGAGTACATTCTCGCACGTGTTTCCAGACCCAGGTCACATATTTGTGTCAGGGTTTGGTAGTCCTTCTCACTAATAATGTAGCGTGCGAGATAACAAAAAAAGACATTGCAAACAAGCTGACAGCACTGACGTTGAGCGTTTGCCAGCACAGCTGTTCTGCGCGGCAGCATTCCAAGGAGATAGAATCTTGCCATGTTCCTCGTGGAGTTCGTCTCTTGTTACTTCAGACACCATGATCGATCGTACATGTGCACTGGAAAGTCACCTCGCTAGTTTTATTCACTGCGCTCATCGGCTAAAACGAGTCTCTATTCTTTCTCTCTAGTTTCTCTCTGTCATCGAGGACTTTGTGGAGTACTTTAGGACACTGATGTCATTACGTAGGGCTAGTGAAATTAGTTAAAATCTTTGTACTTCTGTCATGTCGCGTTCCCTTAGTTGAGTCTCCACGGTTATCTGTAAAGAACAGTGTAATTTTCATTGAAGCTGAACCAAAATAAATAAGGTTATAAAGTTACGAGGCGATACAACTTTCAATGGTATTTTTTTCTCCTTTTTTAAAAAATCGATACTTAAATCATTCTAAAGAAGTGATAGGCAGGAGTTGTAATTGGTTCGAATCCTGCCTCGGGCATGGATGTGTGTGACGGCCTTAGGTTAGTTATGTTTAATTAGTTCAAAGTTCTAGGCGACTGATGACCTCAGAAGTTAAGTCCCATAGTGCTCAGAGCCATTTGAACCATTTTTCTGGCTGTGTTGATGTAAGAGATCTGTCTGTAGTCCTCGGCAATTCCTTACATAGTAATAATGAATTATGATTTATTAGGTTTGTTACTCTACTTATGTTTGCGTCTATGAAAATTAGTGGACAGCAGTAATAAAAGCCTGTGACATGCAATAATTCTAACGCCGGAGGATTCCGGTTTCTCGTAGATGCATACGCAAAAATACTGTTATGTGATTGCCTTAGCTGCAGGAACAGCTCAGCGTGGTGTGGTCGTGCTGCTCTTCGATGGCATGCAGTGAACCCAAACACGGGGTGCACATCGAACAACTCTCCGTCAGGAAATCTATCGATACTGTTGTGTACCAGGTGAAGCTCTACTGGAAAACAAAACCGAGAGTAAACTGAGCAGTACTGATTGCTAGCGAGAAGGGCAAAGAGTACAATGGCAGTTACCGTTGTCAACAGTAAGTATCGTGAATGTTTGGAACAAGTTAGTTTCCAAACAAGGATGCATCATACTCCGTCGACGTTTGCACTGTTGTGTAGATAATTTCAGACAAATACAAAGATAAAAGGGAGTAAGATATCAAACAAAATGCAATTACTCTGTAACGAGCCACCAGAGACCACAGAAACTGTACCGAGCGAGGTGGCGCAGTGGTTAGACACTGGACTCGCATTCGGAAGGACGACGGTTCAATCCCGCGTCCGGCCATCCTGATTTAGGTTTTCCGTGATTTCCCTAAATCACTCCAGGCAAATGCCGGGATGGTTCCTCTGAAAGGGCACGGCTGACTTCCTTCCCCATCCTTCCCTAATCCGATGAGACCGATGACCACGCCGTCTGGTCTCCTTCCCCGAACCAACCAACAAACCAACCACAGAAACTGTCCCAGAACAAGACACAATTTTTTCGGTGGAGTGCGGCCTCGTCCTGTAGTTAGCATAAGTTGTGTGTGATTTAGGTTGCCGCTTATCACGTCGACTATCTGCCACATCTCCGGTTCTTTTCACCGAATACTCCAACTAACATGCCCATACGTCCATTTGAACTAGATGTCCATTAATGTTATTTTTATTCATCCTGCCATCTTTGACAATTTCACAAATATACGAAACATGGCATAGCTTATTAATAACTATTCAAAAGCTATTTAAAAAATTATTATTGAACATCACGCTATGAAAACAGTAAACATAATAAAGTTACAACGCAAAAAGTTGTTTCAAGAAAGCTTGTGTACTGAGCTGTATACTATTAATAGGAATCAACCCGATATTCACCTGAAATAATTTGGGAAAGTGATGGAGAACCCAGTTAAGAGGGGAATTAATTTCTAACCATTCTTAGTAGTAATTAGAGACAAAGCTTTAACGCACATAGTGGATGAGTGATGGAATCTCGGCATCCATCCGAGTGATTTGACAAAGCCAGGGAAAACTTCAGTCATGGTCCTGCGTAACAAGACAGTCCACTATATTAACAACTCTACTGCCTAGCTGGGTGGAGTTGGTTAACACACACGTTATTCGAGTCGTTACATTAAAATCTTTTTGTCACAGTCTCTGCCTCTGTAGCTGAATAGCACAGTTTATATAACATGGGTCGTGTTCATTGCACGTGAAAATGAATGCAAGCTTAAGACAATAAGGACGATTATTATAAAAAATTACTTATTACCGTAGAATAAACGAAAAAGACTGCGACAGCTTACACTGTGTGCAATGATAATAGACATTCCAACTTTAAGAGCTAAAATTTGATGGTGTTTCGTGTTTCGTGTCCAACGCAGTAACAAATGATTCGTGATTACATTCAGGACTAGTAAGTAGCCAATATTCCGTATCATCAGAAGTAATTCTTTACAATTTTAGAATTTCTCTGTGAGAAAGCTATTGTGTGTGCTTAATATACGTGAGATTAACAGAGAAAGAACCCGTCGATGTGGAGCTACCCATTAGCCCTCAAACAAAAGTCGATTTTATACACGCATTTATTTCTTACGAATCTAAGGAAATATCGCAGGCGCTCGGTGAACCAAAGTGTGATATTCGCACGAGATGTTCCTCCATAAAAGGCTGTTATCAAACTTCAGTATCGTTCTCATACAGCCGGAGAAGCTAAATTATTATAATGCTAACGGAGATATCATTGTCGTAATTTCATTTGTGAATTTTACGGCTAATATATTTGGAGTCAGTTGTCTGCATCACGTATTGACTGGATCTTAAATAGATGCTAATACAGATTTCGATATAAAGAAACCGTTGCTTTCCTTCCGGCACTTATACACAATACCAATATACACAAAGAAAACATTTCTGCCGATATCGGCGTGAAACGACTTAGTAAACTGCCCTTTGGCAAGCATGCAGGACCGTTACTGTGTTACTGGTTCCCTGTTCCTACCTTGCTCTGAAGCCATCATAAGGTAATGAAAAATCGTACATATATTTCTTTATGTATACTACCGTATAAAGGCGAGTCGTTGTTTAACGTTGTTACTAAAAATCTAGAAAAGTTCAGTACTGGCTTACTTAAAATTACTATAACATAATCTGGACGACCATAAACGATTTGTTTTAAATATATGTAGTATGTATTGGCTGTATACACTCTAAGCCAAAAAAGATGATGCACCAGAAAGGAATTATCCGAATGTAAAGGAAATCGGTAGATGTGATGTACGTGTATAGACAAAAAAATGATTAAAATATCAGAAAAATTGGATCATTTATTCGAGAGAAAGAGATTTACAAATTGAGCAAGTCAGTAACACGTTGGTCCACCTCTGGCTCTTATGCAAGCAGTTATTCGGCTTGGCATTGATTGATAGTTATTGGATGGCCTCCTGAGGTATATTGTACGAAATTGAGTCCAGAGGACGCTTTAGGTGCTCAAAATACCGACATGGTTGGAGGGCACTGTCCATAATGCTACAAACTCTCTCAGTCGGGGAGATAGCCGGCGACATTTCTGGCCAAGGTGGGATTTGGCAAGCACGAATACAAGCATCTGAAACTCTCGCCGTGTGCGGGTGGGGATTATCTTGCTGTAAGGTAAGCCCTGGATGGTTTGGCATTAAAAGGCAACAAAAGGAGGCGTAGGATACCTCTACGTACCTTTGTATTGTAAGGGTGCTCGGATGACAACCAAAGGGGTCCTTCTATGGAAAGAAGTGGCACCCCAGACCATCACTCTTAGTTGTTGTCGGGCTGTACGGCGGGCGACAGTCAGCTTGGTATCCCGCCACCGTCCAGGACGTCTCCAAACACAAACCTGATTCACTGTAGTAAAATTGTCTTCAGCGATAAGTCCCTCTTCGAATTGAACTCCGATGAGCAGCGATAATCATATTTACCAATGACGAAGTATTGCTGGGTTCGCTAGTATTTATATATGGCCAAAACGCGAATTTCAAGTACAACTATAACTGTGAAAGGCAAACCGTGTGACACTTCGTTTCAAGCCACTTTCCAGCCACTAAAATAACTTTTGTATGAAGGGTTGAAAATCTTTGAAGTCAGGATCGGATATGTGAACAAACATGACACTAAAATAATCTTAAAATCTAAGTGAAATATAATCCTTAAGTCAAGCACTGTTGTTGTGTGTGTGTGTGTGTGTGTGTGTGTGTGTGTGTGTGTGTAATCCTAACATCAAGGAGGAGTTGTGCGACATATCCGAATGTAGGTAGGCGTGTTTCTCCAATTGTAAGATTATGTCTGTTCAAATTTCGCTCCTATCGCAAAAGAGTGGCTCTAGTAGGGTAACTATGAGGGTGCAAATCAGGTTTGATTTAAACGCACGCTCTAACGTTCGTGAGCGTTAGTTAACTGTGAGATTGGACGTGGTGAGTTGGTGTTAGTCAAGAATGCCTTTAAGGCGACAAAGACGCCATTGCCAACACCTAACTGAATTTGAAGGAGGTCGTATAATAGGGCTATTCTGTGAAATTACATAAAGCCTTGGCAGAATTGTAACCAGTTTACATGATTGCTGACAGTGGTGGTCACGACAATGTACGGTCGTAACAAGACGAGTCTCGGGTCGGCCAAGTGGCACTACCGAGAGGGAAGACCATCATGTTAGGCGTGTATAGCGCTGGCGCATCGTACTGCATCTTCGGCAGCAATTTGAACAGCAGTGGGCACCACAGTGACACAACGGTTACTTCAAGGACAGCTCCGAGCTTGGCGCCCTATAGCGTACATTTCACTGACCCCAAACCAACGCCATTTGCGATTTCAGTGGTGTCAAGAGAGAGATCGTAGGAGGGCAGGGTGGAGGTCTGTTTTGTTTTCAGATGAATGTTGGCTCTGCCTCAGTGCCAGTGATGGCCGTGTGTTGCTTAGGAGGAGGCCAGCTGAGGGCTTGCAACCAGTATGTCTGCTTGCTAGATACACTGGACCTACACCTGGAGTTATGGTCTGGGGTACGATTTCGTATGACAGCAGGAGCAGTCTCGTGGTCATGCCAGGCACCCTGACAGCAAATTGTTATGTTAGTCTGGTGATCCGACATGTTGTGCTGCAATTCATGAACAGCATTTCAAGGGATGTTTTACAGCAGTAAATCGCTCGCCCACATACCGCTGTTTCAAACCAACATGGTCTACAGAGTTTATACATGTTGCCTTGGCCTGCTCGATCGCCGAATCAGTTTCCAATGGAGCACATATGGGACATCATCGGACAACTCCAGCGTCATCAACAAACAGCATTAATCGCCCCTATATTGACCGACCAAGTGCAACACAAATGGTATCACATGTGAAATGATTATCTCGCGCTTACGCTAACCTGTGGTCTTGCAATGTTACTCACTTAAATATGATAACTACACAAATATGTTCCTGAAATTTCGTTATCCTACATTCATTATTCTTTTGGTGCTGCGGCTTTTTACAGTCAGTGTACTAGAATCCGTTTTCCGAAATTACGTTACTGAGGATGGTGGTACTACGGTTGTTCTTTCTATGGTTACACGAACACCAAGATACAAAATCAAGTAGAATCGCTCAACAAGGGAAAGGAAGAAAGGAGACTGAACTTGATGAGCTACGTATGATATTCTATTTAGAGTAATCCAAATACTTGTTTCTCTGCTAGCAACAGTATTTTGTTGAGCTGTGGAGGAGTGACAACAAGCAGTTAAAAAAAGCGTAGGCCAAACCGATTTCTGATACGAGCCGTCGAACAGATGCGTACAATTATAGGCTTATGTTGCTGACTTCAGTCTGTTGTTGAAATCGAATCACGTTTTATTCTTTCTTTACGGAGACTTAAAATCTCCACTGTTGGAATCAACATTTATTCTACAAACACCGATCATGGGAGAGTACACTCGCTCTTTTCGCACTCGGGACGCGGAATGCATTTGACACCGGAGCACAGGTAAATTCCGTGTTGCTCGACATCCGGACGGTGTTCAGTTGAGAACTGCCGCCTAATGAACAACATACGGGCGTTCGGAATATCAGATGAACTTAGTAACAGGACTGAATATTTCCTCTCGAATAGAACACATCATCTTAGGAAGTAGGTGGAAATCTTCGGACATAAAAGTAGCTTTCGGTGTAACATAATGGTATGTACACTGATGAGGCAAAACAATATGACCACTGCCCATCGCGAGACTGAATGCAACTTAATCGCGATGCCAGCACGTGACGCAGTAGGGAAAGTATATAAGCAGAGTAGAGACGAATGATGAATCATTCTAGCGAAATGGTAAAATCAACTTGCGAACGAGCATCTCGGTAACTGCGAAGCCCGTCGGCTGTTCGCGTGCTACTATCGTGAGCGGCGACAGGATGTTGGATGTCCAGACGTCTTCAGAGAGGGTGGAGATCGGGGACTTACTCACTCTTAAAAGTAGGACAGGCAGAGATGGGTGGCAAATCTGCTGACAGTGTACAGTGCTGATTCAGGCAAATGTGGTTCGGAGAACTCCATTCAGCGAACATTGTTCAGTATGGGGATTGGCAGCATGTTTCTTTAATGACATTGTCCTCTGCGATTGCAGGGGCACGGGATCATCGAGATTGGACCGTGGGTAAATGGAAATGTGTTGCCTGGTTTTACGAATCACGTTTCTTGTTACACCAGGTCGTTGGTCATGTCCAGATACGCAATAATTCTAGGATAAAGGTTGCCCGAAACATGCGCCGCAGCCGGCCGTTGTTGCCGAGCGGTTGTAGGCGCTTCAGTCTGGAACCGCGCGACCGCTACGGTCGCAGGTTCGAATTCTGCCTCGGTCATGGATGTGTGTGATGTCAAAAAAAAATGGCTCTAAGCACTATGGGACTTAACATCTGAGGTCATCAGTCCCCTAGACTTAGAACTAATTAAACCTAACTAACCTAAGGATATCACACACAGCCATGCCCGAGGTAGGATTCGAACCTGCGACCGTAACAGCAGCGCGGTTCCGGGCTGAAGCTCCTAGAACCGCTCGGCCACCGCCGCCGGCTGTGTGATGTCCTTAGGTTAGTTAGGTTTAAGTAGTTCTAAGTCTAGGGGACTGATGACCTCAGATGTTAATTCCCATAGTGCTCAGAGCCATTTGAACCATGCACCGCGCCACTCGCACAGGCCCTTGGGGATAGTATTACGTAATGCGACATTCACTTGGGTTTCCATGGGACGTCGAATGGCGTCGAGGTATCAAGTACCGAACCGAAACAAATTCAGATGATGAGGACCGTTTTTGTACTAAAAGTACGACAAACTGCTACGTAGGAGGTCATGTGTCTAGATGTTCCTTCTGACAATAAATGGAGGAAAAAAGGCCAGTATTTAGAGTTGTGTGACGGCTAGCCCATTGGAGAAGGAGCATAATCATGGACAGAATAAGAACTGAAAAAAACATGCCGAGCTCTTTTCGAAGGAACCATCGTGTCTTTCGCCTTAAACGACCAAAGCCTGTGAACAGGAGATTGAATCTCGCCTTTCTCGAAGTAGATTCTGGTACTTCAACCATTGCGCCACCTAGGATTACTGCTGTACAGATTAAGACCGCCAACCCATTGCAAGAAGTCTCTTGTTCCTTCAGCAATAGATGGGTAACATCATCGGATTTTGTGTGCAGGATCACTCACGATGGCGCCAATGTCAGGATCAGTGCTTTCTGTACGGATCTCAGTAAACTGTTTGCCCTAAGAACATTCAGAAAGGAATGTTCTTTCGTTATAACAGGAGATACGTATGTGTATCTAAATCTGTTGAAGATCTGTTAATGCATACTGCAAAAATGAGAAAAGCATCATTCTCTGCCCCAAGGAATTGGTAAGCATTGTGGGAGGGGTATGTATTTAACGTACTACTGTTCGGGTCTCTAATGTCTGTTTTCGAGCCGCGTTGTCTAAGGCACCTTGTCACGGTCCGCGCTGCTCCGCCATCGGAGGTTCCAGTCCTCTCTCGGGCATGGGTGTGTGTGTTGTCCTTATCGTAAGTTAGTTTGTTAGACAAAGTATTGTGTAGGCTTAGGGACCGATGACCTCAGCAGTTTGGTCACATAAGATCTTACCACAAATTTCCAAATTTCTGTTTTCGACTCCGGAGTGTGTATTTTCCCATCAAGTACTAAGTCAGGTGTCACTTTCCAGTCTTCCCATCAAGATAAATTCATAGACAGCATGAGGCATCGAATCCGGATCTTCCACGCAGCTTGACATGCGTATTTCTCAGCCACGAAGGCGTGCACATTGAATTAGATGCCAGGAAAAGACCTATTTTCAAGACACACTCTACTGCACAGATAACTGTAATACAGAGGACAGACCTGCATAGGTAGCTGTACCTCTAGCCTCCTCCGTTTGTGTTGAGATTTGTTAAAATCAATTGATTGAAATTCATCAGCAGACATTCAGGGATACGCCGTGTAGTGTACTGCGTATGACAAAATTCAAAGGAGTGGCGAATTACTGTAATGCTACAAAAAGACAATATTTAAATAGGACTGTTACCCAGCATGACATGTCAGTGTAGTCTTCTCGTAGTTTCTCTTTGTCGGCTGCTCAGCGTCTGCTTGGTTGATTCCTACTTCACAAGCAGGGGGTCCAGGTTTTTTCCAAATCATGCATTCAATTTTTTAATGAAAAGTTGTGGAGATTTTTCTTCTTCATTAATTATGGCTTCAGTTAGAATACCACAGCCCACCCCACAAATAAAGTGTTACATAGCAGAATAGATCTGTCAACATAGAACAATATTTGCAGGACATAACTCCATCAGCACACACCAGAAGATTGTCAAAAACGCTGAGACATCCAAATCTCACAGCACAAAAATATTGAGAAATATCTATCTGTAAGTCCAGAGAAAATAATATATGATTCATAATTTGCTTTAGAAACTTTATCGAATTATCATTCAAAAAATTGTTATTATTGTTGTTATTATTATTATTATTGTTATTATTATTATTATTACTGTTATTAGTTTCGAATGTTTTTTTCACAATTGGGAAAAATATCTTTATCACAAATTTTTTAATATCTTCAATTTCGGTCTGAAATAATTTCTTATTATTCAGTTTTATAACTGAATACAAATAAAGCGATACTATTTGTTTACTCATAAATAAAAAGCCAAAACTTTATGATCTACAAAGAATATCGGTGGATCGGGTAGTATGTTTATCTAAATGTATCGAGAATTAAATTTAAAAAAAAAAAGTGTCGCTGACGAGTTCCATTCCAAGCCTATCACAAGTCACACATTTCTTCTCACGGATACGCTGCCGATATGAAACTAACGTATTCCTGCAGTAAGCGCCAGCAATAGTAAACTGATACATCTACATCTGCACTCTGCAGCCGGCCGCTGTGATCGAGCGGTTCTAGGCGCTTCAGTCCGGAACGACGCGGCTGTTATGGTCGCAGGTTCGAATCCTGCCTCGGGCGTGGATATGTGTGATGTCCTTAGGTTGGTTACGTTTAAGTAGCTCTAAGTCTAGGGGACTGATGACCTCGGATGTTAAGTCCCATAGTGCTTAGAGCCATTTGAACCATCTGCAGTCTGCAAGCCACTTTCCGTAGCACTGTCACCTCTCCTCTCTCTGTTCCGGTAGCGAATGATTTGCGACAAGAACGATTGTTGATAAGCCTTCATATGAGCTCCCATCTCTCTGATTTTACATTCATGGTTTATACGCTAAATATTTGTAGGTGGAAACAATATATATATTGACTCTTCTAGGGAAGTACGCCATCGGAGTTTTAACAGTAAACCACACTGTCGTGCACAACGTATGTCTTGTAGCATTTGCCACTGGAATTGGACGAACTTCCCAAATGAATCTGTGACGAAACGCGCGGCAGATGGTGGCGCCGCATGATTTAAGGTGAAAGACTCATTAAGCGTGAAAAGCCTGCCAGGAGATGTGGCGACTGTCAGCAGTAATCACAACTGCCGGAGCAAGTGGGAGCGCAGTACTGCGGCATGGCTGGTTTCCAAGCAACAGAACAGTCGTCTGCCTCATTGGCTGCAGCATGCGGCACACAAGCCAGTAGCGGCGCTCACTCACTCATTGAACTTCACAAGGTTAACTGGAATTTTATCGTTGGGAACAGAGGGACAAGGAAAGAAATGGTCATAAATGTTACGTCTACTCGGTGCGTTTAGTCAGCGTGACAGTCGTGCTCTCAAACACACACACACACACACACACACACACACACACACACACACGTGTGCGTGCAGCATCTACCCGTTTGGCAGTCAGATACTGAAACATTTTCTCGCGTATCTGATGATATTTTTTGCAATGCTTCTAACAGCTGTTGAAGCATAACAGAGAAAATTTGTCCTACATTCACTGACGGGGCGTGTTACACCATAAAGCACAATTCTGATATTTAACAAATTTTGTGGCGATGTTAAATCAGAAAACGGTTATTAAATGTGTAATATTTTCCCAACTGTTCGCGGTGACACACGGTTGGGACTCCGCCCGGCTTTCAGTTGTTTTAACCCGTCTATTCGCGAGTGCGGTCGATCAGTCCCACGACCCTCTTGGAAGGACCCGTGTCTACTCTTCTTGCCACACTGTTATCCTGAGTCCATGTCGCAATCACTCTTTCTATAGCTATTGTGATGCAGACAACTGTCTGTGCGATCTGTCGGCATGACAGCACCCAGCTATCTCATGTCAATGATCCGTATTTTCTCGAAGTTCGAAAGATGGCGATAAGCTGCAAGTGCACGTCCTCTTGGCGTGTTAGGTTGTGGTCACCAGACATAAAGCTCCACACAAACCCATCAGCCATCATGTTGTCACACCATTCGTCATCTGTAACAGTGACTATTCTCTACTAGTAATAATAATCTCGCGTAAGGATTAAATTATAATCAATGCATCCCATAAGCAGATTACTAGTTCGGTAGCGTTTAGTCAAAGTTTTTGTGGTGTAAGACCATAAATTTGCTCCATTGTATGTACACTTGGGTTAAAATTCGCGGAACGTGAGGCCGGCAATGTAATTTTATATACCAAGCATGCCCTCTACCCAGTCCTTCCCTAATCTTGATTAAACATTTCCTATTGATTTGTACGTACGCAGTGGTGAACATACGGCTGTCCATCTGTGATAGCCACCCGTTTCTCAAACAAGTGGAATCCAGGGAGCAATGTTTTGGTCCGTGTAGCCTTGAAAAGCATCGTACTTTGTCCTGTTTACTGTTGAGAATCAAATGATTAATCGAGAGCAGTCATGGGGAAATAAGTTAAGAGGAAAGGAGTTACAAGAAGTAACATCGGGAGAACACCAAATTTAACACGATAATACAAAGATTTTGCGCACCAAAGATTTACATTTACTTAAATAAACAAATTGCTCTTCATTCAGTGTAAAGTGGCTAGCTCACTGGACTCGCATTCGGGAGGACGATGGTTCAATCCCGCGTCCGGCCATCATGATTTAGGTTTTCCGTGATTTCCATAAATCGCTCTAGGCAAATGCCGGGATGGTTCCTTTGAAAGGGCACGGCCGACTTCCTTCCCCAATCCGATGAGACAGATGACCTCGCTGTTTGGTCCCCCCCCCCCCCCCAAACAACCCAACCCCCAACCCAACAACAACTACTACTGCGGTAGTATTCTTAATCATATTCCACAGGTTAAGAAAAGCTTCAATCTAGAAAGTGCTGCAAAGTGACTACCTTGTGATATATTGAGAAAGTCAGTATGGAGCTGAGAATAGCAACTTGAACTGTGAGCAATGCTTCACATCAGTGAAATGTGTTGATATAGCACCCAGCCTGCAGGCGGTAGCATGCCGACCTGCTGCTCCAGGCTCTGCACCGGCGCATGTATTTTGAGGGAAATATACGCCTCAGGAACCGTAAACTTTACGATCACCTGACATGGACGTCACAAGTTTGCTGTTTCATAAAACAGAAAAGTGAGGGCGAATTATCCTAGAGAATAGTATTAAGTATTCGGTCCCAGCAAGGAAACATCATTTGCATGGATGGCACTTTATTCAGTTCTTATCTTCTAAGGACGTAACTTGAAAAGATCACATCAGGAAGTGAGTTCAGAAGAAATTCTAAAGATTGTTAGGTTGTCGGCCGGCCGCGGTGGCCGAGCGCTTCTAGGCGCTTCAGTCTGTAACCGCGTGACTGCTACGGTCGCAGGTTCGAATCCTGCCCCGGGCATAGATGTCTGTGATGTCCTTAGGCTAGTTAGGTTTAAGTAGTTCTAAGTTCTAGCGGACTGATGACCTCAGATGTTAAGTCCCATAGTGCTGAGAGCAATTTGAACGATTTTTTTTGGTTTGGTTGTCGATACCTGGCAGATATTAACCGTCAACTATTTCCTGGCATAGGTATATTTGTTCTCATGACGGTATCTTTCATACAAAGGAACCTGCCTAACGGTCACCAACACCTTGAAGAAAATTAATAATCATTGACCGAAAGGTGTTATATTACAATGAAAATGATCCAAAAATGTTAAGAAGTATATAAAATTATCTAATTATCGTTGCTCCTTCACTTCAGTAACACATAGAAAATGGATATGCAAATTTTAGCACTTACGAATTAATCAGTTATTTGCGAAAAGATAGCAGTTTAATTAAATCAAGTTACATTAAAATCTTCAACCCTCTGGGCCCCATACAACCAACGCTTTGGGGTTACACAGATGGCATCTGCTATCTTCCTCTGTGAATAATCAAGTCACGGTGGTCGGTTAAACGTTCAGCAATATCAGGCATTCACCTTTTGCTGGTACACAGGCATTAGTGCCACACGGCCACAGATAGGCAGCAGAGCCAGTTTCAAATAACATCCTACAAATCCAGTAATATATACTCGAGTGTGTTCTGAAAGGACATCAGTGAAATTACCGAGTGAGGTTGCTAAATGGTAAGACCCTGCACTGTTTTCGGAGGGGGGCGGGGGGGGGGGGTGGGGGGTGGGGGGACGGCATTTCTAATCCGTGTCTGCTGGGCAACCAAATTTAGCTTTTCCATGATTTCCCAAAACCCTTACATCAAATGCCAACATGATTCCTTTGAAAAGGACACGGCCCATATGGTTTTCTGTCTTCCCCCAATTCGAGTTTGCGGAACGTCTGTAATGACCTCGTCGCTGACGGGACGTTAAAACCTTCAATAAAATTGGTCAGTCGCACTACACAGCGAGAGAGGCACAGTTCTGTCTGATAATATTATTGGAGCTTCTAATAACTACTTCACACATATTAAAATGGCAGTCTGTGTTTCGACAGAATGGCCGCTGTCCTCTCCCCTGTACCCATATAACTCATATAACTTGCTATAAATACGGAAACCTGCATGTTGGCTTTCGACCCAAGCATCACATTTCATTTCTTACTGGTACTGTAACATGAAACCTAGACGTTCTAGTTATTCACAATTAATTTGGTTCATTCTACCCGTCGAATTCCAGAATGGGAGAGGACCTTGCAGTTTTACTCAGATAAGAGTCGTTGTCAAACCTGAATAAGACGGATATGTTGTGATCTTTAAATCACACAGAAGTAAAGAAGACTAACTGAGCAGTGTAATGGTACTGAAATGGTTAACAAAGAGTCTACTTCATTGTAATTCAGTACAAGAAGATATTACTTGGGTAATAGGATGCTCGAAACCATAGGTAAATAAAATTCTTAAATAATGAGCACTCGCGGGAGAGAGAGAGAGAGAGAGAGAGAGAGAGAGAGAGAGAGAGAGGGGGGGGGGGGGGGAGCGTCAAGTAAGACTACGATGGCAGTGGAATGTGTGCCATTACCTGTGCGCTAGCAAGGGCTGTCTCGTGGCTGTGTGACACAGTTGATGTGATTGCTCATTGAAAGAATCGTCTTCCCTAAGCTTCTGCAGCACGAAGGGTAACTTTACCAACGTGACGTATTGGTTGGTTGGTTGTTTGGGGAAGGAGACCAGACAGCGTGGTCATCGGTCTCATCGGATTAGGGAAGGAAGTCGGCCGTGCCCATTCAGAGGAACCATCCCGACATTTGCCTGGAATGATTTAGGGAAATCACGGAAAACCTAAATCCGGATGGCCGGACGCGGGATTGAACCGTCGTCCTCCCGAATGCGAGTCCAGTGTCTAACCACTGCGCCACCTCGCTCGGTACGTGACGTATTAACTGTTGGTCTATTTGTTCTTGTGTCTGACTGTACTGATCATGTAAGTGCATGTGTTCCTTCGAAGTCCAGTGAAAAAGACGACAGCAAATGTGTCCCTTTGGCCATATTTAAAAATTCCCGCTGAAAGAAACAGTCGACTGACCAGTTTAGCACTACTTTTTATGACTAACCTATGTCGGTCTTTTGTGGTAAGTTTAGAATGTTAGGTTTCCAGATTCTGGCAACCTAATTTCCTCCTGCCCTTGAGCGTGAAGATGGGCTTTGATCCACAAACACTCAGTTTTAATGAAAAACTGACTCTTAACGAGCATTTATAACACATCAATCCTGTCAATTATTTAGTTATGATTTGGGAACAATATCTGTAAGGAATAGGATTACCTGTCTTCATTTCTATTATCTCCACAACTGACAAAATTAATATTTAATGTTCGGTAGGTACAACACCTTATTAGTTATTAATTAATTCATAGTTTTAATGAATTTTACCCTTTCATCCTTAGTAGTCTATGATTTAACCTCGGTATCGCTTCCTCTTGAAGGTCTCGATAATAAATAATCGCATGCAGATTATCACCTCAGGCAGCCGCAGTTTTTAATTACTGCTGGATCAAATACACGCCTTAAAAAAAACTTTACAAAATTTTTCACAGTATTTCATTCACATCGTAAAAGAACTTACAATATTAGTAGAGGCGTTGTGACGTTGCATATGACTCGATTCAAATTTCAATCCGACACTGTTTCGTTATAGATTCAGACCTCCACTTACTGGCACCTGTCCTTGTTGGCGAGACAAAGCCCAGCTACGGCGATGACAATGTCCCAATTGAAATTACTAGGGACAATACACTACATTGAATGTTCTATTTCTGACAAAGGTGAGTGACAAGCTGTCCTGAAGCTACCCGCAGACCATTCCATTTCTGCCGCGACAACAAAGCGGCGGTACACTGTGATTGCTGTGCCCAGCAATTCTAGGCAAGACTCAACACGGCAGGTTACTTCTTATTCATTGTCAACTTTACTGGCTGTTGACTCGTAATATGCGTGCGAGCATACATTTTCAATCATGCCACCTACAATTTTACGCATAACTCACTTCTATCTTTTACAGTATCGTAATTCTAGGATATTTTCTGAGTCCAAACGCAGGGATAATCTTTTAGAAGTTGTATTCCAAACGCTTTCCAAATGGAGGGTCGTATAGATAAATGAAATGTAACTAAAAGTGCGTAATTGCAGCCTACTCAAAGATTATAATAACCACTAGTGTATGTTTACATCTTTTAGAAGGTTGGTAATTTTTAAATGGAACATTGCGTAATGCCGCTAGAGTAAATTAGAATGACAGTGGTGTGTTTTTTTCCGTATTCCAGTGCAATTAATCCATGAGAAATCGAGATTAAAAATTGTAAATACCGGTAGTTGCCTGCTGCACATGTTTTTGACTAACTTAAGTAAAAAAAAAGTAAATCAGCTAATGCTATGGATTCTGAAGAAGAAAGAGAACTAGTCTTCAAAGTTGATGTCCAGTATGCCGATGACTAGCTGCAATAAAAAAAATGCAGTCAGTCATGTAACAGGTATGTTCTTGTAAACAGTGTCGTCTAGAACTCTAAGGAGGCTAAATCTGATGAACAGGATGGTCCCCTTAGTCCAATCCAATGATTCTGAAACAATCGGTGAAGAAAAGCTGTAAGACGTTATGCACTATGCTCTGGACAGCTGTCGCACTGCTATCCCATGTTAGAATAATTCGTAGTTTAGACAAAGTTTGATAAGCCAAAGAGGCAATAAAATCCTGACGTTTACATAAACGAACCAAATGTTGCCTCAGATCACAGAGATGATCATTTACATTAACTAGTATCTGTGTTCAAAAAATGTTCAAATGTGTGTGAAATCTTATGGGACTTAACTGCTAAGGTCATCAGTCCCTAAGCTTACACACTACTTAACCTAAATTATCCTAAGGACAAATACACACGCCCATGCCCGAGGGAGGATTCGAACCTCCGCCGGGAACAGCCGCACAGTCCATGACTGTAGCGCCTTAGACCGCTCGGCTAATCCTGCGCGGCAGTATCTGTGTTACACAATAATATTTTGACCTATTAGTATTAGTTGAAAACAGTCTTGGTTGCAAGTTAATTTTTTTTATTTATCAACTTCGCGTTTCACCTTATTTAGGTTCAAAATGGTTCAAATGGCTCTGAGCACTATGGGACTCAACTGCTGAGGTCATTAGTCCCCTAGAACTTAGAACTAGTTAAACCTAACTAACCTAAGGAAATCACAAACATCCATGCCCGAGGCAGGATTCGAACCTGCGACCGTAGCGGTCTTGCGGTTCCAGACTGAAGCGCCTTTAACCGCACGGCCACTTCGGCCGGCCCTTATTTAGGCATCTTCAGGCTGATCTTAATTTGATATTTCTTAGGACGATCGACAGTATAGCTAAAGGGCATCGTCGAGTACATCAGGCCAATATCGCCTTCGTTAACCTCAGTAACTATTTTCTAGATGGTCGGTTTGTTCGGACGTCTAAATTTTTTTTTATTGTCTCATACCCATCCAACAAGGCCACAATCAGATAACCTGGGCAAATGTCTCCCAAAATAACATACTACCCATGAGAAGCATGCTCTGAGGCATGATTAACTGAAACGACACCTCTTCCTTAAGTTTGTTAAATTTGGGTTGCAGGAACTTCTGTACCAAGTCACAACATTGGTACGAAGTTATAGTTGTCTAACATTCTTCTTCAAAATATATAAATTTCACATTGTAAAATCGGATGTGATAAATGACACAGTTACACGAAATCTGTGTAACAGACGTTTTCGACTTTCATGAAGGCTATCTGAAACCTACACTACGTTATCGAAAGTATCCGGACACACACCGCCAAAAACCAGTTGCAAAATCCCACCGACTTCATTTTCTGTCCGAATTTTCAAAACGAGTGTGGTCCCTGCACCAAACTATAGATTGGCACTCTGCCTTCACCTCCAGCTCTTAATTTCTCCAAAATATTGAGTAGCGCAGCACTGGTTAATTTTAAATAACTTGCACTCCATCTTTTGACAGCTCGTTTTACACTGTAGAGAATTTACCCTAAGAAGTTTGTCAAAAATATTGAGTATGAATTTTGCTTTTGTCATTAACAAACTCTATTATAACTGCCTTCTGTTGCTATACTCAAACTTTTTGTCCGCAGCTCGTAGCGTCGCGGTCGCGTTCTCGCTTCCCGAGCACGATTCCCAGCGGGTTCAAGGATTTTCACCTGCCTCGAGATGGCTGGATGTTTGTGTTGTCATCATTTCATCATCATTCATGAAAGTGGCGATAGTGGGTTGAGCACAGGTTGGGAATTTGTAGAGGCGCTGATAACCGCGCAGTTGAGCGTCCCTCCCCCCCCCCCCCCCCTCCAAACCAATCATCATCATCATCATCATCCAACTTTTTGTGAGACTGATGATCACTTAGTACTTCACTTCCACCATTCAAATACCAGACTGTACGGCAGACAGCACACGCTATTTTGGTGTATGTAATATTGGCCACTCGTAACAAGCGAGTCTTAGTATACGAAGAATACCACAAAAGCACGTCACTGGCACGAGCACTCAATTGAGACAAGAAATGGTTACTGTACAGACTGTCCTTACTGCTTATGAGCTGAGTTCATATGTTACGTCCAGTGTCGCCCAGCCAACCACACTTGGTTTCATTTTCGCGTTGCAGTCACCAGCTGGACACGTCCGAAAACGCTAAATCTTACTAGTCTACAAATTTCCCCCAGCCAGTCCGCAGCAGACTGCACGACACCTCGACCCACTGAAAGCCACGTCAATAACAGGGCAGTATCCTCGAGGAAACACTGCGGTCCTTTCCTACCATGCAGACAAGGTGTCGGGCGGCCAGTGTAGTAGTCGCATTACGTGGTCCACTATCCTCTTGTCGCTGCTCTTCGAGTCACTGGTTCCACGCACGAGTCATTGTCGTAGCATCGTTTCCTCTGCGCCGAAATGTCAGGGTGTGGCAAATTTTCCTGTGACAGATCAATTTGTGCCGTTGCATTTCACTCAGGCGCTGATATAGCACTCTTTTCTGCGCGAGTAATGTGCACTGAACTCCTGTACGGAAGGATGACGATTCAAACACCAACGGATCCAAGGAGAAGAGGGAGCGTTATTTTACGAAAAGCGCTTATATTTTTACGTAAATAAAATTTCCGAATTTCTTAGCTAACTTTCGGAGAATAAAGTAGCATGAAAACTGAGTGTGTCTAAAATGCTGAGAAATTCTAGAAATTATAAATTACGATTAACACAGAATACTTTGAAGTTGTTTGCAAGGAATAGGCGTACATTTATAGGCTGATTGTACCTTCTGTCAATAAATGCTCAGACAAGGTTCGTGAATCATCTGAATGGTGACGCTTAGGAAGTTCAGTAGGGCAACACGGAAAGGGAAAAACATTCAACCGAGAGAATAAATAATGACTGATTTCTAGGGTGTTGGAATGACTGAAAGAAACAGCATCCACTGGTTTATTCGCTCGCTAAGCCACAGTCCGCAGACGTACATTCACAATCGTAGGGCTAAATGAAATAGTGCTAATGGTGAGTGCACACCAAGAACGCGCTGCTTCCCGAGCGGGAAGGCGTGCCGGTCCCTGGCACGAATCCATTCGGCGGATTAGTCGAGGTCCGGTGTGCCGGCCAGGCTGTGAATGGTTTTTAAAGCGCTTTTACATCTGCCTCGGCGAATGTGTGCTGGTTCCCCTTATTCGGCCTCAGTTACACTATGTCGGCGATTGTTCTGCAAACACTGTCTCCAGGTACGGCACGTACACCATAATTACTCGACCACCAAACATTTGGGGTTCCACTCGTCTGGTATGAGACTGCGGGCCGCACCGCACAATAACCGTGGGTCCGGTGTGGGGCATCGGTGGGGTGGATGGACTGCTGTGACCCGTTATGGGATTGTGAACCACTGAGACCTACTGCGGGACGAAGCCTACCTGTCGTATCTAGGTCCCTGGTTCAACACACACACACACACACACACACACACACACACACACACACACACTAAGAATTTATGTTGTGTAAGATATGACATACTAAACTTGCAAAAAAGTGCTGTTGCAGCACTTAAATCTGTTGCATGACGTAAGTACTTGTCGAATTTATGGACGAATGCCTTTCAAATGCTGTATTTGTCTGAAAGGGAGGTTATCCTAAAGATATGTACTAAGCATTGATGTAAACAGATTATTATAATATTAAATTGGGAGGGGCAGACCATAAGAGATCTGTGACCCTGCCCCCGAGAAGTGAACCTTGTATTCGCATCTGGATTCCATACATCCAGATTTAGGTTTCCGATGGTTTACCTAAATTGATTTAGCCAAATGACGGGATGGATCATCTGAAAAGAATGAGGGCGATATCTCCTTCTGTTCACCATATTGGCACTTGTCTTCACGTTTGAACTTGGTTGGACAGCCATGCAGTGACACTATTGTGTTACACCAATTTTCCTGACCACACAAGAGGCGTCACAGCAGTGCACACGCTGCAGTCCAGCTCTCTGCCGTCTCAGTGACTTATTGCTAGCATATTCCGCATCAAATCTTTCGAATTTGAATCAATTAAACCAATTCTAATAGGTTGTTGTAACTTTTAACATACGTCAGCGGGAGCTCTGGCTTTCAGGTAAACAAGAATCAAGCATTCTAGAGCATGACAAGCTTAGGAGCTATTCACAGCTGTCATTGTCCGTGATTTCTGAACCTCGTCGTTTTGTTCTTAATGTAAAAGATGATGAACGTAATTTTACATTCTGTTTTGAAAGCCTTATTTCAACAGCAGTAAGGATGAGACCATTATTAAGTCCAGCTACTTCTAGAGTCCGAATACTGATGTTACCAAATAGCGTTTTTGTGGGCACCAACCTTTCCCTCTAATTGGAAAACGGCATTTTTTTTATGATTTCTCCTTTGTGCACCACTTTGGAGCCGTTGTAAACACGAACACACTGAAAAATTAGGAACTGTTTCTAACTAGCTACCGTCACTGTATGTCATAGAAACGTTGAATGAAAAAAATAGTTCAAATTCACAATTTCTGCTACTGGTTCTTAACGAAAACGACGCTGTACATGGAGGTCACAGTTGAAGTGACGGGATATGTCTCTTGTTTGAATACACCGGGGAACTGTGTTAGTTGAAGCAAAATCGTTTTGTGGCAGCTGATAGTTCTCGACTATAAACAGTAATGTGTTTCGTTCTCCTTGGGCTTAGTTCAGACATGGAAAAATACGACTGCTGAAATCCCTTGTTGCGTGACGTTGATACAAATGGTTCATATTTTGCTGTATTCACCGCTGAAAAATCAATTCTAACTCGTCAAGCACTATTTCGAGTTTCGTTACTTTATTTTGTAATAACTTCTGCTGTCGGAAGTTCTGCATTTGTTGGTCATAATGTGGCTCTCTGGAAACGTATGAACTTAAAATTCTCTAAAAAGTCAAGAAACATATCGTAGATGAATAATCTGTTGTCTAATATTGTATACAAGTGTAATCGGCTTACCAGAGAGTATGTGCATAAATTATGAATTGGGCAGCATCTCCAGCTCTCAGCGTCTCCATCGTATTTAGTTCTTTAATTCTGCTCCAATGTATATTTTTAATTTTGCCTAAGGTTACATGTATGGTTCGCCTAAACAGTCTCAGAAACAAACGGTGACTTTACGTCTTTCGCTGTAATACTTTTTAGAGTGTCCGTAAGTGAGATTACATGCATAGTAGTCAGGAACAGTCTTGTAATGGTGTTGCAGGATAGGTTGTGCTGAGAAATAATTGTTGAGAAAATATTCGATACTTTGCTGTCGTTTCAGAGTTAATCAGCATTGATGTTACCTGATCAGGCCGTTGCGCGAATTCAAGCGGCCCGCCAGATACGATTGGTATCAGTTGTTCTCCTAGCGTAGATGATAGCGGATGAGACTGCTCAGCATTTGGCTCGGGTCCAGTCTTTACCGCTGTCCCATGTCCAATTTTTGTATCGGTATGTTGTTCGGTTTTAGGAAACCAAATGAAGTACACGTTAAGCGACAACATGTCTGGCGGGCCGCTTGAATCAGCGCCCGCTACGGCCTGATTCGCTAACTTCAATGCTACTTTACTCGGAAAGAGCGGAACGTATCGAATGCTTTTTCTTAACAATTATTTCTCAGAATAACCTATCCAACACCATTACAAGCTTTTCAGATTCTTTGTGACCACCCCGTGTATTAAATAATTTAATAACAATGCACAATTTAATGTGACAGTTTCGTTGATTTGCGTCAAATTGACATCCATTACAATGTTTCGTAACTTTATTTGTCGATAAAAAGAAACAAAAAGAAATACTCATAATACTGACGATGTTGTTATTAATTTGTTGCTAGCTAAACATCAAATCAGAATAAAATACTTTGCATGTAACTGAACATGTAAGCTGCGTTGGCTAATAGGCTGTACGAAAGAAGAAAAGGTTCACTGGCTCGTGGACGACGAGGTCATTCGAAACGTAGCACCAGTTCGGACTGCTGTGGCCTTGTCAGTAAAATTATTCCAGCATCCATTTTAAGCAACTTTAGGGAAAACATTAGAAAAGACAGAAACTGCGGTGCAGCCCAGCAGCCAGGTTAGTTGCGTGATCTCCGTACCGTGTAAAAGCACGCACCCAGTCGATGTCCGCAGCTCGTGGTCTAGTGGCTATCGTTGCTGCCTCTGGATCACGGGGTCCCGGGTTCGATTCCCGGCCGGGTTCGGGGTTGGGGGGGTTGGGTCGTTTGGGGGAGGAGACCAGACAGCGAGGTCATCGGCCTCATCGGATTAGGGAAGGACGGGGATTGAAGTCGGCCGTGCCCTTTCGAAGGAACCATCCCGGCATTTGCCTGGAGCGATTTGGGGAAATCACGGAAAACCTAAATCAGGATGGCCGGACGCGGGATTGAACCGTCGCCCTCCCGAGTGCGAGTCCAGAGGGCTAGCCGCTGCGCCACGTCGCTCCCCGGCCGGGTTGGGGATTTTCTCTGCCCGGGGACTGGGTGTTTGTGTTGTCCTCATCATTTCATCATCATCATCATCATTCGTGACAGTTGCTAGACTGGATTGCATAAAAATTGGATTGTGTAAAAATTGGGACTTTGTACGGGCGCTGATGGCCGCGCAGTTGAGCGCCCCACAAATCGAACAGCATCATCACCCAATTGATATCAGTTCTCCAGAGATTCTGCGGATGTCCACGGTCTAAGAACGGGCGCACTGCCATTCAGTGAACCACCAGTAGCCTGTTCTGGAAGATTAAAAAAATATTAACGCTTTAAACGACTCATTTGTCGTGTCATTGCCCAAGCCTTCCAAATGACCAGAAACAGCTGCGCCAGCGAGCTTCTGCCCTGCGTACGGAGCGGCGCGCGTGCCGACTGAATGCCGGCTTGAAGCCAGCCCGTTGCGCAACGGCTGTCCTCACAACAGCGTCCCTGCTATTCCCGGATACACCGAAACCCACGCTCAACAAGCCGCTATTTCTGCTACAACAGGAAGGTTTTCAATCAATACGCCTTACATTTTTCCTGCATGGCTGCGGAGAAATATCCCGCCGGTTATATTTGTACTGGTAGGAATGCGTCTTCACTGGCCATTAGGATGCCCCGACGTCTCGAAGTCAGTGTGTGTCGCGTCCGGTTAAGTGGACGGTTCATTTTGTTTTTTATGCTGCAACAGAATAAAGCTCCACCGACTGCTTACTGCAAAAACATCTCACAAACAGTGAACTAAAATGCGGCCAAATTCCTGTAACATACTGTTACATTTCTGTACAATATATGAGAAATGACTTTAACTGCCTGTATACTGTAATACCACCCTACACAGGTACAACTGAACAATCTTATTAAGCCGGCCAGTGTGGCCGAGCGGTTCTAGGCGCTTCAGTCTGGAACCGCGCGACCGCAACGGTCGCAGGTTCGAATCCTGCCGCGGCCATGGATGTGTGTGATGTCCTTAGGTTAGTTAGGTTTAAGTAGTTCTAAGTTCAAGGGGACTGATGACCTCAGAAGTGAAGTCCCATAGTGCTCAGAGCCATTTGAACCATTTTGAACCAATCTTATTAATTCAATCAGGCTGCCACAGAATAATTAGAAGCTACAACTTTAAGATTTCAGGTACGTTTAATTAACTTTTAATTTATAATGAAATAGAGACTTCCTGGAAGATTACAATCGTGTGCCGAATCCAAACTCGAATCTGGAACCTTCCTTTTCTCTTGGATTGAAGAGGACAGATTTAGTCTGCCAAGAAGTTTAAAAATAACGCAGACTTCACTGAAGAGTGAAAGGTACATTGTCGTTATAGAATTACTTTTCATTTCTACTTACGATATCATAATAATAATAATAATAATAATAATAATAATAATAATAATGATAATGATAATTATGATGATAATTTTGTGTGGTTCAACGCCCTGGTGCAAATATTTTGAGTCACTCCAATGTCTTCAATTTCCCCACCAGGGAGACGGGAAACAGTTAAACGTCCAATCCGAACCCCGTGTCGTTGCTGCCGAATATTCATATCATTCCAACGTGAAGGGTAGGTTAATGGCATCCTGAAAATTCCGTGATCCGATTCGATCTGAGCCCGAGTACTTAAGATGCGATTTCAGCTGCTGCAGCATCTTATCAAGGGATTCTTGTCCTTAATTCTCTTGGAGTACCATCCCCTAGTGCTGTGACTCAGGCATAATTGTGGCGTATTGAAGTGCATCTCTTCGTCTTTCTTCACTTTTCGGTCAGTTTGATTACGATTATCGGGACAGAATGAATAATTATGTCTTTACTATTAGATGGTTGCGAGTTCCACTAGCAACTCACTGTTAAGTATTTACAGCACCTGACACATAATAGTATCACTGGCCTTCGTTAACCATGCTCTGTATATCGCTACGAGTGAATCTGATTGCATTACAGCTTATAACACTACCGTCTGCTACTGCTATACCATAACCTTAAAGTAGAAGATAGGTCGTGAAATAAAACTATCTAGTTAAAACAATTATGGTATAAAACAACAGAGCAGTGTTACCCTCTGAGAGGAATTTTGTTGTGTTGACCGAGTTGTACCTAACGGAGGTGGCTTATCGGAAATGAAAGTCAGAATTACGTAAATATTTGAACAGTAACAAACAAAATTTTGCCTATCTGCACTGTTTAACGGATAAAGAAAACGGTCGCCAGCCTAACTAGGCAAGAGAATGATTAACATTCTCGTTCAAGAAAATAGTTATTAGTTACTTTAACGGATAAACACAACCTATACTTTGTCACACGCGAGTGCAATGAACTCTGACACATACATATGTTTACGGTATGATTGAAACTAACAGCTAGAGCAGCACAAACTATATGCAAAATTATAACAGATACCGAAACACACTATTACTTTCAGGGCTTGTTCAAAGTGAATGGTCTTTATAATATTACTATTAACATTCACTGCAGGATCATAAATTGGACATAGGTAAAGTCTCTCTCAGTTAAATACTTTACTATTTAAAATGAAAGTTAATTGGAATCCACTAACAGGTTGCTTCTCACTATCTTTTGAATAAAGAAATTATGGTTTTCATAAATATTGGTCTTCCCTTTACTTGTTACCTAGCATTAGCACAATAGACAGACTGTGGATCCTGTTATACTATTAATATGCACTTCCAATACAAAAGAGAGACAAACACTTAGCAATCATGAACATATAATTTTCTACTATTGCAGTTTTCCACTTTTACTACAGTGAAACACAGTGTTGATAAAATTGCAAGAAACTGACTCACCTTTAAGAATTTATTACAGGCAGCAATGTGACCATTTACTAAGCTAAACTTTATAAGCCTCAGTTTTATGAACTTTTAATCTTTAAAAGAAACAGCAAATTGTCTTTATCACCACAGTCTTCTATTTTCAAGTAAATGATTAAATAGGTGACTTTAAAACTTTACTAAACTACATTTACTGCTTCCCACAATTTCACTAAATCCACAGTAAACCTGAATATTTCCTTGTCATCAAAGATCAAACAACATTATGTAATAAACTGCCTAACTTTGAGGCTTTCATTTTTTCCACAAAATAGGTCACTCGGTAATCATAGTGCAAATGGAGAGAAACCTGAGAGGTGGTGTGATAGGGAAAAAAAATCAAGGTAGGTACATAAATTCAGTTATAAGTTACCTTATATTTGTGCACACTAAATCGCCCAATTGGAAGTGAAACATGGACAGTAAATATTTTAGACAAGAAAGGAATAGAAGCTTTCGAAATGTGGTGCTACAGAAGAATGTTGAAGATTAGGTGGGTAGATCACGTAACTAATGAGGAGGTATTGAATAGGATTGGGGAGAAGAGAAGTTTGTGGCACAACTTGACTAGAAGAAGGGATCGGTTGGTAGGACATATCCTGAGGCATCAAGGGATCACAAATTTAGCATTGGAGGGCAGCGTGGAGGGTAAGAATCGTAGAGGGAGACCAAGAGATGAATACACTAAGCAGATTCAGAAGGATGTAGGTTGCAGTAGGTACTGGGAGATGAAGGAGCTTGCACAGGATAGAGTAGCATGGAGAGCTGCATCAAACCAGTCTCAGGACTGAAGACCACTACAACAACAAATCGCCCAATAAGCTGATCCTTCACTGTACATTATTATAGTACTCCTTCACAGTGATTGCGCAATGTGGTGACAACTGCATGTTGGTAGGCGGATTTGCAGACAGAATTGCTTGACTCCGGCCCTTCTTGGTGGCGATGATGCATACCAATTCCAGAATCGTTCCAGCTATTTATCCATCCATCCGAGGCATTGGAAAGTAGCAGAAAAAGCCTCTCTCGGAACCAGCACAAATGCAACATTTACATGGCAGTGCACAGTTTGGTAGCTCGTCCCCGACTGACTCTTGTTCCACCTTTCCTACCTAGGCCAACCACAATTTGCGCGCGCTACACAGTTCCGTTCCCGAGGGGAACCACCACACATTTTACATACAAACCCACTAAGAACCCTAAGTGAAGGTCAGCAGTTTACATAACAGAGAACAATCATTTGCACTTATAGGTAGCTCTAAACAAAATCATTTAAACAAATTCCAAATATATACAGTAAGTTTTGTCTCCCACCAATTGGGACAAAGAATTTAAACGACAGATATACTACATTGCATAGAATCAAACCATGACATCAAAGTTTCAACAAAGAAAGGAGTATACAATTTTGTGTTATCTATTCAATCAAACACATTTACAGAAGCTTAACGATGTAATATTAAATGAAACAAAAGCATAATAAATCAGTAGAGCATTAGAGTTATGGCGTTACAAGCTATCACCAAAGTTTACTCTCACATTCAAAATATCACCTGTTTATTAACGTCCGAATTCAACCACATGAGGATAATAGGAGAAAGATCCATAAATAATATACGTCCTCTAATGGGACTGCAATAGGAATCAATAAATACTTTCAATGTTACCTGGAAAATTACGCCATACTTATTTATTTCTCTGTTTTTTACTATCTCATACCCATCCAACCAATTGCAAAATCCCACTGACTACATTTTCTGTCCGAATTTTCAAAACGAGTGTGGTCCTTCACCAAACTATAGATTCGAACTGTCGCTTCACCTCCAGCTCTTAATTTCTCCAACATATTGAGTAGCGCAGCACTGGTTAATTTTAAATAACTTGCACTCCATCTTTTGACAGCTGGTTCACATACACAGTCTTATTTCGGTACAGATTCACCTTCGGAAAATTTTGTAAATTTGTGGTAAATTACTATGGGACCAAGCTGCTGAGGTCATCGGTCCCTAGGCTTACACACCACTTAATCTAACTGACGCTAAGGAGAACACACACACACACACACACACACACACACACACACACACACACACACACACACACACGAGGGAGGACTCGAACCTCCAACGGAGAGAAGCCGCCCGAATCGAGGGGCTTCAAACCGCACGGCTACCCCGCGCGGCATTCACGTTCGGTATATCCAGTCTGGAAAAAAAAATTGTCGAAGGAACAGAGGAAGGAGGGAGGGATGGAAGGAAGGAAGGAAGGAAGAAAGAGTAGAGTTCAACCTCTCGTCGTCTCATCGACAGCGCGCTCGTTAGGGACTGAGCACACACTCGGATTACGAAATGATGGGGAAGGAAATCGCCCGTGCTCTTTTCAAAGGAAACATACCGGTATTTTCCTGGAGCGATTTAGGGAAATCACGCAAAACTTAAATGTTAATGCCTCTACAGGGATTTGAACCGGCGTCCTCCAGAACGTGCAAGCACATGGTAAACAGAACGGTAAAACTTTCTGAGATATTTAACGGGAGAGCACTAAACTAAGAGAAAATTAACCATTTTACAGTTAGGTTTTAGATACATTGTACTGAAACACCTTCCATCGGCGCATAGCAGTTATAATATATTCAATGAAACATTTTGAAAATGAGGGGAGCAATAATGCCAAAAATGGATGACTAGTAACATTTCGCTACTGTGTGTGTGTGGGGGGGGGGGGGGGGGTGGCTGGAGTCTTCCGCTTGGAATCAGTTCAGTAAGATGGGTCGACGTGGAAGCGTCACAGAATGGTTAGAAAGAAGCTATCGTGCTAGGACGTGCACTTGACCATATTATGAATGTAGGTGCCCAATAGGTTTGTGTATTAGCGTGGTCTGTCTAACGAGTTTACACGCGATGGTGTACCACTGCAACCACGAAACATGGCATAAGAAGAGTGGTCACAAAAAAGTTATATATGCATGGATCCACAGAAATTGCTGCCGTCAGTAGACGCAGATCCATCTCAACTAGTTTCCGAGCGAGCATTACGAAGATAACTGCATTCAGTGGACATATGGAGTCGTGAATCTCGCAAAAAGGCCATTGCTCTCAGCAACACACAAAGTGGCACGTATTCTCTGGACCTAACACAGAAACAGAACAGTAGCTGACTGAAGGCGTGCCGTATGGTCCGACGAGTCGCGATATTCCTCTTTTCAAATTATGTAAAATGTGTAGCGTTTAACACAAAATGAATGGAGTACGTAGTTGGGGCCAGAGATGCTTCTATGATGTTTTGAGAGTGCTTTTCGTTCCATTACTTGGGCCTGCTTATTCAGTTTACCATGAATATGAGCCAGAATATTTGTTTGAATGTTCTTATTGAACAAGTTTTGCCCTTTTCTTCTACATCTTCATGATGAGTATGATTTGAACAGTCCTGTCTTCCGAGATTACAATAGTCCCGTTCATATTTTCCTGGTTTGACGAACACTCAGGTACGCTATCGCTCCTCGATCGGCTCGCTTAATCACCCTATCTAAATCCCACACAAAAAATGTGGAACTGTTGAGAACGATGGGCGAGGTGTAGCAAGCGTCGTCTCCTTAATCTGGTAGTTCTACGGGGTCAAACCATCGTTGAGTGTTTAGCTTGATATGGCATACTTGTTGACAGTTGTGTAATGTCTTGCTCGTCGAATATGCCCATTATCAAAGGTAGAGGCGGTGTTACGCGGTATTAGCATAATGTCTCCTGGAGGACGAAGGAGCTATTTTCCTGACCGGTGTTCTTGTTATTGTTCCTCCTGCTCCTGCTGCTGCTGCTGCTGCTGCTGCGTTCTCCAATCCAAAGACTAGATTCATGCAGCTCTCTACGCAAGTACATCTTGTGCAAGTATCGTCATCTCTCCATATCTACAGCAACCTAATGAACCTGTGGTCTTCCACTACATTTTTTTACTCCCCACATTCGCCTCCAATACCATGTTGACTATTCCTTGATGCCTCAGGATGTGTCCTATCAATCGATCACTTTATTTGGTCCAGTTGTGTCCTAGATTTCATTTCTCTCATATTAGATTCAGTACTTCCTCAGCAGTATAATATATACCTATATAATCCTTAGCAGTCTTCTACATCATCACATTTCAAAAGATTCTATTCTCTTCTTTTCTGAACTATTTATGTACTGTAATGTATTTACTTATCGGCCAACTTTTATATTTAAGGGAAAAGCCGGCCGGAGTGGCCTTGCGGTTCTAGGCGCTACAGTCTGGAACCGAGTGACCGCTACGGTCGCATGTTCGAATCCTGCCTCCGGCATGGATGTGTGTGATGTCCTTAGGTTAGTTAGGTTTAATTAGTTCTAAGTTCTAGGCGTCTGATGACCTCAGAAGTTAAGTCGTATAGTGCTCAGAGCCATTTGAACCATTTCTAAGGGAAAAGTTTACTATATCCAGTCTAGTGTGAAAATTTATCATTGTGATATCATAGTGCATTCAAGGACGTTTTCCTCACTTATTTACACTTTTCTTCATTCATCACTAAGAAGGGAAGTACGATGCGGGATGGCGACCCGTTGAAGAAGAGGTCGTCAGAGACTATCGGTGTCTACGATGCAGATCAACGTTTTCCGTGGTTTCCTTACACCCAATAAGACATATGCTTCCCATGCCCCTCTTGAAAAAGAATGCAACAGATTTCATTCCATGTTCTCGCCCTGTCCGATCTTGTGTTCCATTTATAGTGACCTCCACGTCTGCATCTGTACACTGCAACTACCATACACTGATCGGCAGAGGTGAGCATAGTGAACTAGTGTTAATTTCCGGCCTTCCTATCCCATTCTCGAGTGACGCAAGGCAGGAAAAAATGTCGTTACCGGTGTCAGACTAAATTCTCTAAACTGGCTATCGCAGTCACTATGAGAGACAAAAATTTGATAAAGGGGTGTGTTCCGTGAATCGTTTTGCAACTTGTACACCCGGAATTATGTGGCTAAGGCCTTCCGCGATGCACAGCGCCTTTCATGTGTCTCACCCCCCCCCCCCCCCCCCCGCCCCCCTCCAATTTGTTGACTATCTCTGTCATACTCT
This sequence comes from Schistocerca piceifrons, assembly GCF_021461385.2. Lineage (NCBI taxonomy): Eukaryota > Metazoa > Arthropoda > Insecta > Orthoptera > Acrididae > Schistocerca > Schistocerca piceifrons. The sequence continues at coordinate 500,866,714 of NC_060149.1, read as the reverse complement.
CACGCTGACTAACCAAAACTGTGAGAAATCGTGTAGGCTTTCTTGAAGCTCATTACATCCCTTAAGGGCCAGTCCTAGACTGACGAATAGTACCCAGTTATTATTCAAGTGAGGATTTGTAAGCGACTCTGTCGTACGTGATAACATTTTCTTACGACTCTTCTAGTAAGTCTAGCATCACAGTGCTCCAGGCTTAGATGTTTGTAGTCGTTCCATCTTTAGTCGTCCCGGACAGTATTCATAGGCAGTTAAATCTTGTACCTAGTTGCAGTGCCTCATCGCTGATTGTGTAATCAAAGTATAACATACCATTTCGTCTATTTACTCGCATTACATTACTTTCATTTATACAGGGTACGGCCAAACTTTCAGGAAACATTCCTCATACAGAAAGAAAGAAAATATGTTATGTGGACATGTGTCCGGAAACGCTTACTTTCCATGTTAGAGCTCATTTTATTACTTCTCTTCAAATCACATTAATCATGGAATGGAAACACACAGCAACAGACCGTACCAGTATGACTTCAAACACTTTGTTACAGGAAATGTTCAAAATGTCCTCCGTTAGCGAGGATACATGCATCCACCCTCCGTCGTATGGAATCCCTGCTGCGCTGATGCAGCCCTGGAGAATGGCGTATTGTATCACAGCCGTCCACAATACGAGCACGAAGAGTCTCTACATTTGGTACCGGGGTTGCGTAGACGAAAAAGAGGGTTGAGGTCAGGAGAGCGTGGAGGTCATGGAATTGGTCCACCTCTACCAATCCATCGGTCACCGAATCTGCTGTTGAGAAGCGTACGAACACTTCGACTGAAATGTGCGGGAGCTCCATCGTGCATGAACCACATGTTGTGTCGTACTTGTAAAGGCACATGTTCCACCAGCACAGGTAGAGTATCCCGTATGAAATCATGATAACGTGCTCCATTGAGCGTAGGTTGAAGAAACCAAAATGAGCTCTAACATGTAAATTAAGCGTTTCCGGACACATGTCCACATAACATCTTTTCTTTATTTGTGTGTGAGGAATGTTTCCTGAAAGTTTGGCCGTACTATTTTGTAACACCCTTTATTTATAGTCAGTTGCCTATCTTTACACGGAGCGCTGATCATCAGTAATTGCCTGTACATTTCATAAGTCTCTAAACGGTCACAAACAGGCTAGTAACGCAAGGCCATCTGAAAGATAAAAAGTATTTTTGCATTTCGTCGAAACTAATAGTGACTAGAAAGCATAGATGTTAGAAAAGCAGACTATCGTTGTAATACAGAAACATACAAGGAAGGTACAGGAATATCTAAGATCGACCTAGGAAATTAATAATTAGAGAAAAAAATTATGCAAGGTGATTCCGTGATGATGTTACAAACGCTCAGAGATGATAGAGAAGGCTAAATATTAAGTTTGATGTAAAAGAACCTATTCCGGAAACGAATGAGTCGAAAAGTGTAAGCGAAAATTTAACGAGTTCCGCCTTAGCCTCACGCAGCACTCAAACTAAGGGCTCCAACTTCATGACGTGCAGAATTTCCGCTGAAACTCCCCAATACCCCAATATAATATCCCATGTTGATGGACTAGTAACGGCGCACGTAATTTGATTCCAAAAGGACCGAAAATCCGAAGTCTCTTGTGCAGTAATAATGAATTCCATTTACTTCCACAAGTTTCCCTAGCTGCTACATTTACAACAGTTGTTCAAAGTGGCGTTCCCCGACGTCACTGTAAGTATGACATCGTCGCACCAAGTTCTGGCCTACCCGTTGTAATACCCATAGTGGCGCAGGCAGCGAGAATTCTTGCCAGGAAATCCTCTTTTGTCGTGACAGGCGTCTCCTACACATAGCATCTCACTTAGTCCCACAAGAAGGAATCAAGTGGGCTGAGATCAAGTGAACGTGCTGGTCACGAATCAGGACCTCCTCTCCCTATCCACTTTTCAGAAAATTTCTGATCCAGGTGTTCACTAACCCTCAGTCCAGAGTGAGATGGAAGTTCATCATGTTGGAACCACATCTGTTGACGACTAGCAAGTGGGATATGTTCCAACGAGTCTGGGTAATATGTCTCTGATAAGCACTGTGTATACTGCTGCATTTAAGCGGGGAGGGAGAAGAAATGGGCCTAGCCCGTAGTCACTGACAGTGACTGCCACACGTTGACTGATAATCTGTGATGATGGCTCTTCAAAACTCAGAAATGGATCAAAGCACTATGGGACTTAACATCTGAGGTCATCAGTCCCCTAGAAATTAGAACTACTTAAACCTAACTCACCTAAGAACATCACACACATCCATGCCCGAGGCAGGACTCGAACCTGCGACCGTAGCAGCTGCGCTGTTCCGGACTGAAGCGCCTAGAACCGCTCGGCCACAGCGGCCGGCTCTTCAAAACTAGCGTGACGATTTTCATCGGCCCAAATATGACTATTGCCACTATTCAGCTTCCTGCCTCTTGTGAATCAGGCTTCATCCTTGAAAAGTACGAGGGCGTACTGAGAAGTAATGCCTCTGGTTTTGTTATTCTGTTTTCGATATTGGTAGAGGCATTATATGCCATGCAAATTACTCAGGCAACTTTCCTGCTTTACTGACGCAAACTGTAATCCTCTGTCGCAAGGGGGGGGGGGGGGGGGGGCGGCTCCTAATTGTAGCGCGTAACATGTCGGTGTGTAACAACTATGTCGGCACGTGAGAAAACTGAAAGCACGAAATCGAAGAGTTCGCACACAAATGAAACCTCTCCTGGAGCATGACAATGGCACACCACACAAGAGCACTGTGACATCTACAACAATCCGATGCCTGGATTCACTGCCATCGATCATCGTCCACACACTCCCGAACTGGCCCCATCCGATTTTAATCTGTTCCTAAAACTTAAAGAAAACTATCGAGGACTTCACATCGATAATCATGAAGCGGTGCATGGAGAGGTGAGGTTGTGGCTCTGGCAACAGTCAAACATTCTACAATGACGGTATCAACAAACTGGTCTCTCGTTGGGAGAAACGTGTTCGTCACCGGGGTGACTATTTTGAGAAATGAATATGTAATCATCAACGATAAAAATGTAGAATGTTTGAAAGTTTGTGTTATTTAAAATGTTTTAACGGGTTTCACATAAAAAATTGGAGGCATTTTCAGCACAGAGGCATTTTCAGCACGCCCTCATACATATGCAGGAAACTGAGGATCATCTGTAAAGCGCTGAACACGACACTAGATCCGAAGTCAGCAGGAATCAAAGCATGGACTTTCTGTGGATGGTAGAGGTATAGCTGCCTTTCCTGTAATACCCACCACACAATACTTTGCGAAACACTCTGATTTCGGTCACCTCATCCAATCGAGCAAGCACTGCATCTTCTAAGCCTGGAATCGGTGTGGTTCGTCCTTTTATTGTGCTGTTGTACTGTAGTACCAATTACCCTGTTGTACTTAAACTTTGGCTAATTCTTGGAAAAATTGTGTAAGCTGGACATCTTCTACGTGGGTATTTGCTACTTTTAAATTTGCATGCCCATACACGATAATCTTGTCTGCAAGGTCTTTCGCTGGGTATAATTCCAGCTGTTTAAGGATGTTAAACGTTGGTACGTCAACTTTTTAACAGAGACTGCAGTCTCCTACAGTACAGACATTGTACACAAGGACTGCTCATGTCGGTACACAGTATTCCATCTACATTGGATAAGTTGCATTGTTACCCAACCTGTACACGTAAGTGCTCGTTGGGATTGCCTATCCTACAGTCCTAACAACAACAGTACCGGTACATGTATTCCACTGTCAGAACTATCAGAGTGATTTATGCCTATAGCTTTGGACTCGATCGATTCAGGACCAGGGTCTTTATCAGAAACTGATACTTTTACCCTTGTCCATCATTCCTGACAGTTTGTGACATCATCACAGAATCATCCTTTATAGAGAACCTTGCAGATCGGTGCAAATCTACATGGGTGTTAAGATGAGAAAGATGAAGAAATGAATACAGCAACGTAAAGATCACTGTCGTAGGAAGGATATCGCTAAACAAGCCCATAACTTTAAGAGGAAACAGGAAAGCTCGGTGGTATCTGGTTTCCGGTTTTGAAGAGGAAGGACATTAGTCTTCCACCGGGCGTGAGCTGATAGCGGTCGGGCTGACAAAGAACAACAGCTTCCAATCTCCGCTCGACTGTCAAATACAACAGACTTTCAGTCTCTACCGAACTTCAACAGCGTATGTGATTCCACAGCATCATAGTTCTGTAAATTTTAATATCCTTGGTGGCATGTTTTTCTAATATTAACCACATCGCACGATTCTGGAATCATAAGTTGATTTAATGCACTGCTTATTACGTTCAGGACAGGTGTATAGCTCCGCGCTATATAACTCAAAAAGAGGAACACTGTCTGCCAATAGGGGTCAGTTACTTCCGCATGTGTATGACTCAACAGACGTGTCCGGTTCTTATCATTTGTAAGCACTAATGGTATAAGGATACCACAGCCTTCGTGGATTACGACCTTGTCTTAATTGTCCAATTGGATGGTTTAATCTTGTGTGATAGACAATTTTGAAGTGTCTTGTCCATACGGGCAGGCTATGGATTACGACGTCACACCGTGAAATGGTGGCAACGCTTAGTGTAAAATTAAGCGCCTGGTAGAATAAAGTAATACAAGTAATTAAAGCCTCTAATTAACACCCTTACTAGTTATAAAGTATAAAAAACTGAATATTGGTTTTGTACATGTCCTGGAGGCGACAGAGGGATGACCATAACATAACAATGTTAATGTGGTGTTTATGTATTTCCCCCTAATTTTTATAACTAAAAAAATTTATAGTACTATTTAGCTACAAATCATCGTCAAGATTGTGATTACCGTTAAAACAAAGTCTTTGAGGGCAAGGACACACATTCACTCGCAGGGATACACCTGTAAAGTAAAACTGGTGATAAAAAGACCGCGAGAGCCTGGCACTCTGACATTTCGGTGTGGGTCTTATAGAATTTGCTGTAAAAGCCCGAGTAATAAAAGGTAGTTCTCTAGTCAATCGTTGGTTTTTCCTCAGCAGCAGCTTTCCAATACGATTCAGTAGGTACAGTCGATCTCGTATTCCAGCTCTACGTCTAACTAGCCCATTTAGGTAAACGTTTATCTCAGTTTCTTGAGGGGAGTCACTTCCCTGAATAGGCTGTATTTTTGGAAATAATATTACTGTATTTCGTGCTTTAGCTATCAGATAATTTCGACCCGTTCGGTATTTTCAAGTTACCTTTTTGTGCTTGTGTCACACGGAAAAACTCTAATCGTGTAATATGTAAGCCCGCATAAGGATAGCATTTTTTTCTTTTCGCATACACAATCCACGTCTGAGATAGTTGTGCCCATAATTACAGAGACCGTAAGACATGTATTAACGACGCCATCAGATGCTGCTTTCTCCACACAGTTACAGTTTTTCACTGTGATAGTAGTAGCTGGGGTAGCTAAAAATTGCCCAAGAGGGGAAAATCAACTATTATTCAGAGCATGAGAGCATTCGGGAGGACGACGGTTCAATCCCGTCTCCGGCCATCCTGATTTAGGTTTTCCGTGATTTCCCTAAATCGCTTTAGGCAAATGCCGGGATGTTTCCTTTGAAAGGGCACGGCCGATTTCCTTCCCCATCCTTCCCTCACCCGAGCTTGCGCTCCGTCTCTAATGACCTCGTTGTCGACGGGACGTTAAACACTAATCTCCTCCTCCTCCTCAGAGCATGAGATAAAGTGATTGTTTCAAAAAATACAGCCTACGCAGGAAAATGACTCCTCTCAAGTAATTCACAGCGGCTTTGAACGCACGAATAGAAAAGACTGGTTATCTGAGTGCAGACGCCTCAGAGACTTTTTTCAGTCTTGTTAAGTATTAGTCACAAAGTCGACATAACGCATTAGGTAACAGAATGATCATAATACGAATTAATATCAACAAGAAGCATTACTGTTGTACTAATTTTCATTCACAAAGGCCGATGAAAGAGTTTCCGTCCGAAGGCCGTACAGTCCAGAATCGGTATGCCAATCAGGCAAAATTGTAGTGACCATTGAGGCAATCATCTCGCCGACACACCGGGTTGAAGATACCGTGTTCTGCTGCGTGAAGTAGTCCTTAACTGCCTGCTACATATCTTTGTCCGACAGGAATCGTCGACTCTTCAAGGCCTTTTTTAAGTGACCGAAGGGGTGATAATCGCATGGGAAGAGATCAGGATTATAGGGCTGGTGTTCGAGTGTCTCCCACTTGAGTTGTCCTAACTTTTGCGTTACGAAATTTGCGATATGGGGACATGGGTTATCAAGAAGGAGCAATGCCTCTTGTCACACCTTCTACAACGGCGATTTTTTTACAGAAATGCTGCCCCACACACAGTCTTCATTCTTTGATGCATGTCTACCGGTGTTCGTCCTTCGGTAGTCAATAAAATAATAATAGCACGTTGCTCCCGTTTGGATACATTTGGTAATAACGTTTGCCATAGTTCACCTTTCCGCGTTTACACCGCACATGTCGGAATGGCACGAAAGCTACACTGCTCTCTTGAATACATGTCGGTACTTAGATATCTTCAACGGAGTCGTGCTACGTTGCACATACGCACAGAAATGCCCTCAAACGGAAACTTTTTGACCGTCCATTATATTATGTTACGACCGGTTTCATTCAGTGAACGTCATAAAGCTAGACTGCCAACAGTCCTCATTACAAATTCTCACAGAATTGTGCTAACATCGTCACTCAAAAAATGTAATTGCCTTACGTAACGTTAAGGGCAAATTCGAGAACATGACGATCTCACAAACGTTTCGTCGACAGCCCTGCAGAGTGCAGCGAGTAGCCAGTGCAATCAAAATGGCACGCTGCACCCACTAGACCAATGATTCCCAACATTCTGAGACCATTACCCTGACTGCAATAAGATGTCAGTACCCCCCATCACCCAATTGTCAACGGAAGATAAATGATATTTAGTTTTTGTGGGTATGTTATTAAACAAGGAACTAATGAATCAGTTGGTAGTGCCTATTTCTGACAACCGTTTTTGTAAATTATGAAGCAGTTCTCAGTGCGCCAATAGTGCTACCTACAATTTCTTCTCAGAAAAGAAAGCTATCTACCTATAAGGGGCAGTCAAGTGAAAACGAGACAGATGGAAGAAAGATTAAGTAAACCGTTTATTATTTCAAAAGTAATCGCCGTAACTATTGATACATTTACACTTTTATGAGATGAGACGGTAAGTGCCTTCAAGAAAAATGTTTGTGGTTTCGTAAGGAACCACGGTTTGTTTCCAGCTTCCACCTCTTCGAACGAAGCAAATCGACGGCTACGAATGTCTTTCTTCAGGGCTCCAAAAACATGGAAATTGAATGGGGAGAGATCGGAACTGTATGGAGGATGAGTAAGGACCTTCCAGCGAAACCTCTGCAGTGTACTCGAAACAATATTGATAACATATGGACGAACTCTGATCTCTCTCCATGAGATTTCCATATTTTTGCAGCCCTGAAGGAGGACATTTGTGGCCGTCGATTTGCATCGGATGAAGAGGTGCATATTTGGGTATAATCATGGTTTTGTAGACACTACAAACGTTTCCCCATGAAGGCACTGACCCTCTTGTCTCACAGTGACATATATGTATTAATAGTTATGAGGATTACATTTTAAATAATAAACAATTTACTTATTGTTTCCAATCCGTCTCATTTTGATTTGACTGCCCTCTTATAAAGGGTGATTCAGCTGCCCTTACCGATGTCGTTTTATGCAACGCACAATAGTATATGCGGTCAAAAAACAAGAAATAAGAAAGAAAGAACATGCGTGAGATTTTTCGTTTTCTGTTGCGCGCTATGTGCAAACTAATTAGACTCACAGAATAAATGAGCAGGACCTTTTTGTAGGAAGTTTAATGTAGTTAAATTTTGTACTGGGATACGTTTTCGCTAGACTTCGTAGTTTTCGGATTATTCAAGAAAAACGCACAAAAATGAGTTTCAAACGCGTTTATCTTGAATAACTCGTAAATTGTGGCCTCCAGCGAAAACGTATCCTAGTACAAAATTTAACTACATTCAGTTTCCAACAAAGAAGTTCTGTTCATTATTTCTAAGGACTAGTAATATGTGCGCAGCTATCGAGATAAACTGAAAATGTTGCCTGTGGTAATTGAAGGCGTTGCGGGTTATACACTCCTGGAAATTGAAATAAGAACACCGTGAATTCATTGTCCCAGGAAGGGGAAACTTTATTGACACATTCCTGGGGTCAGATAAATCACATGATCACACTGACAGAACCACAGGCACATAGACACAGGCAACAGAGCATGCACAATGTCGGCACTAGTACAGTGTATATCCACCTTTCGCAGCAATGCAGGCTGCTATTCTCCCATGGAGACGATCGCAGAGATGCTGGATGTAGTCCTGTGGAACGGCTTGCCATGCCATTTCCACCCGGCGCCTCAGTTGGACCAGCGTACGTGCTGGACGTGCAGACCGCGTGAGACGACGCTTCATCCAGTCCCAAACATGCTCAATGGGGGACAGATCCGGAGATCTTGCTGGCCAGGGTAGTTGACTTACACCTTCTAGAGCACGTTGGGTGGCACGGGATACATGCGGACGTGCATTGTCCTGTTGGAACAGCAAGTTCCCTTGCCGGTCTAGGAATGGTAGAACGATGGGTTCGATGACGGTTTGGATGTACCGTGCACTATTCAGTGTCCCCTCGACGATCACCAGTGGTGTACGGCCAGTGTAGGAGATCGCTCCCCACACCATGATGCCGGGTGTTGGCCCTGTGTGCCTCGGTCGTATGCAGTCCTGATTGTGGCGCTCACCTGCACGGCGCCAAACACGCATACGACCATCATTGGCACCAAGGCAGAAGCGACTCTCATCGCTGAAGACGACACGTCTCCATTCGTCCCTCCATTCACGCCTGTCGCGACACCACTGGAGGCGGGCTGCACGATGTTGGGGCGTGAGCGGAAGACGGCCTAACGGTGTGCGGGACCGTAGCCCAGCTTCATGGAGACGGTTGCGAATGGTCCTCGCCGATACTCCAGGAGCAACAGTGTCCCTAATTTGCTGGGAAGTGGCGGTGCGGTCCCCTACGGCACTGCGTAGGATCCTACGGTCTTGGCGTGCATCCGTGCGTCGCTGCGGTCCGGTCCCAGGTCGACGGGCACGTGCACCTTCCGCCGACCACTGGCGACAACATCGATGTACTGTGGAGACCTCACGCCCCACGTGTTGAGCAATTCGGCGGTACGTCCACCCGGCCTCCCGCATGCCCACTATACGCCCTCGCTCAAAGTCCGTCAACTGCACATACGGTTCACGTCCACGCTGTCGCGGCATGCTACCAGTGTTAAAGACTGCGATGGAGCTCCGTATGCCACGGCAAACTGGCTGACACTGACGGCGGCGGTGCACAAATGCTGCGCAGCTAGCGCCATTCGACGGCCAACACCGCGGTTCCTGGTGTGTCCGCTGTGCCGTGCGTGTGATCATTGCTTGTACAGCCCTCTCGCAGTGTCCGGAGCAAGTATGGTGGGTCTGACACACAGGTGTCAATGTGTTCTTTTTTCCATTTCCAGGAGTGTATAAAACCTAGCGGTAATGGCAGTTGATTCACCTTGTTTATTGAGGACAGACAGTTGTTACGGAACATTCTTCCTGTGCGCCATTCCTTTGGTTAACGGCACTTGCTTTACCTGCACCCCCATTTAAAATCAATCAAGTTAAAATGTGTGCACTGTACGTAGGCCTTCAGTTTCTAAATCACATGATTGCTGGACCCCTTACTTCTGAACTGCCAAAAACAGAAAGACTTCAGGCTACCAATTCTTTGTCTGACCAGGGTCATTTAATAAATACAGCGTAGGCCTTCTAGCAGGGCAGTAGGCATTACTCCGTTACAGTTATGATACGCTTTCAGTTAGTTTATTGTTGTGAAGTGAATAATCAAGCAATGTGTGGCCTCTTGCTATAACTACCTACATCTCGAAGAAGACATGTTCATGAGATATTGAAGGGAGTATGATGTGTATGTCTCAGTCTTACAGACATAGATGCATCGTCCACAGTATGTCGATAGTGGATGGACTACGGTGGGCCGGCCTGGGTGGCCGAGCGGTTCTAGGCGCTTCAGTCTGGAACCGCGCGACCGCTACGGTCGCAGGTTCGAATCCTGCTTCGGGCATGGATGTATGTGATGTCCTTAGGTTAGTTAGGTTTAAGTAGTTCTAAGTTCTAGGGGACTGATGCCCTCAGATGTTAAGTCCCATAATGCTCAGAGCCATTTGAACCATTTTTGACTACGGCGAAGAGGAGGATGATCATACTTGCGTGTCAATAGCTGTAACCTCCATCACATTGTGTTCCGCGTTAATGCTGGTATTTGAGAAATAAATGTAATCATTAGTAATTTATATAATCAGTATTAGAGTCTTACGAAATAGTGCGAATAGTAATGCTATTAAAAAAATTAAAAAAAAAAACAGTTCAGTTTCATAGCCGAAACAGAAATGCACCCTTTGTTTGCACCCCTCAGAAAATTACATTTCACCACTCTGTGGCTAATTGCCCCCAGGTTGGTAAAAACTGCACTAGACATTCTAGCCACTAAGTGTGCCTGCGCTGATAGACTCCCAAACTGGCGATAAAACACTGCATCCTGGCCAATCTGGGCCTGCCTGTTCTTTGTGTGATTTTCAAGAGCAAAGCCCCGCGGCTCTACATCTACTTCTGTATGGCTACTCAGCAAATCACACTTAAGTGTCTGGCAAAGGGTTCATCGCACCATCTTCACACTAATTCTATATTGTTCCATTCTTGAACAGTGCGCGGAAAAAAAAGGAACACATTTATCTCTCCGTGTCATCTCTGATTTCCCTTATTTTATTATGATGATTATTTCTCCTTATGTAGGTAGGCGTCAACAAAATATTTTCGCATTCAAAGGAGAAAGTTGGCGATTGAAATTTCGTGAGAAGTTTCGGCCGCAACTAAAAATGCCTTTGTTTTAATGGTGTCCACACGAAACCCTGTATCATTTCCGTGACTCTCTCTCCTTTATTTCTTGATACTATAAAACTTGCTGCCCTTCTCTGAAGTTCTCGATGTACCCCGTTAATCTTATCTGGTAAGGATTCCACAGCGCGCAGAAGTACTCCAAAAGAGGACGGACAAGCGTAGTAGGTAGTCCCTTCAGTAGATCTGTTGCATCTTCTAAGTGTTCTCCCAATAAAACACAGTCTTTGATTCGCCTTCCTCACAACATTTTCTATCTGTTCTTTCCTATTTAAGTTGTTTGTAACTAATTCCTAGGTATTTAGCCGAATTCGCGGCCTTTAGATCTGGTTGATTTATCGTGTAACTGTAGTTGTAATTCCTAAGTATTTAGTCGAATTTATGGCCTCTAGATTTGACTGATTTATCGTGTAACTGAAGTTTAATGGATTCCTTTTGGTACTCCTGTGGATGACATCACACTTTTCATTAATGAGTCAATTGCCAGTTCTCGCACCATACAGATATCTTGCATGAATCGTTTTGCAGTGATCTTCTGATGATTTTACTAGACGATAAACGACATCATCATCTGCAAACAACCTAAGACGCCTGCTCAAATTGTCTCCTGAATCGGTTATATAGATAAGGAACAGCAGAGAGCCTAAAACGCTACCTTGGGGAATGCCAGAAATCACTTCTGTTTCACTCCACGACTTTCCCTCATTTACTACGAACTCAAATCTTTCAGACAGGAAATTGCGAATCCAGTTGCATAACTGAGACGATATTCTATAAGGATGCAATTTGATTACAAGGCGCTTGTGATGTACGGTGTCAAAAGCCTTCCGGAAATGCAGAAATACAGAATCAGTTTGGAATCCATTGTCCATAGCACTGAACACTTCGTGTGAGGATAGTGATAGTTGTGTTTCACAAGAATGATGTTTTCTAAATCCGTGTTGACTATGTTTCAGTAGACCGTTCTATTCGAGGTAATTCATAATATTCGAACACAATATATTTTCCAAAATTCTTCTGCATATCGACGTTAATGGTATGGGCCTGTAATGTAATGGATTATTCCAGTTACCTTACTTGAATATTGGTGTGACCTGTGCAAATTTCCTGATTTCGAGCCGGCCGCAGTGGCCTTGCGGTTCTAGGCGCTACAGTCTGGAGCCGAGCGACCGCTATGGTCGCAGGTTCGAATCCTGCCTCGAGCATGGATGTGTGTGATGTCCTTAGGTTAGTTAGGTTTAAGTAGTTCGAAGTTCTAGGTAACTGATGACCTCAGAAGTTAAGTCCCATAGTGCTCAGAGCCATTTGAACCTGATTTCGAGTTATCTGTCTCAATTTGTTAAACATCTAAGTCCTTTTGGCCAACACCGATCGAGGTGGCGCAGTGGTTAGCACACTGGACTCGCACTGCGAAGGAAAACGGTTGAAATCCACATTCGACCGTCCAGAGTTAGGTTTTCCGTAATGTCACTAAATCGCTTCACGCAAATGCCACGAAGGTTTCTTCCTCTTTCTTGAAACATGCCGAATTTGAGCTCCGTCTCTAATCATCTCGACGTGGGACGTTAAACCCTAATCCTCCTTGCTTCTTTCCTTTGGTGATCAGCACTCTCACCGGAGAACAAGAAAGAACAATAACTTGGGTTGAAAGCATGCCAGAGTGCCTCATTATGCACAGATTTGGAGAGAATGTCCTTCCAGAGACACCGTAAGGCCACACACCGTAAGGCCACCGACAAAATTAGCATCCGAAATCCATTGAAATTCCGTACATCTTGCTATAGTCCTGCTAATGCTCACACATATCCCAATGCCGACGTCTCTCACCATTTAATTACTGCACATACAAGCACTCCATCGACTGAAATAGCGGTCGTGTAACAACTGCTCTGATAACACGACTCGATATTCCTTATTTACAGCCCGTACCCACTGATAAGGGGAAAAAGAAATGAGTCACACGGCATGATAGTTGAAACCACTCTTTCATGAAATTTTAACTGTGTCTTCTGTACGACAGCAGTCAACATATGTAATGAAATGGGCTCATATGTGCACTGCGCGCACTGATAAAACACTACGGCCCAATGACGAGTGGCAGCTAACCTCACATGTACTTGACATGGCAAAAAAGGTTTCATGTTACCTGCAGTTGATTCCATTCATTCTTCGCTACAACATGTAACCATGAATTTGTTATTAATATCAACAACTACATTTTCTGGTGATCTCTGCTGTCGCACCGTCACGGCAGTCTGTGGTCATAGGTTTTCAGTTGTGGAAAATTCTAGCGTTCTTCTTATATTTGTCTACCACCGCACGGCCACTGAAGCCAAAATGTGCCCAGCACACTGTTGTAGAAATTTTCTGCCAGACAGCTAGCAGGACACTGTATTCCCGAAGGCACAACTATTTTCTGGAGCCAGTTGCAGAGAGGAGTCACGTTCGTTTGTGTCGCATACGTGCATCGTGTTAAAAGCCGTTGGTACGATACAGTCAGTCTGTTTGCATTGGAGATTTTGGCCGTTGGCTTCTGGACTCGCACATAGACATTAGATACTCTCCGCGTCGCTCACGTCAGAACCTGCTGTGCTGAATCGTCCGGTAGCGCGTTCTTTGGTTACGATATGCGCTTATCATTGATGGCGGCTTTGATGCGGACTGCCAAATTCTTTGAGCTCTTACAGGAACTAAGTTGGTGCTAAAGGCAGCTCTGCATAACTTTCGTGTATCTTACTGCAGTCACGTGGAATATAAGATCCATCCCTTTGATCTTTTATGTGGACGTCACTTTGCTCTGATCCTTTAAGCCGATCATTTCCTTTCATCCTTTATTCCTTTGATAGCTTACAGAACAAATCGCATACGTCACCAGCGACACAGGAATGCCTCTGGTAACACATCAAGGACAGTGAAACAGCAGCGGGATATGACGTACTTCTAGAATGTAGTCCCTACAATCAACAACCTATTGTTGCTACAGGTTTAACTCACTGGTTTAGTGTTAAATGTAGTTTCACCTAAGTATAAGAGAAAATCCTACCTGATACCTATCTTTTTTCTGAATTTTGTTTGTACTTTGCTGTCTTTGTCCATGCTTCGGGTCTCGTTCTATAAGTTAAAGTAGTTAGCTCAGGTGAGGGAACACCAACAACCACACTTTCCCATCCCCCTCAAAAGAAACCACTTACAATTACTCACACGCTTGTATTAGTTCATTCAGCTGCGACTCTTCATAGTTGCTATTGTTATCATATTTATTCCTGCTATTTCTTTCGTACTTACTGTGTTTTACACTTAGTACAGTATCCACCCGATTCCTCTACAGTTGGATACCGTTGCTCTTTGAAACATTTTATTTCCCGTGTTTTTACTTTTACATGACTGATGATTAGGTAGTGACACTGATTTACTTCAGCCATAAAATAACTAGTACCTTTCCCTTTCTGAAATTCATACTTCTGTGCCTGGAGCATGAAACTTCAGGGATAGTCGCCCTCTGATCTCGTCAGTTTACATTCCTACTCTTTCCATCGGTCTTCTATAGTTGCAAATTACATTGCTTCTTTCATATGTGTTCTAATGTCCCAGCAAGCTCTTCAGGATGCAAAGAAAGAATAAACTTACATAAAATGTTAGAGCAAATGCGAAGATTTTCTGCTGACGCAAACGACAAATTTTCGGTAAGAGAATGAAGGTGAAAAACTGCGTAACAGCTGATGTGTCTGCCGCTGATGGGCACAAGTAAACAGCCCACGTACAGGGAAGAAATAAAAGTTTATTTAATCCAATTTCCATAAAAATATTTTCAACAATGAAACAAGAGAGGGTGGTTCTTTAATAAGTGAAACAAAATAAATGATGGTCTGTAAGTACCGGAGCCATTTAGACTTCCAGAATCACAAAGTAATTAAATAAGTTCTGTGATACTTGGAAGATATACACATTATTCAGTGAACACAATCTTAAAGTCTTAAGAGTTTTATATTCAACATGAGGAAATACGTTTCTGTAGTCACACGCTCTTTAATGAGCGGAGTCTTGAAGTCCTAGTGGCTTTAGGTTAAAACTGGAAAATAAGTTTCTCACTTCAGGTTTGAAACCAAAATCCAAATCCAAGCTTCAGCCAAGAACAATAAACACTTAACAACTCTTATGGTGTACTTCGCTGAAGAAGTATTGAGAGCCAACAGCAATGAAATATCTAAGTCCGAAAGGGATAGAAACTTTCAGCCTGACACCTTGTCGGTGAGAATAACATCAGTACAATCATACCAAGTCTCAACGAGCACGTCACTGGTCAGGTGGCGGCGTGCTGACCAGAAGTCGATGGCCCAGTCCATAGCACAGTGTAATGGAGATTTTCATATTGCTGGCTACAATGGAATTGCTCTCCAGAGCCCACGTGCTGGCCTGAATAGCTGCCTCGTGGATAGATACTTGCAATCCTATTTTTGGCACGTGACACAGTGGATGCATGAAGAGGTACAGTTTGTCAACGACCTCTGTTGTCTCCATGTACGCTGCCTGGTGGCCTGGCCACAGTGCTTTTGTGCCCTCTGCTGGCCTGCCCGAGAGTTCTGGGATTGCGAAGTCCCGTGTCATCCGAACTGTATGGGCTGGGTTTGCTGCAACGTACGCAGTGTGTAAATTGTGCACCGTGCCATCAGCGCCTGATGTTTAGGGCACTACGGCAATAGCTCTTGAAAATGGAATATACTAAAAGCAATAAATATGTAGGGACTGGAGACAGTGTGTCATCATTGAATAGTCTATACTAAAAATGCTTGTGAAATATTCGTACTTAACGTTTTCACGACTTATTGCTATAGACCGAGCGAGGTGGCGCAGTGGTTAGACACTGGACTCGCATTCGGGAGGACGATGGTTCAATCCCGCGTCCGGCCATCCTGATTTAGGTTTTCCGTGATTTCCCTAAATCACTCCAGGCAAATGCCGGGATGGTTCCTCTGAAAGGGCACGGCCGACTTCCTTCCCAATCCTTCCCTAATCCGATGAGACCGATGACCACGCTGCCTGGTCTCCTTCCCCAAAACCACTACCACCACCACTTACTGCTATAGCTCTGTTCTATGAACTTTCACTGACATCGTTTGCGTCTTCGTCTATTTTTTATAGATATAACTCTTCACATTCACTACTTTCGACAAATGCGCCTCAGTGTATCCTGTTCGATGCTAGATGGCACTCGTCGACGGGTCTCTCCGTGGTCTGGCCATAGATGCTTGGTGCTACTACTGCAAAACCAGAGCAGGTTGCTAGTTAAAAAATCATTACCTCAGAACATCATTTTACAAAGGCTTAATTTCGTATTATATATTTCAGCAACAGTCACTCAAATGGTCCCAGTGCCGGTTTCGATGAATTACCGCCAATGATATTATTTTAGTAATCCGAGGCTGAAGTATATAATAAAAAAATTGACAGGATGGTCACTACATTTCTCTAAGGCAGTATACGAGTAATTAGCCTGTATCTTCGTCCATACAAATTCCCTATCGCGCATTAGTCCAACTTTCCAGTCCTACCACTGGGTGATTAGTTGTGCCGTAGGGTCCTTACTTTATTTCCTTATATAAGGTCTGGTTCAGCTTGTCCTGCTACGTCAATCCGCAGAACATGAGTCATCATGCATCAGAAAATCCTCATCACTGCGTTAAACAGACATTGCATAGTGCTATGACTGATGTCTGGTTGGAAATTGCCTGTTCGGTTTCAATTTAATTATTTTATTTAGAGCCATTTAGATACCGATCCAGTCACTGCACTTATAAGTTGTGTTTTGCACTCATAATTTGCGTGTCTAGACGCACGGACAGGGAGATACACAGGTAGAGTCACCACTAATTCTCCCTGAATGTTTTCCTATGTCTGTCCAGCGCTTTTGATCAATCTTTTTGTACAGATTTTTCATTTGTACAATTGCCATCACCGCCATTCGACGACCTCGGTTGTGTGGGCACTTAATACAGCTGCCCCTTTGCAAATAAAATATGTTTTCCATAGTATTTTCTTACAACCGAAACCAACTTCACAAGTTATTTTTGGCATACCATTGTGAGTTTGGAGACCGAGATAGATTAACAGAAATAAGAACGTTTGCTTGAAAATAGTGTCTATGGATTTCTATTTTTCGTAAAGTGTATGCGTTTCGTGAAATGTATCCTTTCTTCTGGTATGTTTGACAATGCTGTCACAGTACTACGTACACGTAGACGAATTACGTCGGTAAACGTATGTGCGCTCTTGCCACGTACAAAAAGAAAAGAAGTAACTGTTGAACAGAATAGACTACAGGGATGCCAAGATACTTCTTTTCCCAATTACATTTGAAGAGATGTATTATAGCTATCGCAGAACGCTCTTACCTACAAGTTTAATTTTCTTCTTAAGTGACATTTTTTGTAGTCTTCAGTACCGTCCCGGTGTAAATACATCAGAAAAAATTACTCCATTTACATTTAATATGCAACCCCTTGGCAAGTCAATTAAGTCTACTTCAGTGATGCTGAGTATATTGGTTGTAGTTTGTTCTTCACATGCATCGGGTCTAAGCTGAGTTCTCGGGTTCAATTAAAACGATATCAGACACATAATTTGTAGTATGACCTTTTGTGGATTAATTCAGTTTGCCGATGTCATATATCTTTATACTTTGAAATATTGTTCCATATGTGTTAGGAGAAAATTATTTTCCACATCTACGAAATCTTTCGGATCCCCCTTGACGAATTTATTTCTGTTGACAGCTGCACGAAATGACAGGCGGGAATGGTATACATTGGTACTGGATTACGTCTTTGGCTATTATATCTTCAATTGGGCAGGTTGGCAGCCAAATCGTGTAAGCTATAACAATTGAAAAATAAACAGACAACACTTATCAGTACTAAACAGGCAGTTCTTTGTATCCGGCAAGTGGCGGGGGTCCAGTAGTTCAATAGTTGGCTAACAGAAAGCGCTGAATCGTATTACACTCAACGAAATCGCTGAGCGCCTTGACAGTCAAGAGAGTACGTCCAAGTGCTCACGTTAGTCAGGTCTGCTTCCAACATCTGATAACAAATAAGTTTCTAGTTTATAAAATGCAACGTTAAAGTTTCCTGACAATTAAAGGCCTTCAAGATTGAGTGTCACGAAGGGGGAAAAATTCTTGAAAATGTGTTGTATAAAGTACCACATTACACATGATACATCTTTCTTCTATAAATAAACCCTGAACCCTGCATGACATAGTTAAATTCCAAGAACTTGTTTTGAGAAAAGACCGTGCTTCTGAAAGCAAGGCTGGACGCCCCTCCATGAGCGTTCTTCGGCGAGAGCTTGAAACAGTTTGCCGTGATGGAAGATTCGTCACAAAACGAAAGAAAAAAACATCACAGGCCTATAGAAATTTATAGCACCATCATAGCACGATTTCTTTCTGGTTTTACAATGTTTCCGTGGGAACGCTACAAACAGTGACGAAAAATTTCATGAAACCATGACATCATAATAATGACAGTGTGTGAATTTTTATTTTATGTTATTCAGTTTTCATTTTTCCTTCTATCTCGTGACCCTTTTTTTACGAAGTTGTCAACTTTTACTTAAGTTCATTTCTCTTCCCATATCATTTTTAGGATCACAATTTCGAAAATTTCTACTTTGAGATAGTTCAAACATTTCGAGCATGATTTGTACATCTTCATAGAAAATTTACATTTACTTGTTATTCCCGTGCCCTAACTTACTCAACGAATATATAATTTAGCTGAAATTTGTTCTGAGGAAGCTGAATTTTGGCTGTAACACCACTTGGCAGCCAAATCAACCATTTTTCAGTGGTGTACACTACATCGACATATCATTCATGTTACATGTGATTTTATGGGCTTCCAAAGAAGAACAATACATACGCATCTCGTTTTGAATAGGAAGCCGAATGCTGAAGTAAGACGCCAGTTTCAGTGAATCGTATAGACATAATATGTGACTGTCAAGTCCACTAACGTGCACATCTCCCTTTCAACTAAAAAAAACTAAACTCCTCCCGAACAGGCCATGAAGGCCCAACGGTACCGACCGGCCGCCGTGTCATTCTCAGCCCATAGGCGTCACTGGATGCGGATATGGAGGGGCATGTGGTCACCACACCGCTCTCCCGGCCGTTGTCAGTTTCCGAGACCGGAGCTGCTACTTCTCAGTCAAATAGCTCCTCAGTTTGCCTCACAAGGGCTGAGTGCACCCCGCTTGCCAACAGCGTGCGGCAGACCTGATGGTCACAAATACAAGTGCTAGCCCAGCCCCACAGCGCTTAACTTCGGTGATCTGACGGGAACCGGTGTTACCACTGCGACAAGGCCGTTGGCCATCTCTCTTTAAACAATCAAAATATGTGTTGAAAAGTGTACTAACTAACGAATGCAAGCAATAGGGGCAGTCGTCACATCGCGGATGTACGAATTTCTTCATGTTTGGAACACATGGGATTTTCCCATAATTCTTTTATAGGCTGGTTTTTTTTTTTCAAAAGCTTTCCCCATTGTGTTTCACACTGAAATTCTCTGGTCATTCCTATTTTAGGGTAGTAACAGGGTTGCTATTCCTCTCTAAGTCTATGTTGGGTGCCATCTTTGTTGCTAGAAATGACGATATTCGCTAATACAAGATACAGAATTGAACAGTGTTACGGCCGGCCGAAGTGGCCGTGCGGTCAAATGCGCTGCAGTCTGGAACCGCAAGACCGCTACGGTCGCAGGTTCGAATCCTGCCTCGGGCATGGATGTTTGTGATGTCCTTAGGTTAGTTAGGTTTAACTAGTTCTAAGTTCTAGGGGACTAATGACCTCAGCAGTTAAGTCCCGTAGTGCTCAGAGCCATTTGAACCATTTGAACAGTGTTACGATTTAGTTTATCCCATCTATTTAATCATCATCATCATCATGATTTAAGACTGATTATGCCTTTCAGCGTTCAGTCTGGAGCATAGCCCCCCTTATAAACTTCCTCCATGATCCCCTATTCAGTGCTAACATTGGTGCCTCTTCTGATGTTAAACCTATTACTTCAAAATCATTCTTAACCGAATCCAGGTACCTTCTCCTTGGTCTGCCCCGACTCCTCCTACCCTCTACTGCTGAACCCATGAGTCTCTTGGGTAACCTTGCTTCTCCCATGCGTGTAACATGACCCCACCATCTAAGCCTGTTCGCCCTGACTGCTACATCTATAGAGTTCATTCCCAGTTTTTCTTTGATTTCCTCATTGTGGACACCCTCCTGCCATTGTTCCCATCTACTAGTACCTGCAATCATCCTAGCTACTTTCATATCCGTAACCTCAACCTTATTGATAAGGTAACCTGAATCCACCCAGCTTTCGCTCCCATACAACAAAGTTGGTCGAAAGATTGAACTGTGCACAGATAACTTAGTCTTGGTACTGACTTCCTTCTTGCAGAAGAGAGTAGATCGTAGCTGAGCGCTCACTGCATTAGCCTTGCTACACCTCGCTTCCAGTTCTTTCACTATGTTGCCATCCTGTGAGAATATGCATCCTAAGTACTTGAAACCGTCCACCTGTTCTAACTTTGTTCCTCCTATTTGGCACTCAATCCGTTTATATTTCTTTCCCACTGACATTACTTTCGTTTTGGAGATGCTAATCTTCATACCATAGTCCTTACATTTCTGATCTAGCTCTGAAATATTACTCTGCAAACTTTCAATCGAATCTGCTATCACAACTAAGTCATCCGCATATGCAAGACTGCTTATTTTGTGTTCACATATCTTAATCTCACCCACCCAGTCTATTGTTTTCAACATATGATCCATAAATAATATGAACAACAGTGGAGACAGGTTGCAGCCTTGTCTTACCCCTGAAACTACTCTGAACCATGAACTCAATTTACCGTCAACTCTAACTGCTGCCTGACTATCCATGTAAAGACCTTTAATTGCTTGCAAAAGTTTGCCTCCTATTCCAAATCTCGTAGAACAGACAATAACTTCCTCCTAGGAACCCGGTCATATGCCTTTTCTAGATCTATAAAGCATAGATACAATTCCCTGTTCCACTCATAACACTTCTCCATTATTTACCGTAAGCTAAAGATCTGGTCCTGACAACCTCTAAGAGGCCTAAACCCACACTGATTTTCAACCAATTGGTCCTCAACTAGTACTCGCAATTTTCGTTTCAAGAATACCTGAGAAGATTTTACCCACAACGCTGATTAAAGAGATACCTCTGTAGTTGTTACAATCTTTTGTTTCCATGTTTAAAGATTGGTGTGATTACTGCTTTTGTCCAGTCTGGTGGAACCTGTCCCGACTACCAGGCCATTTTAGTTATCCTGTGTAGCCATTTAAGACCTGACATTCCACTGTATCTGATGAGTTCCGACTTAATTTCATCCACCCCAGCTGCTTTATTGCACTGCAATCTATTGACCATTTTCTCCACTTCCTCAAACGTGATCCTATTTCCATCATCATTCCTATCCCATTCTACCTCGAAATCTGAAACATTACTGATCGTATTTTCACCTACATTGAGCAACTCTTCAAAATATTCCCTCCATCTGCCCAAGGCATCCACAGGATTCACCAGCAGTTTTCCTGACCTGTCCAAAATACTTGTCATTTCCTTCTTACCTCCCTTTCGAAGACTGCTAATTACACTCCAGAATGGTTTTCCAGCAGCTTGACCCAATGTCTCCAACCTGTTTCCAAAGTCTCCCCAAGATTTCCTCTTGGATGCTGCAATTATCCGTTTGGCTTTGTTTCTTTCTTCAACATAACTTTCTCTGTCTACCTGAGTTCTAGTATGTAGCCATTTTTGATACGCCTTCTTTTTCCTTTTACAGGCTGCCTTGACTGTGTCATTCCACCAAGCTGTTTGCTTCCTCCTACTTTTACACACTACTGTACCAAGACATTCGTTAGCCACTTCTAGTACTGTGTCCCTGTACCTTGTCCATTCCTTTTCCAATGACTGTAATTGACTACATTCAACTAACTGGTACCTTTCTGAGATCGCTGTTATCTACTTGTGCCTGATTTCCTTATCCTGAAGTTTCTCCACTCTTATCCTCCTACATATGGACCTGACCTCCTGCACTTTCGGCCTCGCAATCCCAATTTCACTGCAGATTAAATAATGATCAGTGTCATCAAAGAATCCCCTGAATACACGTGTGTCCCTCACAGCCTTCCTGAATTCCTGATCTGTTATTATACAGTCAATGACAGATCTGGTTCCCCTGCTTTCCCAAGTATACCGGTGAATGTTCTTATGTTTAAAAAAGGAGTTTGTGATTTAAGTAAAGAATTTTTAGTAAGGAGGCAATAATTACAAGTACCGTCGGCCTTCATCAGTAGAATCTGTTTTCTGATGTCACTGTAATAACGATTGTTTGGAGTGTTCTCTAATCTACGCACAGATTCGAATTTCTACAAGAGTACGGAGAAGTGCAGTGAATACAAACAAACCGAAGAAATAAGTCATGTTGATAGGGAGGATGTGCCACTAAAGGCTTTAGACCTTTTAGTGGTGGCGATTAAGTTGGTCGACTCGTGTGTGAGAGTGAAAGTAATGGGTTCTTATTCCTCGCTGTCTTACTTAAATTACTATTGAAATATTGACAAATGATTCTAAGCTTTCGTAGGATTATATTAGGTTTCCTTGGCGACTTTTCCTGATTGAGGTGAGAAGGATTTTGTCTCTGAAGAGGGTACCCAACTAACATTAGTTACACTTGGGAATGAAGTTAAACATGTACTGGAGAGGGTCGCTCGTCCATTTTGTCGTGCCTTTAATTTCGACCATATCACTTAAGGGATTTCAAATATCTACAGAAAGAGGATACAGCCTTTGCCAGAAAGAGAGCCCTAGAGCTCAGATTTTCAAGTACAACACATTAACTGTGCATGTTATCGTCTGATAGACTGGTACCTAGCAGGGCATTAAATTGACATTTCCAGAAGTACTCTAGCATTATGAGTAGGAATGCGTTTTTATTGTTTTTTGATTTTAGGAATATCTGGTGTCAAATGTAGATCTGTGTCGTCGTAGAGGAGGACGTTGCACCTTGAGACTTGGCATTCGTATAAATTGTGTTGCGCAAAACGTGAGGTGGCAGACTTGCCAGTGGTCGACGTGAGACGAGACAGGTCACGATGTATGTGCGCCGCGCTGCTCTGCCCAGCTTCTCGTCCTAAGCTATAATACTTTCATTCTTTAAGAAAGTCCTATGTTTCATCTCCGTTACCATGCGAATGAATTTTGAACTTTGACGTTAGGAGACGGGAACTGTCGTCATAGATTTCACTGTCACCACACAAATGTCAAGCTTATTTAAAATGGATTTAATAAGGGTACAAGATAATTTATCAAAAACTATTTTTTGCTGGTCGTTCCACGTCCACGGATTCCTATGGAGAGCAGATAAATAACGAGATACGTGCTGTCTGACCGACGATCGTTCATAACTATGCTCCATTGACAGTGGTGAACTATCAGTAACGATAGCGCCGCATATACAATACTCACGGAACTATGATTATTATACTGGGTCATACGAAAAATAATGCCGCGATTTCGTAGCATTATTCCGTACATGTCTGATAAATATATGGAAATAGTTCGCGCTCTAAATAAGTTAATTATCAACGAAATACACACGACACTAGTGTAGTATCCTACAATATTTATTATTTCACAGGCCGGTTTTCGGGTGTTACAGCATCATCAGGTACGAAGATAAATAAAGCATTTTTGGCTGTGAAACTTTGTAGGTCAAAGATAACAATCTAGTGCAATACAGAATATCTCAGTTTGTTTCCAAAGACAACAGTCCTTAATTTTTGGTTTCTACTAAGTAAGAGAGGTATTACTTCAGTGAAAATATTACGTAAAATTATTAAGTTATACAAAATATGTGACACATTAAATAATGAACTAACAAATTTTAAACAGCTGTCTGAGAAGAAATTAAAATGAATAATAAATTTAGGTGACGTTTTGGAAGGGCTTGGTTGAACAAAATAATCTTATCTGTAATAGGTCCAATATTACAAGAAAGTACGATGTACAAGTGAGATTAAGAAGGTAAGTGAAACAGATGTGATTATGCAAAGTAAAACTTTTTGATGGGACAAATGAAGCTGTTATAAATGGTACAAAAGAAAAAAAGAGGCATGTAAGTAGGAGGGGCGATTTTCAAGAAGTTGTGGATCTGCAGTTACAAGTGGCAAGTGAAGGAACTTTATCTAATCATTCAGTACAACGCCTGAGGAACCTGACATAACGTTCATTCATGTCATTCTGGGAGCGCCATATCCACCCGCTTGAAGGAACAGTATAGAAGTTGGAAGCTTAGAAAAGGCGACTCTACTTTCACACACCACCTGATTCAAGAAAGCCACACTTACCCGGGGCCACATGAGGTCCTTCATCAAATCCATAAGTGGAAGAAGATGAACCATCTTGAAATAATCGAAATGAGTATACATATGTCAATTTCTCAAGCTTAGTACTGAATGACCGCAACTTGTAACTGCAGTACCTGCTTGTAATACTTGGCCTGTTAAAGATAAGATTATTTTGTTCTGCCACTCTCCTGGAAAATATCACCAAAGTTCATTATTCATTTTGATTGTTCTCAGAACAACTTTTGTAGTTTTTTATGTAATTCATTATTCAATGTGTCGCATTTTGACTAAGTTCAATAATTTTACATAACACTTTCACTGAAATAATTCTCTCCTTTTTATTACAAAACCAAAAATTAAGAATTGTCGTCTTTAGGAACAAAAAGAGATACTCTTTAATGAACTAGATTGAAATCTTTGGCCATACAAAGTTTCACTGCCACACATGCTGTACTAATCTTTATACCCGATGATGGCATAACAGCCGAAAACTGGTTTGTAAAATAAAAAATGTAAAATGTTACACCAATTTCTTTTGTTTCAGTCATAATGTATAAAATATTCTAAGAAGAACCGACGGAGCACTCTGTCAATGTAATTGAGTTAAAATACGTAAAATTTCCTTCCACCTATCAGATTGACATGCTAACCGAGAAGGAGAGGGAGGAGGAGGATAGACTGATAGAAGAGTGGAGTAAATACATACCCAGACAACGACGGGTACTCGGGTAGTATTTAGATAAAAATTCTTAAGTTGCCGAGTTTGGCTCCAATACGAGTCTATAAATGGCTGTAACGTGTGTCCCATAAAGAGGAACTTCTGAAATTCCCACCAGTTTTGTTCTAACAATTTGGCAGCACTGAACATTGCATGATTTTATCTGTTTTGTTTGTAGACAACGTGTTGTCATTGTGAAAATTTATTTAAAAAAGTCAAATGGGAGACAGGGCAGTCAGTCAGTGTACAAGATTCCACAACAATTAAATTAAAAGACAATGTTGTGACCGATAATTCACAAAACCCAGTACTTTTAACAGTAAGTTTCTAAAGGTGGCAGCAAATATAGGAATTAATGGTTGTGTTGAAGAAGCAAGGGAATGTATTAAAAAATCATTCCGTAAAACTTTAAGCAACTAAAATTAGCTCTAACATCCTTCACTGAAATTGATAGTTACAAAAATTCTAAAAAATAGCAAGTGAATGGGGAAAAATCACAAAGGGATTTCCATAATGTTCAATTTTGGATCCACCCATAAACTACCTTCTATTTAACATGCAACGAGCAAAATTGGTACTTTTTGCGGACGATACTAGTGTTATAATAAATCCTGTTAGAGAAAAAGCACCGAAAGAGTTCATCAATGATTTTTTTCCAAAGAATTATTGAGTGGTATTCTCAAAATGGACTCTCCATAAATTAAAAAAAAACCACTGCATTCAAAAAATGGTTCAAATGGCTCTGAGCACTATGGGACTTAACATCTGCGGTCATCAGTCCCCTAGAACTTAGAACTACTTAAACGTAACTAACCTAAGGACATCACACACATCCATGCCCGAGGCAGGATTCGAACCTGCGACCGTAGCAGTCGCGCGGTTCCGGACAGAGCGCCTAGAACCGCTAGACCACCGCGGCCGGCACTGCGTTCAATTCAGTACAACAAATAGTCATACAAACAACTGATATAGCACATGAGCAATACCCCGGGAGCAATAGAAAGGTATTCTAATTTTAGCATCTCTTCGCGGGCGAGGTCATCCAGATTCACAGGCGCCAGCAAGGGCAACGTCGCTACCGTAGAGTGTGACCCTGTATTTTGACCGCTGCCCCAACCAACCGATAGGTAGATAGTATAGTCTAAACTGATGACGCCCACAGCGCGGAAGCAGCTGGAAAGAGGGGAGAGGGTAGTAAGTAGGAATAGCCGGACAGCCGCAGCCGCAAGGCAGTGCACCTGCGCGCTGGCAGGCGGGCCGGCTGTTGCGCAAAGCCTGCTATTCTTAGCGCGGCGATTCCTCTGCTGTGTGGGCCACTCTGTTGTTTTGTCGCAGCACCTACCTGTTGCTGTCGAGACGCTCTGCCCACAGGCACGCGCGCGCACTCACTCACTGTGCTGCTCGCATGCTTAGATTCTATTAAACATAATTCTACGTATCTATACCATTGATCATTAAAACTGCAAGACCATGAAAGAGAGCAAATAACGAACTTTTACTTAATATGCATATACAGTATAGCAGGAAGAATATACCGTCATCGTAAGTCGTGGGATACCTGCCAATATCGTTTCGGATCTCTTTTTGCCCGGCGTAGTGCAGCAAATCGACGTGACATGGACTCAATAAGACTTCGGAAGTCCCGTGCGGAAATAAAACAAGCTGCCTCTACAGCGTTCCTTAATTGCGAAAGAGTCACCAGTGCAGGATTTTGTGCACGAACTGACCTCTCTATTATCTCCCATAAATTTTTCGGTAGGATTCATGTTCAGCGATTTGGGTGGCTAAATAATTCGCTTGGAATGTCCAAAATGTTCTTCAAACCAATTGTGGCCCTGTGACATAGCGCATTGTCGTCCACAAAAATTTAATCGTTATTCGGAAACATAAAATCCATGAATGGCTGCCAATGGTCTCCAAGTAGCCGACCATAACCATATCCAGTCAGTGATCGGTTCAATTGACTTCAGGACCCAGTCCATTTCATGTAAACACAGCCCATACCATTTTGGAGCCGCCACCAGTTTCCACAGTGCCTTGTTGACGACTTGGGTCCATGGTTTCATGGGGGTCTGCGCCACACTTGAAGCCTACCATTACCTCTTACCAACTGAAATCGGGACTCGGCTGACTAGGCCACTATTTTCTAGTCGCCTTGGGTCCAACCGATACGTTCGCTAGCCAATGAGAGGCACTGCAGGTGATGTCGTGCTGTTTGCAGAGGTAACCTACCATAGTCTATTAACGCCAAATTTACGTTCATTGTGTGTTCTACATTTATTTCTGGGGTTATTTCACGCAGTGTTTCTTGTCTGTTAGCACTGACAGCTGTACGCAAACGCCCGTACTCTCGATTGGTAGTTAAATTTTTTGGTAGTCTGGGACTATACAGTGTCCGAAATAAGTGCACTGAGTTTCACCTCCAGCAGCAACAATGGCTCTATCCCTACATGGCATCGACTCGAACTGAGTATGGATGAAAAATACGTGTATATCATTTCATGCTACTTCAACTGTATACAAGGGTTCAGTCATAATGGCTTGTGACTGAAGCTGCATCTCACTCTCAGCAACCCATGACTAGATGCTTTCACTGAGAGAGTGATCTGCATAACGTGCTGCTCTGGGCAACATTGGAACTCCATCTGTATCGATGTAGGTCAGGATAGCACGGGCAGCATACAGTCTTCCGTAATCCTGTTGAAAGATAACGTGACAGAGACGTCGGTGATAGTGGACCGCCACCAGCATTAACACCCACAACTGTAACGGTTGCTGTCCAAATTACCAGGTATGTGAACAAGAGGTTATTGTATCATATACTCAACTAGCAACCCATCCATAGCATAATGCCAGGTGCTGAAGATCTGTACGACGATGACGAATACAAGTGGATACATTCTCCCTGATACCGTATGCAGAAGCGGGTATCGTCCTAAAAATCATAGTACCACAACTGTGTCCATCGTCGTTGGGCGCACCTATATCTGCTGCTGCGTCGAGGGAAGCGGCAACAATGGTCACCACGCTGACGATCCGTGGTTCTCCAGACTTCGTCGCATAATGTGTGGATGCTTGTTTTGCAGCAAACAAGTCAATTTCCTGACTCAAGGAAAGGGTCTCAGCGGGTACGATCCTGCACGACCGAGCCAAAAGTATGTCCATCATTCAGGATGCTACTTGCGTGCAGCTGTTGACATCCTATAAGCTGTTGACAATGACCTTCTTGAAACAATCAATTCCTTATTCATACAGTCGTGTAATCTCGATCATCGCCAGCAGCAGTATCGCTGAAATGCTGATGATCTGCATACCCTAGTATATAGTATACTCCATGACAATTTGGCATCCGTTGCATGCCGCCTTCATCGTTTTGCAATTTGAATAGCCATCAGTTGATTTCATTCATTTTCATTCGAGAAGTCCACCGAAAGCAATTTAAATACTTACATAAGTCTGTTTCTGTATCTAGAGGTCAGCGTATCTGACTGTCATGCGGAAGAAACAGGTTCAAATCCCGGTAATGGTGGAAGAACTGGAACGGTGCAAACACGTCCCGTGAGTCCGCTGAACTACGAGGGCTTGCTGAAAATAATGCTTCCGATTTTGTATGGAAAGCCCTTAAAGATTCTTAAATAGAACAAGTTATTAACATTCTGCATCTTCATTCTTTATGTCTGCATATTTGCAGCCCCCTGCTTCTAGAGGGCTTTCATTTCTAGCATGTAGTATGGTGGTGTATGAAACATCGTGCTGTAATAGTGTTTCAAATTCGAGTAGTTTGCCGACACCTGGAGCACCTTCTTTTTCATGACATTGCCAGACCACACACCAGCGCTGCGACATCGGCAACAATCCGAAGCCGTGGGTTATTGGCATCGAGCATTGTCTATACAGTCCCCATTTGGCCCCATCCGATTTTCATCTGTTTCCTAGACCTATAGAACACCTTCGAGGACTTCACTTTGATAGTGATGAAGCGGTGCAAGCGAGGTGAGTTTGTGACCTTACGGCTCTCCATCAACAAAGTCAAACATTCTGAAGTGACGGTATCAACAAAGTGGTCTCTCGTTGAGATTAATGACTTCTTCCCCAGGGTGACTAAAATGAGAAATAAACACGTAGACATGAAGGACAAAGATATAAAATATTAATAACGTTTGTCTTGATAAGAAAGCTTCAAGAGCTGTCACATGAAAAATGCAGAGGCATTACGTTTCAGTACGCCATCGTATTTACTTGAATAAAAAGGGAGCTCCAAGGTAGAAAGAACGACAGCGGCTGGGAGGGCGGTGTGCTAATCGCATGCCCCTCAATGTCGCTTCCAGATAGCAACGTTAGCAGACGGTATTGCGGAAGCCGGTTAACAAAAAGACTTACAACAAGCTAATGTAAAATGTGTTTAAGGAAGGAATTAGGTAGTGTCCTTTTAAGTCATATAGTTGAGGGAAACCAGGAAAATTCTGAATCTCGATAGCCAGAGTTGATTCAAACACCACTGATGCAGTATTTAAATGCAATGACTTAATAACTGCACCATCTCGCTCGTTAAGTGGCATAGGTAAGTTCATAAAGAATGTAGAGCCACTTTTGCATAACTGTCGGTAGAGCAATCGTATTTGTTTAGAGGTTACATGGCAATTAATCCCTGGGCACCGGGCGATGCAGCGATTTGCATTTGGGAGCAATGAGCTATTTCCAGTCTGATCATCTTTATGTTTTCAATGGTTTTCCCAAATCTTTTCAGAAAAGTCGAGAAGGTTTCTCCAGAAGGTCTACAGTTTCCACCTTCCTCAAACATTTGTTAGTTTCATTTGAAACACATCTACATGGATACTCCGCAAATCACACTTAAGTGCCTGGCAGAGGGTTCATCGAACCACCTTCACAATTCTCTATTATTCCAATCTCGTATAGCGCGCGGAAAGAATGAACACCTATATCTTTCCGTACAAGCTCTGATTTCCCTTATTTTATCGCGGTGATCGTTCCGCCCTATGTAGGTCGGTGTCAACAAAATATTTTCGCAATCGGAGGAGAAAGTTGGTGATTGGAATTTCGTGAGAAAATTCCGTCGCAACGAAAAACGCCTTTCTTCTAATGATTTCACGTATAATTTCTGTGACTCCCATATTTCGCGATAATACAAAACGTGCTGCCTTTCTTTGAAATTTTTCGGTGTACTCCGTCAGTCCTACCTGGTAAGGATCCCACACCACGCAGCAGTATTCTAAAAGAGGACGAACAAGCGTAGCGTAGGCAGTCTCGTTAATAAGTCTGTTACATTTTCTAAGTGTCCTACCAATAAAACGCAGCTTTTGGTTAGCCTTCCCCACAACATTTTCTGTGTGTTCTTTCCAATTTAAGTTTTTCGTAATTGTAATACCTAGGTATTTATTTGAATTTACACGTTTATAATACAACTGATGTCGACGGATCACAAACTCTAACCTTCTTTCCTCCATTACCTTCTGCTGTCCGCGTAGTCTAACCATTTATTGCCAACACTCTCCTTATTGCCAACACTTCCGGTGTTACATTTGAACCTGCTGGAAACATAGCTATTTAAACATTATCGCCATAACGTCATTACGCACGAAGAGGAAGAAAATGAATTCTTATACACTGATACGTGTATCGGGAAAGCGAGTTCTACGTATTCCCCGAGCCTCCTGCGGTTTTTAAATAAAGTGAAAATCTTTAAGCTGTGCTAGTGTCAGTTGAGAGTTGCTAACTTGTACGCAAAGACGTACCGTGGTAATTACAAGGTGTTTCAAAGAGATACACTCGGTATCATAAATTATAACTTTAATATGAAATATAGAAATTTGAGGTAAATTTTAATTTAAGCGTAAAAGAACAGAGTTTTGATTCTCCAATGAAGAACTTGATTTTACAAAGGTCAATTTCCACATGCATGGGCACAAAACTTAGGGATTCTTTACACAATCAAGTTTAGGGTCAAAGTTTTCATTCACCTTTTGTAGATGAACAATGCCACCGGACTCAAGACAAACATTTAGACAATATATAACTTCTTTTTCAGCATCCTCACACGTTTCGGTGAAGTTTCACTATCGTCATTGGTTTCATTTTATTTTATATCGACTAACAGTTTAAATTAACAAAATCTATATCTTACGATTTACAGGGTATAAAATATTACGTACAGTATACTAAATGTGTGAGTGCTCAGAGAAAATAAAATAAACTCTTCCACGATAAAGTGGAGACGGTCTCTGTCGTGCTGGAGCCATAACCGTTCCCCGACTACTAGCGATGCATCCTACATCATTTCTGGTAGTACACTCTTTGACATAAAACTTGACCGGCGGCCGGCCGCTTCAGAGGCTAAGTCCGCGCCGATCGCGACATGGGACAATAAAACTGGCCAACTCGCTAATTCTCTAAGTCCGGTCATCTGCACAATCTGGCAACACTGCAGACTGCGGCACTTCCTGGAGGAAAACTTGTCCCATGATGGAGAAACTATAGGTTGATTGCACCTGTGGTCTAGCGGTAGCGTGCGTTGTTTCTGTTCATAATGTCAGTGGATCGAGAGCAGCTGGCATAAAATATTTTTATAGCCTCTTCTGCCTGAATACTGAACACGTGAATGTAATAGTAGCGCAGATTCAATCTATTTCGCTTTCTGACGCACCGATATCAAAATTTTGTCCAGTAACCATTTTGCGGCAGATTTCCTGCAGACTGTCCTCCTCTGGACGCCGTAATCGGCAAAGCTCCGGGATCCATTTGCTGGCTACTGGCAGCGGCCGTGGCGACAGCAGCGGCGCTGCACTCCCCCGTTCTTTATCGAAAGCGCCTGCTACCGCTCATCGCTTTTGATGATTTAAAACGCTTTATTATTAAATGTTGCTCCACAGAAAATTTCTACGATTTCCATTCACGCTCAAAAGCAACGGAGACAGACGCCCTGATTAGTAGGCGGGTATTATATTACATTAATCGGCAAGAGCTGAGTATGGCCCGAAATTAATTTTATAGACTGGGACGAAATTAAACCACCTCACTACATTCGATGAATTTATAAATGCTTCATACCTCGTTTCTTTTCCTTTCAAACTCAATTATTTGTGCAACTTTTGGTCAATGTTTGGATGTTTTCGTCAAGCCAGAGTGAGCGTCTGTGGTGTAAAGTGTATTACAGTTCTTGATTCATTTCTTATGGTAAGTCTATGCGATAAACTGTGTGAATACCTTGCAATGCATGCTCTGTAGCAGTGCAGGAACACTGCACATTTGGAGTTCCATGTATGGGTTCATGAAGTATTTATTGTTGATCGGAAGTGATAGTTAAGGTCATCAGATTTAAACCAGAAAAATTTGTCGTTTTGAAGGTTTCAGAGAACGGAAAGAAATTGCTAACGCCGGTGTTAGAAAACGTCTACAGTTAAATGCTATTGCAAAAATTTAGAAGAAGGGAACTATATTAATGAACATGTGCACTTCATAAACAACCTTCTGACATGTTAGACCTATATGACGAACAAAGCTCAAATTTACATCGTTGAAAGTCGGTTTGAATCTTTTCAGGACCTATTTTACAGTGAAGCACCTTGGAATTTGCAAAGCAGAAGTCCATGATATTAACTTAATTTACTAAGTCGAAATCGGACGAAGGTTCATGTTTAAAGGCATTCTTCAGATTTCGCATAAGAAATTTTTACTAGCAGTTTGCAACTCCATTAATTAAAATGGAAAGTAAAAGGTTGTAGTCAGCGGCTTCTACCGTGATTCGAACTGCTATGTCTTATAGTACAAGCACTGCAAAGCACAAGGGAACCTCTGAACTAACGACACACTGGCGGCCAGAGGCGGACTATAGTCACTGCGATGTTGCCTGAGACTCAAAACGCAACCTTAAACACACAGAGGAGGTGGAGATTACTGTTTTAACGTCCCGTCGTCAACGATGTCATTAGAGACGGAGCACAAGCTCGGATTAGGGAAGGATGGGGAAGGAAATCGGCCGTGCCCTTCCTAAGGAACCATCCCGGCATTTGCCTGAAGCGATTTAGGGAAATCATTGAAAACCTAAATCAGGATGGCCGGGTGCGGGATTGCACCGTCGTCCTCCCGAATGCACACACAAACAGGTGTTACTTATGTGAAGAACGCCGTTCTTGGAGTCCAGAAATTAAATATACTTTCTAATTGTGTCATCTTGCAGTGGATTATATCGTACGAGTCTTCGATGTGGGAAACGAATGTCAAGTGAATTTAGCGAGGTAACGCCGACCTACACCCGGAAGTAAATGCACTATCAGAGTGTTGACAAATACTTGCTACGATGCTGCCATTTCTCGGCTCTCTGACGAGGCAGCTCTTCAGCGAAATGCTTGCCGTGATTCTCCGATACGGTTCTTCAGAGTGGAGACGAGCGCGCACGTTTGGTTTTTATGCGGCGTTCTCCCCTGATGGTTTCTGACGTCGCCTTGTGGGCTATGGATACATATGAGACACTCAATTGTCATTAATCCAGAATGATACAAGTTTCAGCTTCCGGCGTGGAAGTAGGCTGTTGACGCCGACATTATATCATTTCAACGTAGGGAAAGCAAAACGGATCATTCAATGTTTCTCATTCAACATAAAGCATGTGAGATAAATTTCCGTAATGTTCATAATCATCTAAAAATACAAACGAAGTAAAAATACACCGGAAGCTTATTCGAATTGAATATAATGTAAGATACCAAACGCTTTGCACCTCGATGTCGAATTTGTCCACTTGCAATCTTTTGCAGCATACACATAGAATGTCATGATTACCACGAGAATGAAGAAATATGTTGGTAAGGATGGAAGCAAGAAAGGACGCAGTCAACAAATATTCTATTCCTCATGGCATACATTTCATTTGACACGTAAGAAGAGGTAAAGCGGGAATTTACTTTCGTTAACACGAAAGACATGCCGCACATATTGATAACGAGGAAGTCTGCGTCTTCATACGTTTCCTTAGCAAATATCAACTTTAAATTGCATAACGCAAACATTTTTAACAGACACGAATTCCTACCCAGCATCTATTGTCCCTGTTAACGAACGACGAGAGATGTTAAATATTGCTTCTTCACAAGTAACTTACTTGAAATGCCGTGAGGTAAAGCTGTGTGTTGGACACGGATTCGAACCCGGAACCTAATCGGATTGCTATCGAAGCACAGTCAAATGTGACATATCGGAATTTTGCGGCAGTAGCTAGATGTTTTAACTGAAATGACGAGACGAAACATTAATTTTTTCCTTCCCAGGACTCCAACCCGGCACCTATCGCTGTTATATTCTAGAGAAAACGAACGTTAAATATGGGTTTGTTGCACCAGCAGTGACATGTGAGCATGTTTGAATTGAAATAATATGACGAAGAGTTCAGCGCTCACTGGGAATAGAGCCCCACACATATCGTTGTTGACTACACACAAAGATAAGTCAGCTACCGAATTGTTCTCCACCAGCTGCTCAGAATAGCATCTTGAACGTACAGTCATCTCGCAAATAGTTCTGTGTCTCACTGGGAGTTAAAAACGTCAGATATCGTTAGTGTTGACAGCGAATGAAAATACATTAAAAATCAAAATTATTATCCACCAGCAGATAGGTGTTCTCATGATAGAGCTTGATAATACATAATTAAATCTTTAGTGCCGGCCAGGATTCGATCCCATTCACACGTAATATGTGAAGGTGTTGAGGAATCTGCAGTTTTGGACAAACAACAAATTGTAGCCGAGCTGTATTGCCACGAAGGGATCAAATTCCGCGTTAAGGGCGGTCTGAGTTGCATTCCCAGTTCAGAACCAATTTTATCGACATACAGAAGCTCAAATAAAAGATGGAATAAGTGTCCTGTGACCATACATAGCGTTTGTGTCGTCACTTGAAATAAATAACTAGTATAAGAAAGGTTACTGGTGATAGTTTCTACATGTCGCCACTCCAGACTTTATTGTGGTTCAACCTACCGTCTACTTGGTAAAGAAGGAATATCATCTTTAATGTGAATTTTCAGACCACGCAGCCATTATATCTCCTTCACTTGGTGTAGCAAGGAGAGAATGGAATCTGTCTCTCCCTATCTAAAATCAGTGACAGAAGTGGGAATCGAACCCAGACCATAGGTATAACAACCTACCATCCGTCCAACAGACCACGAAATCCCCTTCTCTGCGAGTCATTTTTCTATCGTAACGCAGTTGCGCCACACTGGATGAGAATTCTGACACACAGGCTCCCTGTAGTAATTTGCAGCATGTTCAGTAAATTCATTTACCTGGTTGACCGAATCACCATGAACTAGCTGCCTCGGCTACCCAGTGCATACATTCGACTATTTTGTAATCACAGAAATAAAATCACGTAACTGCCACCTACACACAACTGCCAACAGTGTAGGATGCAGAAGTTTAAATAGGAAGTGTTCCTTTCCACTTGAGCTATTCTATTGCGCTATCTGTTACTAGAAAACGTCGCTCAGTCCAAAAGAAAAGCTGTAACTGTTTGTCTCTCAGAAGTCAAGACCTGGCCATATGCATAATCTCACAGTGCTGTGGAATCCAAAAGTTCTGGAGGAATAGTTGCCGAGCTCTGGAGCTGTTGTAGCTACGTGTCAGCTTGTAGCATAGATAAGATGTCGCGAGTTCGTATACATTCAGTGCCACATTTAATAAAACGCAATTCTGCTCTCTGCTGAAGTTATCAATCTAATGGAACTTTGAACTTAATTCCCTTCACTTCTCAACCCAAAGTAGTCGCATGTGGAAAAAGGACTAACTACTGTGACATTTTGTTCTGTTCAGGTTTAATAGACAGCAGGCAGCAGATGCATCTCGAAGATGTGTAGGGAGAGCGCATCGTGCCATAATATGTCAGAAAAGTATTTTCTACATTAGCTGTCGTGTGGTAGTGATATTTTATTCTTCTTCAAACTTTGACAGCTTTAACTCAGAACAAGTTTTCTACATGCATGTAATCAATAAACTGCATGTGCATTGTCAGACTGTCATAGGTAACATCAGAGAATTCGCATATATCGTTGATGATTAATTTCTCTCTCATGTTTACTATTGTTTTAACAACACTAAAGGAAACCTTACGAAAATTGTGCACTGTATTATAAGAAATGAAATAAAACTAACCATGATAACCTTACGACGAAAGTATCTGTACACAAGCATGCCTCTATCGACACGAATTAGTAAAATACTACTCACTTAGATTTTGATTGGGTCTGTGTTTAATTGGTATGCTGTGTCATACTCAAGAGGTATGCAAATGTGGCATTTCATAAATATAGTTACGTATTCCTAGAAACCCAAAATTCGCTTGTCAGCAGCGGAAAGAGGCGTTACCTGTTGTGCAGCATTGTAAGTTTTTCAACATTGCACTATGAGCTGAAAGCGTTTTCTTGCGATTTCCTTATTGCTGTTTGATCTGACTGCTTGTAGCTCTTTCACAGAAGGGATAAAAACGTTACAGTCAGTGAGACTGGAACTGCGAACCGTAACAGACGCTGTTTCACAGGTCAGCACGTTACCACAGAGCTGGCGAGGAGGTATGGGTCTCAGCTTCCTATTTCGAGGGCAATAGTAACTAGAACTCGTAAACCGCTATTTAAAGGTCGAGATTAGTTGCGATTTCCACCTGCAACGACTTTCCTGGGCTGAAAACCGTAAATTTTCAATCTTTTGTTACCCTTCAAGCGATAATAACTCAGATTATTCAATGGAAATGACAGGTAAAATCAAGTGAACTTTGAGGCTTAATTCCGTGCACACCAGGAAGTAACTCGTCGATCACAGAGTTGCCAAACATACGTTGCCTTGTTGCCAAATCTCAGTTACAGTACCAGCAGGAAGAAGACGAACCGATGTGATCCTACAGCGGTCTGGGAAGTGACCATAGCTGGTGTCTCCAAGTCGCGGCTGCTACGGCCTGGAATACGTAATGCGTCTGATTCGCTTTCTGTAACTAGGTTTAGGGCCTGGAGCGTAGTTACTAATAATACTCAGAACTGACTGCAAACTGAGCATCATAAATCAGTAACTCTCATTGTTGTTTTTATATTTCTTTCGTAAGTGTACTCAAAACTAAGAAAGTCATTCACAGGCGTTTTCGTGCCTCGCCGATAGTCGAGCACAACAAACAAATAATAAAAAAAAAAGAATGTGTGTGTGTGTGTGTGTGTGCGTGTGTGTGTGTGTGTGTGTGTGTGTGTGTGCGCGCGTTTGTGTGTGTGTGAGAGAGAGAGAGAGAGAGAGAGAGAGAGAGAGAGAGAGAGAGAGAGGGGGAGGAGGGGGGAATAAAAAGCAATGAGAGAGAGTGTAAAAAATTGTTGTAAAGAAATTGAATCATGGTATTTAAAGAACTTTTTCATTAAAATGACACGTTCCACATCATTACGAAATGTCGTATTCATGATCTATTGAACAAGAGGTAATCTAATGTAATCTAATCTAATCTAATCACATCATATTGATGATTAGCCATGAAGAGTCATGAATTACCGAAAGTTTTGCCAATACCAGTAACCAAATCTAAACTTGAAAATAAAAGACGACAATTTTTGTAATAAACCGTGACTCCTATCAAGACCCTTTCGTCCCTGTTATCTAACCACGAAAGATGTCTGGTATACCTCCATTCTGAAGTAACAAAGTGTGCATGCATTTCAAGATGAAGTGCATGATGTGAAGTTCTGTGACGGAGATACGAACCCAACACGTAATCCGATTGTTAACTAAGAAAAATCAAATGTTACGTATCGGTTTTTCTTACGAGCCGCTAGGTGTCTGAATCTAAAATAAGGATACAAACTTTTGTGCCTAAGCGACAATCGAACTGCACACCTATCGTGCATCCACGAATATAGCATAAGTATCAGTTGCTTACTCATGAACAGTAAGATGTGTGCGTGTTTGACCAGAAATAACGACACCTGTTGCGATTGTTGGCAACACATGAACAGACATTGAAATTGCGCGTTAATTTTCACTAGCAGGTCGGTGTGCACTTGATAAAGCTAGAAATGAAATTATGAATATTTTTGCACTGGATCAGGTTTCAGACCCACATACTTACCTTTGGAGGAGACCTAGAGAAGATTGCAGTCTTGGGAAAAGGAACGAAATGACTGAACTATACTGTTCCGAGAGATTCAGATCCTCGAAAGAGGAGATACGAATTCGAATCACAGTCCAGCACCAAATTTTTAAACGTCTCTAGTTCAATCAAGTACAAGTAAAATAAGAGCCCTGTCCCTTTAAATGGCTATCGGTTCATTAAATAAAATAAAATTTGGTAATGTAAGTAAGCTTACTGGCGACTGTATTTCTGTTAACCATGATTTCCGCTGTGTCATTTCCCAACGTAAACCGGCTCTGCCCAGTCGGTAATGAAGGAACGTGATGTTTAATGCGGATTCTGGATTATAACGTCTTTCTCTTGAGGTTACCAGAGGTAAAATAAATATGTTTGTGCCTCTTAAAAGTAAATGCCTGAACGCACGCATTGCACCTGTGATAGCTCGTTCCACCAGACCATTGTGGTCACATTACCCAGCCCCAGGAGTGTGCTGTAACGGATGATGTGCTTAGCTTACAAAATTAGTCACGGTGGAAAAAATGCGAGTCTATTAAATGGTCAAGTAGAAGCAAGCCTCTGACGCAGAGATTATGCTATTCTCATGTCAGCAGGATGTAAAGACTCTTCTAGGCATCATAGGCAGGATGTGAAGCCATTTTGATTTTTCACAAATTCAGCAAATTTCTTAGTTCGCGAAAATCCACTGTGAAGTGTGAAGTTGCCGGATAATTCGATTATTACTGTTATTATTAATATCATTTTAATTATACCGCTGCTGGAACTCAAGTGCTTGAACATCATTTAATGCCTTTTGGTCACTATAGAAGTAGTTTCCCATGAACAGTTTCTTTCCCTGTCTACGGAATCCTTTTCATGTTAATATCAAACACCAGCAATTAGTCGTAGATTACATTAAAACTAAAGTAATTGACGAAGACGTTACGTGGTAACAAAATCGCACTGCCTTTCTTCATTTACTTTCGCCTAGAAATGGCTATCGAGTACTGACAAACCAAAAGGCAAGTGATCTTACTGCCTTCCGATATACGTTGCTGTTAGTTCTTCCACATGATGTGGTCGACATGACCTGTTTCAAGTAGTGTATGACAGACAGTGTTTTAGAAAATCTATTGTTTCCCTTTGCAATAAACAGAAGTATTTTCATTCTAAGCTGTCCAAGTACAAAATTTTCGCAATATTAGTTCAAATTTAATATTCGCTTCTATAATGTAGGAAAGTATTTCGCAGTCGCAAACTCGCATCCGAAACGTTGACCTTACACTTAGTCGCTGACCATAAAGTCTAGCTCAGAGTGACACCAGTTTAAATAACCTAATGTAGCGAAGACTGTTTGCCAGTGCTCTTTCTCACCGGAAAATACGCAATTCACTCATTTGGCTCCATAACTACACTGTAACAGTAATTTCTGTGTGAAATTTGTCAGTAAGCTTTCGCCTTCCAACCGGCAAAATACGGAAGAGTACGGCCGGTAAACAATTCACAAACCACGATTTAGTGCCGATAAGACGATTTCTTTAAACATTGTCGAAGCTGAGGGGATTTAGTTTCTGCTTAAATTGTCTTAAGCAGCAACGTTCACAGATATCTCAAATAGGAAAAAGCTGAATATCCAGGTACGAAAGTTGTAAAACAAACTTCCCACAGTTTGTGTCAGGTTGATCTTTTCGTCTGATAACACTGCTTAAGTATTCTGTCTAAGAGGTATCACAAGTAGTATCCCTGTAGCTGTGGGAATCATTGGTTGAAAACGAGTTTAACACCAATGGGTACAGGGCTGCTAAATTTTCAAAATTATTATCAACCTAAGTCTGAGTCCATCCACAAACTGAGGCGTATTTATAATATTGAAGCTAGACTGTGTATCCTTGTCTTTCTTGAGTGGTCATTGGAAGGCGTTTACACAGACGTATACAATACTATGAATACTTCGAACGGTATGGTTAACGTTGCTCTCTTAAAAAATACATTTTGTTTTAAATTCTTCTGGGTCTTAAGCGTACAATATGTGTTGTAGATACAGTCTCAGACCAAAAAATTGATCGCCGAGTCGTTCACGTAAGGTGGACAATACAGTCATGCTCCTCTCAGAATTCTATGTCTGGCAATATGCTCGATCTGGCAACATGTAGACTGCGGCACTTCCCAGAGGAAGTCTTGACTCCAGTCTTAGTACATTACTCTTGACTACGACCGTAGTCGTGAGGTAAAACGCGAGACCAGCTAATATGATATTGTAGATTCGCTTGTATTACACTCATAGCTTCAGCACCGAGAGGAAAGGGGCGATAAAAATTTTGTCGATATGTGCTTTCGGTCGCCAGACTTCATATTAGCTGGTCTCGCGTTTTACCTCAAGACTACGGTCGTGTTCCAGCAGCGGTATGAATAAAATGATATTAATAATAACAGTAATAATCGAATTATCCGGCAACTTCACACTTCACAGTGGATTTTCTAGAACTACGAAATTTGCTGAATTTGTGAAAAATCAAAATGGCTTCACATCCAGCCTATGATGCCTAGAAGAGTCTTTACATCCTGCTGACATGAGAATAGCATAATCTCTGCGTCAGAAGCTTGCTTCTACTTGACCATTTAATAGACTCGCATTTTTTCCACCGTGACTAATTTTGTAAGCTAAGCACATCATCCGTTACAGCACACTCCTGGGGCTGGGTAATGTGACCACAATGGTCTGGTGGAACGAGCTATCACAGGTGCAATGCGTGGGTTCAGGCATTTACTTTTAAGAGGCACAAACATACTTATTTTACCTCTGGTAACCTCAAGAGAAAGACGTTATAATCCAGAATCCGCATTAAACATCACGTTCCTTCATTACCGACTGGGCAGAGCCGGTTTACGTTGGGAAATGACACAGCGGAAATCATGGTAAACAGAAATACAGTCGCCAGTAAGCTTACTTACATTAGCAAATTTTATTTTATTTGATGAACCGATAGCCATTTAAAGGGACAGGGCTCTTATTTTACTTGTACTTGATTGAACTAGAGACGTTTAAAAATTTGGTGCTGGACTGTGATTCGAATTCGTATCTCCTCTTTCGAGGATCTGAATCTCTCGGAACAGTATAGTTCAGTCATTTCGTTCCTTTTCCCAAGACTGCAATCTTCTCTAGGTCTCCAAAGGTAAGTATGTGGGTCTGAAACCTGATCCAGTACAAAAATATTCATAATTTCATTTCTAGCTTTATCAAGTGCACACCGACCTGCTAGTGAAAATTAACGCGCAATTTCAATGTCTGTTCATGTGTTGCCAACAATCGCAACAGGTGTCGTTATTTCTGGTCAAACACGCACACATCTTACTGTTCATGAGTAAGCAACTGATACTTATGCTATATTCGTGGATGCACGATAGGTGTGCAGTTCGATTGTCGCTTAGGCACAAAAGTTTGTATCCTTATTTTAGATTCAGACACCTAGCGGCTCGCAAGAAAAACCGATACGTAACATTTGATTTTTCTTAGTTAACAATCGGATTACGTGTTGGGCTCGTATCTCCGTCACAGAACTTCACATCATGCACTTCATCTTTAAATGCATGCACACTTTGTTACTTCAGAATGGAGGTATACCAGACATCTTTCGTGGTTAGATAACAGGGACGAAAGGGTCTTGATAGGAGTCACGGTTTATTACAAAAATTGTCGTCTTTTATTTTCAAGTTTAGATTTGGTTACTGGTATTGGCAAAACTTTCGGTAATTCATGACTCTTCATGGCTAATCATCAATATGATGTGATTAGATTAGATTACATTAGATTACCTCTTGTTCAATAGATCATGAATACGACATTTCGTAATGATGTGGAACGTGTCATTTTAATGAAAAAGTTCTTTAAATACCATGATTCAATTTCTTTACAACAATTTTTTACACTCTCTCTCATTGCTTTTTATTCCCCCCCCCCCTCCCCCCCCCCCCCTCTCTCTCTCTCTCTCTCTCTCTCTCTCTCTCTCTCTCTCTCTCTCTCTCTCTCTCTCTCTCTCTCTCACACACACACACACACACACACACACACACACATTCTTTTGTTTTTTTATTATTTGTTTGTTGTGCTCGACTATCGGCGAGGCACGAAAACGCCTGTGAATGACTTTCTTAGTTTTGAGTACACTTACGAAAGAAATATAAAAACAACAATGAGAGTTACTGATTTATGATGCTCAGTTTGCAGTCAGTTCTGAGTATTATTAGTAACTACGCTCCAGGCCCTAAACCTAGTTACAGAAAGCGAATCAGACGCATTACGTATTCCAGGCCGTAGCGGCCGCGACTTGGAGACACCAGCTATGGTCACTTCCCAGACCGCTGTAGGATCACATCGGTTCGTCTTCTTCCTGCTGGTACTGTAACTGAGATTTGGCAACAAGGCAACGTATGTTTGGCAACTCTGTGATCGATGAGTTACTTCCTGGTGTGCACGGAATTAAGCCTCAAAGTTCACTTGATTTTACCTGTCATTTCCATTGAATAATCTGAGTTATTATCGCTTGAAGGGTAACAAAAGATTGAAAATTTACGGTTTTCAGCCCAGGAAAGTCGTTGAAGGTGGAAATCGCAACTGATCTCGACCTTTAAATAG
Source organism: Schistocerca piceifrons (assembly GCF_021461385.2). NCBI lineage: Eukaryota > Metazoa > Arthropoda > Insecta > Orthoptera > Acrididae > Schistocerca > Schistocerca piceifrons. The sequence continues at coordinate 500,823,721 of NC_060149.1, read as the reverse complement.
CGGTTTACGAGTTCTAGTTACTATTGCCCTCGAAATAGGAAGCTGAGACCCGTACCTCCTCGCCAGCTCTGTGGTAACGTGCTGACCTGTGAAACAGCGTCTGTTACGGTTCGCAGTTCCAGTCTCACTGACTGTAACGTTTTTATCCCTTCTGTGAAAGAGCTACAAGCAGTCAGATCAAACAGCAATAAGGAAATCGCAAGAAAACGCTTTCAGCTCATAGTGCAATGTTGAAAAACTTACAATGCTGCACAACAGGTAACGCCTCTTTCCGCTGCTGACAAGCGAATTTTGGGTTTCTAGGAATACGTAACTATATTTATGAAATGCCACATTTGCATACCTCTTGAGTATGACACAGCATACCAATTAAACACAGACCCAATCAAAATCTAAGTGAGTAGTATTTTACTAATTCGTGTCGATAGAGGCATGCTTGTGTACAGATACTTTCGTCGTAAGGTTATCATGGTTAGTTTTATTTCATTTCTTATAATACAGTGCACAATTTTCGTAAGGTTTCCTTTAGTGTTGTTAAAACAATAGTAAACATGAGAGAGAAATTAATCATCAACGATATATGCGAATTCTCTGATGTTACCTATGACAGTCTGACAATGCACATGCAGTTTATTGATTACATGCATGTAGAAAACTTGTTCTGAGTTAAAGCTGTCAAAGTTTGAAGAAGAATAAAATATCACTACCACACGACAGCTAATGTAGAAAATACTTTTCTGACATATTATGGCACGATGCGCTCTCCCTACACATCTTCGAGATGCATCTGCTGCCTGCTGTCTATTAAACCTGAACAGAACAAAATGTCACAGTAGTTAGTCCTTTTTCCACATGCGACTACTTTGGGTTGAGAAGTGAAGGGAATTAAGTTCAAAGTTCCATTAGATTGATAACTTCAGCAGAGAGCAGAATTGCGTTTTATTAAATGTGGCACTGAATGTATACGAACTCGCGACATCTTATCTATGCTACAAGCTGACACGTAGCTACAACAGCTCCAGAGCTCGGCAACTATTCCTCCAGAACTTTTGGATTCCACAGCACTGTGAGATTATGCATATGGCCAGGTCTTGACTTCTGAGAGACAAACAGTTACAGCTTTTCTTTTGGACTGAGCGACGTTTTCTAGTAACAGATAGCGCAATAGAATAGCTCAAGTGGAAAGGAACACTTCCTATTTAAACTTCTGCATCCTACACTGTTGGCAGTTGTGTGTAGGTGGCAGTTACGTGATTTTATTTCTGTGATTACAAAATAGTCGAATGTATGCACTGGGTAGCCGAGGCAGCTAGTTCATGGTGATTCGGTCAACCAGGTAAATGAATTTACTGAACATGCTGCAAATTACTACAGGGAGCCTGTGTGTCAGAATTCTCATCCAGTGTGGCGCAACTGCGTTACGATAGAAAAATGACTCGCAGAGAAGGGGATTTCGTGGTCTGTTGGACGGATGGTAGGTTGTTATACCTATGGTCTGGGTTCGATTCCCACTTCTGTCACTGATTTTAGATAGGGAGAGACAGATTCCATTCTCTCCTTGCTACACCAAGTGAAGGAGATATAATGGCTGCGTGGTCTGAAAATTCACATTAAAGATGATATTCCTTCTTTACCAAGTAGACGGTAGGTTGAACCACAATAAAGTCTGGAGTGGCGACATGTAGAAACTATCACCAGTAACCTTTCTTATACTAGTTATTTATTTCAAGTGACGACACAAACGCTATGTATGGTCACAGGACACTTATTCCATCTTTTATTTGAGCTTCTGTATGTCGATAAAATTGGTTCTGAACTGGGAATGCAACTCAGACCGTCCTTAACGCGGAATTTGATCCCTTCGTGGCAATACAGCTCGGCTACAATTTGTTGTTTGTCCAAAACTGCAGATTCCTCAACACCTTCACATATTACGTGTGAATGGGATCGAATCCTGGCCGGCACTAAAGATTTAATTATGTATTATCAAGCTCTATCATGAGAACACCTATCTGCTGGTGGATAATAATTTTGATTTTTAATGTATTTTCATTCGCTGTCAACACTAACGATATCTGACGTTTTTAACTCCCAGTGAGACACAGAACTATTTGCGAGATGACTGTACGTTCAAGATGCTATTCTGAGCAGCTGGTGGAGAACAATTCGGTAGCTGACTTATCTTTGTGTGTAGTCAACAACGATATGTGTGGGGCTCTATTCCCAGTGAGCGCTGAACTCTTCGTCATATTATTTCAATTCAAACATGCTCACATGTCACTGCTGGTGCAACAAACCCATATTTAACGTTCGTTTTCTCTAGAATATAACAGCGATAGGTGCCGGGTTGGAGTCCTGGGAAGGAAAAAATTAATGTTTCGTCTCGTCATTTCAGTTAAAACATCTAGCTACTGCCGCAAAATTCCGATATGTCACATTTGACTGTGCTTCGATAGCAATCCGATTAGGTTCCGGGTTCGAATCCGTGTCCAACACACAGCTTTACCTCACGGCATTTCAAGTAAGTTACTTGTGAAGAAGCAATATTTAACATCTCTCGTCGTTCGTTAACAGGGACAATAGATGCTGGGTAGGAATTCGTGTCTGTTAAAAATGTTTGCGTTATGCAATTTAAAGTTGATATTTGCTAACTGATACTGTCTAAAATCGAGGTATATCACTCTCTGTATGCCTAATCACGAAATCTTTGCTTAGTCTGCATGAGCTGGGTTTGAATCCAAATGCAGAACAAGACGGTTCGTCGTGTCATTTAATGTTAATACATATTCTCAACTAGCTGCTTGTGAATAACTTAAATTTTTAATGTCATTTTGTGTTAAATTGTTCAAATGGTTCAAATGGCTCTGAGCACTATGGGACTTAACTTCTAAGGTCATCAGTCCCCTAGAACTTAGAACTACTTAAACCTAACTAACCTAAGGACATCACACAACACCCAGCCATCACGAGGCAGAGGAAATCCCTGACCCCGCCGGGAATCGAACACGGGAACCCGGGCGCGGGTAGCGAGAACGCTACCGCACGACCACGAGCTGCGGGCACATCAATAATAACCTCGTGTATTGCTTCAGTGACTGTTACCGTCTTGTTTGACACCGAGATGATGTAAACAACACAAATTCGGGTCCCTGACAGATAATTCTAGTCTCTTCAGGGACTTCGGCTTGTTTGGTTGTTGTTGTAGATTGGCATTCGCGAAGAATACTACTGTCGCAAATCCTGAGAGGTTTTCGAAACACATACGATACGGAGGGCTAAGAATAGTCTCTCAGTTTTGACCTTTAGAATAGTAGTTGCCGCGCGGTGTGGCCGCGCGGTCGAGTGCGACGTGTCACAGATTTCACGGCCGCTTCTGCCGGAGGTTCGGGTCCTCCCCCGGGCATGAATGTGTGTGTTGTCCTTCGAATAAGTTAAAGTTAGTGTAAGTAGTTTCTACGTCTAGGGACTGTTGACCCTAGCAGTTTGGTCCTTTAGTCATTAGAACTTAAAAAAGAGCACTAGCGGAAGGAATTGATAAGATCAAGCTTCTGCAGAACAACTGGAACTAATGAAACAAAAAAGCAGCTATGGTTACACAATTTGAGCACTTTACTGCAGCAGTGCCTTGTTCGCACAGTAGTAAATACTGCCCTTACCATAGTCGTAGCTGACGTATACAGCTCCCAACGTGAAACATGAAGAGTACGACCACCTTTCGCATGAAGCGACCATTTTGAACTGAAATACGTTTCCTAACTCAAAACCACTCCTTCTGTGATAATTATTGACAATATTTGATCGAGATGACAAGAAAATATTAAATGGATGTAGCAGATACAATGTAGCCCCACAACCGCAAATCATTCTCATACTAACACAGTTGCCAACAAAGGTGTACGACGTTGTGAGTCCTTGACTACGTTAGTGGCAAGAAGATTCCGTTTCCTTAGCAGGAATTCTTCACGAACGGATGCGGATGCATTGCAGTCCGAATGACAGGTATGGCGGTATGCCTACATGTCTAAAAAGAGCAGAAAACCTAATTGTTAACCCTTTGAGTAATATTCCCACGTCTGTGACTCGTATCATGGTTAAAGCCCAAGTATTACCACTGTTCGTGCTTACCTACATCATCAAATAACAGCAGAAACGGAGAGAAATACTTTCGGAGTATACGCCTTGATATTTGAATTCATTTTTGGATGTAGCAGATTTTATTTTTCAATAAAGCTATTGTTTCTATTTCCAGACAACATTTCATATCCTTCTTACTTCTGCGCAGCAGTTATTTTGCTGCCCACATGGGAAACCACGCCTACGACTACCACCGTCTCATTTCCTGACCTAATACATTCTGCATAGCCTTACGTAATGTTACTGCTGCTCATTACCCTTTTATTAAAGGCTATACATCAAGGAAAGAGAAATAACATCTACATGCAATGTTTACCGTGATGCAACAAAAAATTGTGCTTATAAAAGTGCTCAGAACCGCTGAACGAGCCTTTCAATTTGCAGCACACTCCAGACCGAGTGAAACAAAATAATACTAAGAGGAGCAAGTTGACCATAGCGAGCGTCCGGAGGGTTTGATGTAGTGCCGTGAAGTTGGACCAGTTTCAATCGAATTTAGTTCCTGATAGAACAAAATGTGATCTTGATACAAAAGCATCAGTGTACTCATATGGGAGCTCCTTCCGACGTGTAATTGATAGAATACCTGGTCACGTTAGGTAACGTTTCGCTTGCGACCATCACTGATTTTAATTTCAGCCCATTCCGTGATGACGCACATTTTTTCATTGCTTCCGGCCTCAGATAATTCCTAAAGCGTTATATCGTGTGTTAGTCACACCGTAAGTTAGACACCCATAAAGCTCTGGCTTGCTTTAGAGCATCAAATTGAGCAGCGATTCGAAAATACAAAAGACCACTTCTGAAGAAGGGCCTGCTGGCAGCAGCACTGTGGGCAGTATCAATGCCCATGTTTTACGTCACAAGATACAGAAGTGATTTATATACATTTCGAAAAATTCATTTACTGAATGCTTTCGAGTCTGGTAGCGTATGGGAAGGGTGTTTTTGTCATGATGAAAAGTCGCGTAACGCAGATTTCACTAGTTTCGTTGGATTTGAGAATGGGAGTCAGTTTCTGGGTATTCGAGTGATGTGATCATGGTCAAGACCGACTGCTATTTTCACACCACGGTGGCTGCAGCAGCGTTCCTGTTTCGTCAACACAAACACCACGTGTCTGGGCCCACTGCTCATGACGTCACATGCTGCGAGTGGCAGTGTCAAGAGGGCGCAGTGTTTTTTCAACATGTTACTCAAGTAATAAGTCAAATAGATTACATGGATATTATGAGTGGGACAGAAACCTTAATTTATCTTTCATTGCTTATTTGTGGGCTGACTTAAATGAACAACAGCATCGTTTAATATTTTGCCTAATGATTGTCAAGAATCACTGTTAAGAAAGAAACGACAAAGCATTTTAACGAAGTTTATATTTTTGTGTGTCAGATAACTGAAAAAAGATATTCTTTTATTTTGTCAGTCGTTGTTTCTCCACTGAATTGTAAATGGTTCTCTCTATAAAACGCATGGTAACGTCACAAGGGCGACAGTCGCAATGCAGTCGCAGTGGAATCGAGAGAGTAGGGTGCGCGTGGTTGCACTGATTGAGCATGGCAACTACTCGGCATCAGAAGCTGGAGAAAAGTGTGGAGTACCGGCAAGAACAGCTAGACGCTGGTGGAAAGACTACCAGGAAAGGGGCTATATAGGGCGGAAAAGAGGAAGTGGCCGGCGCCGTGTGTCTACTGCAGCAGATGATCATCGTGTTTTGGAGAATATACGTGCTAATCCATTCCTCAGTTGCCGTGGCCTGAAAGAGCTATCTCAGTTTCCCGGCAGCGGAAAGACTGTTGCGAGGAGACTGAAAGACGCCGGATTATATTGTCGGAGAGCTGCTGTAAAGCAGTCATTGACCGACTATCAGAGGATTGACCGCATGGCTTTTGCCGCACAACATATCGACTTTGACTGGAGCAGAGTCATCTTTTCGGATGAAAAAATATTTTCTTCCTGTAGCGACGCCCCTGTTCAGGTGAGACACGAAATTTTCTCTATAAAGTTATTAGTTTATGCTGTTAGTGACATTACATTTGTAGTAAGCACAAAATAATAAATATAAACAGTTCCCTGTATCATGATTTTAGTAGTTCATCCCTCATCTGATAAGTAATTGTAACCCCTGAATTTGTGAATATTTGCATTAACACGCAAATGTTTTTGCGTTAGGTATACCGCCCACGAGGACAACGCTTCCAGCCAATGTATATTAACGAAAGACAAAGAAGTGTACGGTTCTCTGTAGCTGTATGGGGCTATATTTCGGCTCATGGGGCAGGTCCTCTCTGGAGAATAGAAGGAATTCTCAACGGAGAGGCCTACATTAACATACTGAATGCCATTATGAAGCCGAGTGCTGAAATGCTGTACCCAGACGGTGAAATATATCTTCTGCAGGTGTGAACAGTGGACGTGTGGAACAATTAAGAGTATTTCCGGTTTGTCCTACGATTTGTTCGTTACTTTGATAGGCTCTACTTCTTATCGAAGCGACTAATCTACTTTGTCCGACGTATAATTTTGATATCTCCACGTTGCTTTGATATTGATGGCCGTGAAATATAGCTTTCCCGGGCATCATCTTAGTCTCTTTCTTAGTGCCTCGTTCGATAATTGTATGTGTAAGGAAGGCGCCGTGTATAAAAAACTGATATACATAAATTTTCCTACTTACCTTTTCTCTTCTTAGGCTTCTCTCCACAGTTACTTCTTACACGACTCTGCGATTCGTTTCTATCTCCGTCTACCTTGTTTTGGTCATTTTCCACAACATTCAGTATCCTGTTACCTGTAGGCGGATTATACTTTATTTTTTCAGACTCAGTCTTTCACTTCCAAAGAAAAGAGTACTCCACATCGTCCATTTTGCAGTGTGTTTCTATGTTTCTATCACTTGTATGTTTACTTGAAAGAATATTATTCGTAAACATAAATGGTTTGCTAGCACTTTTATTCGCTTTACTTTTGTTAAGCATCTATTTCTCTCTCATTCTGGTCCTGGCGTGGCTGAAGTGCTATACTTTTAATGCCATCAGTTTTTATTGCTGTGTTCCTATGTTTATTACTTTTTCTCATTGCCATTACCATTGGTGGTTGTTCTTACATTCCAGTGTTGTTATCTTCTCGATTTTCGGGTAATACCTGCAAAATGTTGTTCATTTTGTTTCTAAATCTGGAATGATTAGGAAATTGTTAACAAATGTGATGCAGCGTATCTTTTCACAATTGAATTTAACTTTTAATGTTAACTGTTCCGTTGTTTGTATTGCTTCTGTAATATATATACACGGTGTTAAGGAAAGTGGTTTTCCATACTTTGCGAGTCGGTAGTATGGACTAAAACAAGACAAACTGCATATCGTAAGAGCTACACGCACTTCTTCTGTACAAGAAAAGTGTTTTAAGTAGAAAGACAGATGTTTTTCACAGTGGTAAAGGTGAGGAAGTGCTCATTGCTCTTAAGATAATCATTTCAGACTCATTGCTCTTGTTTACTGAATATGTTTGTCTTATTTCTGTCCATCCTATCAGCTCTCGAAATATGGATTTCTTGTTTTTAATACCCTATATTCGAAGCAGATATGTAGACAAAGGACGTCCTCGCTTACTCATTTCCAGACGTCATATTCCCATTTTATTCCATTTGTATTGATTATTGAGCTAATCAACTCAATCCAGGCCAGTTTTTTATAATAGTAAAATTATACCTTCCATTTCGAACCATTCCTAAATCAATGAAGGCATTATTTCTTTATCGGTTCATTTCTTCTCTTTTAACTAGCAGCACATACGAACCTGTAACTGATTTGGTTGTTCTTACTTTGTTCCCGAATTGGCCTGCCCCAATAAACCGATCTATATTTCCTTTTATTAAAATAGTACGATATTCGTACGTTTCTTGGAGGCATGCTGTACTTTTCACTGTTGACTGCCTTGACTGATTTTTCTCTTAAAGTTAAGCATGAGATAAAATATACTTTACAGTACTTTACTAACATTACAGTCATGATCTATAACATTTCCCCCAAGGTATCACTCTTTTTCTCCAGGTCACTTCTCGTAACTTAGAATATAACTGCGCAGTAAAGTCCACATGTAAAATTAAAATGTGTTCAACGTCTTCGTAAGTGCATTTCCTCACCTCCTGGCATGGGTGAATGATAACACATCTGTCAAACAGGAGAGACGAGGCCTGTATCACCAAATCCCAGGTCGTTCGCGCTGGTTTCTGCCAGCCACTTTGACATTGGAAGTGCGTGGTGACGGGGCTAGGAATCGGAGAGTGAACGTACTGGTGACGTAGTTTGAGGTTCCTTGTGTCTCAACCTAAAGCCGCTCACCCTAGTGTGCTTTCTGTCAGGAAATATCGTCCCGGAAAAGTGGACAGGATGGTTTTCTCATCCTTTGAAATTGTGTGATAGCCGGATCAGCACGTTTCCAGGATAGTACACAGTTGTTCATGGGTTCGAGATTTGTTTCTTGTATATCTTTTTCATTATTCATCCTTTACATTCAGTTTTGATATCAGCTGGCAACTGCCCGCATTGCCTTGATTAAAAATTATATGACAAACAAACAAACTGTTTTCATGTTTAATATTCCGTAGGTGCATGCAAATATATGAATTGGGTTACGATTTGCAGATTTCTTGATCTTAGTCATAACAGCAACGTTGCATACACGAATTGTTCTTGAGCAATGAGCATTACATAAAGATACGTACTCGTAGTGATATTTAGTTCTCACTAATATGAAGGGAAGATTATTTTATTAACATTCCTGAAATCAGCCATTTACCTCAACTGCAGGCGTTTACTCCGAGCGCGGGGCCGCGTTGGCACGAGGTGTGAACAGGTGACGTCAGCGGCCACGGCCGCCTTCCGTAAATGCAACACATTGAGCGAACGAGCACGTGTAAAGTCCGTAGAGAATATCTCACTATAAAACAGATTTTTTTCTTCTATATATCTTTGACAGTGGATGTACAGAAGAAAGAATTCTATAGTGAAGGCAATCAATCGTTTTGAATAAGCGAAGCAGATTAGCTTTACAACCATGCAACGAGTCTAACAGTTCAACAGACTGCTGCACTGTATTGAACAACCTACACTCGACCTCATCATTACCAAAGCATAGGAGTGGTCTCGCGGTTCTAGGCGCTTCAGTCTGGAACCGCGCGACTGCTACGGTCGCAGGTTCGAATCCTTCCTCGGGCATGGATGTGTGTGGTGTCCTTAGGTTCGTTAGGTTTAAGTAGTTCTAAGTTCTAGGGGACTGATGACCTCAGATATTAAGTCCCATAGTGCTCAGAGCCATTTGAACCATATTCCGAAAGAAGGCCTACCTGTGTGTTATAACTGGCGCCTTAAACTGTATTACCATTCGCTCTGTATCCTGATCTCCGTCCCAGCACCCTCCCCTTGTCAGCATAGGTTTTTGTCAACAGCTATCAGCAAAGTATTTTGGACTGTGGAATCCTCCGAATGATTTATAGACCTGTAGCTTAGACTACACAGCCATTGCAGTTGTCGAATTTTTTCACAGTATGGAAATTAAGTATTCATAGTATTAGAAGTACTGAATTTCGAAATTAATGGATGATCATTTCTTTACAGGATCATAGCCCGATTCATAATAGCCTAGCAGTCCAGAACTGGTTCCAAGATCAGCAGAGAATAAAACTTTTTCCTTTCGTGCCAAAATCACCAGACCTCAACCCCATTGAAAATATGTGGGCGGAGGTTACGAGGTCGTTACCACCTGGGTCAAGGAATTCGGAAACTCTGTGGGAAAATATAGAGAATACATGGTGGGAGATCAACGATCATCTCAACCTCTCGAGGAATTTAGCCTTATCACTTCCCAGACGCCTTCGAGCAACTATAGAAAACGAGGGAGGATGGGTAGGGTACTGAAAGAAAAATAAAGGTCAAACCAGTTGCGTGGTCCTAAAGTGTTCCGGAAACCTACTAAAGCTAAATGGTCCCTGTGTATTCTCATTAAATGTGTCACTGCGTGATTCTTCCACATAGCAACTACTAATTAAATTCTTTACTCAAGGAAATAAATAAACAAATGTATGCACAACGGATAAATGTTTGATTTTGTAGTATTAACCCCAAATTTGGTACACTGTTAATCACCTGACGGTGTTTAAAGAAAAAGCGTAAGTAACCGGAATCGTAACTGGACCTGCATAACAACTCCTCCTCCGTTCTACAATCTATTTCGTTTCATTCTGTCTTACTTTCATCTCTCAAAACATAATAACGGTATTACCAGTAACATACAGGATTAAATTCCCTAACAGATGATCTTGTAACAGCTCATATAAAGATATTTCTACTTCCTATGGTTTCTTACGAAGATAACCATTGTCTCACCTACGGGAAGGAACGAAGGATAGCCCACAATGCTTGATTCATAATGTCAGAGCCACACACTATCACTCTTATTACCACTGGACAAAGCAATGATCGTATCTCAACGCGGACTAGTTCTAGAAAAATTCTGTAGCTTCTTCAATCACTGTCTCATCCCAAAAACACCTCTCACTTATCGATGTGCCTCGATGTTAACTAAGTCTCGCGTGGTTGGAAAGTTCGCGCGGTCGCGATTCTGAAATTTACGTTCCGCTCATATTCGTGCGCGGCACGTTATTCCAACTGAAAAAAAACCTCCACAAGTTACTTAGACTGATTTCCTAATAATATCTCGAGACCATTAAATAATATACCATCCAAAACCTCCCTTCCAAAAGATACATAAATACACACACAGAACTTTTCGCAATACTTACAGTTCGTGTATAGATTGCATAGCATGGCTACACGAATTACTGTTATGCTGGTTCCCCTTTATTTAATTCAGGAAACCGGTCTCACTGATTCCCACGTATCTTTCAAATCCTGTTGTTCTAAAAATCAGCTTCACACGTAAATTTCTACTGACTCATTTCACAAAACGTGACTTCTTATTCTTTCATATTAAATTAGCAACCTTTCCTTCATCCATGAATTTCAGAAACCCGTCAAAATACAAATTGAAACACATGCAAGCTACAAATGGCTTCTTTGAAAATTAATTTTTTCAGATCAAAATTAAGAACATTACTTTCTACCATGAATTTCTCGTAGCAGCTCGATTAGTTGAAGCCACGAGTTAATATGTTCCTGCACTTCCAGATCAGATTTTGATACAAACTAACCAAAATCATGAATTGAAATTGACCATTACTAAAAAATTATGGTAAATCAACACATTCCTACTTATAAACTAATGGTTCCGAGCACTCACAAATGGTTCAAATGGCTCTGAGCACTATGGGACGTAACTTCTCAGGTCACCAGTCCCCTAGAACCTAGAACTACTTACACCTAACTAACCTAAGGACATCACACACATCCATGCCCGAGGCAGGATTCGAACCTGCGACCGTAGCGGTCACGCGGTTCCAGACTGAAGCGCCTAGAACCGCACGGCCTCGCCGGCCGTCCTCTCAACCCAGTCGACGTATATTTAGGATACGATAAGTGGGAAAAGTGGGTTTTCATACATTATACCAAAATAATAAACTCATTCAGTTACTCTGATCAATTTCCTTAACACAGCAGGTTGATTCAATAAAAATTAACAACTCAGATCGAGCGTCTGATAACACATACCTGATACCTGACGTAGCAAGGTATTCTAGCAATTACATGTGGATAGTAATTCCTGTGTGAATATGCTGATATTTTTGTAGTGACAGCGCCTTTGGGTTATCGGGAAGTAAATTCGGAGGAATATGGCCAAATTAAGGGCGCTGCGTTGACAGTGCCCACGCTCAGTATGAAGAGCCTGCTGTTCTTCCTGTTATTTTGTTTCTTTCGTTCTGAGGTGTACCACGAAGTATAGTTCTCATCCGCTAAGCGATTTTCGCTTCTATTCGAAAAGCTTCTTGAGTAACCCCGCAGTGAACATTACATAGAGATGATACTTATACTTTTTGAAATATGGACATATTTCTAAGGATAACGAACTGTAGTCGAAACTAAACCAGATGATGCTGAAGGAATTAGGGTATGACATGCGACAGTGAGAGTGGTAACCATTGTTTGCTATGTGGGAAGCAAGACACCTGAGGCCTTCAGTTGTAACTTGTATGTCAAATGCAATAACAAGAAATCCTTTTTGATGGGGTAAGGATGCTAAAATGATATATGTCTGAGGTTCAGGAAACATTATCTGAAAGTATATGACAGGCTTCCTGCTATTATGTAATGTCGCTTGCTTTCAGTAAACATATAGATAACCCATAGCAGGGCTTTCTCGTCATCCGAATCACATCAATGGGAATAGCCATCAGAGGGTTATTACTAAATTGTAGGCACATAGCCAAAAATTTGGAGAGCAGAATCTCTCGCGACAGATTGGATGTCTGGATCCTATCATGAAATATTCAGGCTACGAAAACACGTTCTTCTTGCTGTCAGCGTGGTCCTGACTGCAACGTTGTAGGCATCACTTGGCAATCCTGTAGGCATAACAATGATTCGCAGCTGTGGGACAGATTTATTCTGCTAAATTCGCCTGACGTTTTCTTGTCTTCTCTATGAAATATTCTGAATATTTTGTGAATACAAGGTCATTTCATGCAGAAGCTACCCCTTGTCTCATCTTTCATTTTGTGAGTTTATCAGTTATATACTGCAGCCGCGATTGTGGCAATGAGAGTGTTTATGCTGGAATTCCTTGGCAGCGTAGTTGTAGTGACTTTATAAAATGGTAGTTGCCTCCGAAAGCTGTTCCAGGTTTGCTGCAAACGATGTTTCAATTCCTTTCAGTAAACTTTAAATCAGGTGATACCTGTCACATGTAAGTGTGTCCTAACAAGTTCGCAGAGGTTGCCATGATCGTAGACCTAACTGATCTTAAGTCACATCAAAATTACTGACAAAATTACTGAACAGATTCGAAGCATCTGTAAGAGTCACGAATTTGTACTTTTTTTAATCAACTTGGTCTGAAACAAGAGGGAAAAAACTACAGGGACATTGACTAAGTTTGTCAGTATACATTATCTGTGGTAGATCTGGAGGTGAAAACGTACGAAAAAGTACAGCTGCGCTTTTGCGAACTGCTTTTTTATTTTCGCATCAATAGTGTTGTGAACCCACCATCTGGTATCGATGCATTACATTAGCATCCATTATATATAATCATTTTGATAGTACACCGGATATTATAGATGAGTAGGACACAAGACGGGACGTATATAATGTCCGTTTGACATCAACAGTGTGTAACATTTTACTTTTTTTGAATAGGACAATGTTGCTCTCCAATCATTTTAGATTAGTTACAATAAGCTTAAGCTGCAAGAGAATTCGCTTGTATTTTTCAATATCTGATCTGTTATCGGTTTGAAGGTCTTCCATTACATCGGCAACTTAGTGCAGCTCCTCCGAGGGCTCTCTGGAGTAGGGTGCAGATAGCAATGTGAAAGCCGCGAGCTTCATACTGTTAGTGCGATTGGGACTTGGTATACTCTTGACGACGTTTAGCACCTGTGCGGTCAGTAACCCAATTTCAAAATTCATGTTGAGTAATCCTGCTCCATTCAAATAATATTGTCTTTTTATATTGATAAGTAATCTGGATAGTCGTCACGTTCATGTGCCATCTACATCGCAAATTTAATGTTACGATCCTAACAAGTAACCTGCAATACGTTTTGTATTTCATAATCGGAACTATCTGCATTAACCGTCATCAGAGCAGTGTCAGGGAACAGACTGCAGCACTGCCTTGGTAGCTACTTGGAGACCTGCTTGAGTCGTGTTCTAAGGTTCACATTATATTACACTAGCGAGAAGTATCGACTTTTCCTTTTTTTCTGCAAACATCCAGAACTAAATTCAGTAACAAAATGCTAAGAAGATTTTGCATTGTGCCAACTCAATGATCAACCTATTTTTATAGATTTTTATTTTCACAGCCATTCTCGTTCTGCATTGCAATAAACTTCATTCATCATTTGCTTGTTCTTGTTACGATTATTATTGTCATTCTCTCACTCGCAAGAGTTTTCACATCCCTATTTGCTATCGATGCACATGAAGAGTGGCTATGAAAGAAGGGAATACTGAATGTTACGTTATGCAGAATACACTCATTTACTTCTACTTCTCGTGATCAACGCTACAGGAGAAAAGAGATACATAAAGTTGACAATGGAGGACAGATATGCTGGCACAACTCTGCAACTATTCCTGTTGTTTTAACACAGCGTTACCAGATAAACAGGTGCTGCGGAATCGAAAATGTAGTACGGACTTTGCCACAGTAGCAGAGAGCTGCTAATTTCGGACCATAACCGTGGATTACCCTTCGGTCAGCTGCTGGTTAGAGTGTTGCAACTGTAAATGGATGACTTTGTTTGATAGTCTTGTGCTGATGTTGTCTGAATAAATTATGCCATTGGATAAAAAACGGTTTAGTTTTGAGACCTAACCCTCGAGGGGAGAAGGCACAGTGGTTTGCTTCATGAATTCCAAGCAAAAAACACAAACAATACAAGAAGGGTTCAAACAACTACTTTCATGCAGAGACACGCATTTGGAACCTGTTCATCTTTAAGGGCCAAACAAGAGCGTAACATTACGGAAACAATAATCAAGCTACTTAGTATATAATAGAGCATACAGATTTCAAGGAGGAAACGTATGAAGACGCATACTTTCTCGTTATCCATATGTCTGGTATATCTTTCGCGTTAACGAAAGTAATATCCCGTTTTACCTCTTCTTCGTGTCAAATGAAATGAATGCCATGAGGAATCGAATATTTGTTGACTGAGTCTCTTCTTGCTTCCATCCCTACCAACATATTTCTTCATTGTCGTGGTAATCATGACATTCTATACGTTGCTGCAAAAGATTGCACGTGGATACATTCGACATCGAGGAGCAAAGCGTTTAATATCTTACATTATATTCCGTTCAAATACGCTTCCGATGTATTTTTACTTCGATTGAATTTTGAGGTGATTACGAACGTTACGGAAAATTATCTCACATGCTTTACGCTGAATGAGGAACACTGAACTATCCGTTTTGCTTTCCCAACGTTGAAATGATATGTCAGCGTCAACAGCCTTCTTCCACGCCGGAGGGTGAAACGTGTATCATTCTGGATTAATGATGATTGAAAGCCTCAAATGTATACATAGCCCACAAGGCGTCGTCAGAAACTGTCAGGGGAGAACGCCGCAGGAAAACCGAACGTGCACGCGCGTCACCCCTCTGAAGAACCGTATCGGAGAATCACGGCAAGCATTTCGCTGAAGAGCTGCCTCGTAAGAGAGGCGAGAATTGGCACCGTCGTAGCAAGTATTTGTCAACACTGTGATAGAGCATTTACTTCCGGGTGTAGCCCGGCATTACTTCGCTAAATTCACTTGACATTCGTTTTCCACATCGAAGACTCATACGATATAATTCACTGTAAGATGAGACACCTATAAAGTGTATTTAATTTCTGGACTCCAAGAACGGCGTTCTTCACATACATAACACCTGTTTGTGGGTTTAAGGTTGCGTTTTGAGGCTCAGGCAATATCGCAATGACTATCGTGGGCTTGTTGCCGGCAGTGTGTCGTTAGCTCAGTGGGGAACAAAAAAAAAAAAAAAAAAAAAAAAAAAAAGTGGTTCCCTTGTGTGCTGCGATGCTTGGGCTATATGAGATTGCAGTTCCAATCTCGATGAAAGCTGCTGAGTACAACTTTTCAATTTTAATTAATGGAGTTGCAAACTGCTAGTAAAAATTCCTTATACGAAATCTGAACAATGCCTTTACACATCAATCTTCGTGCAATTTCAACTTAGTAAATTATGTTAATATCATGGATGTCTGCTTTCCGAATGCCAAGATGCTTCACTGTAAAATGGTTCCTGAAAAGATTCAAATTGACTGTCAACGATACGAATTTGAGCTTTGTTCGTCATATATCACTTCCGATCAACGTTAAATAGTTCATGAAACTATATATGGAACACCAAATGTGCAGTGTTCCTGCACTGCTACAGAGCATGCGTTGCAAGGTATTCACACAATTTATCACATAGACTTACCATAAGGAATGAAACAAGACTGTAATACACTTTACACCACAGACGCTCACTCTGGCTTGACGAAAACATCCGAATATTGGCCAAAAGTTGCACAAATAATTGACTTTGAAAGGAAAAGAAACGAGGTATGAAGCAGTTATTAATTGATCGAATGTAATTACGTGGTTTAATTTCGTCCCAGTCTATAAACTTAATTTCGGGCCATACTCCGCTCTCACCGATTAATGTAATATAATACCCGTTTACTAATCACGGCGTCTGTCTCCGTTCTTTTGAGTGTGAATGGAAATCGTAGAAATTATCTGTGGAGCAACATTTAATAATAAAGCGTTTTAAATCA
The DNA here is from genome assembly GCF_021461385.2 of Schistocerca piceifrons. Lineage (NCBI taxonomy): Eukaryota > Metazoa > Arthropoda > Insecta > Orthoptera > Acrididae > Schistocerca > Schistocerca piceifrons. The sequence goes on along the minus strand of NC_060149.1, from coordinate 500,807,131 downwards.
TTAGAAGCGATGAGCGGTAGCAGGCGCTTTCGATAAAGAACGGGGGAGTGCAACGCCGCAGCTGTCGCCACGGCCACTGCCGGTAGCCATCAAGTGGATCCCGGAGCTTTGCCGATTACGGCGTCCAGAGGAGGACAGTCTGCAGGAAATCTGCCGCAAAATGGTTACTGGACAAAATTTTGATATCGGTGTGTCAGAAAGCGAAATAGATTGAATCTGCGCTACTATTACATTTACGTATTCAGGCAGAAGAGGCTATAAAAATATTTTATGCCAGCTGCTCTCGATCCACTGACATCATGAACAGAAACAACGCACGCTACCGCTAGACCACAGGTGCAATCAGCCTATAGTTTCTCCATCATGGGACAAGTTTTCCTCCAGGAAGTGCCTCAGTCTGCAGTGTTGCCAGATTGTGCAGCTTACCGGACTTAGAGAAATAGCGAGGTGGCCAGTTTTATTGTCCCATGTCGCGATCGGCGCGGACTTAGCCTCTGAAGCGGCCGGCCGCCGGTCAAGTTTTATGTCAAAGAGTGTACCTCACAGAGGAAGATAACGGCAGGTTCCTCTAGCTAGCGTATTAGTCAGGTAGGCACGAGATACGGCCGTGGACATCCGCAGAAATATTTTTCCGTGGGGGGGGGGGGGGGGGGGGGGGAGTCGACGGCGGCGGGCATGGCTTTAATATTGTCATTTTTGTATAAATGAGTTAGTTTCGTGACATGTCATGCCACAAGAACAATTTATAGGTGAAATAAAATTTATTTTATCTCAGAAAATTGATGATTACCCACACAATATGTGAATGGTGAATGAATGGTGAGTGGTGCGTGCTAGTGATTTCACTGTATGTAATACAAGTCACCATATTTTGATAAGTACACAATCAGCATATTACAGTAAATGGTCAGGGCAATTTCACAATCGTTAGTCATAGCGCAGTTTAACAGCGTTCTGAATTTCATTACATTTGTCAATAGAGAAAACGAATCTTTCTCCTAGCGAATCACTGAAGATATTTACAGGTTAGTTCTCGATTTCTCTTAAAATCACTTTTCGACACGGAACTCTCAAAACATAGATTACAAACGTGTGAATTGCCTTAACATATATTCAACTCTTCAGACAGCCTTTCCACGAGTACTGCACTGAAATTTTACACTGCTAAATGGTAGCAACATTAGATAAATAGCTCTCACATATATCCCACCATCTGTTACACAGTGTCTGCACTACCATTGCAGTAAATATTTACAAGCAATCATATGGTGGCTATCTCCCTAAATCGAACTTTCAGTTAGACATCACATTCCTCTATATCGCTTAAGACTCACAGTTACAATAGATGTACTCGAAATCACTAAGGAAAGCCAAACTTAATACTAATTTTGAACAAGTGATGACCGAGGAGCGAACTTTGCATCTAAAATGGGGATCTTCACTTGTACTAGAGACAAATACTTTTACACAGTGGTCGTCAAACTGCGGCCCGATCAAGCTTCCATGCGGCTCGTTGTGCTCAGCCGTGTTTTGTAGTGACATACATCTGAGAATCGCGGATCGCACGGATACTTGATCGGACCGCAGGTTGACGACCACTGCTTTAACACATACATTTTAACAAAACATGAGTTCATGCTAGGAAGTATCATTAAACCGGTCCAATCCATGACAGAAACATGACGAAAGACACAGTTAAAAGGACAACGCCATAATAAACCACCATGACGGCTTAAAACAACATCACTCATATACGATAAACCACAATGTCTGCCAAACAATGTCGCTCAAACAGTGGTGAATCACACTTTACGTATCCCATACACCTGTAACATCCCACAGCAGTAAGGAGGAAAAGAGAATAAATAGATTCTACCAGAACAGAAGAGACAGACAATTTCAGCTCCAGCGCTCAGTGGTGTGGCAACTGTTTATCCCCATGCAAGCACAGCTTAGAACCACGCTATCATAATTCGTCACTTCCGCATCCGGCTTTATCGGAATGTGACAGGGATAGCGTCCACCAGGGCGCTGTTCTCCGTACACGGCAGTGAGAAAGGGTAACAGACTGACAGCGTGTCCTCATTGCTCAGCGGTCGCACCTCAGACTGGCTGCTCGCGAACCCACCCCAGGAATAGAGTTGACTTTGAATAGTGTTGACTTCCTCGTCCCGAAGCAGACTGTTGCCGTGACGCCACACCAGATGACGGCGTTCAGATTACGTCTGTCGCCTGAGATAATATCAACCACGGAGCACTCACAGCAAGCCTTGTCGGGCATCGATAGGCAGAGACGTCGCAGGTACAGCTGAAAAACACACACACACACACACACACACACACACACACACACACACACACCTACCTAAGGGTCTCAAGTCAATAAGCAGTTCGAAACTGCACCCCAGAAACATACAAAACGAGATGGCAGCGCAGCTGAATGTCTCCTAAGCAGTGATACAGTGCGCGGCAGCAAGTGTAGTTAACACAAGCATGAAAACGTGGAAACAACAAAAAGCAAATACGTACAAATTACCACCCTCCCCGCCCCCCCCCCCCCACTCTATTTTACTAAGCCCAACACATAAAACCTGTCGTTACATATATTTTCGAAAGCTACTAAATTAACCTAGCAAGCGATAGTTAAAGGATAATTATCAAATCAACGTTGACAGCAGTATGTAAGATAACTGCTGTAATAAACTCTAAAGTTAACGAAGAGGAAAACGCAATAGTTTCATTTTACGCCAAATGTTTCGTTAAGTATGTGTAACATATTCTTGAGAAATTCTGACTAGTTCCTGAGCAGTAACTCGAGCAAAATATCAGCTGCAGCAAGTGACAAACAGCTACATAGATTTTGTTAGTAATTTTGTGACTGGAAGTACAATAATCCCAAAAAGTATATATTTTGGTGTAAAAATTTTACCTATTATTCGACGGAGAATAAAATGCACCCACTTCCGACGGTGAAACTTTAACGAAACATGTATGGGTGTCAAAGAAGAAACTTATGTTCACTTGCGGCAAAACCCTATTTCATGATCATACAGGCTGAAGCGTTTTAATCCATAACAGGTAATAACTCGGGATAGAGGTGGGGTACAGCAAAATACACTCCTGGAAATGGAAAAAAGAACACATTGACACCTGTGTGTCAGACCCACCATACTTGCTCCGGACACTGCGAGAGGGCTGTACAAGCAATGATCACACGCACGGCACAGCGGACACACCAGGAACCGCGGTGTTGGCCGTCGAATGGCGCTAGCTGCGCAGCATTTGTGCACCGCCGCCGTCAGTGTCAGCCAGTTTGTCGTGGCATACGGAGCTCCATCGCAGTCTTTAACACTGGTAGCATGCCGCGACAGCGTGGACGTGAACCGTATGTGCAGTTGACGGACTTTGAGCGAGGGCGTATAGTGGGCATGCGGGAGGCCGGGTGGACGTACCGCCGAATTGCTCAACACGTGGGGCGTGTGGTCTCCACAGTACATCGATGTTGTCGCCAGTGGTCGGCGGAAGGTGCACGTGCCCGTCGACCTGGGACCGGACCGCAGCGACGCACGGATGCACGCCAAGACCGTAGGATCCTACGCAGTGCCGTAGGGGACCGCACCGCCACTTCCCAGCAAATTAGGGACACTGTTGCTCCTGGAGTATCGGCGAGGACCATTCGCAACCGTCTCCATGAAGCTGGGCTACGGTCCCGCACACCGTTAGGCCATCTTCCGCTCACGCCCCAACATCGTGCATCCCGCCTCCAGTGGTGTCGCGACAGGCGTGAATGGAGGGACGAATGGAGACGTGTCGTCTTCAGCGATGAGAGTCGCTTCTGCCTTGGTGCCAATGATGGTCGTATGCGTGTTTGGCGCCGTGCAGGTGAGCGCCACAATCAGGACTGCATACGACCGAGGCACACAGGACTAACACCCGGCATCATGGTGTGGGGAGGGATCTCCTACGCTGGCCGTACACCACTGGTGATTGTCGAGGGGACACTGAATAGTGCACGGTACATCCAAACCGTCATCGAACCCATCGTTCTACCATTCCTAGACCGGCAAGGGAACTTGCTGTTCCAACAGGACAATGCACGTCCGCATGTATCCCGTGCCACCCAACGTGCTCTAGAAGGTGTAAGTCAACTACTCTGGCCAGCAAGATCTCCGGATCTGTCCCCCATTGAGCATGTTTGGGACTGGATGAAGCGTCGTCTCACGCGGTCTGCACGTCCAGCACGAACGCTGGTCCAACTGAGGCGCCAGGTGGAAATGGCATGGCAAGCCGTTCCACAGGACTACATCCAGCATCTCTACGATCGTCTCCATGGGAGAATAGCAGCCTGCATTGCTGCGAAAGGTGGATATACACTGTACTAGTGCCGACATTGTGCATGCTCTGTTGCCTGTGTCTATGTGCCTGTGGTTCTGTCAGTGTGATCATGTGATGTATCTGACCCCAGGAATGTGTCAATAAAGTTTCCCCTTCCTGGGACAATGAATTCACGGTGTTCTTATTTCAATTTCCAGGAGTGTATTTTAGGTAATAGTTGTATGTGGCAAAGAGCGTCACCAATTGCTACTAATGGCCGTGACTCTGAACATGATTTTCAAAGTGAGTTTGAGATGAAAGTCATTTTTTTAAAAAATGAGAACCCTAATATTTGATTTAAGATTTGAAAAGAGCGGCAAATTTTACGTGTAAAATGATACGTTATTCAAGGTCATAACAATGTTCAATGAATAGAGGAGGGATATAGCAGAATACAAATTGGAAGGAGCATAAGGAGTCACATATCATCACCTGTAACCGTCATCTTAAAGTTAATTATCGAAGATTGTTCGAACGTTGAGTTTTATTTCATGAAAATGCCTATTTGTGACGTCGTATTTGGAAAGAGCGAAGAGAAATTCGAACTTTAAGTTTTAATTAACGTCTTTATTGGCAAAAAATAAATATATCACAACGTATAAATGTTATTTTGACATTTGAGAGACACATCAAACATAAATTAAACGTGGACCATTGATCTACAAATCGTTGAATGAGTCCCCTTGCCTCCTCTCCTTGGGATGCCTCTTCCAGATTGTATCTAACATTGTATTTTGCTGTATTCCTCCTCTATTCCGAGAAAAGCCCTACTAGAACTAAAAAAATATTTGCTTATTTGACCTTCATTGAACCTTGCCGTGACCTTCAATAATGTATCATCACATACGTAAAATTTCCCGCTATTTTCAAATCCTAAATCAAATATCAAGGTTCCAGTTTAGAAAAACCACTTTAACCTCCAAATCACCTTGAAAATCGTATTCAAGACTACGGCCATTAGTAGCAATTCGTGACACTCATTGCTATCTATACCTTTTGTATAGAACATTTTGCGGTACCTTATCTCTATCCCGAGTTTTCCCCACAATGGATTAAAGCAGTCCACCCTGTGTATTTCAAGACAAACACAGACAAAAAGGGAGATTCAACCACAAGATGAATATCTATAGGCTGTAAAGGATAACTGTTTGCTGTGTACCACAGTGATGTAGGTTAAGTGGAGGCGAACTAATTGACAGAGGAGAGTTGTGGTCTGTCAAGCCGGGAAACAGCCTCAAATTGCCTTACAATACTTACCTAAGCTATAGCGTATGCGCGCCGGGCGAGACTTTGGGTAGAGTGGTCCTTGAACATTAAAAAGACCTTTTCATTGCACGAAAATATTGTAAAATTGACGTCTTGTAAATTTTATCCCAAAATTTTGTGGAGTTTTATATCAGTCATCTTACTTGTTTTGTCCTCTTACTACGAAACTACGATGCTTGAAAGGCTTAAGTTTAGATAGAATTGTAAACTTAGTTTTTGCTTAGCTTTTACGAAAGCATTTTTGCTGTTATAATCCTCACCAGGAAGTTTAAATAGTGTTAACAAAATAGCCGAGTTTACCGGTGGCGTACGAGAGAGGGAGGATATTGAAAATCTCGCACGGTGCCCATGCGCTGTAGTCTTCCAGGTCAATTTGAGGCTGTTTCCCGGCTTGATAACCCGCTATTGTCCTGTATCAAGTTATTGGTCTCGACTTGCACTACACCACTGTCGTATTTGGAAACAGTTTTCGTTTACATCCTGTAGACGGTAGTCATACTCGTCTCATTGTTTTGCGCTCGTGTCTGGAGTTCCTGCCTTTACTGCTGTTGGTATACAGCGCCGCGGTTCGCCCTCAGTTGACGGAAGGGGAGGAACATAGTCAGTCTTTTATAAATCACCTTAAAATAATAACCTATACCGCGAGATGAGACGACCCTGGATGTCAATAGTGCCATGCGGAATTGTGCGCCCCCTCGGTCGATTCGTAGTTGATGCAGATCGTTTTCAAGAAATGCTCTTACATGCAGATGCTAGTTCAGTAATGTTCCGTCCTAAAGAAAAATGTCGCAATGTTATTGCAAGTTTGGAAAACGACACCTCTAACACATCCAGGTCAGTCCTATAACAGTCTTTCCCCCTAAAATGAACGGGCCGTGTACACTGATAAACTAAAACATTATGACCACCTTCTTATAGCATGTTGGTGCATCTTTGGAACGAAATACATCACTGATTCTGCGCATCTGGGATCAGAAAGATTTTTGGTAGACTTGTGCAGGTATGTGGTACTATGTGTCTTCGCACAGGCCATGTAGTTCGCGTAAACAAGAGGCCGCTGATCGCCGTTCGTTGTGATGGCGCTCGGTAGCGACCCAGATGGGTTCCATAGAATTAACAACAGATGAATTTGGCCACCGACCCAAGAACGTGAGTTCACTATGATGCTCCTCAAACCATTTTAGCACCGTTCTGTTTCCGAGAGACTGTCAATTTCACTGCTGGAAGATAACATCACCGCCGGGGAAGACATAAAGCATGAAGGGATGCAGGTTCGCAGCACTCAGTGTGTCTTCGATCACTACCGCAGGTGACACCAAGCGCAGGAACATGTCTCCCATAGCACAATATCGCTCTTATCAGCTTGCCTCCGTAGCGCGCAGAACGTTTCGAGCCTCCGTTCACCTCGGTGACGGCGTTTGTGGATACGACCATCGATTTCGTGTAGCGAAACCATGATTCTTACGAAGAGCCGACACGTTTCCATTGATCAACGGTTGGGTCCCGTGTCCACTGCAATCGTAGTTAGCGATGTCGTTGGTACAACATGTGAACTCGTAGGGGTGCTGTGCTGCAGAGATTCATCTTCAACAATGCCGGTGTGCTCCGAAACACCTGTGCATGCAACAGCTTTGTTCTCTTTTGGCAGAGAGGCCTCAAATCACCATCTATCCTACTTTACAGAGCAGACAAGCCTCCGAACCTCGCGTTCTGTGAAGTGTCGTGGTCGGCCAACCATTTTACACCTAGTCCTAGTTTCACTGCCCTTCTACCTCTTATCGTAGATGCTAACGACAGTTGCATGTCGTCGCAGTGGATTTCCCGATTTTCATACCCATATCTTTGCTTGGGTGATGCCCCGTCCTTGTCAGCTCCGGTTACATACTTTTGTTGCCGCATCTCGTGCCCGCAACGCCACCAGGCGCCATCTAGCATCACGGTGGACAGTGATCATAATGTTCTGGCTTATCACTGTATATTTTTTTGGGAAACGGTGCAAAACACATGAAGCTTCGGAGTGTGTCCCTCGTGCTCCTCTGTGGTATGACGCATTCGTCGTAATCTTAAGTTACGTAGCCTATTTTTCCACTTATATGGAACGTAGCCTCGTCACTGATCACTAAACTTGAAAGGAAAACGTTATTTTCCGTCTCCACACGAGGAATGATGTCGCAAACCTCCACACATTATACCCGGCCGGTGTGGCCGTGCAGTTCTAGGCGCTTCAGTCTGGAATCGCATGACCGCTACGGTCGCAGGTTCGAATCCTGCCTCGGGCATGGATGTGTGTGATGTCCTTAGGTTAGTTAGGTTTAAGTAGTTCTAAGTTCTAGGGGACTGATGACCAAAGATGTTAAGTCCCATAGTACTCAGAGCCATTTTTTTCCACACGTTGTTTCTATCACGGCAATAAAGGGCTTGTGGCAATTGAATCCTGTATTCTTCGAAACAAAAAAGCTGTCGCAAAAAAAGGAAAACATCAGACAGACATATGAGGAATGCCTAACTCTCGGCTGGCATGACCAGTAGACTTCTGTGCACAAAGTGCAGAACTCTGTTGAAAGCGCTCTACGTTTTGAAAAAGCACTCGGGGGCGACCTTTGTATTTCCTCTTACATAAACAACTAGAGCTTTGAAACTGCTCGTGCCATGGTCAAATGCTTTCAGTAGTAGGAGATGCAGTGCTGTGCTTTCGACGAAAATTACGCCACACAGTTGTTGTAACGAGCTACGCAAAATGCCTGTTGTCGCTGTGTTATCATTATCCCGACTATAAACTAACAGGGTAACCAGTAACCACAGGAACCGATAACTTACAACTGCCGCCGTGATAAACTTTTATTTGGATGCTTAAGTGAAAATTGACTCCACGTTTCAATCTTCATTCATGCAGAAGAAATAATCATGTTAAATGTTACCAAACGTGTCTTACAGTGTCTTGAAGTAAATCACTAAGACCACTACAGTGATTGCACTCCAGATTCTGTTTCTACATTAAGTGTAAATGGGTACTATCCTCTTTTGACGGTACATTTCTCTCTCGTCCGGCAGAAGGACGATCTTAGTTCAGATTTACGCGTGTTATATAGTGGGACTTTCATTTATTAATGTCATTGTTTTCACTATCCATCCCTGCTCCTTCAGTTTAAATTTATTAGCGTGTGCTACAATCAACTGTAACATATTACAGGCCTACCGAATTTTTTCTCTACGACTGCACGTATAGTCTGCTCCACATACGACGTGTTGATTAGCACGATATAGGATATACTCTAGGCTCTGATGGGAATTTCCTGTTCACAAAGAAATGTAGAGAAATTCTCCGGAGACTTCAGCGGCGTACAGCAGATATGCACCCGACAATGACTTCACTTGAAATATTTTGTGGAAGAACTGTATCGACAACCATGCTAGATACTCGGGAAAACCTACAGATTACAATTTTTATGAGGTTTACACACTAAAGCTTTATTTCGTGTCATCTCCATGCCCTCAGTATGATTGCAAGTGGCCCACGTGTTCCAGTCTCTAATTAGCACTTCTTTATATACCATGATGATTGGAAACTTAACGCATTTGAACAAAAAGTAAAAAAGAATGTCCGAAATGTCTGCGTATGATATGGTACAAGGTTTACTGTTGTCCAATCTGTGATAGTAGAACGTTAACCTCCATGCTGAGCGAAGTAATGAGTACTGAATAAACAGAACTGTAGCACCTTTCGTGCTGCTCAAAGCTTTGGCCACTTGTTATATTTTGTTGTTTCAGCGTACATTACCAATTGGGAACCTACGGTTTGCTTGTTTCGTTCAAGAGTATTTTTACTGGTAGTGCAATTTGTATGACAACCGTTATTTTGTCTCTTCTGATTTCGTTACTCTATTTTGTCCAGCTTCTTTTTTTACTTCATGTGGACATTACGGTGCAAGTAATGTTTATGTTCATATTATGAGGTTAGGTTTACTCATATTCGGAGTATTCATTACTTACTCATCAGGATGATGTCGTGTACGTCAACATGACTTACGCACTGACTCTTGGTAACATGTTGGGTATTTTAGTTGAGCAGACCTGTGCAACATGTACTACTTTCGTAATAACTTTTAACCTTGAACTGCCGCGCGGAGTGGCCGTGTGGTTTGAGGCGCCATGTCACAAACTGCGCGACCCCTCCCGCCGGAGGTTCGAGTCCTCCCTCGGGCATGGGTGTGTGTGTTGTTCTGAGTATAAGATAGTTTAAGTAGTGTGTAAGTCTAGGGAACGATGACCTCAGCAGTTTGGTCCCTTAAGAATTCACACACACATAACCTTGAACTTGCGGTAGTAACAGGTGAGCATTTCTCATTTAAAAGTCAATAATATTAGACTGAAGCACACGATCTGTGGACTCGTTAAACATTTCGAACGATCTGGTTTGATGACACACACAAGCTACACCACCATTTGTATCACAGATGTTATGTTTATTTCTGAGGTTGCATCTGACTACTACACTTAATAATAGTTAAGGCTTGCTTTCCGTTTTACCAAAGATCTGACAGTTTATGTCAGAAGGATACCGTAACTGGTGGTGTTTGTAAGCACTAGTTGTTTTGTTCTCAAGTTCCAAACCACAATCAGCTACGTCATCTATCGGAAACAACAGAAAATTTGGAAATGATAAGAAGTTGAGACTTTATTTAGTTTCTTCAATTTTCTTGACATGATTATTTGCTCAAGAGATGATTTCATCTAATTATCTCTGGCTGAAAATGTCGTAGATGAAAAAATCTCTAAAAAATAAGCTAATTTTGTTACTTAAATCCGGAAATAATTTTATTCGACAGCTTTTTATGGTTAAAATGGTTCAAATGGCTCTGAGCACTATGGGGCTTAACATCTATGGCCATCAGTCCCCTAGAACTTAGAACTACTTAAACTTAACTAACCTAAGGACATCACACACATCTATGCCCGGGACAGGATTCGAACCTGCGACCGTAGCAGGCGCGCGGCTCCGGACTGAGCGCCTAGAACCGCTAGACCACTGCGGCCGGCCAGCTTTTTACATATGAGAACTGGTTAATAGAATCGTTATATCTCCTACAAGAAATCCTTTTCTCGTAGAAAGGTCCGAATCTGTCTAATTTCCAGTAGTAACAGAACAACATGCAATGTCATTAATGTTTACACCCTCTTCATGTGTTGTTTAGCAACATTACTATAAATCCCGTTACCAGGAGCAAAAATTATATAAGAAATCGGCTCAATAGCAATTCACAATGCACAGACACAAAGTTCGCGTGCAGTGGGTGGTTGAATGTGGCATTAAATTACGACATAAGTCTTGTTTTTTCAAAGAATTCAAAATTATGGTTTACTCAAACAAGAAGTCTCTAAAGAAAAGACATTTATCACAATGTAATAGATGACTCCCTTATTCCTTAACTACGATTCAGGTGTTGCTTCTTGCAGTCTGATTCACCAAAGGAATCAAACATCGTGTTCGGATGCATTCGTCCTCTCACTGGTTCAGTATCTGCTTTATTAAAAGTTTAACTGTTGTTAGCTACATGTAATCATGTTCTAGCTGAAGCAAACAGCTGGTTCTTTTTTCCACAGACGAAACCACCTCTCGAATCCCCGATGCATGTAGGAATCGTACAATACACAACAATAATCGAGTATGAACATCAACACAAACCGTCATGAACTTTTTTAATAAATCTTATTAATTCTGTCATGTACCAGAACAAATAAGACTGTCACTTTATTCTTAGCTTCGGTTTATTTGTCAAAATAAAACGATGTCTTAACACTGTGCCTCTAATTTTGTAATTGCTGCTGTCAGGGTCAAATTTAAAATTATTGTTACTTTCCGTATTGTGTGTTTTGAGGATACTGCCTCCATGTCAAGTGAAACAACGTGTGGTAGCGCAGTGGACCTCGGCCTAGTCGTGGAAGAAATTTTTTTTTTTTTTTGGACAACGGGAAAATTTTCTGGTAAATTTGAAGTTTCTTGTTTTGTGCGGGTTAGGACACTGTTGTTTCTTATCCATTGCCCAGATGGGCACACCACGTTCGACAGCTGTCTTGGTACTTTCTTTTGCAATCCGGCACCGAGTTTCACCTTGTTCCTTCTGCCACATCTGTCATATTCAACACATCAGCTACAGTGAAAACTATCAGTCAGGATGTCCTAGTCAGCAGAATTAAACAGCTTCACTTTTTGACTTCGAAGGTGAGAGGCCGATTAAGTGTAAAAAGACATTTCGTGAACCAGATACTGCCACTGAAGGACTGAATGCATAAGATTTTTTTAAAATTATGTTCTGAAGTGTACAATTCTTCTATAATTATATATGCCTCACGTAATCTTTTTGGAAAGAGTTTTTCCTTTGAAGTTGCTTAATTACCATATTGTTTAGATTTTTGCTTATATAACCTGTAAGCTAGTGGAAAATGAGACGGAAACCTCTAAGTATGAGTCCCCTTATTTCATGGTGCACTGGTAAAGAAAACTATAGCGAACTCAGTGATTCAAAACGCCGTGATGTGAGCGTAATACGAATCATGCACTGAGAACGAAAACACTACGTTCGTAATATAGCGATCCTTATTGAAAGACAACTGATGCTCATGTTATTTCAGATCTATATAAGAAAGAAGCAGAAAGCAATTACGCTTAGTGAGTAATACACTGGACTGGTGTTAGGGAAAGCCAGCCAAAATACTGTTCCGTCCCCTTTGATTTACAAGTATCAGCAAACCATTTGTCGGGGCTTCCTTGTCGAAGTGAGCTAATGAATTTTTATGTAACTGGGTAATAGTCAGATACAGAGGTTAGCGGAAAAAGCAGCAGAATAGTTGAGAGAATGTCTGAGACATGCTGAATAACCTCGAACGCCAAACATTTGAAGAAGAACGGCTTTTACCCTGCAGAAATTGACTTCCAGTATTTCAAGTACTAATTTTGGTGATTTGCGGTGTTCACGTGTATATGTGGATGCAAAATTCGTTCACGGTGGGCTTTTAAACGCTAATGGAAAAGGGAGTACGTGTGGAAGAACACGGTATTTGCTGTAACCCCAATTAAGTCAATCGTCTGTTGACATAACTGCTCGCATGTCACATCATGTGCACTGCACCACATTATTCATTGCACGGCACTGTCAAAAACTTCCGTTTGTTATATTACACTCCAACGGCCCTAAACACAGTACGAAATTCGCAGTTGCTCCTGAACACCACATTCATGGTCAGCTAGACTCCCTGCGGGCCTCCACTTGGCAGGGATAAATACACTTACGGACGTGCTTATTCTGCGCTGAAGCAAAGCCCGTACGTAAACAGACTTTCATCGTCTCATTCATCTACCTCGCCTGTTACTGCTGATCGGTGAATAAAAGTCAAATGAACGGCAATATCTTTATTGCCGTTAAATACTGGTTCTGAAGGCAATGGGACCGCGAAAAGCGGCATAATACTTGGCCGTTCTTTTCTTTTTATGTGAACGTGGTCAGACCTTACGTCATTAAATATTATTTACAAGTATATTTTGAGAATTACGTGCTGTTCAAAACACAGTTTCTTGTTTTTTCTCTCTCTCTTTGCCCAAATACAGGGTGGCAATTGTTCAACTATATGAAAGTAAATCGCCATAACTTCTGAAAGGTCTGCGTTAGGATGTTCAAACTGCACGGTTGGCCAGGGGGCATGATGGGAATTAGTATGCGCATGCATGGTTTTGGTTTGGTTTAGCGACGAAGCCCACTTTCATTTGGATGGGTTCGTCAGTAAGCAAAATTGGCGCATTTGGCGGACTGAGAACCCGCATTTCGCGATCGAAAATTCTCTTCACTGTCAATGGGTGACTGTATGGTGTGCAATATCCAGTCACGGAATAATCTGTGCATATTCCTTGATGGCACGGCGACTACCAAACAGTACGTGAAGGTATTGGAAGATGATTTCGTCGCCATTATCCAAAGTGACCCTGATTTTGACGAGATGTGGTTCATACCAGACGGAGCTCGACCCCATCGAAGCAGGAAAGTGTCTGATGTCCAGGAGGAGCATTTTGGGAACCGCATTCTGGCTTTGGGTTACCGAGAGGCCACTTGCATGGGCCACGATTGGCCGCCCTATTCTCCGAATCTGGACACTTGCGACTTCTTTTTGTGGAGCTATATTAAAGACAAGGTGTAGAACAATAACCCTAAAACCACTGATGAGCTGAAAACAGCCATTCAGGAGGTTATCGACAGCATCGATATTCCGACGCTTCAGCGGGTCATACAGAATTTCGCTATTCGTGTGTGCCACATCATCGCCAATGGTGGCAGACATATCGAACGTGTCATAACCTAAATCGGAATATCTGTAGTGGCGTTTACCTGTTGAATAAAGTGTGTGCACGCCGTAGTTTGTAACTAATTTACAATTTTTTAATGTAATTCAATAATTGTCATCCTGTATGTTGCAGCGATGTATCATAATAAGTGAGTTTACCTTTATTATACTGCAAATCTGACCAAGAATACATAAAAGTTGAGGTTGTGATACTCATATTCACTGTGTTTCACAAACCAAATATTGTAACAAAACATTTAGTTCTTCATGTTGCTGTCGGTCCTCTGCACTGCAGCTATTATTTAAACACAGTTTGTCATCTGGAACTAAGGAGGATAGTCTTAATTGTGCTGTACATTCTGTAGAGCGAAAATTTAGGTCTCAAATCAAACTACTGATATTTAAACTATTTTTCACATTATTGTTTAGCTTCTTAGTATTATTTATTTGTTACCCCTAATGTCAACGCAGCTTTGCCAATTACGTTTCTCATTTGTTCTAACACTATTGTGAGTACGAAAAAGTGGGCCTGTTTTTTATCTGAGGAAATATTACTCGTGCCGAACTTCGCAATTGTTATCAGGCTGAAAACAGGTTTCAATTTGCTTGATCTTACTTGTGTCGTTGGCGGTAGCGGCTTACAGAACTCTGTAAGGGAAATTAAGTATTCGACACTGATTTGACGATCAGAGTGATTTATTCACAGCTGAAAGACAGTACAATAAGTAAAATAGATCGTAATCTTTTCGTGCCATGTCAGTCCACTAGAGCCAAAATAGAGAAAGCGATTCAACCAAGAATCCAGAAACCATCACACGTAATAAATTCTTCCAAAGCAGCATTTAGGTGGCATCCCAGTTCAACAGATCGGCAGGTCTCCTCGATCAGTCAGCCTATGACACGACACGAAGTGAATAGGAACGGTCGATGCGGGTCCTGAAATACGAGCCACAGGCAATAACTTAGGGCGCCACGGTGCATGTTGCGACTACCTGGTTGTCATGTGAGCGCTGCCTTGCGCTGGCCGTGACGTAGGTCAGGGATTGTGCTGCCTCCGTGTCGATCGCCGTTAGACCGCGATACAACAGGGCGGAAGACCAGAGTTTATCGTGCCGTCTACGAAGAGGTCATTAATATCGGATCAATTGCTCTGATTGTAGGAGAATAGAGAAGGATATCGGCCTTGTCTTTTCGAACGAACCATCCTGGTATTCACATCAAGCGTTTTTGAGAAATCACGGAAAACCTAAATCTTGATGGCCATATGGATATGTAAGCCGACGTCCCCCAAAGGCTCAGTGTCTTACCAGTGCATCGCCTCAATCTGTCCCAACTTTATGCTCTGTATCCACAAAATGCACTGTTTCAGTGTTTTCAATGCATTCATCCGTTCCGCCATCGTTTATTTGTATTTTGTGGATGGGTGTTTTGGCAAAAGGCTTCGATGGGTGTGTCCAACCATTTGCAAGCCGTGAAAGAAATTGTAGAACGAAACAATGACTATGGATTATCACTTTTCCCAGGCTATATAGATTTCACGAAAGGGCAGATTTTGTTGAAACTAAATCAATAATTATTGCTTGCACAAGTGTAGAGCAGTATATTTTAAACGGCTGGTGGTGTTTCTTCGGAATCAAACTTGTTTCAAAATTTTCAGACACTTACTTCCGCAGTTAAATCTGACAAGTACTACAAACACTAAGTTCAAGGTTACGAATATTTACGGCATCAGATCGATGGTTCAGGTCTCGCTGTGTTTTCAAACGTTTGTGGTTGTAAGTTACATAGGTTGATGCTGTATTTTGTGACAGTAATAAATGCCTTACTTAGACCACACGGGTTTCGCTTTATTTTAAAGCAACTTCTGTAGTTACAGTACATCTACGTCGCTACTCTGCAAATCACACTTGAGTGCCTGGCGGAGGTTTCGTTCAACCACCTTCACACTACTTCCCTATTATTCCACTTTCGAACAGCGCGCGGAAAAAGATGGCCTATATCTTCCCGTGCGATGTCTGATTTACCTTACTGTATTATGATGATCGTTTCTCCATATGTAGGTCGGCGTCAACAAAATATTTTCGCATTCGGAGGAGAAAGTTGGTGACTGAAATTTAGTGTGAAGATTCTGCCGCAAAGAAAAATACCTATTTTTTCCAATGATTTCCACCTCAAATCCTGTATCACGTTCGTGACACCCTCTCACCTATTCTCGGTGGTACAAAACATGTTGCCCCTCTTTGAACTTACTCAATGAACTCCGTTAAAAATGGTTCAAATGGCTCTGAGCACTATGGGACTTAACAGCTGTGGTCATCAGTCCCCTAGAACTTAGAACTACTTAAACCTAACTAACCTAAGGACATCACACACATCCATGCCCGAGGTAGGATTCGAACCTGCGACCGTAGCAGTCGCGCGGTTCCGGACTGCGCGCCTAGAACCGCAAGACCACCGCAGCCGGCGTACTCCGTTAATCCTATCTGGTAAGGATCACGCATCGCGTAGTGTAGCAGTCTCTTTAGTAGATCTGTTGCGTCTTCTAAGTATCCTGTCAATAAAATATAGTCTTTGGTTCGCCTTCCCCACAACATTTTCTATATATTCTTTCCAATTTAAGTTGTTCGTACTTGTAATTGCTATAGTTGAATTTACGGCCTTTAGATTTGATTGGTTTATCGTGTAACCGAAGTTTAACGGATTCCTTTCAGCATTCCTGCGGATAATCTCACACTTTCCATTATTTAGCGTCAATTCCAATTTTCGCACCATACAGATATCTTATCCAAATCGTTTTGCAAATGGTTTGGATCTTTTGTTGACTTCATTAGACGATAAATGACAGCATCATCTCCAAACAACCTAAGACGGCTGCTCAAGTTGTCTCCTAAATAATTTATAAATTTTATAAGGACTAGGAATAAAAGAGGTGTTGTAACACTACCTTGGTGGAGCCATAAATCACTTCTGTTTTACTCGATAACTTTCCATCAGTTACTACGAACTGTGACCTCTCTGACAGGAAATCACGAACCCAGACGCACATCTCAGACGATTTTGTTTGAGCACACAATTTGATTAGGTTTGCTTTTGTTTCTTATTTCATTCTTAACGTTCTTCTGTACACATATGCTAGGTATTTGTACACAGTATTCCATCTACATTAGATAAGTTGCATTATTACCCCAACCTGTACATCTAACTGCTTGTTGGGATTGCCTATCCTACAGTCTTAGCAACAACACTACTGGTACATGTATTCCACTGTCAGAAGAAATAGAGTGATTTACGCCTATAGCTTTGGACTCGATCGATTCAGGACCAGCGTCTTGCCATCAGTGTTTGCTAAAGTTATTGAAAAGGCTGTGTATGTAAGGATAAATGGTCACTTTATATCACTCTATTTGCTATAAAATGTACAGTTTGGCTTTAGAAGTCGTTTAACAACTCAGAATGCTATATTCTCTTTTCTCTGTGAGGTACTGGATGGGTTAAACAAAAGGTTTCGAACGCTAGGCATATTTTTTGATTCAGCTAAGGCGTTTTATTGCGTTGATCACAAAATATTGCTCCAGAAGTTGGACCGTTACGGAATACGGGGAGTAGCTCACAATTGGTTCACGTCTTACTTTAGCAACAGACAGCAAAAGGGCATTATTCACAGTGTTGAGAATGGCAGTGATCTGGGGTCTGAGGGGGGTATGGTCTAGTGGGGGGGGGGGGGGGGGCTGGCCCAGGGGTCAGTGTTGGGTCCACTCCTGTTCCTTATTTATATAAATGATTTGCCCTCTAGTAGTATGGGTAACTCCAAAATATTTCTTTTCGCTGATGACACTACCTGGGTATTAAAGGATGTTGTGTGCAACCTTGGCGCGGTTTCAAATAGTGCCGTTCATGACATAAGTTCATGGCTTGTAGAAAATAAACTAATGCTAAATCACACTCTGGTTTTACAGTTTCTATCACTCAATTCAACGAAGCCTGACGTTTTAATTTCACAGAATGGATATATCATTAGTGAAACTGAACTTTTCAAGTTTCTGGATGTTCAGATAGATAGTAAGCTGTCGTGGAAAGTCCACGTACAGGATCTTGTTCAAAGACTTAATGCTGCCAATTTTACTATGTATTTAATAATTGCATAAAGTAATTGCGAGGCACTATGTCCCCTGGGCATTATAAAAGACGCGATGGGGTTCGCAATAGTGTGTTATCACTGCGGAGGCCGCGCTGGGTAGCCGAGCGATCTTAGGCACCTTGTCACGGTCCGCGTGGCTCCCCCCGTCGGAGGTTCGAGTCCTCCCTCGGGCATGGGTGTGTGTCTTGTCCTTAGCGTAAATTAGTTTAAGTTAGACTGAGTAGTGTGTAAGCTTAGGGACCGATGACCTCAGAAGTTTGGTCCCATAAGACCTTACCACAAATTTAAAAAAAGAATCACAGCGGATGTCAGTGCATGTGCACTGCAAGTGCTCCCGCGCTGTTCCCAAATTGGTAAGGAACTCTTGTGGGAGGGCGTTCCGTTCCTCCACCAACGCGGCTGACAACTGTTGGATGGTCGTTGGTGCGTGTGGTTGTGCTGTAGTACGTCTCCCTCAGTCATCCCATACGTGCTCGATGCGAATTAAGTCACGGGAACGGGCAGGTCAGTCAATTTGCCGAGTACCCTCTCGTTCGAAGATGTCCACCACCTGCGCAGTTCGGCGTGGAAGTGCATTGTCATCCATAAAAATGATCTGGGGGTGGAAGTACCCTGAAAAGACGCACGTGGGGAGGGAGTAGAATGTCACAGTAGCATTGACCAGTGAGTGTACTGTGTTCAAAGAATTGGAGGTCAGTATGCCCATTCCTCATCCACAAAACATCTGGACCACCAAAACGATCATACTCGACGATGTTTCTGGTTGCATAACGTGTTCCCACCTACTTACATGTGAGGGTACGTCCAGCATTGCCCAACATGACCATTTGATGGACATTGATGCAGCGTCTGGACTCTCCTTGTGACCACGGCTCTCTACTCACCGTGAACGCATATCACCAATGATCCGAATGGGGGCAGGTTTTTCAGTCAGTTGACTATGTCACGCTCTGTAAAGAAAGCCACTTCCACCGTAATATTATCTGTATCATCAGCATCTTCTCGGTTGGTATGTATGTCCTACTTATGACAGGCTCAGATAGTCCTCCTTAACGCAGACAGGAAGCTGCAGGCCGGGGAGGTGTTGTGTCAACAGGGTGTGGGCGGGAGTTCGAGAAAGTGTGGCTGTGCTGTGCGGCATCCCAGGCTCGCAGGCACGCCCCGCCGCTGCCAAAACGCTGCCCGTTGACCTGGCTATCGATTCGTAACCAATGCAGCGGACAGCCTGTCCACCTGCCGCCAGCTTCTTTCATATCTACTTCTTACTACGACAAGTAGAGCACGTAGCTTGTTGTCCACTTCAATTACAGCACAAGAAAACGCATCTCATTTGTCCTTTAATTTTAAACATTCTAAATTCTGGGTTCATTGCCAGTTTTTTAGTGTTATTGCTTCAAAAACAGTGTTCATGCCCTCTGATGTGCTATTTAGCGAAGAATTCACAACCACCGAAGAAATTAAAAAATTTACTGGTAATTAGAAACAGAAAGATCAAATTAAAAGCATCTGATACTGATGTTGAAATATCTTTTACTACAGGTTAGATATGTACTTTATCACATTTTACTGACAATGCGGTAGCCCCTACTATTCAGTACACGACGACGAGTTCAGATGATTTCAGCAAGAACCAACAGTCAGCTTAATTAAATGGCTCTGAGCACTATGGGACTTAACTTCTGAGGTTATCAGTCCCATAGAACTTAGAACTACTTAAACCTAACTAACCTATGGACATCACACACATCCATGCCCGAGGCAGGATTCGAACCTGCGACCGTAGCGGTCGCGCGGTTCCAGACTGTAGCGCCTAGAATCCGTCGGCCAATCCAGCCGGCTCAATTTAATTAACATAAATTCACTTTTATATTTGGCCACATCAATAAGCTATTCATATTTCTGCATATTTTTTACAATTACGTTATGAAATATTCTTATGTACCTAATGGTATAAAAGAAACTATGTTTCCAGTCATTTTAATGTTTGATAACAGAGCGAAAAGAAGCCTTGCAAAACTCCGCATTCGGATTCTGTTGGACCATTCGGGACCGACCGACCGCTGTGTGATTGTCTTCCAGTGGCGTCACTGGGCGCGGTATGGAGGGACGTTGGTTCAGCACGCAGCTGTCTCTGCTGTTGTGGGATTTCTTGACCATGATGCCGCTACTTGTCATTGAAATAGTGCTGAGTACATCCCGCACCAGCCCTCCCACCAACGAAAAATTCCTGGCGGTACGAGGAATCTGACCCAATTCCTCTCCACAACAGTCAACACGCTGATCACCGAACTATGGAGACAGACTGTCGATAACAGATGACTGAAGGGTATTACATGTTGTTGAAATTGAAAGAAATTATACACCTTCTCTTTGCTATATTTCAGCCTCTTTTTCCCGCAGTTGCACGTATACGAGTTGTATAGCTTAATTGGCGTTTTTAGCAACAGTAATAAAGGTCCTGTAAGGCCAGACGCGTTTCGCTTTATTTTAAAGCATCTGCATTAGTCACTGTAACAATATCTTTACTTATTACTACACGCAGATTTTATTCTTTTCGTTACTCACGGTTTTTTTATGGTTTATTGTATTACCAAAGCAGGCATTAACACTGCCCTTGATCATTCACCTCTGTATCATAAGAAAGCGATAACTTATAGTAATCATGATACGTTACGTGTCCCCCTCCTCCCCCCCCCCCCCCCGACACACACACACACACTGCCGTATTTCTCTCTCTCTCTCTCTCTCTCTCTCTCTCTCTCTCTCTCTCTCCCTCCCTCCCTCTCTCTCTCCCTCCCTCTCTCTCTCCCTCCCTCCCTCTCCCTCTCCCTCTCCCTCCCCCTCCCCCTCGCCTTCTCTCATCCTAGTCGGAAAATATAAACACTCAAAGAGCGATAGCAGACGCCTCCACCACTATCAAAACAAACTAAAGGCGAACGCATCCCGTAGCAGTACAAACACGCCAAATGGCGAGAGGAAAGGAATATTTCCCAACAAAGAAGCTTAAATCTGTTAAGTGCGGTGAAAGTGCAGTATGCAAATACTTAACACGTACTCCTCGAAAACGAAGAAAAATTTAGTAAACAGCAAAAAAGCTGTGAGTAAGGAAAAGAATAAAAACTGTTTATAGTAATAAGTAAAGCACGCGAACTGATAATGACCAAAACAAAATTGTAAGAGAAAAACACACATTGTTGCAGTGACCACTGAAGATGCTTTAAAATAAAGCGAAACACATTTGGTCTTAATAGGATTTTCATTACAGTTGCTACAGGCGACAATTAACCTATATAAGTTGAAAGAAATTCGTATACAGGATGCAGCTAGGCGGGTAGCGCGCTGGCAGGGGTAGTGTGGCGTGGACTGGGCAGTTTTTCGGGTTAGAGGGTGTCGAGAAAACACGAGAAGGGCTTCAGAGGAAGGTTCC
Source organism: Schistocerca piceifrons (assembly GCF_021461385.2). Classification (NCBI taxonomy): domain Eukaryota; kingdom Metazoa; phylum Arthropoda; class Insecta; order Orthoptera; family Acrididae; genus Schistocerca; species Schistocerca piceifrons. The sequence goes on along the minus strand of NC_060149.1, from coordinate 500,785,595 downwards.
AGAGCACGAAACGCTGATAGAAAGCACTGATGCTTAAATCTTTATAGGCACTGAAAGGTAGCTAAAGCTGGAGATAAGTTCAGCCGAAATTTTTGCAAAGGACCTAACGGTTTTCAGAAAGGATAGGCTAAACACAGTTGGTGGTGGCGTGTTTGTTGTAGTTAGAAGTTGTTTATCTTGTAGCGGAATTGGAGTAGCTAGTTCCTGTGAATTAATATGGGTAGAGGCCCTTCTTCGCAACGTGAATAAAGTAATAATTGAAACCTTTTACCAACCTCCCAACTTAGAGGATACAATTGCTGAAAGGTTAAAAAAAACTTAAGTCTAATTTCAAACATGTATCCGATTCATACAATCATAGTTAGTGGTTTATCCTTGACATGTTGGTGAAATTACATGTTTAAATCCGGAGCTACGCATAAAACATCGTCCGAAATTGTACTAAATGCATTCACTAAAAATTATTTCGAGCAATTAGTTCATGAGCCCACGCGAATAGTAAAGTGTTGTGAGAACACACTCGACCTTTCAGCAAAAAATATTCCTGAGCTAATAAGGAGCATCAAAATGGATACAGGTATTAGAGAGCACAGGGTTGTCGTAGCGAGACTGAATATTGTAACCCCCTAATCTTCCGAAAATAAACGAAAAATATACCTATTCAAAAAAGCAGACAAAAATTCATTGACGCCTTTCTGAGGGACAACCTCCACTCCTTCCAAATTAACAATGTAGGTGTAGACCCTTCAGTCTGGAACCGCGCGACCGCTACGGTCGCAGGCTCGAATCCTGCCTCGGGCATGGATGTGTGTGATGTCCTTAGGTTAGTTAGGTTTACGTAGTTCTAAGTTCTATGGGACTGATGACCTCAGATGTTAAGTCCCATAATGCTCAGAGCCATTTGAACCAACCAGATGTGGCTTGAATTCAAAGAAATAAAATCGACAGCAACTGAGAGATTTATACCAAATAAGTTAACAAGCGACGGAGCTGATCGCTATGGTACACAAAACGGGTCAGAAAATTGTTGTGGGAACAACGAAAAAACTTGCCACTTTTAAACGAAATGAAAATTTGCAAGGTCGGAAATCTTTTATAGAAGCTCGAAATCTAGCGCAGACATCAATGCAAGATGCTTATAATAGTTTTCACAATGAAAATTTATCTCGAGACCTGTCAGAAAATCCAAAGAGATTCTGGTAGATGTAAACTATGCAAGAGGCGAGACACTGTCAATGCATTCTCTGCGCAGTATCAACGGAAATACTATCGACGACAGTGCTGCTAAAGCAGAGTTGCTGAACATAGCTTTTCGAAGTTCCTTCACCAAAGAAGACGAAGTATATATTACAGAATTTGAATCAAGAACAGTTGCCAGCATGAGTAACATAGAAGGGGAGATCCTCGGAGTAGCGAAGCAACTTAAATCAATCAATAAAACCAAGTCTTCCGGCCCAGACTGTACACCAGTAATATGCTGATGCAATAGCTCCATACTTAACAATCATATACAACCGCTCGCTCGACGAAAGATCCGTACCCAAGGACTGGAAAGTTGCACAGGTCACACCAATATTCAAGAAAGGCAAAAGCAGTAATCCACTAAATTATAAGCCTATATCATTAAAGTTTGGAACATTTATTGTGTTCGAACGTTATGAATTACCTCGAAGAGAACGATCTATTCACACACAGTCAACACGGATTTAGAATACATCGTTCTTGTGAAATACAAGTAGCACTTTGCATACACGAAGTGTTGAGTGCTATTGACAAGGGATTCTAAATTGATTCCGTTTTCCTATGTTTCCAAAAGGCTTTTGACACAGTAGTACACAAGCGACTTGTAATGAAATTGCGTGCTTATGGAATATCGCTTGTTACGTGACTGGATTCGTGACTTACTGTCAGAGAGGTCACACATCGTAATAATAAACGGAAAGTCATCTAGTAAACAGAAGTGATTTCTGGCTTTCCCCGAGGTACTTTTATAGACCCTTTGCTGTTCCTTATCTATATATCCGATTTAGGAGACAGTCTGAGCAGTCGTCTTAGGTGTTTTTGCAGATGATGCTGCCGTTTATCGTCTAGTGAAGTCGTCAGAAGATCAAAACTAATTGCGAAACGATTCAGAAAACATATCTGTGTGGTGCGGAAATTGGCAATTTGACCCTAAATAATGCAAAGTGAGAGATCATCCACATGAGTGCTAAGAGGAATCCGTTAAACTTCGGTTACGCGATGAATTAGTCACATTTAAAGGCCGTAAATTCAACTAAATACCTAGGAATAACAATAGCGAGCGTCTTAAGTTATAAAGAATACACAGAAAATGTAGTGGGGAAGGCGAACCAAAGACTGCGTTTTATTGCAGAACACTTAGAAGATGCAACAAATCTACTGAAGAGACTGCCTACACTACACTTACCTGCCCTCTTTTGCAGTGCTGCTGCAAGGTTCCGAGATCCTTACCAGATAGCATTAACGGAGTACATCGAGAAAGTTCAAAGAAGATGGTTCAAATGGCTCTAAGCACTGTGGGACTTAACATCTGAGATTATCAGTCCCCTAGACTTAGAACTACTTAAACCCAACTAACCTAAGGACATCACACCCATTCATGCTCGAGGCAGGACTCGAACCAGCGACCGTAGCAGCAGCGCGGTTCCGGACGGAAGCGCCTAGAACCGCTCGGTCACAGCGGCCGGCTTCAAAGAAGAGCAGCACGTTTTCTATTATCGTGAAATAGGGGCGAGAGCGTCACGGTCATGATTTAGGATTAGGGATGAACACTATTATTACAAAGGCGTTTTTAGTTGCGGCGGAATCTTCTCACGAAATTTCAATCACCAGTTTTCTCCTCGGAATGCGTAAAAATTTTGTTGACGCAGATCTACATAGGGAGAAACGATCATCAGAATACAATAAGGAAAATCAGAGCTGATACGGAAAGATATAGGTGTTCGTTTTTTCCGCACGCTGTTCGAGATTGGACTAATAGGGAATTATTGTGAAGGTGGTTCAGTGAACGCTCTGCCAGGCACTTAAGGGTGATTTTCAGAGTATCCGTGTATATGTATGTATAGATGTTCTCATTGTGTAGTCCAACAAAAGCCATCTCGACACTAAAGCAGTACTTAACTGCGAAGTGGCAGGTTTTTCACTGCCCTCATCATATGTAGCTAGTGTTTCTTTATATGAAACTCATTTTTCTGTATTCTTTTCATCACAGGAAATGGCTCCGTACAGCCATATGTTTAATAGAGTTAAAGGTAACCCTGAATCCTCAGTATAATTCAGAAGAGCATGCTTTCTCTCTGATTGTGAATGGAATACTGATGTATACTGTTCAGTCTGCCAATATGCTACGATCATTTCAAACTTAGAAGGTATGCGCATTTTGACATTACGGCAAGATAGTTTTACTCACACGAAAAGGGGCCCAACAGATTCGGTAGACGCTACAAGTGCAACTCCGTTTATCAACAGGGAAGGGCGTCTCCCAGTAAGATAACGGAAATTTAAGGGAAACAGTATCAAGCAATGCACAGCGTCTTATCAAACTGGAATTAATAGGGGTGACCCAATTACGCATCAAAGTATGAATACCATATCTCAAATGGACACGTTAATGCAGGGTCACATCTAACTAGAAAAGGAAACTAACGTGCGCTATAACAGTTTCGTTTATTTCCATAAGATAACAAATAAAATGATTTACCCCATGGATAAGGCATATAAACATTTAGTAAAGCGACAAAAGTTATAATTGTAGACTGTAGCGGCAGGTGAACACACAAAGGTATAATCTGTAACTACAGTACTCAATCAGAACATTATGACCACCATCCTAACCGACGTTATGTCCGCCTTTGGCACGGATAACAGCGACGATGCATCGTAGCATGGAAGCAGTGAGGCCTTGGTAGGTCGCTGGAGGAGTTGGCACATCTGCACACACAGGTCATCTAATTCCCGTAAATTCTAGGGAGGGGGCGATGAGCTCTGACGCCACGTTCAATCACAACCAGTCAGGTGTGTTCGATCGGGTTCACGTCTACCAAGGTGGGGGGCCAGCACTTCAATTGGAATTCGCCACTGTGTTCCTGGAACCATTCTATCATACTCCTGTCCTTGTGACATGTCGCATTATCTCGTTAAAGAATGCCACTGCCGTCTGGAAACATGCTCGTCATAAAGGGTTTTACGCAGCCTGCAACCAGTGTACGATACTGCTTGGCCATCATGGTGCCTTATACGAGCTCCACTGAACCCATGGATCACCACGTGATTATTCCCTAAAGTAAAATGGAACCATTGCCAGCTTGTCTCCGTCCCGCAGTACAAGTAACTTGTTTCTCTGTAAGACGAAGGATTCGCGTCCTCCCATGGGCATGACGAAGAAAGTATCGGAATTCATCAGACCATGCAAAGTCCTGCCACTGCGCCAACGTCCAATGCCGATGGTCATGTGCCATTTCAGTCGTAGTTGCCGATGTCGTGGTGTTAAGATTGGCACATGCATTAGTCATAGGCTGCGAAAGTCCATCGTTAGCGATGTTCGGTGCACTGTATGTTCAGACGCACTTGTACTCCGCCCAGCATTATAGTCTGATGTTAGTTCCACCTCATTTCACCGTCTGTCCTTTTTTTACTAGTCTGCCCGTTGTACTACACCCGACATCTGTAATTAGGGGTGGCCGCCCATCCCCACGGTGTTTGGACGTAGTTTCATCTTGGTTTCGTCTCGTGTTGAAGCCACTCACCACAGCACTCCTCGAACACGCGACAAGTTGTGCAGTTACCAAATTGTTCGTGGCGAGTCTCTGGGCCGCCATCACAATCTGCCCTTGGTCAACCCCAGATCGTTCACCTTCCCCATTCTACACTGGGACAGCACGCTCATTGATACTACATGCACTGAGCGTGTGTGTGATTAGAAGTCATTCCTCACCAGGTTACTCTACTGCTGCCTGGACAGGCTTACATTGATAGTAGATCGGTGGTTATAATATTCTGGCTGATGAGTGTATATAACAGATATGGGCAGTGACTGAGTAAGTGATTAGTTATTTGACGATAGATCCCGAGGAAAGGAAGATTGAACACCAGAAGATTCGCCAAAATGCAAGATGGATGCAACTAGTTGGCTGCGAATATTAAAACTACGCAGTTAAACCCTGATTCAATTTAACTAGTTTTCCATCCCTCTCATCTCAGTGAGTGCATCGATTGTTCATGCTTACCACTCTTAAATGGTACGTGTATGGGAGATGGCTGCTGGAGCGCCTAGAACTTTTGAGTCCAGCTCGATCTCTGCACTATACTCGAACATCTCTCTCTCCCACGAGTATATTCTTCAGCGTCCCTGAAGCAGACGTACTCTCTGACCTTCTCGCAGCAAGTGCGGATGGCTTTAACTCCCTGAAATATGCTCTGTCAGCATAGGGATCTCGCCAGTCAATAGCAGCAGACCTTGAGAGTTCTGACCAATAACAATTTTATAAACATGTTCACTAAATTCCTATTCTCGCGGATTTTGTCGTGGTTGGTGATAAGGGTGTGATGTGGGAAGGAAGGCAGAGAATCTCTCCCACTACATGACAGATTTTCAACCCTGACCAATCAAAAACATTGCATGTAGAGGCACTTGGGAAAACATGTTTTCAGATAGTTTTACTATTGGTGTTTGTAATAGATATGACCAACTGTCAGAGTCTAGTGGAGAGGAATCTCTAGTAGCTGTAGATGTAGGAAGTATGCAGCAGACCCCAGCAGTTGCGGTGGCTAGGACAGTTGCAAAGTCTAAGAGAAAGGAGGAGGTTCTGCTGTTAGGTAGTTCTCATGGTAGAGGTGTAGGCCAGCAGTTGAGGAAGTATTGGGGAGTGAGTACCAGGTCACCAGTATTGTGAAGCCTAATGCAGGATTGGCTCAGGTGACTGTCAACATAGGGGGGTTATGTAGGGATTTTACTAAAGAGGATCAGGTAGTGATTGTGGGTGGGGCTGGTAATAGTATTGATAGGGATGGGGAGTATGACATAGATGGTGACCTGGAAAAGATAGCCACTCAGACTGGCAACACGAATGTGCATTTCGTGGAACTGTTTCAGCGTCACGATCGGCCTCATCTTAATACAGCCGTCAGGCGTAATAGCATGAGACTTCGGGGTGCGCTGATGACAGAAGGCATGAGTCACATTTCAGTGGTGTCAGTGGAGTCTATCAGCAGGACGGGGTTCACTAGGCATGGCCTGCAGCTCAACAGGTATGGGAAGGGGAGGTTGGCAAAGCTTATAGGTGACAGCACAGGTGGGGGTGGTGGGATCACTCATGGGAAAATTCCGGTAGTTGTGGGTGTTAGAGCTGTATCTTTTTTAGATTGAAGTCAGCTGATAGGTATTCCTGCTTAAGGGAAGTCTCTCTAACAAAGAAACCACTTTCTACAAAGCTTGGGTATCCGATTAATGAGGGAATTAGTATATTTCATCAAAATATACAAGGTATTAGAGATAAAGTTAGTGAACTGCTTATAGATGTTGACTCTGAAATTATTGGTATATCTGAACACTTCTTAAATAAGGAGGTAATTCAGAGGCTTCCTTTACCAGGATACAGGTTGGCTGGCAGCTTTTCTAGGAGCTCTTTGCGGTGTGGGGGAGTAGCCATGTATGTGAAAAACGGTATCCCATTTGAGTCAATTGATGTTTCAAAGTACTGCACTGAAAAGGTGTTTGAATGTTGTGCAGGTGTGGTTAAATTTAATGGAGCTAAACTTCTTACTGTTGTTATTTATAGATCCCCAGACTCCGATTTCACAACATTTTTGCTAAAGCTAGAGGAGGTTCTTGGTTCACTTTATAGGAAATACAAAAAGTTAGTTATATGTGGTGACTTCAATACTAATTGTATAAGTGATTGTGCAAGGAAAAGGATGCTGGTAGACCTCCTTAATTCATATAATCTTATGCAAACCGTATTCTTTCCAACGAGAGTGCAAGGGAACAGTAGAACAACCATAGACAACATTTTTGTTCATTCGTCATTATTAGAAGGGCACTCTGTTAGCAAAAAGGTGAATGGCCTTTCAGATCATGATGCACAAATTTTAAGTCTAAAAGATTTTTGTGCTGCAACACATGTTAAATATATTACCAACTTTTTAGGAAAGCTGATCCAGTTGCTGTACAGACTTTTGTAAACCTTATCAAGGAACAAGAGTGGCAAGATGTTTATAGTGCTGATACGGTAGACGATAAATATAATGCTTTCCTCAAGACTTTTCTCGTGCTCTTTGAAAGTTGCTTTCCGTTAGAACGTTCAAAACAGGGTACTAGTACAAACAGGCAGCCTGGGTGGCTGACTAAAGGGATAAGAATATCTTGTAGAACAAAGTGGCAATTATATCAAAACGTTAGAAACAGTCAAAATCTAAATGCAGCAGCCCATTACAAACAGTATTGTAAGGTGCTTAAAAAAGTTATTAGGAAGGCAAAAAGTATGTGGTATGCAGATAGGATAGCTAAGTCTCAGGATAAAATTAAAACCATATGGTCAATCGTAAAGGAAGTGGCTGGTCTGCAGAGACAGGTCGAGGATATAGAATCAGTGCGCAGTGGGAATGTCCGTGTTACTGATAGGTCGCATTTATGTACAGTATTTAATAATCACTTTCTGAATATAGCAGGTGAACTAAATAGAAACCTAGTCCCAACAGGGAATCATATAGCGCTCTTAGAAAAAAGTGTTCCGAGACTGTTACCTGAAATGTTCCTCCATGATACTGACAAGAGGGAGATTGAGTTAATAATTAAATCACTAAAGACCAAGAACTCTCATGGATATGACGGGGTATCTAGCAGAGTACTGAAGTATTGTTCCACGTATGTTAGCTCAGTACTTAGCCATATCTGTAACTTTTCCTTCAGGAGTGGTCGGTTTCCTGACCGATTAAAGTACTCGGTAGTGAAGCCACTTTATAAAAAGGGAGACAGGGATAATGTTGACAATTGTAGACCTATTTCTGTGCCATCGGTGTTTGCTAAAGTTATCGAGAGGGTTGTATATACAAGGTTACTGCAGCATTTAAATTCACATAATTTGCTGTCAAATGTACAGTTTGGTTTTAGAAATGGCTTAACAACTGAAAATACTATAGTCTCTTTTCTCTGTGAGGTTTTGGACGTATTAAATAAAAGGTTGCGAACGTTAGGTGTTTTCTTTGATTTAACGAAGGCTTTTGACTGTGTTGACCACAAAATATTACTGCAGAAGTTGGAACATTATGGAGTAAGGGAAGTAGCTTACAATTGGTTCGCCTCCTACTTTAAGAACAGAAAGCAGAAGGTAATCCTCCGCAATATTGAGAGTGGTAATGATGTTCAGTCCCAATGGGGCACTGTTAAATGGGGCGTTCCCCAAGGGTCGGTGCTGGGGCCACTGCTGTTTCTTATTTATATAAATGATATGCCTTCTAGTATTACAGGTGATTCAAAAATATTTCTGTTTGCTGATGACACCACCTTGGTAGTGAAGGATCTTGTGTGTAATATTGAAACATTATCAAATAATGTAGTTCATGATATAAGTTCGTGGCTTGTGGAAAATAATTTGATGCTAAATCACAGTAAGACTCAGTTTTTACAGTTTCTAACTCACAATTCAACAAGAACTGACATTTTAATCAGACAGAATGGGCATGTTATAAGCGAGACGGAACAGTTCAAGTTCCTAGGCGTACGGATAGATAGTAAGCTGTTGTGGAAAGCCCATGTTCAGGATCTTGTTCAGAAACTAAATGCCGCTTTATTTACCATTAGAACAGTATCTGAAATAAGTGACATTTCAACACGAAAAGTAGTATACTTCGCATATTTTCATACGCTTATGTCATATGGTATTATTTTTTGGGGTAATTCTTCTGATTCAAAAAGGGTATTTTTGGCTCAAAAACGGGCTGTTCGAGCTATGTATGGTGTAAGTTCGAAAACCTCTTGTCGACCCCTATTCAATAGTCTGGGAATTTTGACATTGCCCTCACAGTATGTATTTTCTTTAATGTCGTTTGTTGTTAGCAATATTAGCTCATTCCCAAGAGTTAGCAGCTTTCACTCAGTTAATACTAGGCAGAAATCAAATCTGCATGTGGAATGCACTTCCTTGTCTCTTGTGCAGAAAGGAGTGCAGTATTTTGCTACATCCATTTTCAATAAGCTACCACAAGAACTCAAAAATCTTAGCAGTAGCCCAAACACCTTTAAGTCTAAACTGAAGAGTTTCCTCATGGCTCACTCCTTCTATTCTGTCGAGGAGCTCCTGGAAGAGCTAAAAAATTAAGCAAATTCCAGTGTTACATTCTTGATTTTCTTTATTTAAACTAACGACTTGTCGCCTGAATATGTTTCTTATATTTCATTTTATCTGTTTCTACAATCGTGTTATAATTTCATGTATTGACTCGTTCCATGACCATGGAGACTTCTCCTAAATGTGGTCCCACGGAACAATAAATAAATAAATAAATTACTAAAATAATTACTGTGAACCTGTCGCAGACCCTCTTTTATTGTGTATTGTGTATTAAACCGGGGACCTAGAAACGACGGAGAGGCTTTTCGTCCCGCTGTAGCCCTCAGTGGTTCACAACCCCACAACAGGCCAGAGCAGTCCACCCACCTCACCGCCTCTCCACACCGAACCCAGGGTTACTGTGCAGTTCTGCCCCCAGTGGAAACACCCCCCCCCCCCCCCCCCCCCTCACGGGAACGTCTCATACCAGACCCCAAAAGTTTGCGTGGCAAAGTAATGATGGAATGATGGTGTACGTGTACGTGGAGACATTGTTTGCGCAGCAATCGCCGACCTAGTGTAACGGAGGCGGAAGAAGGGGAACCAGCCCGAATTCGCCGAGGTAGATGGAAAACCGCCTTGAAAACTATCCACAAGCTGGCCGGCACACAGGACCTCGACACTAATCCGCCGGGCGGATTCGTGCCGGGCACTGGCACACCTTCCCGCTCGGGAAGCACCGCGTTAGCACAGACCCTCTTACCCAGATTTAAACGAAAATTCCGGCATGGCGCAGCCACGACCAACTGCCAGTCCCATAGTCTCAAGCTCTGAGTTTTTCACCTGGCTTCAGATCCTATATCGCCTAACACGATTTCTTTTAGCGTCTCACACAATACAGTTTTTAACGGAACACAGGCCACCTTCCTACATGTCTGCTTTCTGGACACGGGGTACTGCGATTTCTGTTTTTTATACCTGCTCGGTGGTGCTTCTCAGCATCATGAACTTTATGCCACTCTGGTCCTTCTAAATTAACTTCCCTGCCGTGAGCCAACTAAAAAAGGCCCCCAAGGCTGCAGAAAACAATAATTCACCCGCACCATAATAAAAGGAAAAGAAGTAATAATTAGCAGTGCAGTGGTGAATACTGTCTGCGGTTTTCATGTAGCATTAAACAATCGACTGTGTTGACCATTGAGATTTGCATATTATATTATAAAATAGGTTGCATGACAGTTAGTGCATAAACTGCCAGTAACAAAGAGAGCACGTGAGTGAAAGTAGACCAATAGCTCCAGATTTTCTGAGTGCAGGATTTGTCTGATGCTTCACGAGCGTCGTAGAAGAATGTGGAGAGCGTGGAGATATCCAGATGTAAATGCATGTCTCAGGCATATAGTCTCGTGGGTTCACCAGAGAGGTGGGTGAGTAATATTTTGGGCTAGTATCCTGCATGAATGAGGTGGGGGTATGCTACATAGGTAGATTAGAAAGCAGACTGCTGGAGACTCTAGAACTGAAGTTATTGCACTCATACGAACATCCGAAAAGTATGGTTCCCCAAAGGACACCTTGAGCTCGCTTTGACAGAAATATCCCAGTGAGGAGAACAAGCTGACACCCTCGTGACAGCTGATAGGAGGTCCTCACACACTGTATGAAGGCCAGGGGTGTTGCCGTAAGAGTGTGAGGCAGGCTTCAGCAGCAGTGTCTGGATCACCTTGCAAAAATTCAGCGAAGATGTAGCCAGGCATGCTGCAATGCACGGAAAGGGACGTGGCAGTTGATTTTGCATATGTGTAAAGATCTACTTCGAACATACTACCTTTATTAACGTTATTGTTTTGTTTTTCTTTTACAGTAATCTTATCATTTAGGTTAATAGGATACATTTTTCATTTCGTACGTCCCTTGACTCAAAACCTACACATATGCAGTTAGCGCAAAATGAAAAAAAATGAAAGAAAAAGAAATTCAGCGGTTTAAATAGATCGTTGAGCCAAAGCAGATCGGTGGCAAAGTGCACTTGGCGTGTGTTGTTCTGCGTCTCCCACGACGAACTGCACAAGACGATTGTTACGTTTGTATGGCAGCGCACCATTGTTGCCACAGGTGAAGGCAACTATAGCGTTCAGTCGGTGTTTCGGTGGCCTTTTGCATTTCGCGTTTGAAATCTGGAAACGATGCTGCCAGGTACCAGGGAGTTGCTCACCGAAAGACATAGAGGCTTGAAAACGGGGCAAAAATGCTTCGATCAGCGACAGATGCTGGGTGGTCTCGCGTCATAAAAGTTCGATTCGTCGTGGAAATTGCGCGTTCCTTCAACAGCTCCTGCTCGACCTAATGCGTCATAGCCATCTGACAGAGTAGTGGAAATATAGTCGACTTAGTGGCGTAGTGGAGGCAGTGGAGTTTTTACCAGCGAAGAAGGCCTGAAGTTACGAAAAATGTTTATCTGTGATAAGCCTCTGGGCATAACTGGATGTGCCAACTGTTTTCAGTCACTAAAGAGGACATAGAAAATGACATACCAAACTAAAAAAAAAACAGCAAAGCAGTTGTTCAACTTCTCATTAAGAAAATAGTTAGGCTAGACGAAATCCCATTATACATACTAAAATTTATTGACGAAAGATTTGATACAGCCCCTCATAAAATACTAATTTATGTGAGAGGCTGTTATCCTCAAACAGTACTTATCGTTCACTTTTATTACATTACCGGAGACGTCCAACGCAAGGAACTGCAAATATCATAGACTCCTCAGTTCAATGAGTTATACATTAAAAATAGTGAAACTAGCAAAGGATCAAATAGGCGAAAAGGCAAAGGAATGACAAGAGGATAAGTACAAGGCTGTTGAAGCATGCATAAGTAGGGGAAAGGTAGGTACTACCTACAGGAAAATTACAGACACCTTTGGGAAAAATAGTAGCACCATATAAGTATCAAGAGATTAAATGGCAAGCCAGTATTAAGCAAAGAAAGGAAAGCTGAAAGGTGGAAAAATTGTACGACGTTGAGCCAAAACATTATGACCACCTGCTTAATTGCTTTGCTGTCTGTCTTTGGAATGACATACATCACTGATAATGCATATCTGAAATCCGACAGTTTGTTGGTAGGTTTTTGGAGGTACGTGGCATTAGGTGTCTACGCACGGGACGTGTAATTAGCTTAAATGACGCGCTGCTGATTTGCGTAGGTGGTGTTGGCGCCCGATAGTGACCCAGATGGGTTCCATAGGATTTACATCAGGCGAATTTGGTCACCGAGACATCAACATGAGTTCACAATACTCCTCAAACCATTTTAGCACGGTCCTGGTTCCCAGACACTGACAACTGTGCTGCTGGAAGATGACATCGCCGTCTGGGAGGACGTCAAGCATGAAGGGATGCAAATGGTTCGCAGCTGTCACCGTGTCTTCGATTACTACCGCAGGTCACACCAAGCATAGGAGAATGTCTCCCGTAGCACAATTCCGCTCCCACCTGCCTGCGTCCGTAGAGCACTGAACGTTTCGAGCCGCCGTTCACCTTGACGACGGCGTTTGTGGAGACGACCAGTGATTTAGTGATTCATCTGAAGAGCCGACAATTTTCCATTGATCGACAGTCGAATCCAAATGGTCCCGTGCCCACTGCAATCGTAATTGACGATGTCGTTGTGGCAAAATGTGAACACTTAGGGTTGGTCTGCTGCGGACTTCCATGTTCAACAACGTATCATGAACGGTGTGCTCCGAGACACTTATACGTGCACCAGCATTGTACTCCTTCACCAGAGATCACCATCTATCCTACCTTACAGAGCAGACAAGCCTCCAAACCCCACGTTTTGTGAAGTGTCGTGGACGTCTAACCATATATCACCTAGTGGTAGTTTTACTGTCCTACCTCTTTCCGTAGATGCTCACGATAGTAGCACGTATACAGTCAACCAGCTCCGCCGTTTCGATACTCGTTCACGGGCTCTGCGTAATAATAATCTGCCCTGTTTCAAAGTCGCTTATTTCAATGGATTTCCCCATTTGCAGCCCATGTTTTCGCTAGGGTGATCCGCCGTCCGTGTCTGCTCCGTTTACATACATCTGTTAAAACGTCAGGTGGCCGCAACGCCACCAGGGAGCATCCGACGTCGCGGTGGGAAGTTGTCAGAATGTTTTGTTTTATCAGTTTATAGAGGGGCTCTGCCAGGAGAGTGAACATTAAGGCGATATTGTAGAAAGGGAGAAGGAAGTAGATGAAGATGACAAGGAAGACATTTGGCCGATCAATGAAAATTCTAAGATGAAACAAGGCTCTAGAATACACGACATTCCTTCAGAATGATTAAGATCCTTGGGAGAGAGAGCCATGACAAAATATTTCCACTCGATGTGCAACATACATGACGCAGACGAAATACTTTAGACTTGCAGAAGAATGTAATAAGTCCAATTTCAAATAAATATGTGCTGACATGTGTGAACACTACCGAATCATCACTTTAATAAGTCATTGTAGCATGCCGGCCGGTGTGACCGAGTGGTTCTAGGCGCTTCAGTCTGGAACCGCGCGACCGCTACGGTCACAGGTTCGAATCCTGCCTCGGGCATGGATGTGTGTGGTGTCCTTAGGTTAGTTAGGTTTAAGTAGTTCTAAGTTCTAGGCGACTGATGATCTCAGAAGTTAAGTCCCATAGTGCTCAGAGCCATTTGAACCATTTTGAAGCTAAAAATGAAATATTATCGAAACTGCCGAATTTATTTACTTAAATATGAACTCTGGGATTAAATATGAATACTGTATTTGGTTAGTTTTAAAAGATTGTAGCCTATGGTAGATACTAAACTTATTTTTAAATAAGTGGATTATTAATTTTTTATTTAAATTTATCGTAAATCTATCTCTCTCTCTCTCTCTCTCTCTCTCTCTCTCTCTCTCTCTGTCCATGTTGGTTTTCACCCATTACCGACAATTCTCTCTCGGTAAATGCTGAGGTGACATGAGCAGATAGCATATAAGATATACTTTTTAATCGTTTAATGACTTAATCACTTGCTTGTTAAACATATGCGGTCAGTCGTCAGAAGTATATTTTCATCAAAAATATTTTTCGTCATTCATTAATTTTATCCGAATTTCTTTAGTATAGTTGCAGAATATGAATCATCCTTTCGGATATTGTATATCGGAATGAATGTATTTTGAGGATCACGTTTTCTCAGTCAAATGATTTCTTCCATTACCACAACAGTCAATGTTTTGGCATTTTAATCGAGACAGAATTCACTATTAAGTAAATGTCTACTCATGAGCATGGACGAAAAATTGAACTAAAAGCTACTTATTGGCACTCAGTAAAAAATCAAGCAAAGGAACGACAGTAACTGTGACGACAGGCGATAACAGAACGCAGTGAACAATGATGATTCACTGAACTGAACGAGTGAATATTCAAGTCACCAGTGATGCCAAGTCAGCTTTTTAGAGCTAACTGTGGCTGCTTTTAATACTACTGAGGTGGCAAATGAGTGATTTAAGAGGAGTCCGGAAGTATGACTTTTTTCACAACCTTAGATTTTTTTCTGGCATTTTTTTCTTGGCTATATGGAAGCATTTAAACATAAAAACCCACACTGATTAAAGGAAAATTATTTTCATTGATGTGAGACTTCAAAACACGCTTCAATATCCCATGAAAGTGTATTATTAGACTGAAATGAAAAGCGCAACAAACTATAGCTCTGTTACTGTGAGTAACACAATACTAGAAAAATAACTGCGAAATATAAACGGTTGAGAGTGTTACGGGAAACGAAGTTGCAGCTGACATCAGCAAAGTATCATAACTTCACAATAATGAAGGAAGCTAATGTAAGCAAAGAAGACTTTCATTTATGCGAGATGAATCAGAAGTCATACGCCTCACAGTTGCAGTAAACAGTGTGCCAGTGACTCAACTGATAAGAGGAACAGGGAACTTCTGTTTAGTGCAGTAGTTTACTAAGTGTAAGATGTAATGTGATGTTACAGTGCAGATATTTCGAACTTTGTCGTGTAGATAATTTACCGAAACATTATTTACATTTTTATTTTGAGGAAAAGGGAGTTGTGCGAAAGAAACTGACTCGAAGATGTTTATTTAAATACATTTTTGCTTCAAAATATCGAGGTTTCGAAAATTCAAGTAATGTTCATACGTTCACAGTTAATTCTTTGCATTACTGTTACGTCCAGCAGATTCCAAATTAAGGAAGTAAATTTAAATTCAAACTTGTCTGTTACACAGTATAATAATTGAAAAAATTTCAGAATAATAGACCTTGTTTTATTTCAGCCTTTTGCTTGGTTTTATTTGTACACACATTTAGCTTATTTTGATTTGGAGAGTGAGCAACAGTGCCAATCGTACGTAAAACTACAACCGATTGGATCGATTGTTTTCATTTGGTTGCTCCCTTAGACTAGTTGAAAGTAAAAATGTGTGTGAGTAATTCAACCGAATCGATTGTTCTCTAACAACCGAATGAGTCAATAGTTTTCATTCGATTGTTCCCATCACTAGCAGTGTGGTGTGGGGCCCCTGACTGCGCGGTGCTCGTAGCATACGCTACGTGCACAAACCGCTCCTGAGTCTATGCTTTACCCTTAGAGGGGAAGGTTCTTCCTTTGGGGATGACCGATGTGTTAGGTCGATGAAACTCTTAGCGTGCGGAAGGTGCAACAGCAGGAAGGTGGGCGTGTTTGGCAGCAGCTGGCTGTCACCATCAACGGAGCAGCTTCTATATTTGTGGAGCGGGCTTCTTGCCGTGTCCGTGCAGAATCCGTGCCCGTGCCCGTGGCCGTGTGACTGTCGCGAGTGGCGCCTCGTGAGCGGCCGCGGTTAATAAGAGGGCGTCTTTTGTAATTGGGCAGGTCTGCGCAGTAGTATATTTAGCCGCGCGGCGCGGCGCGGCGGGAGGGGCAGGGCGTGCGCCGCCAGGTCCCCGCGGCAGCAGCCAGTGCTTTCTACGCGACCGAGCCGCGCGCCGCCCGCCGACCGACGATCGCCTAGCGGCTCTCGCGCCGCTGTGCGTACTTCCGAGCGTTGCCGACCGTGAGTCCTACCGTTCGGGGAGAGAAGTCCGTCGCAATACGCTGCCCGTTCAGCGGCGGCAAGCAGCCAGTGATTCCGGACATTGGGGACGTTAAAACATGGCGTGACGTAGTGTGAGTGACCTGCTGTCGACTGTGTTCGAAATAGCGCTACGATGGCGTGTGCGTAAAATAATAGTGTGTACACTAAGAGTGTGTGGACTCGTCAGGTAGAGACACAGTGGTGAACGAAACTCGGTGACAGCTTGCGGCCAGCGATTGCTGGAGACGACTGGACGTTGTTCGCCCCCTGCTTCTCGGCGCCCAATGCGCTGCAGACTCGCGAGCTGGTGAGGTCGCGGCGCGATGTTGCCGTCGTACTCGGACGTGGGGCTGTACCTGCCTGGCGGGTGGGGCGTGTCGCGGCCCGTGCGCTACACGCCGGTGCTGCGCCGCTACTCGCCGCTGCGCATTCCGTGCCCCAGGCGCTTCATCGCGCCGCGGCCCATCTTCATCGACACGGCCGACATCGATGTGGTGACTCCACCGGTGCGACGCACGGGCGCCCCGCGAGAGATCCGGCGCGACCGTTCCATCGTGCGCATTCATACCGCGCGCCCCAAGGAGGTGCGCAAGAAGACCCCGGGTGAGCGCCTCGTCGAGAAGTTCCTCATCCGCGAGAAGGCGCCCGCACAAGCGCAGCCCAAGGCGGAGCCGGTCGAGGCGGCGGCGACGCCGGCGCCTGTGCCGCCGCCGCCGCCGCCGCCGTTGCCGCCGTTACCTGACGATGCCGCCATCGCCAAAATCTCCGAGGCGGCGGCCTTAGACGTGCTACTGTACGAGGAGGAGATGACGTTGCGAGATAAGCCTACGACGACCAAGCGCAAGTCGTCTGCGTCGTCGTCCTCCGCTTCGCCTTCGTCGCGCAAGTCCAGCAAGAAGGAAATAGTCGACGATGGCGCGCCACGCAAGGGATCGCTCCTGAAGCGGCGCAACACGGTAAAGCTGCGTCGTAGCTCCATAGACTTGGACCCGGAGTCGGTGCCGGGCTCCCGCAGGAGTTCCGTTGTGGACCTGCCGGGGCTCGGTCTGGAACCCGTCGCCGAAGAGGGTGGAGACCTCCCGGCGGCCGGAGCCGCTCGCACGCCGCCACCACTCAAGTTCGTCGTCGACGAAATTTCCATCGAGCAGTCGCCGGCGTCGCCCAAGAAGTTCCGGTACGAGGTCATCGTCGAAGATCCGGAGAGCGCTGAGCCGCGCGAGGAAAAGCCGGATGCCACCCGCGAGGAGGCGAAGGTAAAGGTCAAGTCGAAAGGCAAAGTGGTGAAGAAGAAGAAAGTTGCAGACGGCGCTAAAACGATACCTAATGAAAACGAATCATTCCAGAATGAACATAGTAAGTCGGCGGCCTTCGGACTTGCTCTTAGTAGTGGCGATAGTAATGTAAGTGTCGCGTGTTCTTCAGCTCCTAGTGGTGCGCCCGCTCGTGAAGAAAAGACTTGTAGCGCTACCGTTCTCAGTGATGGAGTGCTGTGTAAGAATAAAGTTCCTGTTACGTCTGAATCTCCTCAGACGTCCCCCTCCGCGGATTCTGCTCTGCAGCAGTCCCGTACATTAGAAAAGACAGCCGTTTCCCCCGTTCCTAGTTCCGAAACCGAAAGCCGAACAGTCCCTTCTATTGATGAGGAGCGCAAGACCGGTGTTGTCGGTAAGGTCGTGAAAAAGGTACCGAAGGTAAAGCAGCCCGAAACAACGTCTTTGACGTCCACTGTTGGTGCTGCACAGAAAACAACAGCCTCAAGTGCGGCTGGTGATAATATTCTTACGAGTAATGCAGCTCTCGATAAAAACCAAATACCTTCACCGTCTTTGGACGCCATCGTACCGAATTTACGTCAAGTCCCTAATGAGAAAGACAACTCGTTGACAACGATTCCGTCAGATTCAGCGTCACCACTGCCCAAGGATCAGAAGCGGCCGAAAGACGAAATTACAGTAAAATGTGCTTCAACTGAGTCGGCCTCTTCTACAAAGACATCTGATACAGATGTTAAGAAGCAACCGTCGTCTGGTACTCCGATACCAGAAACGAACTCTAAACCTACAGCTAAATGTTCTGAAACTACAAATACGCGTGATCCTCTCGAGCAAGTTTCACTTAAATCAACGAAACTTAAAAAACCTCCACATTCCCCTACAGATGCCGTTTCTAAAGGCATGAAGCAGAAATCCCCACCGGGAAATGAAGCTGGAATCGGTAACCGGCGCCTTATCAAACACGAAGACAAATCTCAGAGTACTTTGCAAAGTGAAAATGCCAAAGAAAAACAGACGGGCAATAATAGCGAGATTTTTATAAATGAAGGGAAGGATGTTCAGTGCACGACTCCATCTTCTAAAACACCCGCCGAAACAGTCGCCGTGAACAGCAGTGACGGTAAATCCGGAAATTTGAAATCAGCAACAGTAGTTTGTGATGAAAATGCGGCGAAAAACGTGGTTAAAGTTGAGTTACAGTCTCCGGTTCCTAGAGAACCAGCTCCCATGGCCATACATGGATTAAAGAATACAAAAGACATGGTTAATGATGAATTGGCTAATGTAAAGACACATTTAGCTCAAACGGTAAAATTAGATACAAATTTGAACACAATGAAGGCTTCGGAAAAATATAAAGCGTCATCGGCTGGTAGCAAAGCCACGGAAGCCCAAAAACGTAACGTCGACACTAAGGAAACTGAAGCTCTAAAATCTGACGGTGGTACGACCGTCGAAAATAAAAATACGAAACTCATCATCGGGCCTACGCTCAAAAAAGAAATGCAAACGGAAAAACGCGAAACAAAACTGACTGACAAAGAATTAACGAGAGATAAGACTGACAAAAATATTACGAAAGACACTCCCAGTATTCCCCCTACTGTTCCGAAGAAGCCTCCAGATGTATTGAAGAAAAAGGTGGCACACGATCCAAAGAAAGTTGTGAAGCCACTTAAACCGGGCACAGACGAGCCTTCTGTTTGCGACAAGCCGGCGCCAGCAGTTGTGGCGAGTAAGCAAAAGACGCCAGAGATTGTGACCAGCGTAGCAACTGCAAATACTGATCCACCCAAGGAGAATAAAGACAATGACACACAGAAAGAGGAGTCGGGGGAAGGCATTAATTTTTGGGCCTTAATAAAAGGGGCAGAAGAGGCATATATTCCTCCGAGAACGTTATTTAGAACGAATTCCGAACCGAATAAAAGGAAGGAAGCAGGTCACGAAGAGTTGCAGAGGAAGAATTCTGTTCATAAACAGAACGAGACCTCTGTTATGCCTAGCAATGGCATGCAGACTGCATCGTCACTAGGGAAACTTACAGCAGAAAAGCAGCCAGAAAAAGCGACAGACATTCTCTCTCCCACGGAACTGAAAAAAATAAAATTTACTAAGTTGAAGAGCAACGATAACAATGAAAAGAAAGGACGAGCACTGAAAAAAACGGAAAATATCACTCCAGAAAAGACAAGTAAAATTCCGGTAACAGATAATATACAGCCACCAACTCAAACGGCTGTAGTTTCCCAGGAAAATGTCTCAGAAAATTTAAGCGATGCTACTCCGAAACCGAATGGCGGAGAAACTATGCAACACGGTATCAGTGTAGCCCTAGGTCCTTCTGGAGACAAACAAACACCGGAAATTAAAGTTGCGTTGCCTAGTACACAAGAAATATGGAAAAGTGACGAAGCATCCCCTAACCCAGGTGTCAACGACAGTGCTCTCGATCAAAATCAGAATCTGAGTGCAAAGAACGTATTAATTGGCAAACTAGACAAGCAGAGGGACGAAAAGCAGACAGGTTTAAAACTGCCAGGGAAGCCGCCCCTCAAACTCATTTCCAAACACAAGTCAGACTCGAAATTAATTCTGCCAAGTGGTGATGAGAGTGACGATAAATCAGATAAGCTG
This sequence comes from Schistocerca piceifrons, assembly GCF_021461385.2. Classification (NCBI taxonomy): domain Eukaryota; kingdom Metazoa; phylum Arthropoda; class Insecta; order Orthoptera; family Acrididae; genus Schistocerca; species Schistocerca piceifrons. The sequence goes on along the minus strand of NC_060149.1, from coordinate 500,765,290 downwards.
AAGACACCACCGAGTGCTGGGATCATCGACAAGCCTCCCAGAACACCGCTGCAGGACAAACGTATGGCAAACTTGGTGCCTCCTAAGAAAAATCAAAGATACCGCACTAAATCTGCGTCGGACGATGCCGGTTCTACAGTGCCTGAGTCGTTACCGCAGAAAGAGAAAGCATTTACCGAAAAGCCACCCGTTATTCCTCGCAAATCCAAAAAAGGCTCATCAGAAGCTGGCGACGGAAGGCTCCTAGATGGGGTTACATCTGCTGCGAATTACGGTGAAACTGTGCCTCCATCCACACCACCTGCGGCCGCTAAAAGTACCACTAGCGACGCAACCAAAACTGAAGTTTCTCTGACTGCTAGTGATGGGGCCCCAAGAGACCAAGACAACTCAAAACACAGAACACAAGAAGTTTCTGCGAGCTCTGGAGAGCAAGGTGACGTAAAGGCTGCAGCAAGAACAGAAAAACTACGACCGACGTCTCCTGTCTCGACAGGAATAGCTGGTGAGCCGCTAGCGAAGGTGATTCCAAAATTGCAACTAAAACCGCTAAAGAAAGTAATAAAACCTTCTAAAACCACAGATCTTTCTCAGATAGATACAGGTCCAGGTTCTAAAGTTTCCGACGTGCTGAAACCGAGAAGTGCAAGTCCGAACCTCGGTAAAGATGCACCTGAATATCTGAGGGACGCGAGGCCGCAGCTCGACGATCTAACGGATGCCAAAAGTAAAACTGAAGTAAGTTCGAACGAAGATGTCACTAATGATAAGGGACGACTAAAGGACCTGGGAAAACCAAGTGGTGTTATTGGCGATACTCATAAAAAAGACAAATGTAGCAATAAAGAACTGGAAGTAAGTGAAGTCTTAGAAAAGGCGAAGAACACTACTGATAATGAGGCTTCCGGATATCTGCAGAAGGCTAAAGGTGTCAAGAAAGTGCCTGCTAAAATGGAAACTAAACCCGATGGTAAAGATGTCTCGACTGGCAAATTAAAACAGCAAGTCTCGGAAGCACTGAACGATGACAGCAGTAAACTGCGTGAAGCATCGGGAATAAAAGCTGTAGACGAAGTGATCGATCTAGGGCAGCAGCTACGGAAGGCATCAGAAAAGGCAAAGGATGTTTCTAAAGTGGTTCTCGGAAGTTTGGAGCCACCGAAGATCACAGCAGCTAAGAAAGTGCCGTCTAAAGCTGAACCTAAATCTGATTTGAGGGAGATCATAACCGATGAGAAACTGAAGCAGACAGCAACAGAAACAACGAAAGATAAAAGTGATTTGCTGCAACAGAAGACTTCTGAGACATTTAACAATAAAAGGGACAAAATACAGGAACCTTCCGGAAAGAAGGAAATTGAAGAAAGCGTAAGGCTAGGGCTGAAACCAAAGAAGTCGTTAGAAAAGACTAAGAAAGAGATTCCTGACCATCTGGAGCAACCGAAGGCAACTCAAGCTGAGACACCTGCTGAGAAGGCGCCTGCTAAAAATGAAACTAAACTGGATTTGAAAGAGACATCTGCGGATGATAAATTGGAACGAAAGTCTCCTGAAACGTTGAATAATAAAACTGAAGGACTAACTGAAACTTCAGCAAAGAAGGAAAAGGATGAAAGCGCTAATGTGAAGCTAAAGATAAAGAAAGCTGCAGAAAAGTCAAAGATTACCCCTGAACGTTTGGAGGACGCAAAAGCACAACCTCCTGCGGCGGCCAAAAAGTTCCTGGTGAAAACCGACAAGAAACTCGACTCAAAAGAAAATGTCGTACGCCATAAATTAAAAGATAAAACACCGGAAAAACTGGCTGGTAAAGCAGATGAACTGCCGAAGAAGACAGAACTGAATGAAAACAGCAAAGAAGTGAAGGAGAAGGAACAACAGAAAGATAGTAAAGCAGAAAAAACACCAGATATTTCAGTTAACGAACCAAAGGACACTGAAAAGCAACAAAATATTACCACAATCAGTAATACGATGCAATCGTTGACAGAGGCAGAAAAATCACTGCAAGATAAAGGACCAGGCACCGAAAGTGTACCAGGATCTACAGACATTTATACGCAGGTCACCATCGGTTTACCGCCAAGGCCAAAGAAGGTCCAGAAAGCGAAAGATATCAAACCGGCAACGCCACACCAGGGAGAGCAACTAGATCTGGAAAAAGAGACGAAAGCAGAAAGTCAGGAGCAACTTTCGTCTAAGGAGACTGCCAAACAAGTGGACAACATTGAAGCACAGAAGCTTCCTAAAGATCAAGTGCCAAAAGACGGTGCAAAACCTGTACAGAAGATTGTCATGAAGAAGAAAGTACAGAAGGATAAGATGCTCTCTGACAGATCTCCGCCGCCTGACACTCTGGAGCAACGTACTGTAGCTATTAATGTTCCCTCTCTGTCAGCGCAGGAAAATCAAGCGTCTTCGAAGGAAACTACTACTGTTACTTCACCGACCAAACAGCAGCAGAAGCCAGTAGAAACATCTCCGGATAAAGTTTTGACGCCAGACATAATAATTCAGCCGGAACAATCGGAGAAAGAGCCTAAAAGCACAGATGAACACGAAAATAAGGAAGAGAAGAAGCTAGAGGCAGTGACATCTGAGGACGCGTCAAAGCTTTCCCCAAAAAGTGCTGCCTCAAAGCCGCGACAAAAATCATCAGAAAAGAAAAGTGCAACACCAGAAAGTGACAAAATAGAAGAATCTGAACAGGCCAATGAAGAACAGGCGCTCCTCGTTGACGACGAAGACCGACGGAAAAATGAAGCAGATACTGTCGTCCCATCGGATTCCGAAGATGAGACGCATAGCGTCAAAGAAGACGAGGCATCCACGCCGCGCTCTAGCACCTCATCTGATGACTCTGGCTTCGATAGTCTACCAGGTATGTCGACAGAGGCCATTTTTCATCTAAATTCCAATGAAAAAAGCTGCGTTTGGATGTAGGCACGCGCCGATGTGTTAGGGCATTCATGGGCAATGTATTCTAGTGACATTGCTTGACATTGTACACTAAAAAATTATAAGTTACGTAACGTTTGGATTTCCGTTTGCTAAAAGGCGTAATTTTATAATACACTGTTGTTTCGAGTTAGGAAGCATACCTATGAAACAGAAGTTTCTGTTAGGTAACTAAGCGGAAAAAAGGAGACGAAATTTGAAAGCTCGTGGACCACAGCGTCACAATAGCAACCGTAGTTACATAAACCTCTAATAAATGCAGACGGAAAATTTTCTGTCTCTCTTATTATTATTATGCTTAGGACAGCTTCTTTTTTCACTGGTGAAGACTCATCAGTCGAATCTGGAATTAGTACTTTCTTCACGCTAAAATATTTTAATACTGGTTGTATGAAACAAAATACATTTATCACCTCCTTAAAAAAATTAGCATATCGTTTCCACCTATCACTCATCAGTAAAACGAAGATACTTTGTTCTACGTATTCCTCTTGCACGTTACAGATAAAATCCGAAATCAGTGGCCGGTAAACTGAACATTTAGCGTAGATCCTCTACGCACGTTTTGGTGCTCAGTAACCCTCATATGGGCTGGTGTCCTACTTCTCCCTTAAATAGAGGTTTCAGAAGTAGCCTGATTGCATGAATGATGACGACACCATCTTTTCGTAACAACAGGGAGTTATGGTTAAAATAGCACTCCCAGTTAGGACCTACGGTGATGATCGAGAATGGTCATCTAGCTAATGAGACGTGACTCCATGCTTAGCACACACAAAAAGTAGGATTTCATCGTGGCATGGATTATAAAAGTCCCTCGAAAGTTAAATGGGAACAAATGTCAGAGGTTGTTACGCATTTCCTAGAACTTATTTTTGATCTCTGCACATTGGTGCTCTGTATCATTCCTTGGCGCCACCGGGTGATATCCGGCAAACACGACAGTTCGAACATCAACTGCGATCTGCTGATATGATCTTTATTTATACCACTTTATCACGAGTCTATTCCTGTGGTGTGGACAGTAGCCCTACTAGTAAATGTCATTTTTGCAGGTCAAAATATCAGCAAGCAATAAAAATAAATGTAGTCCACAGCATTCATACTGACTTCTGAAACAGGCATAAGTCCAATAGAACATCAGATGAATGTCACAGATGACATATTACCACCACTTTCTGTATGGGTACAGCTGTGCAAGTGTGCTGAAAATACGGATCCTGGTGCGACTGTTGACTTGCTGAAACAGATAATACGATCACCCCGACAAAACGTCTTTATTCCATTGTTCCATGGTTCAGTCACAATGTTGCAGCGCCCTCCTGTCACTGATAAATTCCGATATCGTTGACTCAACAACAGCTCGTCCACTGCAGAGCCTAGTATTCACTGGTGTGGGAATAGCCATGTACTCTGAAAGATTTGAGCTGTTAGAAGAGACGTCAGTTGTTTCGCAGTTAGAAAATGCATGAAAGAAGCATAGATATAGCTGCGGTCTCACCGTAATTCGCACACTTTCAGGAGATGCTATTGGCAGCAGCTCGTGAACATCAAGGGCATTGCGAGTTCCGACAGTGATGAATAAGAAGCGGCAAATAAAGTTCCTTTTAGTTCTGAATTAATTTTGCATTTTAACAGAAGTTCCTTATAATAACATCCAGTTTACAAAATATTCTTAATCTTCGAAAGTAAATTTACAGATATACGCTTGATCCAGAGGAAGCAGCTAGCTTCTTAAGGTGCAACGTCATTATTCACTTGGTATGTTTCCTACCTTATTGTATGCGATTCTTCCCCATAAGCAATTGTAGTCTTACTCTCAACTTACCACGAATATGGTAATGTGTCATAGTTGTCAATTAACGTAAAGTTATTTGAACATACAAATTTTGACTCTTTGTAGTTAGCATCTACTTGCATGCATAAATACCAAATGCCGCCTTTCTGACTTTGATACCAGGCCTTTGTTGCATTTTCAGACGCTTAGTATTCTTTTCAAAATAAATGAAGGTCAAAAGAAACTTTCCTGCAAACGTCTTCACGCAGTCCAGACATATTAAATAGTTCCTAGTAAACATCTCATGATACAGAGCTTTTCATTGCGACTCGTAGGAGTCTGTCTGGTATTTTCATGTTCGCTAAGGGTTAAAAAATGGATTAACTGTATGACAGTAACGCCTTTGTATTTAAACAATCTCCTGTGTCAACCTGAAGGTGTTAAGGTGTTTGCTAAGGCAATTTTTTTTACAATCGGTTTCTTTCCCAGAAATCTTTCCAAAGCTTTCCTCTGAATTGAACCCGATCACGCGCTCTCCTTATTGTTTCACATTGTCTCCCATACACGGTATAAAAAATGTTACAGAATGTAGAGGAACAGGATGGAGGCAACTCTTTAATATTACAGTATTTTTTCGGCTTCCGTACCTCAACCGCTAAAGTGGAGCCCTTATAGGATCACTTTGCTGTCCCATATTCCTGTCTGTGCGAATGTTAAGACCCCTGTTTCTCAGGAACGTTTAGATGTATCTAGCTGGCCGCGCGGGATTAACCGAGCGGTCTCAGGCGCTGCAGTCATGGACTGTGCGGCTGGTCCCGGCGGAGGTTCGAGTCCTCCCTCGGGCATGGGTTTGTGTCTTTGTCCTTAGGATAATTTAGATTAAGTAGTGTGTAAGCTTAGGGACTGATGACCTTAGCAGTTAAGTCCTATAAGATTTCACACAGATTTGAACATTTTTTTATGTATCTAGCTGAAATTTGTCACACCCTAAGGTCTACTGTCACCTGGCGGTGAAACAATTTAAACTCCTAAGTCATTTCAAAAAAGATACTGCCATTTGTAGCACATATTTTGATACTCGCAATTTCACTCCTCATAACCTTTAGATGAACTATTTATATACAATAACTAAGATTGTACGGAACCATCAGTCCCGCTCGCACTTTTCCTCCTTTCTTTTTTTTCAGGTGGGATTAAACGGCGGTTAGATCCTCGAAACTCATCGCACCACTTCACATTTGTCTGTAATAAACGCGACCTGTTCATTATGATATATAATGTACTGCTGCACGGTAAATTATTTCTATATTCTTACTGTCATGTATCAGACAAGGAGGAATTTGTTCATCAGTTGACAGTAAATAACTGTACTTTGTCCCGTGGAAGAACTCTGGTCCCTTCAATCGTACATTTGTAGATAAGTGTATAGTACTAATGACAAATGATATTTGCAACTGGTAGCGCAGTCTGCCGCTAGCCCACGAACTAAAGCATGGCTGACCGCTGTTTTGGTACACACCTTCTCGGTGTCTGCACTGTAAACAATGGGAGAGGCTGACCTACGGAGGCGCACAAGAGGTGGCCGATCCCGCCTCCCCTAGCTCTCAGGGAAAGGAAAAAAATAGTGTTAGCAAGCACTATGTGCCAGGGGTAGAACAGACTTGGAGAACTCAACAGAAATTGTATGAAACATGTTTCACTGCTAAGGAAGAACGGAGTCTTTCATCTAACAGCTCTTCCATCGTATAAAGGCAACAATATGACGGAGGAACAGTTATTTGGAAATCAGTTCAAATGGTTCAAATGGCTCTGAGCACTATGGGACTTAACATCTGAGGTCATCAGTCCCCTAGAACGTAGAACTAATTAAACCTAACTAACCGAAGGACATCACACACATTCATGCCCGAGGCAGGATTCGAACCTGCGACCGTAGCGGTCGCGCGGTTCCAGTCTGAAGCGCCTAGAACCGCTCGGCTACAAAGGCCGTCTGGGAATAAGTGTTGACTTTTATAGAAAACCCCTTTCTTTCATTTTTTTCCCTTTCCCTTGCTCCCCAAGTGTCCAATAAATAGCGATTAAAACGACGTATGTACTGTAATTTATACGGTACGCATGGGGTATGTTCTGTAGGCATTCTTTCTTTAAATAATATACTGCTAAACTTTCAAGAAATGCCCAGTGTTCTTGGAAATGCTTCCGTAAGGTATTGTTAAGATGGTGAAAGTTAATTTAGCGCTTATCAACTAGTCCGTAGTAAACACGGTTTTGAACATGTGCCATCTATGTCGACAGGCTGACTTCAGGCCTGCACGTTAGATCACAGCTGCACGGCTGCGTCTTTCAAAGCTGCAGCCTCCTGCTACAGGAAGGCTAAGGAATTTTATTATCTTATTTTCTGCCAAAAATGTGTAGATGTCTGAACTGGACGAAAATTAGGTAATCCAAATAAAGAGCTCTCTGGAATAAATCTGTTTTGGTAACATAACTGCCATTATAATTTAAGGTAGAAGTTGTTCTTCTAAATTCCAGTAAGTAGTTTATAAAATTAACTGCCTGTTCTTCTAATTTTGGCTCTTAGACGATGAATTTGTTCACATGTGTAAAAGTTTGTGCAGCAGCCTCTGCTTACACGAAAATTAAACCGTACTGCTATCGTAAGTTATTCGTGGTGAGCAAAACGGAACATTCATTTACATATTCTTTACACACAAGTAAAATATAGTCAACTGACTCATATTTGCATCATCAGTGAACAATTACGAATTCAGAAATTCTTTTTGTAGGCGCAATTCAACAGCTTCGATAAAGACGAAATAGTTCACGGGTGGACGGCAGGGTAACACTATTTCGGCAAGCGACCGTGTAACTGTTATCAGGTGCGCAGTTCATCAGCGCACCTGGTGATGGCACAATGGTCGCTTGCTGAAATGTTGTACCCACGGTACGCTGATATCCAGCTGTCCACCCGTTATTTATTCGTCATGACGTACGCCGGGCGAAACTGAAGAATCACAGCTTCAATAAATATTTCATCATTTTACGGTAGTACATCCAGGATATTATTATTATTATTATTGTTGTTGTTCCGTTTTTCTCGGCTGACATTTTAACAGCCATTCTCAAGATGAGTTACTGGCGTCAGATATCATACGCCTTTAATAAAAGTTACACACTGGGTTATACACTTCACAGCTGTATTTTTTTTTTAATTTAAAAATTGTTTTCGGTCTCATTCTGACCATCTTAGTTCTATAAATAACCTGAAAAATAGAACAACATAACGAAAATATAAAATCGCTATTTCTCTCACTGCAGTCAATAACCAACTAACTTACAGACCATTAGTTTCAGAAATATGCCGTCCCAACTGCTTCTGACAGCGTCCTAAAGACTATAGCAGTGAAATACATGTACAATTACTATTAAAATTTGTAGTACGTGCCAGTTACATTGAAAGTTAAGGGTAGCCATTCTGTCGTACGTTTATTCTACATTTGTTTTTGCGCCATACCAGATTGATGGTGTTCAAAAAGTGCAAACGAAGAACAGTCATGTACGTTTTTCTTTACAACTATTGAACTTGATGAACTGGAAACCGTTATTGATAACGCTGTGGCGTACAAGAAGAATCTGATGTGTTTGATTGTTAATGACGGATTACTTTTACAATAGGTCTTTCTTAGTGTCTCGAAATATGTTGAATTTTTCCCTTCAAACACGCTTTACTTTCATTGTTTGTTAGACTTATCATTCTTTCTTGAAGGTAACCGCAGCTACATTATAATCCATCTATAATTGTGTCTTTCGCGGATCACTGTGTCGTGTTTCGTATCTAGTGCTTATTTTAATTACTGGCGCGAAATGCCCTTCGCCATGCTCTGCACAGTGGCTTGTAGAGTATATAATGTAAATGTAGAAGTAGATGTAGATCCGAAAACGGGAAGAGGAGGACAATTAAAGTGGACCTTTTCTTCCCAAACAGCTTCCTTTCCCTTGCATAGTTGTGACGTATCGACTGACATCTGAGAACTCACAACTTCCAGTTGCTATTTAACATTGCCTGCAATTGCCTTCTATTATGTTTATTTTCATACGAAAGAATTTGTGTAGCAAGCCCAATTGATTTTCACATTGTTTAGTACTAATTATGTCTTATTTCATGAATTTTACTGAAACGACATCGGCAACAGTGGTCGTACAACAATCTCGAAATTACACAATGTGTTAATTTATAGAGACGTACAAGAACGCGTGGGCGGGAGATCGTATTTAAAGCTGTGCTCGCGGCATTTCCAGAGCCAGGTGTTAATTGTCGTGGCACGGAAACAGAATACCGTAACGTTAATTTCACAGGGGCTACGGCTTTGTGGGCGTATTTGATGGATTTCTCTCTCCCGTGTTCATCCGTTCGCTATGTGAAGTGGAAGCCGCGGTATTTCCAAAGATAAATAAAAGTTCCAAATGATTATGTTGTTCCTCTTTGTAATCATAGTAGCCGGCGGCTCTAGGCGCTTCAGTCCGTAACCGCGCTGCTGCTACGGTCGCCGGTTCGAATCCTGCCTCTGGCATGGATGTGTGTGATGTCCTTTGGTTGGTTAGGTTTAAGTAGTTTTAAGTCCAGGGGACGGATGACCGCAGATGTTAAGTCCCATAATGCTTAGAGCCATTTTTTGTAATACGATACTTAGTCGTAGATTTTGCTGGTGGCATATCCAGACTAATATAACAAAATCGAATTTATAATCTCTTATAATACAAAGAACGTTAGTTGTAGCTTCTGTCTGGATAGCTGATGTTCGTAATTTTCGGAGTTTCCCCCTAGTTTGAAATGTCAATTCATTCTTTTCGTAATAATGTTCTTTTCGTCATGGTATAGTAAAAGTATTTTCTGTACGCAAATTTTTTTTTCCCATAAATGTAATATTTTGAAAATTTGACTATGTTTCTTTGTACCACGAGTTAGTAAATATTATAGCAGATATTACCGTGTTACATTATGGTTTGAAACCCAGTCCACGTGACATCACGAGTGAAATGGCGCATTGTAACATTGAGACATTACTCAGTACACAGATATCTCAGTCGTAGACCACACCCATTCTGTTCCGTGAACAGCTCCTGCAGGTTCCAAAGATTATTGTAAATGTAATGCACCACTGATTTTCTATTTAAGTTATCATCAGAATCGAAGTTCAGTTTCCCTGCAGAAGCGATTTTGGTGGCGAAACTTAGCGTTTCAACACCAAACACGCAATTTTGAGAGATTGGATAGGCTTATCAAGTGATGAAGCTATTTCCAAGGAACATATAACCCAAGTATTCCGAACGGTTCATTGTTTCAGTACCGAAAATCCTGTGACAGGGTGTATGACCAGAATGTCTATTATTTTGTGGGTCTTTTTTATGTCTGTGATTGATATTAGTGGAAAGCGTTTCATACGGCAAACTTTGCAAAAAGACTTACGGAACTTTTCGAGTGTTCCTCAGACATTACTAGGCTGTTTATACAGTACTATCTAAGACGACACGCACCCCTGTAAGTACCAATGTATAAATTACTGGTATACACTAATAAGGGTCTTTCTTACATTGCATTACTCTGTAGCGGCCCCTTCAATTGAAAAGCACCAGTAGATATATAAACCGATTTGTGAACACACAGCAACTATCTCTTTTATATCCAGAATGAATGTTTCACTCCGCATCGGAATGTGCGCAGTTTTGAAACTTTCTTAAAGATTAAAACTGTGTGCCTTATTATAGCGTGTTCATCCACCTGTTGCGCGTTAAACGGCAGCGATGGCGTGCCGAAAAGTAATACCTACGAATACTAACATTCTACATCTTTATTCTTCATGTCTACATATTTATTCATCAACATGTCACCCTGCGCGACGATCACGTTTCTCCCAACGAGAGACCACTTTGTTTACACCGTTGCTGTAGAATGTTGGACTTTGTTGCCGGAGCCATAACCTCAACTCTGCTTGTACTGCTTCATCAATATCAATGTCAAGTCCTTGATAGTTCCGTCAGGGGCAAAGTATCACTTCGGTATGCCTCTTGGCGGGAAATCGTGACACCAAATACCTGTTCCCAAGAGTCCAATAAATTAGGAGGAGCTGTGCCTTGGCGCTGGATGGCATCCCAGATGTTTTACGGCGTCATGTTGTGACGCCATAGCGTGCTGTCACCGTGGCACTGGCAATTATGATTCAAATTCATAAAGATCAAGAGCTGCAATGAAAGCATATTTGACATATCTCCAAGAATCGGTTATTGCGCAAGAAGAAATGGAAATTAAACGCACGAATTAATGTAATATAACTAACTCTTGCCATAAATTTTTATATGTATTTCATTCTTAGAAACGCATTTTATGTTCAATAAATTGACCCCTGGCTACTACTGCACAGTAATCTGCCACTACTATTTGAAATTTAGGGTTTAGGTATAATCTAGTATAAGCAATGACGAGGCGATTAAATCAAATATCCAATAAACTGGAATATACTTTTAAATGAGAAAAGTAAATTATCCGTGAAACTGTCCTACAGCGAGTTCATAAAAAAGCAAAATTATATTAGTTTTTTATTGTATTTCTGAGCCTCAGATCACACAGTATCATGACCAATTTTGACTTCTTAGTCAGTCATGGTGAGATACTTTGAATCTGTTCCGTAGTAACTCACCAACTGAACGGACCAAATGAGGTGCTCACAATTTATTCACGCATGCCAAAATTGTGTATTCTACAACACCCAGTAAAGCTTGAGGAAGATTGGAGGTCATTGAAGAAAGACTATGACCTCGGAGTGGATATCTGTGACAAATCGTATCGGTCGTGGTCTTCATAAAGAAACGACTCAAGCATTAGCTGCAAGCTGTCTGGGAAAACAACGAAAAACCAGACACGAGACGAGTGGATATAGGTCTACGTCCTGTTTCTCCTGGATCAGAATCTTGTGCAGTAATTGCTGCGCCATCTCGCTCAATACCTGTTAAGTGAAACAGTGTAATATGTTAATTGTAAGCCCCTTTTTATTTTTTCTGCCTGTATTCAATAACGACAATGTTGTTTGGCTGTGTGTGTGTGTGTGTGTGTGTGTGTGTGTGTGTGTCACCTAGCAGTACACGGTCGTGCAACTCCATAGTTCGTCTATAAACAGCCGGCTCTGGTCTGACGTGAGAGCGAAGCTCATTTGAAGCTTGTTTCGTTGTTTCCTCAGAAAAATACAGCAATAAATCATGCATCTGGACAGGAAGTCTCTACGAAACATTGCAGTAATCCGCTCGATTTAGTCTTATCTTTCACACATGTGTTACTTAAAGCTATTTAGGGAGTCGTGAATTTGTAAGAGGAATAAAGGAGGAAGTAGTTTCATGGCTCATCAGTCATTACAGACAGAGCTCAAATTCGAATTGTGTGAAGGACGGGGAAGGAAATCGGCCGTGCCCTTTGAAAGGAACTATCGCGGCATTTGCCTGGAACTGTTTAGGGAAATCACGGAAACGCTAAATATGAATGGCTGGACGTGGATTTGAACCGTCGTCCTCCAGAATGTGGGTCCAGTGTGATAACCACTGCGTAACCTCGCTCTATCTTGACAGTCGGATGATTGGCTTTGGGTTTGGCGATTGCCTAGAGACCATTACCCGCCATCGTGTCTAATGCCAAGAGTGAAGTGCGTAGGAGGTGGTGTTAGCGAATGGGGGTGTTTTTCTTTGTTATACTGTCCTTATTGCGCTTAAGAGGTTTACAATAACATTCCTGGCTGCATAACATGAAAGGAGACGTATTACCACGAACGTACTGTCGACTCACATGTGTCTCCATTGTATTATTGTATAGGGAGCAAAAAATAAGATACCAACTGGATTCAAAATAGGAGTTAACAAAAAGCACATTTTAAACAAAATCGAATTCGAAGAAAGGTACGTTTTCTTCAACATAAAACATGGGAGGAAAATAGTCATCTATGAGCATCAAAGCCAATAACATTGACGCCCTTCGCGATTAATTTTTGGTGTATGACAGGATGTAGAAGTCGTAAACGGATTTACGAACTGATACACAATTTTATTTTTCCCCACAGCGTTATAAGCTCCTCACGACTGACACAAGATATTCTACGTGTCTGCCATAGTAGCGTCAGTGAATTGAGACGACAGGACGATCAGAGATTCTTCAGTTCAGACACGATATACAGTGTGGTCAGAAACAGTCGGAAAAGCTTTTAAGAGTGTTGCAGGATAGGTTGTGCTGAGAAATTACTGTTAAGAAAAAAATTCTGTACGTTGCGCTGTTTGCGAATTAATTATCATTGAAGTTAGCCAATCAGGCCGTAACGCGTGGGAATTCAAGCGGTTCACTATAAACAATTACTGTCCGTTGTTTCATAGTGTAGATGATAGTGCAGACGACTGCTCAGCTTTTGGCTAGTGTCCGCTTCAGTCCCATGTCCAATTTTTGTATCGCCCTCTTGCTCGGTTTTAGGAAACCAAACAAAGCACACGTTTGACGACACCGTCTATGGCGGGACGTTTCAATTTGCGTGCGCAACGGCCTGATTGACTAACTTCAATGCCTAATAGCCTGGAAACCGCGCAACGTATCGAACTTTTTTTTTCTTAACAGTTCTTTCTCAGCACAGCCTACCCTGCCACACCCCTATTAGCCTTTCAGACTGTTTCTGACCACCCTGTTTATTTCACATAGAATTCCGTGAATTAGATAACGGGCAGCGAAGTATCGACTGTAGCTAACACTACAGGTTTCTGTCACGTTGGTCACAACAGAATGAGGAGATGGACGTTCGGTTAATCCCGAAGGGGTCGGTAATGAGAACTTCAGAGATGAAAACCATAAGAATATTTTTTATCGGTATTAAAATGATATTGTATGTGTATGCGGACCAAGTTACGTCTTATGTCTAAAGGTGGTCCTTGTAGTTGTACTAAGATCCAGAAAAATTTTTTCCTGTTGTTCTTGATTGTCATATTTGTAACTCAATCGAAAGTCTCTAAAGTGCTGGACCAGTATGAACAGCCCTTAGTCGTGGGTGTGACTGAGAAAAGGAATAGTGCTTTACAGCCTCTGACACAAATGAGTTGAGGCCATGAAGTCCAACGATTTTCGGAATGACTGCCTCACAGTTTCCGCCCACCGGCTCTATCAGGCGCTAGGACGGTGATAACTGTTTTATTCTATTTCTCGTCTCAACTAGTCCTTAACACTTACAGCAGATGTAACAACTAAAATATTAATTTAAATGTAATTTAATTACAACCTAGATATGATTTGGTTGATTAGAATTTCTCTTATAGAAACTTTACAAAAGAGATGAACATAGAAGTTAATCAGCAGTTATATAGCCTTCCGCAATATTTTAATCAATCTGGAAACACTCGGAGAGTTTTTAAACTTCACGATTGCAGAAATCTATTAATTTAGAGTTGAAGATATAGTCCTAATTTGAAACGCATTTTCTTGATGTTTGTGCAGTAAGGAGCTTAAGAGGTAAACATTTGAGCATGCAACAGAAGAAGAGTAGGAATGTGCTGGTGGCGTTATCGCGGAGTGGCAACACTTGATACAGTCTTCTTAATCTGTTTTTGTATTTTTTTAATTTTTTATTGCGGCCACCACGCATCTTAGTTGTTGACAACGAATGCCAGTTTCACTGGACATAACTCTGTAAGCAGCTCATAGTACACGGCACCTCCGTTGTATCACCAGATGTGTAACATTATCGTTGTGGACTTACGCAGATTGATAAGATGTTGTTGTTGTTAGGGCTGATCTATTTCTTTCTTTTAATGTAGTTAACAGCACGGCATCATGTCTTCTCACCAGTAAAGATTATCGATAGGTGTGCTAGATGAGACAGACGATAAAATTTAAGCAAAATTTCTTACAAAATATGGCCACCCATTGGGTTGAATGAGATCTTACAGTAAACTGGCAGTCTTGTTAGTTGACTCGTGTAGTTGAAAAAAAAATGGTTCAAATGGTTCAAATGGCTCTAAGCACTATGGGACTTAACATCTGACGTCATCAGTCTGTAGAACTACTTAAACCTAACTAACCTAAGGACATCACACACGTCCATGCCCGAGGCAGGATTCGAAGCTGCGACAGTAGCTGCAGCGCGCTTCCGGACTGAAGCGCCTAGATCCGTTCGGCCACAGTGGCCGGCTGTAGTTGAAAACACTCCCTGGTTTCATGATTTATATTTACCATGATTTTTGTAAACTGCTTAAGGTAAATACGGGGATCATTCCATCGAAAGAATATGGAAACTTAACTTCCCCATCCTCCCTGCCAAACCTCCAGTAACCTCATTGTCAACGGGTGTTAAACCCTAATCTTCATACCTTCCTTTTTTCCTTGACTTTTGAAATTTGTCCCTTGAATATGATGAATAATTCACGCCAAAACGATCCTCCTAAAACAGCACAAATGTTACGAGCGGCATCCACCTCCTAATGCTCTCTTCCCCTTTATCTACATCTACGTGATTACTCTGCTATTCACAATAAAGTGCCTGGCAGTGGGTTCAATGAACCACCTTCATGCTGTCTCTCCACCGTTCCACTCTCGAACGGCACGCGGGAAAAACGAACACTTAAATTTTTACCTACGAGCCCTGATGTCTCTTATTTTATAGTGATGAACATTTCTCCCTATGTAGGTGGGTGCCAACAGAATGTTTTCGCAATCTGAGGAGAAAACTGGTGATTGAAATTTCATGAGAAGATCACGTCGCAACGAAAAGAGCCTTTGTTTTAATGATTGCCACTCCAATTCACGTATCATGTCTGTGACACTGTCTCACCTATTTCGCGATAATATAAAACGAGCTGCCCTTCTTTGTACTTTTTCGACGTCTTTTATCTTATGAATATTCAAAGCGAAGAAGTCACAAATGTTGCACTCTTTCCATTTGACGCACGGTTTTCTAGCACTTGTCAATCTTCTTCATAACCAACAAATGTGCAACATAAAATATGTCACCACAAGTAAAATACTAGAACTTCAGTATATCCGAGAAAGGAAATCCCGCGGTCAAACCCTGAAGAACAGATGATAGTCGACCGACCGCCGTGTCATTCTCATCCATTTATCATTGGGTGTGGTATGGAGGGGCATGGGGTCAGCACACAGCACTTCCGGCCATTGCCGACGTTCCGACCTTGGAGCTGCAATCGCTCAATCAGGTAACTCCTTAGTTTGCATCACGAGGATGCGAGTACCTCAAGCCAGTCCTGCCCCTAAGGAAAAATCCCTGGCAGTACCACGATCAAAAAAAAAAAAAAGAAAAAAAAACTGCTTACATTCAGATATCTCCAAGTATTACCTCGGAGTTCAGAAGACAAGCATAATTTATCCTGAGATGCTTCCAATCTGTCAGCCATTAATGATGTTCGAAAAATGTATGTACCTGTTTTAGGTTTTCCAATAGGAGTCGCACTGGCCTATATTCAGTGCCAGCTTCCGACAGCCCTACGTACTTGCTGGTAATGGTCATGGATTTAGTACCTTCAGCCGTTACCCGACAGTTCCTCTTATGTTTACCGCACTTACACTTTCCATCGATGCCGGCCGCGGTGGTCTAGCGGTTCTAGGCGCGCAGTCCGGAACCGCGCGACTGCTAGGGTCGCAGGTTCGAATCCTGCCTCGGGCATGGATGTGTGTGATGTCCTTAGGTTAGTTAGGTTTAAGTAGTTCTAAGTTCTAGGGGACTGATGACCACAGATGTTAAGTCCCATAGTGCTCAGAGCCATTAACTTTCCATCGATAGGCCACTCGCATTCATTAAGCAGGCCAGTCATTTCTGGAAGGAAAGCAATATCTGTGGGAGGGATAATACTTGAGGTACTGGGATATCCCAGGTCTGAGAAAGTTAAAGCAGCCTCCGTATTTCTTTAACTCTAGGCAGAACTCTAGGCAGTAGTGTCCATATCTTCTGTAGCTTTACCGCATCTTTCTGAGTAGTGCTATAATGATTAGCATGTTACTTTTCTTAGTGACTGCTGTGAATATGTCGTGTCAGTTTTGATGGAAACTGCGTTACTGTGTTGCACGTGAAGTGCTGTAGTCCTCAGACAACCTAAGGCGCCAATGCCTTTCAGTTGTAGGTCACACGAGTGTTTTGTAAGAAATGTCCCTTGTAGACTGACTGCATTTTTCCAGCATCCTACCATTTAACCATAGTCGCCATCTTCTTTATCTACGAATGAGGTAAAGTGATCATTTCGTACCTTATCCTCGCAAGTAGTTAGTCCCAGATATGTAGGTGAGTCTAATGATTGCAATCGCGTCACATTGATGCACTGGATACTGTCTGAATACTTGTGCGGCTTTTTTCATGAAGTACTTCATTATAGATAACTGCATCGTCTGCAAATAGTCTGCAATTATTCCCAATATTATATACCAGGTCATTAATACACAACGTGAACAGCGAGGGTACCAATACACTTCCATAAGGGACACCTAATGTGACTTCTAGATCTGTCGATGACATACTATAGAAGATAACGTACTGCACCATCCCTAGAAAGATATCGGCCATCCAGCCATAAATTTCTTTCCATACTCGATACGATAGTACTTCAGTTAATAAACTTTGGTAATTTTTGAGGTATTTTTCGGAAACAAAAAAAATACTGCATTTATCCGATTGCCTTGACACACAGCTTTCATGATGTCATGTGAGAAATGTATTAGTTGGATTTCGCATGACTGATGTTTTTGAAATGCATGGTAGTTGGCGTTGAGAACGTCATTCTGTTCGGGATAGCTAATTATGTTTGAGCTCAGAATATATTATAAGATTCTACGACTAATGGGAGTGATTGATACGAGAGGATAGCTTTATGGATTATTTTTGCCACCTATCTTGTAGACAGGAAACACTTCTTGCTTTTTCCAGTTACTGGCACAGTTTTATTTCGAAGGATCTACAGTATATTGTGGTTAAAAGAGATGTCACCCAACTCGCAAATTGTGAAGATGAACTGATGTGGATTACATCGGGCCCTGAGGCCAAATCCAAAGTTAGTAAATTAAGCTGGTTCGAATTTAAGGTTGAGTAGTACTCCTGTAACTTCCTTCATAAAAGAATATTCAAAGACGAAGTTCAGAATATCTGTTTCTGCTTTGATACCTTCAATTTTAGTTCCTCTGTGATTCCTGAGTATCTGGACTTCAGATTTGGTGCCACCGACAACGTTTGTACATGACCAGAATTTCGTTGTGGACCCGTTTCATCACAACTGTCTTTCTCCACCCTTCCTAAAGAGCTCAAAAATGGCTCTGAGCACTATGGGACTTAACTTCTGATGTCATCAGTCCCCTAGAACTTAGAACTACTGAAAACCTAACTAACCTAAGGACATCAGACACATTCATGCCAGAGGCAGGATTCGAACCTGCGACCGTAGCGGTCGCACGGTTCCAGACTGTAGCGCCTAGAACCGCTCGGCCACTCCGGCCGGCCCTGAATAGCTCGTTCATGAGGTTTTGCTGTTGACGTTTAATATACCTTGTAAAATATATCGTTAAAGATGTGGACTCTGTGTTATTTCTGACCTGCTTCCCCATTCAGCATTACGTATGTTGGCGCTTCAATGCTTAATTGCCTTTCAGTGTTTTTAAGGGTGTGATAATGCATTCCAATTGATGTCCCGGTCATAAGCATCGTGGTTATCTACCATATCACTGAGCGCCAGTTCAGAGGTCACAGAACACTTTGTAATCTACAGGCATAGACATCTTCTATCGCGGACCAAGAACTTAAAGAATATCTGGCAAGACGAATTGTAGCTGTTTTGCGCGTCAAAAGTGGTCCAGTGCACTGTTAACGTCTTTCGCAGTTCCCACCATTCCATTTCCGACTATGTCATCACCATGTTGTCACAAGCATGTTTCCCATTCACGATAGCACCGTTGTCATTTGTGGTAATTTATCATAAGACTTTTTCAAGTGCTACGTCAAACGGTGTCTGTGACATAGCTTCAACCATTGTGTATGTCAAACTATGGTGACATCTTTTCCTGATATCCAAACAGCGTACAACTGATATACAAGTCAAAAACTACTGTTTTGTTATTCAGGAGTGGAAGTTGTAAAACTGAGAGTGACCCTGGCCCTGTGGAGGGTAGGTAAAATGTAAAAACGGTTTCTACTAGTTTTCGATGTTAGACTCAATGACTTACGAACGACAGGTATTTAAAGGAGATGCATAAAAAGGCGTACGTTTAGCGCGATAACTAGGACGCGTCGTACTGCTTTCTCGTCCTCCTCGTGGTCGGTGAGCCGTTTAATGGCCTACCGCAGAGGCGCCTTGAAGTCAGCAGCCAAACAAATAAATGTGTGCTAACGGCGTCGTTTTTATGGTCCGTACAGCCTGCTTGCAGGTCCCTCTGTGTACCCTGCTGAGGCTGCAAATTGCTACAGCTCTTCCGTCATCTGTGTGCCCCGTTAACGCACTGTCAGTCGCGGTAGCTCGCCCACCGACTTAACACAAATATTTGTCACTGCGCACTCATCTTCCGCTTACTTAGTGTAAACAGCCGCAATAACTTTACCGGCGGTGGTAGTCTTTCGGTAAGGACACTGAACTGTCTTTGTGATATATGTACCTAAAGCAATTAGCGTTGAGGTGCTACACAGAGACACTGGATTACTGTTATGAGCCGTCTCTGATGGTCACATTTATCGCGTGGTTTTATTTAGAAAGAACCCCTCATAAAATTCAACAGACTCATTTCAGATGTGTTTGAAATTTGCGTGAATACTTGGATTCAAGTAATCACGTCTGGACTTCAACAGTAAACTAGAAACGTGTTCTTCCTGTTACTCACACACTCTGCCCCATGAACACACACACACGAGCATGCGCCCCCCCTCCCCCTCATTTCTTATCTGTGTACTACGATCATTTCATGAGCAATTGCGACGGTCAATTGTCACTTGGTAATGACCTGTGTAACTGAAAACCAGTGTATGACCAATCAGTTGTCTGATATCAGGAAATATTTTACTCTTTTGGTACCTTTACTCTGTTCTTACATGGCCTGTGGGAAAAATTCACTGAATATTGCAGTTCAATTAGATTTGTATCTAGTAATGTGTAACGTCACCTTCGGCGATGGTGGTGGCTGCGACGTGTCGTAGCAGGTACAACACGAGACATCAAAAGCGCTGAGGAGCCATCCTGATCCTTTACTGCACAAACAGTGTGCAGAACATTCGGAGGTTGGTCGGAGATGAGTTCCAGGCGTGCACATATCGCTCGAGGCCTTTCCAGAGATGTTCAATAGGACTGAGATAGTGTGACCTGGAAAGTTCCAAAAGTACACGCTCCTGATGAGTACGTGTTGGAGCAACAGTGACGTGGACGTCTTTGATCAAACCCAGTTAATTTTGGGCACTGATGGATCGGTCTGAGATGGAATGGATATCTTACGCTTTTGAGGTACTTCATAGTACGTGCCACGACACCTCGATATCGTCATCGGCGCCAAAAGGGTTGCTCCATTCTACTAGATAGCTATCTCCAGTTCTGTTTCTCATCAAAGCTCAACATTTTTATTGTTGAAAACGTCAGTGCAGGTTTCACAACTCTCTGCTCCACGCAGAACTGTGAGCTCTCCATTGTGGACAATAAAACCGAACACTACTTCCGATTGGCCTGTTAGGTTACTTCAAGCACTCATGGAACCTACCAGCACATACTTCTACCTCTGAAGACGAACTGGTAATTTGTTCAGAGATACACCTTTCCTGGGTTTATATCTACCAAATTTCAGTATTTAAAGCATTGGCGTACTTTTCACGTACAGACATTTGCTGCCAATTTCGACTATCCGCTGAAAGATTTCCCTGGTAAGTGAACCCCGTTAGTGCTCCTGTCCAGGGTATGTAGTGTTACACTATTAAGTGAAGTGTTTTTAACTACCGACTTTAGTTAATGCTTTACTATTAATATGACAAACCTTTCGGCACATGATCGACAGATTTTGTTATGTCACATCTCTGATGCTCTCGGTCAAGTAAGGTGATAGTGAGGTTAAATCACTGGACACTTGTTACGGAAGACGACGCTTGAATTTTCGTCTCGCTAATATGGGTTTCAAAAAAAAAAAAAAAAATGGCTCTGAGCACTATGGGACTTAACTTCTGAGGTCATCAGTCCCCTAGAACTTAGAACTGCTTAAACCTAACTAACCTAAGGACATCACACACATCCTTGCCCGAGGCAGGATTCGAACCTGCGACCGTAGCGGTCGCGCGGTTTCAGACTGTAGCGCCTAGAACCGCTCGGCCTCTCCGACCGGCAATATGATTTTCAATGGTTTTCTTAAATAACTGTAGGGGATGGTTTCTTCATAAAGTACGCGGCCGACTTGTTTCCCTGTACTTCAGATGAATTTGTGTGCAGTCTCTAATGACCTGGATGCCGTCGGAATGATCAAAATCTGGTAAAACAAGCACTGCATCTGTATATCTACGATGGTGAGTGAGATACAGTATTTCCCCCGTCACTTGGACAAGGGCAGACCAGCAGTGCCTGACTCACGGTTGTGCGTTTTCAGGCAAAGAGTTGCCCTATAATCTAATGTGAAATTACATTTTTAAATACTGTTACTAAACTTGACCATGATACTTAAAATTATACCAATGTTAGATGTTATGAGTCTCAGCATGATCGGCTGATAAGTTTCCTCCATTTTATGTAAAAACATACTGTACAGGTGTTCTTGAACTACCTCGTTTACTTTTGACTTATTAGGTAAAAAACAATTTTTGCACCAAAAATTGTAAAAACTATTTAGTTAATCCTTATCAAGCTAAAATATTAAAATGACAGCACTGCATTTAATATATGTAATGATGGATCTGTACCAATTTTAAAGATGATTATGTGATGTAACAAAAGGTACAGAAATGAGCAAAGAGACAGTTCAGAGGTCACTGTCTACCCTCGGTTCCCTTTGAAAACTTCTGGAAGTCAAAATTTTAAAGTTACCGAGTTGAGGATTTTGTACAACATAAACAGAGTACAGTTTTATTCATAAAAAGTGGTAACATCGTTAATCTTCAACTTACAACGATAAAAATAATTTTATAGTAAAAAAGGATGCCAAATGGGCACTGCTGCTGACACTGGAAACGATCTTACAACAATCGTTCCGTTTACTGACCACAGTGAGAGTAAGGATCGACTCGTCTTCTTCGATCGTTGTCAGTTGTACGTGGTGTGTTACGCTTCGCTATAGAATGTGCCGTGATTCTGTCTGCGACGGTTTCTGATTAGCCACTGATAGCGTTAATGACGACTGATACAATTGATTTTCGGCCGAATGAGATATTGCGTTTATGTAGCGCAAATGTGTAAAAGTGAACTTACTTGGATTAATGATTTGCTGATAAGCCTGTGTTTAGATGTTTTGTTGTGTGTGCCGCCCACTGTGTTACAGAAAATTGTGTGGCAAGAGACGTAATTTATTGAACACTTTTAAAGCGGACACTTAACTTACGCGATTAGCAGACAGGGCGATAATTAGGTATACTTGCTACTTCGAGTGGAAATCATCTCTGAACTGTGTCGAGTGCTGAATACCCGAAGAAAACTTCAAAGATTTGCAAAATTAGTTTGTGTCCGTATGAACGTTTATCAGAATATACTGGTTTGTTAAACGACAGTAGACTTTTCTTTCTCGTTACAATCCGTGACTCATCTGCATTATTCTTAGAGAGTTGGAACATTTTATTTAAGTTTCGACATGCTGAGTTGTGGAATGTGAACTGAGAATTACGGACAGCACGTTCTCCATTACTCTCTGGCTGTCCGCACCAATAGTTTTCGGGTCCTTGTGAAAGGCCGTGATATTAAAAAATCGCACACAACTTTGAAACCTTCCACCTTTAAAAAACGTTAAAAACTGAAAGGACAGAGGGTTAGTTTTTACCCTCATCCTCACAGAAGCTGATACTTATTCCATTCCCATTCAACCAAATCATTCTATTACGTTTTGGATTATAAAGAACGATGCTTTGGCAGAAGACACTGTTACTTGTCACAAGAGGTTATTTCCGTAACGCGATAAGCACACGAGAGAAAACATTCACCACGGTCAAATTGGAATGTACAGGGTGGCAGCCGGTCAAGGAATATTTTAGGGAATTGGTTTAAAAAATTCAGTTCGAATCCTGCCTCGGGCATGGATATGTGTGACCTCCTTAGGTTAGTTAGGTCTAAGTAGTTCTAAGTTCTAGGGGACTGATGACCTCAGATGTTAAGTCTCGTAGTGCCCAGAGCCATTTGAACCATTTTTTTATAATCTGGCTAATTTGCGCTCTATTTTAAGCAAAAACTAGTTATTCACGCATCTCTATGTTTTTGAAGTCGTATCTCGTGAACTATATGTCGTACAGCCATATAATTTGGCAGGTGCATTCTGTGGTATATGCGGATACTGTCTGAAAATTATGTTACGAACAGTGACAGAGCTAGTGGTAAATAAATAATAACTTAGAGCGTTATGCCTGGTGAAGTTTAACTACATGAACCGTGAAAATTTAGTAAGTGATAAACTTTCTTGCTCCAACAATTTTGTCGGTGTTACAAAGTTCCATTAAAGGTATGAAATTGTATGTAAACTTTTTTGGAAGTCGCTAAGTCTTCTCATTCGTAAAATCTGAATTAATATAGTCCAGGTTTTTGCGTGGCGTCAGTTACAATGTCTCAAGACGATCACACAGTTTCTAACTGTACTGAATGAATTGATTTGACAGCATTTACACTTTTAATTTCGGTCTGCAATTACACGAAATATTGAAAATCGAATTCTTGTTGCCCCTGGAAGCTGATAGATAGGCAACCTGCCATTAGTACTCGGTTCCGGGATAACGGTTTAGTAATATAGATGTATGTGAAATGTAAACTTTTCCACTAAGTTCGAATTTAGTTGTGAACACATGCATGGACAGTTTCCTCTTTGCTCGTTAAAACGGTTCTAATCTGCAAGAGTGCCTAATATTTTAATAATCCATATAAAAATAGACTGTATTAAAATTTGAAGAAACATATTCTTCAATTACAAGTAGGCTGAATCATTGGGTAAGTACGCCTATATCGTTCTGGCTCTCGACTTCTCGTCACTTTATTCATCTTGACCCCCCCCCCTCCAATCATGCAGATGAGAAATTACGAGGGTGAGTCAAATGAAAACCTTAAATTTGTAATAACAAATCAAAATTTCGCACCGTTATCCTGTAAGTTGGTAAGCGTGCAACAAACAGCGTGTAGAATGACCTGTAGGTGGCAGCATAGTGCAGATGCACACATACCGTCGCAGTATCAGTATAAAGATAGCCGCCCCACTTGCGACTTGCATCAGGGAAGAACAGCGTTCTGTTGTTCAGTTTTTGCGTACTGAAGGTGTGAAACCTATTAAAATTCATCGACTAATGAAGGTTCAGTACGGTGATGCATGTTTGTCACAGCAACAAGTCTACGAATGGAGTAGGAAGTTCGCAAATGGTGTGACTTCCGTGGAAGATGCTCCTCATCCAGGTCAGGCACAATGAGTTGTGACTCCACAGAACATTGCAGCAGTTGAAGCCATAGTGAAGGAAAACCGCTGAGTGACACTGAATGACATTTCAGCATGTTTACAGATTAGGCATGGGTCAGCGCACCACATTGTGCATGATGTGCTCCAGTTTCACAAAGTGTCTGCAAGATGGGTGCCACGGCAGCTGACTCCTGAAACGAGAGAACGACGTGTTGATGCTTGTGAAGAACTTCTTCGGCGCTTTGAACGAGAAGGTGATGGCTTCCTTGCAAGAATATGGGTTCACTTCCACCAACCGGAAACGAGGAGAGCGAGCAAGGAATGGCGCCATTCCTCATCACCAAAACCAAAGACGTTTCGAACAGAACCATCACCAGGGAAGATTATGCTGACTCTCTTTTGGGGCGAAAAATCCGTCATTTTGGAGCATTTCATGCCTAGAGGGACCACTGTCACCAGTGCATCATACACAGATCTCCTAAAAAATCATCTGCGGCTTGCAATCAAATCAAAGCGACGTGGATTGCTGTCAGCAGGTGTCCTTTTGCAACATGACAATGCAAGGCCCCACGCTGCCCGTACAACTGTTGCAACAATCACAGACCTGCATTTTGAGTGTCTTCCTCATCCACCATACTCACCAAACCTTGGCCCCAAGTGATTTCCATATATTTGGACCACTCAAAGTTGCAATGGGAGAAAAGAAGTTCCGTTCTGATGAAGAGGTACGCCACGCGGTGCATGAGTGGTTGCGCGGACTACCAAAAGTATTTTTTTCTAAAGGAATTTATGCACTTTGTAAGCGCTTGAGGACTTGCGTTGAGCGTAGGGGAGATTATGTTGAAAAGTGATACAGCTTTGTACCACTTCTGCGCAATAAATACTATTTTTTAAAAAAAATTTTGGGTTTTCATTTGACTCACCCTCGTAGCTTACTGCACTGATTTGGATGCGATAGTTTTTGTCATACAGAAATAAAAATGTGTTGATGGATCTTTTGGTTGTCTGAAAAACAAGGGAACAGCAGATGACTTGTGACACGATCGTTTAACCGCCTGTCGCTACGTAGCACCGGGTGAACGCGTATGTGAGGGGAACGGGGCAGAGGAACTGAACGCCAGACAACAGAAGGAATTAATTTTCTTGATGTAATTATTTCTATTCACAATTACAAACACACCTCCCAAATGAAACTTCCTGGCGGATTAAAACTGTATGCCGGACCGAGACTCGAACTCTGGACTTTCGCCTTTCGCGGACAAGTGATCTACCAACTGAGCAATCCAAGCACGACTCACGACCCATCCTCACAGCTTCAATTTTGCCAGTACCTCGTCTCGTACGTTCCACACTTCACAGAAACTAACTCTGCAAGGTTCGCAGAAGAGCTGTGAAGTTTGGAAGGTAGGAGACGAGATATTGGCAGAACTGAAGCTGTGAGAACGGCTCGTGATTCGTACTTGGATAGCTCAGTTGGTAGAGCACTTGCCCGCGAAAGGCAAAGGTCCCGAGTTCGAGTCTCGATCCGGCACACAGTTTCAATGTCAGGAAGTTTCATATCAGCGCACACTCCGCTGCAGAGTGAAAATCTCATTATGGAAACACCTACCAAATATTTAGAAAACCCACTGCCATTAATATTGCCATTCACAACACCTCATGGCATGTGACCCAACATAAAGTCGTTTTCTTCAGGTCAACTGTGAATCGTGTGCTTTGTATCCCCATCAGTCAAGCAGGTGAATGTAATTTAACGAACATAATCAAATCTACAGCACAAGATAACTGATATAATCGCTCCCTCATAAGCACCCAGACTGAAAAAATCCAAAGTAAATTGAAGCAATCACAATCACCACGTGCATGCTACAAAAAGAAGTGTCAAAATTTGTCAGTCTTCCATTCCTCGGTAAAGTGTAATAAAAAATTTTAAATCTTTCCAGACTACATACTATAGAAATAACCTTCCATACAACAGCAAATTATATACTGAAGCGCCAAAGAAACTGGCATGGGCTCAAAAAGGTTCAAATAGCTTTAAGCACTATGGTACTCAACATCTGAGGTCATCAGTCCCCTAGACGTGGAACTACTGAAACCTAACTAACCTCAGGACACCACACACAGCCATGCCCGAGGCAGGATTCGAACCTGCGACCGTAGCAGCAGCGCGGTTCCGGACTGAAGCGCCTAGAACCGCTAGGCCACAGCGGCCGGCTCGAGCGGTGGGACACAGCATCTCCGAGGTAGCTATAAAGTGGGGATTTTTCCGGACAACCATTTCACGAATCCGGTAAACCATCAAATCTGGGGCATCGCTGCGGCCGGAAAAAGATCCTGCAAGAACGGGACCAACGACGTTTGCAGAGAATCGTTCAACGTGACAGAAGTGCAATCCTTCCGCAGATTGCTGCAGATTTCAATGCTGAGCCATCAACAAGTGTCAGCGTGCGAACCATTCAACGAAACATCATCGATATGGGCTTGCGGAGCCGAAAACGCACTCGTGTACCCTTGATGACTGCATGACACAAAGCTTTACGCCTCGCCTGGGGCGGTCAATACCGTCACAGGACTGTTGATGACTGGAAACATGTTGCCTGGTCGGATGAGTCTCGTTTCAAATTGTATCGAGCGGATGGACGTGTACGGATATTGAGACAACCTGGACGCGCTGGACAGCCGTGCGGTCTGAGGCGCCTTCTCATGGTCCGCAGCGCCTTGTCACGGTCCGCGCAGCTCCTCCCGTCTGAGGCTCGAGTCCTCCCTCGGGCATGGGCGTGAGT
Source organism: Schistocerca piceifrons (assembly GCF_021461385.2). Taxonomy (NCBI): domain Eukaryota; kingdom Metazoa; phylum Arthropoda; class Insecta; order Orthoptera; family Acrididae; genus Schistocerca; species Schistocerca piceifrons. The sequence goes on along the minus strand of NC_060149.1, from coordinate 500,738,175 downwards.
GTTGTTCTTAGTGTAAGTTTATTTAAGTTAGATTAAGTAGTGCGTAAGCTTAGGGACCGATGACCTCAGCAGTTTGGTCTCCTAAGAACTTACGACAAATTTCCAATTCCATGGACCCTGCACGTCTGCAAGGGAGTGTTCAAGCTGGTGGAGGCTCTGTAATGGTGTGGGGAGAGTGCAGTTGGAGTGATATGGGACTCCTGATACGTCTAGATACGATTCTAATAAGTGACACGTGCGTAAGCATCCTGTCTGATCATCTGCATCCACTCATGTCCATTGTGCATTCTGACGGACTTGGCAATTCTAGCAGGACAATTCGACTCCCCACACGTCCAGAACTGCTACAGAGTGGCTCCAGGAGCACTCTTCTGGGTTCAAACACTTCGGCTGGCCACAAAACTCCCCAAACATGAACAATATTGAGCATGTCTGGGATGCCTTGCAACGTGCTGCTCTGAAGAGATCTGCACATCCTCGTAGTCTTACGAATTTATGGACAACCCTGCAGGATTAATGGTGTAAATTCCCTCCAGCACTACTTCAGACATTAGTCGAGTCCATGCCACGTAGTGTTGTGCAACTTCATGTGCTCGCGGGGGCCCTACAGGATGTTGGTAGGTGTACCAGTTTCTTCGGCTCTGCGGTGTAGAACAAAATTATTTTTATACATAAACACATGATGTCTTTTTCTTGCTTCTGTACAGGACAAACAGGCGGAAACTTCGCACCCTGCTACAAAGAACATGTAGGTGCCCTCTGACCCAAAAAATTTGAAGTCCAGCTTTGCTTTCCAGCTAGAGCTTTCGACTGTTCTCTCTTCCGTTGTCATCAGCAGTAAAACACCACTGACTGCCAGGGGTTGGACGTTGTTCCAGCGATACAGGCGCAATAGCAGCGTCCCGAACCTTACAGAGAAGTCCGAAGTGACACATGCGTGGAAGCCAAGTCGGGCGTTGATAGCAGCTCCGGCTCGCCGCGGGACAGTGTGATCTCAGGAGGCGCGAGGGGCCTGCACGGCGTGAAATTGTCGCTCTCGTCTTCCTACAAGCGTAAAGTTGTTTTTTCTTCATGATAGCAAGCGGAGATAGCAATCGAAGGCTCGATTTTTTAAAATTCGAAATTACGCAACTTGAAGACAGAGAAGATTATATTCGTGCATTCCACTGCCAAACACTCGGAGGACACAAGTTCAGCTTTGCGTCACAAATTTCCTCTGGTAGTAAAATCACCGACAACTGTTCTGTGCTACAAACTTCTGATAAAATTATACAAATGGATCTCATCGAAAAGTTAGAGATATATAATCACAAGCTAAAATCATGTCAAAAAATCATTAACAAGGTAACTGAATCAACACAAAACCCTTTCGTCTAGAGTTTCCAAGACATCCTGGAACCAAAACACCTTCAAAAAAGGAAATGATAAAAATATTCAACCTTCTGTGTAACTTATTATTATATTATTCATGTAACAACTATATCACTCTGCTCGTTTACTAACGACTGTTTCCTGTTTATTATTTTTTATTTCCGTGGCTCGGCGAAGAAAATCTCTGGCACATATGTGGTAGTACATCATTCACTCTTTGCCTGTGTAGTCAAAATTTGACTATGTTTTCTTTTGTGTAGCTTTGTAATCCATATTACATGTACACAGAGATGATAAACTTTATGGGAGAGCAATATGCACATATACAGATGGCAGTAGGCCGGCCAAAGTGGCTGTGGTGTGCGTACTGTAAGACCTTCCGTACACACACCATCAGATTATTTGACTTGTTGCTCTAACGAAGTAGGCGAGTGTCAGCAATATGTCTCGTGGTCTTATTGTGGTGTGTTTATGTCCTGCCGTTAGGTCAGACGATAGGAATGCCACTTGCACGCTTAGAGTAGCAGATTGACGGTGACCAACTTTAAACAGAACTTGATTAATTTTCACACACATTTATTAAAATAATAAAAAACATAGACATTACGTAACTTGACTATAGAGTGGTACAGACAAATGCAGACTGGTACAGACCAATGCAGACTGACTTATCGGAGGTCTGTACACTCGTTAAAATACCTCGCGCGTTCAGGTATCACTGCGCGAGTGTGATCCGCGAGGAGATAAGGTTCTAAGTTAGCAGCAATCTCATTGGCTGCGTTACATATTATTACGCGGATCGGCGGAAGCAGAATTAGGTCCATCTCTATGGCAGCGCCATCTCGTAGTGCGGAGACGGACGAGCGCTGCGCCTGCGCTGTTGTGCTTAGCGGGGCGCGCTGTAGTGGGAAAGTTGTGTACGCGCTGACTATGCGGAACTATGTACACAACAGTGGCCTTGCGGTTCTAGGTGCTACAGTTTGGAACCGAGCGACCGCTACCGTCGCAGGTTCGAATCCTGCCTCGGGCATGGATGTGTGTGATGTCCTTAGGCTAGTTAGGTTTAATTAGTTCTAAGTTCTAGGCGACTGATGACCTTAGAAGTTAAGTCGCATAGTGCTCAGAGCCATTTTTTGAGCAGATGGAGGTTGTCTCACGTACACAAGGTATAAGAGGCAGTCCAATGGCGAAAATATCATTTTTTTCTCAAGCAATTCATGTGAAAAGATATCGGACGTGGTTAAGGCCGCACAACGGGAATTAAGTCTTCGAAAGCGAAATGGTGGTTGGAGCTAAACGCAAGGGGGCATTCCATTTCGGAAATCGTTAGCGAGTTCATTATTCTGGGTCCCGCAGAGTCAAGAGTGTGCAGAAAACACAAAATTTCAGGTATTACCTCTCACCACAGACAACACTGCGGCAGACGGCCTAAACTCAACCACCGAGAACAGCGGCGTTTGCGTTGAGGTGTCAGTGCTAAGAAACAAGCAACACTGCATGAAATAACCGCAGAAGTCAGTGTGGTACGTACGACGAACGCATCCAGCATCCATTAGGACTGTGCTGCGAAATTTAGTATTAACGGGCTATAGCAGCAGACGACCAAAGCGAGAGCCCTTGCTAAAAGCACGACATCGCCTGCTGCGCCTGTCCTGTTCTCGTGTTAATGTGGACCCGAAACTGCACGGTTAATTGAACGCCACGTATAATCCCAAATACACGTGTTTTTACTGGGAACTGCTCTTTAACGTACAAGTCACATTTAAAACACTACTGTATATATTACCTACACCAGAAACTGACAACTTATTTACAAATTTAAACTTAAAACACACTGTATTTCGTATCGCTTCCTTTCAGCTCACTTTCGGAAAATAACACTCAAATTTTTCCTATTTCTGTTTTTTATTCTCTTTTTTTGCCGATAGGCATCCAAACGTCTCTCCCCCCTGCGGGTCCGGGGATTAGAATAGGCCCGAGGTATTCCTGCCTGTCGTAAGAGGCGACTAAAAGGAGTCCCTCCCCCTCAAGGGGGTAGTTAGCGCCTGCGTCCGGAGACGGACGGTTCCACGACCTCTATTTGCGGTCATTTTGCTTTTTCACTTCTCGTTTCTTTCTTCCTTTGGTTGGTTCCTTTCTTTGCTCTTCTCCACCTCACTGTCTTCCTTACTCTTTCCCTTGTCTTCTTCTCCTTGCCTTCTCATTGCCTTCTTCTCCTTGCCTTTTTCTCCTTGCCTTCTCATTGCCTTCTTCTCCTTGCCTTCTCTGGTCTCCGCCTCGGCGTTTGAGACAGTCAGTCCTCTCTCTCCCTGTCTCTCTTCTTTTTCCTCTTCTTCCTTCCTCCCTGTGCGCGCCTGAAGGCCGACCCACGCGTTCGCACGCGTAGCCGGTGACGGGGTAACGCGTAGTTCCCCGCCCTGGGTAGACATGTAAGGCACGCACGTACCCCCTGGTAAAGGCCAGGTGTAAACATTCACCTAAGGCGGGAGTGCCCTCTGCGAGGGTCCCCACAAGGAAGGAGCGCGCCATCGGAGACGCTGGCAATCATGGGGGATTCCTCCGCAATGGATTTCACTCCATCTCTCTCGACTTCTGCCCAAAAACGGAAACTTGACCAGCCACCAGTGACCAAAGTACTACCGCCTGCCCCACAGTTCCTCGTCGTTTCTCGATCTGAGGACGGAAAGGATTTTTCCTCTGTCAACCCTTTCGTTATCGAGAAGGGCGTAGATGCCATAGCCGGATCTGTCAAATCTTGTACCAGGTTGCGTAATGGTACCTTATTACTAGAAACTGAGAGCGCCTTTCAGGCACAAAAACTGCTTCGGGCCACACTCCTGTACACGTTCCCTGTCCGGGTGGAGGCTCAACGAACTTTGAATTCGTCTCGTGGTGTGGTCTATACTAGATCCCTCGACGGAGTGACTGACGAGGAGATTCAATCTTTCCTCGCTGAGCAGGGCGCGACGGCTGTCCATTGGGTCATGAAAAAGGTCAACAATGACCTTGTACCGACCCGGACACTTTTCTTGACCTTTGATAGTGTTAAGCTGCCATCGCGCATCAAGGAGGGCTACGAGGTTATTTCTGTTCGCCCCTATGTCCCGACACCTACGCGCTGCTACCAGTGTCAGCGTTTCAATCACACTCGACAGTCTTGTTCCAATGCGGCTAAATGTGTCACTTGTGGCAGGGATGCCCATGAGGGTGACTGTCCACCTCCGTCTCCTCGTTGTGTGAACTGTCAGGGTGACCATGCCGCATCCTCCCGCGACTGTCCTGTCTATAAGGAAGAACGCTGTATCCAAGAAATTCGGGTCAAAGAGAAAGTGTCTACCTCGGCTGCTCGCAAGCTATTGGCTAGTAGGAAGCCCACGCTGCTCCCAGCGGGGAAATACAGTATTGTCCTCGCCTCTCCTCGGACTACCAGGGAGGTGGCAACCCAGACATGCGATCTGACCTTCAGCACCACGGTCGTCCGTTCGGCCAGTGCTAAGATCGCGCGGTCGACGTCTGCTCTTCCTCCCATCACCCCACAGACACCAGCCCCTTCATCAGCTTCTGCTAAGACGAAGACCCAGAAGCCAGATGCACGGGCCTTCAAGAAGGAACCGTCCCGTGCAGACTTCCTATGTACCTCGACCTCCCAGCCTTCGACCGGTACTTCCACCAAACGACCTTCCAAGAAGGCTCATAGGAAGCACAGTTCTCCTTCTCCGCCACGGCGCATTTCTTCTCCTGCGCCACCCAGCGGTTGCCGCCCCAGGTCGTCATTCGTTTCGCCTGGCCGCACCGCTGGTAGCCGAACATCTGGCCGTTCACCGGCGGAGGAAGCTCCCCCTCCCGGCCATCTTACCAAGATGGCCGTTGAACCTATAGACCCAATGGACGATGACTGTCCGCCTACTGATAGCGGCGGCAGTGCTCGCTCGAAGCCAGGCCCTCAGCGGCCTTCGAGGTGACCCCTTCTTTCATCTTCCTTTTCTTCTTACGATGGCACTTATTCACTGGAATATTCGCAGCATTCGCTCCAACCGAGAGGACTTGAAGTTGCTGCTCCGCCTGCACCGTCCGCTCGTCGTAGCCCTCCAGGAAACGAAGCTACGCCCATGCGATCAAATTGCCTTGGCACACTACACCTCTGTGCGTTTTGATCTACCCCCTGTGGTAGGTATTCCGGCTCATGGAGGGGTTATTTTGCTGGCCCGGGATGATATTTACTACGATCCCATCACAATGCACACCGGCCTGCAGGCAGTTGCCATCCGCATTACTCTCCCCACTTTTACATTTTACATTTGTACCGTTTACACTCCATCGTCATCTGCCGTTACCAGGGCAGACATGATGCAGCTTATTGCTCAGCTACCTGCCCCATTTTTGTTAACTAGAGACTTCAATGCCCACCATCCCCTTTGGGGCTCTCCGGCATCCTGCCCGAGGGGCTCCCTGTTAGCAGACCTTTTCAACCAGCTCAATCTTGTCTGCCTCAATACTGGCGCCCCTACTTTTCTTTCGGACACATCTCACACCTATTCCCATTTAGACCTCTCTATATGTACTATCCAACTTGCACGTCGGTTTGAGTGGTATGCGCTTTCTGATACATATTCGAGCGACCACTTCCCGTGTGTTATCCATCTCCTGCAGCATACCCCCTCCTCGTGCTCATCTAGTTGGAACATCTCCAAAGCAGACTGGGGGGCTCTTCTCTTCCAGGGCGACCTTTCAGGATCAAACCTTCACAAGCTGCGATAGTCAGGTCGCACATCTCACGGAAGTCATTCTCACTGCTGCTGAATATTCCATCCCTCACCCTACTTCTTCTCCACGTCGCGTACCGGTCCCCTGGTGGACCGCAGCATGTAGAGACGCTTTACGTGCTCGTCGACGTGCTTTACGCACCTTTAAACACCACCCTACAGTGGCGAATTGTATCACTTATAAACGATTACGTGCATAGTGTCGTCGTATTATTAAAGAAAGCAAGAAAGCCAGCTGGGCTGCTTTCGCAAGCACCTTCAACAGTTTTACTCCTTCTTCTGTTGTCTGGGGTAGCCTGCGCCGGCTATCTGGCACTAAGGTCCACTCACCAGTTTCTGGCTTGAAGGTCGCGAATGACGTCCTTGTGGCCCCGGAGGATGTCTCCAATGCCTTTGGCCGCTTTTTCGCAGAGGTTTCGAGCTCCGCTCATTACCACCCTGTCTTCCTCCCCCGCAAACAGGCAGAGGAGGCTAGGCCACCTAACTTCCGCTCCTCGAACCGTGAAAGTTATAATGCCCCATTCACCATGCGGGAACTCGAAAACGCACTTGCTCGGTCACGGTCCTCCGCTCCAGGGCCTGATTCTATTCATATTCAGATGCTGAAGAACCTTTCTCCTGCGGGTAAAGGTTTTCTTCTTCGTACTTAGAATCGCATCTGGACTGAGGGACATGTTCCCGCATGCTGGCGCGAGTCTATCGTTGTCCCGATTCCTAAGCTGGGGAAGGACAAGCACTTGCCTTCCAGTTATCGACCCATCTCGCTTACCAGCTGTGTCTGTAAAGTGATGGAGCGAATGATTAACTCTCGTTTGGTTTGGCTGCTCGAGTCTCGACGCCTACTTACCAATGTCCAATGTGGATTTCGTAGGCGCCGCTCTGCTGTTGACCATCTGGTTACCTTGTCGACCTTCATTATGAATAACTTCTTGCGGAAGCGCCCGACCGCGGCTGTGTTCTTTGATTTGGAGAAGGCTTACGACACCTGTTGGAGGGCGGGCATTTTCCGCACCATGCATACATGGGGTCTTCGCGGTCGCCTCCCTCTTTTTATTCGTTCCTTTTTAATGGATCGACAGTTCAGGGTACGTGTGGGTTCTGTCCTGTCAGACACCTTTCACCAGGAGAATGGGGTGCCACAGGGCTCAGTTTTGAGCGTCGCTCTCTTCGCCATAGCGATCAATCCAATAATGGATTGCCTCCCAGCTGATGTATCAGGCTCCCTTTTCGTGGACGATTTTACCATCTATTGCAGCGCACAGCGTACACGTGTCCTGGAGCGCTGTCTTCAGTGTTCTCTTGACCGTCTTTACTCCTGGAGTGTCGCCAATGGCTTCCGTTTTTCTGCCGAGAAGACGGTCTGTATTAACTTCTGGCGCTACAAGGAGTTTCTCCCACCGTCCTTACGACTCGGTCCCGTTGCTCTCCCATTCGTGGAGACAACAAAATTTTTAGGTCTTACATTTGACAGGAAACTTAGCTGGTCTCCACATGTGTCATATTTGGCTGCCCGTTGTACCCGTTCTTTAAATGTCCTCCGTGTTCTCAGTGGTATGTCGTGGGGAGCGGATCGAACCGTCCTACTTCGCCTCTATCGGTCGATCGTCCGCTCCAAGCTGGATTATGGGAGCTTCGTATACTCCTCTGCACGGCCATCCATCTTACGCCGCCTCAACTCCATACAACATCGGGGTTTACGACTTGCGATCGGAGCGTTTAATACTAGTCCCGTAGAGAGTCTTCATGCTGACGCTGGCGAATTGCCACTCACCTACCGGCGCGATATACTGCTTTGTCGGTATGCCTGTCGGCTACTGTCAATGCCCGACCACCCGTCTTATCGTTCCTTTTTTGACGACTCTCTCGACCGTCAATACGGGTTGTATGTCTCTGCCCTGCTACCCCCTGGAGTTCGCTTTCGTCGCCTCCTTCAACACCTTAATTTTTCACTCCCTGCAACCTTTCGAGTGGGCGAGAGCCACACGCCACCTTGGCTCCAGGCTCAGGTTCGCGTTCACCTTGACCTCAGCTCGCTCCCAAAAGAGGTTACCCCCGGTTCGGTCTACCACTCCCGTTTTGTCGAACTTCGTTCGAAGTTCATTAATATGACCTTCATTTATACAGATGGCTCAATGACCAATGACGGGGTCGGGTGTTCCTTTATTGTCGGGGCACAAAGTTTCAAATACCGGCTCCATGGCCATTGTTCGGTCTTCACAGCTGAGCTCTTTGCCCTCTACCAGGCTGTTCTTTACATTTGCCGCCACCGACATTCTGCTTATGTCATCTGCTCCGATTCCCTGAGCGCCATCCAGAGCCTCAGTGATCCGTATCCGGTTCACCCTTTCGTGCACCGGATCCAACGCTCTCTTCAGCAGTTTGTGGACGTCGGTTCTCCGGTTAGCTTTATGTGGGTTCCTGGCCATGTCGGTATCCCTGGGAACGAAGCTGCAGATGCCGCGGCCAAGGCTGCGGTCCTCCAGCCTCGGACAGCTTCTTGTTGTGTCCCTTCGTCGGATTGTAGCAGGGTAATTTGTCGGCGCATTTTATCGCTGTGGCATGCCGATTGGGCTGCACTTACGGACAACAAGCTTCGGGCCTTGAAACCTCTTCCCGCGGCTTGGACGTCCTCCTCCCGCCCTTCTCGGCAGGAGGAGGTCGTTTTGGCCCGGTTACGAATTGGACACTGCCGGTTCAGCCATCGCCATCTGCTGACGGCTGCGCCGGCGCCGTTCTGCCCATATGGGCAATTGCTGACGGTCCGCCACATTTTAACGTCCTGTCCGGATTTTAACACACTGCGTCTTGATCTTGGCCTGCCATGTACTCTAGATGCCATTTTAGCGGATGACCCACGAGCAGCTGCTCTCGTTCTTCGTTTTATCAACTTGACAAACCTCTCTAAGGACATTTGATTATGCTGTTTTTTTAATCCTATGCCTGTCAGTCTGTCTTTTATCGTGTTTTCCCTTTTAGTTGTTGTTTTAAACTTGTGCCTCGCGGTGCATTCTTAACGTAGTCTGGGCGCTAATGACCATTGAAGTTGTGCGCCCTAAAACCACAAAAAAAAAAAAACGTCTCTAACATGTTGATGTCTTCTATCGCGTGAGCTGTTTTTACAAATCCGGAGCTAGAGACGACACTGCTGTGGCTACAGACCTTGAAAGCTGTGAGTGTTGGCGACGCGCTGTGCGGCGTTTTCGGTGTGGCCAGCAGCAGACGCGATGCTATTTTATAAATAGGGTGGAACAGTAAGGCGGGCGGACCAGGGCGCTGCAGCTATGCACGTGCTGCTCCACTTACCGCCACAGCTATTTGTGTCACCTTGCTTCCCTCCTCACTTCTCTATTCTCTTCTTGTACTTCAACTTTTTTGTGCCAAGGTCGCTACGCAAACTTCTAGCGGTGCTTGCAAATTAGGTCTTTCGTGAGAACACAAGGCCACGATGTACACCCTGCTCTCTAACTAAGCACAGTTTTGTATGAAGTAGGCACTGCAATGTGTTTTCTGGCAGATTTCACTAATATCATGTTTTCTTGTGGGTGAAAACATCTCCTTGACGAAATTTTAAAACCGAGGCTCTTATGGCTGCTCTGGATATGTTGAGATGTCCTAGTCGTTCATTCCCATCCAGTCGTCTTAATTCCACATTCTTTTATTGTTTATTATAGGGTTTTACGAAAATACATGGAATTTCTCATTTTCCATTTATTTTTATACATTCTTCGGTTGTTATTCAGAAAGATTATTGTTTTTCTCAGCTTTTGTCTTTTTCTTGTTGCCATTAAGGCCTGCAAGTACCGTTCTTAATGTTCACCTACTTCAGATACTCTTTTCATTCTGGACTCTTTATTTGTGTATAACAATACCTACTGCAGAATTTTTTTTCTAAACCAACCTTGTTTCGCTTAAATGTTTTGCGCATATTAAATCGTCTGCAACATATTTATAAAATATACGGGGTGATTTATCACAATTTACACAATTTATAGCGAAAACCGACATAATGAAAGTACACGGCAATAAAAGCAAAAAAAAAAAAAAAAAAAAAAAAAAAATCCAGTAAACTTGGGTTCGTAAAGGAACCATTTGCGAGATAATTGCCAGTGTTCGGTTGCGAGCCTCCACTAACTTCGGTATGAAATATTGCCCTAACTAGCATAAATTTATTTGGGCCTCACTGCAGTGGTAACACCGGTTCCCGTCAGATCACTGAAGCGATGTTTGGCTAGGTTGGCACTTGGACAGGTCACCGTCAGGGTGTGCCGAGTGCTGTTGGTAAGCGGGGTGCACTCAGCCCTTGTGAGGCCAATTGAGGAGCTACTTGATTGGGACGTAGTGGTTCCGGTCACGAAAACTGACTACGGCCGGGAGAGCGGTGGGCTGACTCCATGGCTGCGGAAACAGTGTCGACTTCTTCCGTGACGGCTTCAGAAAACTTGTTCATCGTTGGCAGAAATGTATTCAGTTGGCTGGTGATTATGTGGAAAAGTGAATATTGGTAATTAAAGATCACATTCTAAGCATTATTTCTACGTTTGATTTATTAAAATATTCCCATCCGAACCCAGATAACGAAGGTGGAGGGATTACTTTTCATTCAAGCCTCGTATGGTTGTAACAAACGAAATTTCTTCACAAAAGTATTTCAGTTCAGTAATCAACGAAGTCATTTATCATTCGTACTGGGAAATTCAAGCATCATACTTTCTGAATAACGTCTTTAGCCCAATCGCATCAAATGAAGAGCTGTAGTCGCAAGAAATTGCTGTGGCATTTAAATCATACTCCGAGCTGAATTCACAAATGCACGGTTCACTATATGAATGCATGGAGTTCAATTTCTAACTAATAAATGACACATGTATTCTAAAAGGAAGCACAGGAAATTGTCACATGGTAGCTGATCTTAGTTGGCACCAACTTGGGAAAGAGACACGAGAAAAGGTTACAGAAATTTGTCGATATTGTTTTCAACAGTGATAATGAGGTTAGTGATAGTGATTTGTCTTTCAGTGATTCAGATTCCAAAGAACCCGTAGCAGCAGTTCCAAGTGAATCTAGTTCAGAGAGTATCGATGAAAGTGACGATAATGAAGAGTGCGTTCTAGCCTATTCAAAACGTGTTCGTGCTACGACACAGACTAAGCAACTTGACTAGAAGAAGGGATCGGTTGGTAGGTCATGTTCTGAGACATCAAGGGATCACCAATTTAGTACTGGAGGGCACCGTGGAGGGTAAAAATCGCAGAGGGAGACCAAGAGATGAATACACTAAGCAGATTCAGAAGGATGTAGGCTGCAGTAGGTACTGGGAGATGAAGCAGCTTGCACGGGATAGAATAGCATGGAGAGCTGCATCCAACCAGTCTCAGGACTGAAGACCACAACAACAACAACAACAACAACAACGGCTTATCGTTAAAGGCGTTGCTCCTGACAGTCTAGTGAGAGAGCGCGTTCATGGAAGCCGAAAGTTCGCGGTGTCGAATCCCAGTTGCACCACTGAATACTTCAATCTGCCTTTAACGTAGTCTTCACGACTCGGTGCTCTGAAGATTCACCAGGAGTGACGTGCGTAACCGTAGGTCCCTATTCCCGGTAGAATTACACTCCTGGAAATGGAAAAAAGAACACATTGACACCGGTGTGTCAGACCCACCATACTTGCTCCGGACACTGCGAGAGGGCTGTACAAGCAATGATCACACGCACGGCTCAGCGGACACACCAGGAACCGCGGTGTTGGCTGTCGATGGCGCTAGCTGCGCAGCATTTGTGCACCGCCGCCGTCAGTGTCAGCCAGTTTGCCGTGGCATACGGAGCTCCATCGCAGTCTTTAACACTGGTAGCATGCCGCGACAGCGTGGACGTGAACCGTATGTGCAGTTGACGGACTTTGAGCGAGGGCGTATAGTGGGCATGCGGGAGGCCGGGTGGACGTACCGCCGAATTGCTCAACACGTGGGGCGTGAGGTCTCCACAGTACATCGATGTTGTCGCCAGTGGTCGGCGGAAGGTGCACGTGCCCGTCGACCTGGACCGGACCGCAGCGACGCACGGATGCACGCCAAGACCGTAGGATCCTACGCAGTGCCGTTGGGGACCGCACCGCCACTTCCCAGCAAATTAGGGACACTGTTGCTCCTGGGGTATCGGCGAGGACCATTCGCAACCGTCTCCATAAAGCTGGGCTACGGTCCCGCACACCGTTAGGCCGTCTTCCGCTCACGCCCCAACATCGTGCAGCCCGCCTCCAGTGGTGTCGCGACAGGCGTGAATGGAGGGACGAATGGAGACGTGTCGTCTTCAGCGATGAGAGTCGCTTCTGCCTTGATGCCAATGATGGTCGTATGCGTGTTTGGCGCCGTGCAGGTGAGCGCCACAATCAGGACTGCATACGACCGAGGCACACAGGGCCAACAGCCGGCATCATGGTGTGGGGAGCGATCTCCTACACTGGCCGTACACCACTGGTGATCGTCGAGGGGACACTGAATAGTGCACGGTACATCCAAACCGTCATCGAACCCATCGTTCTACCATTCTTAGACCGGCAAGGGAACTTGCTGTTCCAACAGGACAATGCACGTCCGCATGTATCCCGTGCCACCCAACGTGCTCTAGAAGGTGTAAGTCAACTACCCTGGCCAGCAAGATCTCCGGATCTGTCCCCCATTGAGCATGTTTGGGACTGGATGAAGCGTCGTCTCACGCGGTCTGCACGTCCAGCACGAACGCTGGTCCAACTGAGGCGCCAGGTGGAAATGGCATGGCAAGCCGTTCCACAGGACTACATCCAGCATTTCTACGATCGTCTCCATGGGAGAATAGCAGCCTGCATTGCTGCGAAAGGTGGATATACACTGTACTAGTGCCGATATTGTGCATGCTCTGTTGCCTGTGTCTATGTGCCTGTGGTTCTGTCAGTGTGATCATGTGATGTATCTGACCCCAGGAATGTGTCAATAAAGTTTCCCCTTCCAGGGACAATGAATTCACGGTGTTCTTATTTCAATTTCCAGGAGTATATATATATATATATATATATATATATATATATATATATATATATATATATATATATATATATATATGCTGGCCGGGGTGGCCGAGCGGTTCTAGGCACTACAGTCTGGAACAGCGCGACCGCTACGGTCGCAGGTTCGAATCTTGCTTGGGGCACGGATGTGTGTGATGTCCTTAGGTTAGTTAGGTTTAAGTAGTTCTAAGTTCTAGGGGACTGATGACTTCAGAAGTTAAGTCTCATAGTGCTCAGAGCCATTTGAACAAACACACACACACACACACTCACACACACACACTATTACACCTGCTTAAACCGTGTAGGGCCCCCGAGAGCACGCAGAAGTGCCACAACACTACGTGACGTGGACTCTGAAGTAGTGCTCGAGGGAATTGGCACCATGAATCCTGCAGGGCTGTCCATAAATACGTAAGAGCACGACGGGATAGAGATCTCTTTCGAACGTGGCATCCCAGATATGCTCAACAATGTTATTGTCGGGAGAGACTAGTAGCCAGCGGAAGTACTTAGACCCTGGAGAGAGTTCCTGGAGCCACACTGTAGCAATTCTGGACGTGTGGGATGTTGCATTGCCTTGCTGGAATTGCCCAAGTCCGTGGGAATGCACAATGGACATGATTGGATGCAGATGATCAGACAGGCTGCTTACGTACGTGTCACCCGTCAGAGTCGTATCTAGACGTATCAGAGGTCCCATATCACTCGAACTACACACGCCCCACACCATTACAGAGGCTCCACCAGCTTGAATAGTCCTCTGCTGACATGCAGTGTCCATGGATTCATGAGGTTGTCTCCATACCCGAACACGTGCATCAGCTAGATACAATTTGAAACGAGATTCGTCCGACCAGGCAACATGTTTCCAGTCATCAACAGTCCAATGTCGGCGTTGATGGGCCCAGGTGAGGCGTAAAGTTTTGTATAGTGCAGTCATCAAGGGTACATGAGTGGACCTTCGCCTCCGAAAACCCATATCGATGATGTTTCGTTGAATGGTTCGCACGCTGACACCCGTTGATGGCCCAGCATTGACATCTGCAGCAATTTGCGGGAGGGTTGCACTTCCGTCACACTGAACGATTCTCTTCAGTCGCCATTGGTGCCGTTCTTGCAGGATCTTCTTCAGGTCGCAGCGATGTTGGTGATTTTATGTTTTGCCAGATTATTGTTATTCACTTGTCGACCGCAGTGCCGTATTTTGCCTGTTCACATATCTCTATATTTGAATTCACATGGCTATACCAGTTTCTTTGGCCCTTCAGTGGATATGAATGTCGTCTAGTGGTGATGTGAGAACGTGGCTCGGTACGGAAAGTATGTAAGTGGAGCAGAGATGAATGGGGAATAGTCAGTCTGGTTGGAGCCCAGACAGCGCGAAGAGCTCTCAGAGTGTAACGTAACGATCTTGAAGCACAATAAATACCAATGTCGTGAGCGAAACGCGCATTATAAGCAATACGAGAAGCAGTCTGTCGCCACTGATAGGAACAAGACGAGATAGGAGCAGATCAGAATTCGGGAGTAGCCTTAACTTAGTTTTCATAGTACAGGGATTTCTCACGGCTCCGGCACCTGCTGCGTCAGGGGGGAGGCTAAATCCGATGCACCCCTTTCTGCATCTGAAGGCTCTGCGGAATATTTGGACTTAAGGGATATGTCAGGAAATGAACTGGACTAAGAGATTCCACAGTTACCACCGACGACAGACAGAACGAACCTCCTACAGACAGTACCTCCTAATGTCACTGACTTCCAGGAAGTCGTAACAGATCAACAAACAGTAGACCAGCGATGACTGGCCCCTTCTGTGACACAGAAGCAATCCAGAAAGAAAGTCTGCACAGGTGAAACCAAGAAAACCAAGAAGACAATGGACTGGGACCGATTTTGCGAATCCTCACAGTTGCTCGAAACTTGCAATGCGCCGTGAATAAGGCACCTAAGGGGAGTATTATGTTATGGGGAACAGTCATTAATGACAGACGTAGGCCAGGCGAATATTGTTCACATTACTACGGACCATTTGCATCCTTCCATGCTTGATTTCTTTCCTTACGGTGATGACATCTTCCATGCAGAGTAACTGTCCGTGTCAAACTGCGATAATCGTACTACATTGTTCTGAGAAGCGTGACAGTATGCTCATGTTGTTGTCTGGGCTACCAAATTCTCCTGATCTGCCACCGGTTGAACAGACCTGGGGCGCTGTTGGCGACCAGTTCCGCGCCCACAAAGAACTGGCCCGTAATGTACAAAAATGACAGAAGTAGAACATAAACTGGGACATCTTATGATTCAGGTCTGCTAGTTAATAGTAACTGATATAAACAACTATATCAATAATGGAACGAAACCTTAGAGATTTGATGTTCATACAGTGCACTAAAACATTCTGGCAAAACCTCTCTGAATGTGTCCAGTTCTTTCCGAAATAAGCGTAATTTTGTGATCCAATAATGAATAAAAAAAGTCGCAACACCGAAAAATAATTAATGTGGAATGATGAAATTTTGAGAATACATTTGTTTTGGTAACATATTTAAGTGAAAAACTTTGTAAGTTTACAGCTTAATGTAAGTTCAGGATAAGCCACTGCAAATCTCATACACTGGTACATTAATAACCGGTGTATATGGCAGAATGATGAATGCGAGCATGCAAACGTGCATGCACTGTGTCGTACAGGTGCTGGATGCCAGTTTGTGGAACTGAGTTCCGTACCTGTTGCACTTGGTCGATCATCACTGGGACGGTTATTGGTGTTTGCCAAATGCACTGGGTCCACAGCTCGTGGTCGTGCGGTAGCGTTCTCGCTTCCCACGCCCGTGTTCCCGGGTTCGATTCCCGGCGGGGTCAGGGATTTTCTCTGCCTCGTGATGACTGAGTGTTGTATGATGTCCTTAGGTTAGTTAGGTTTGAATAGTTCTAAGTTCTAGGGGACTGATGACTATAGATGTTTAGTCCCATAGTGCTCAGAGCCATTTTGAACCAATTGCGCTGGAGTAGTCGTCTCATGATGCCCCAATGCCTCCGACTGGAAATAGATCTAGTGATCGAGCAGGCCTAGGGGACACACTGTAGAGCATGCTGAGTTACGACAGCGGTACATGTGCGAGTATTACTCTGTTGGAAAACACCCCCTGTAATGCTATTCATGAATGGCAGGACAACAGGTCGAATCACCAGACTGATGTACGGTTTTGTATTCAGGATGCGTGGGATAACCACGAGAGTGCTCCTGCTGTCATACGAAACCGCACTCCAGACAATAACTCCAGGTGTAGGTCCAGTGTATCTAGCAAGCAGACAGATTGATTGTAGGCCCTCAGCTGGCCTCCTCCTAATCAACACATGGCCATCACTGGCACCGAGGCAAAACCAACTTTCATCAGGAAACGAAGCAGACCTCCACCCTGTCCTCCAATGAGCTCTCGCTTGACACCACTGCAATCGCAAATGGCGGTGGATTGCTGTGAGTGGAATGCACGTTATAGGGCGTCAGGCTCGGAGCTGTTCTTGAAGTAACCGATTTGTGACATTTCGTTGTGTCACTGTGGTGCCAACTACTGCTGAAAATGCAGTGCGATGCGAAGGGCCATACACTGAACACAGTTGTCTTCTCCCTCGGTAGTTCCACATGGCCATCCGGAGCCCGGTCATTTAGCGACCATACATTCTCGTGACCACTGTTGCCAGCAGTCACGTACAGTTGCTGCATTCCTGCAGTATAGCAGAAGGAATATCCAGTTACTCGTAGCCTTATTACACGACCTGGTTCGAACTCAGTGAGGTGTTGATAATATCGTCTTTGTAGCCTTAAAGGCATTCTTGAGTACCACCAACCCGCCACGTCCAGTCTCAAAGGTAACGAATGCTCTCGATCGTTACAGAGTGTATTTAAAGCAAATCTGATTTGCATCCTCATACTAGCGTTACTAGTGCCACTCTTAATGCGACTAGCGCGAAATTTGAATAGACATCATCTTTCGGATGTAGAAACACGCCTGCCAACTTTCGTTTATGTCGCGCAACTCCTCCTTGGTGTAGGGATTTTTTTTCTGTCAGTATGTTTATCACCATTTCAGTGCTTTCGTGTATCTTGGTTGAATATGTTATTCACTATCCTACAGTGTATCCGTTATCATCTATTAGACATAGATTATTACTCTTCAGGTCCGTGCTCTGTCATGTGTAAGTAAAGTGGCTGATACTTTCCTATTCGTTTAGGTCCGCACAAAACCATTGCCTCAAGCTTGCGCCCTACTGCGCCGTCGTTTCTTAAGTGTCGATATAACTCATTCTTGATTCTTCTACCATATCTGTACAAAATAAATGGTACAATCAGTGAGTGAACCATACATTTAATGTTTAAATTCGCAGCTTGTGTGCATGTCCCGTTTTAGTGTCCGAAAATGAACAACTTTTGTGAAATATATTCCTACGACACCTCCATACCGAAGCAAAAATGGTAATTGTAAAATGTTAGGATGATTCTGGTATGTATTACATATCCCGCTTAGTGGAGCTGTTTTGTTTGATTGATGCCATTGCCGGACACACACCTTATCATAAGCAGCGATCTCGGATTTGTTTCTCGCGATTGGCCCGAATAGACCATCTTGCAGCGTTCTTAAGTTACTGTATTATCCACACTGTTGTTTTCAATCACACATACATCTCAAACTGGTTTCCCACTATGGCAAGTTGAAGAGAGAGAGAGAGAGAGAGAGAGAGAGAGAGAGAGAGAAATGTTTCAAATGGCTCTGAGCACTATGGGACATCGCTTCTGAGGTCATCAGTCACCTAGAACTTAGAACTACTGAAACCTAACTAACCTAAGGACATCACACACATCCATGCCCGAGGCAGGATTCGAACCTGCGACCGTAGCGGTCGCGCGGTTCCAGACCGCAGCGCCTAGAACCGCTCGGCCACTCTGGCCGGCATATATATATATATATATATATATATATATATATACTTGCTAGGCCTGGCGTAAACCACTTCCCTCAAAAATATTTCTCTTCTTCATACCTCGTCTGTGTTACCACAGATGACGTGTCACTGATCTCATTTGTACTAAGATTGCAGTACGCGCGACGTGCCTATTTGCTTCCACCACCCTGAGTGGAAGTTCTAACAAATGCTTACCAACCTGCAGTCTTCTATAGTTGTTGTCCCCTGCACAGAAAACAGCACGTAGGTCGTGAATCTGTAATCTTGAAGCTGTAAGAAACTCTTAGCGAGAAACTGTTGTTTTAGAAATGATTAAATTTCCAATCAGATTGTTTATACGGGATGCCACTCGCTTTTTATTAGCAGAACACGAGAAACTGTACAATTACGTTCCTTTTTAGAGTCACAAATGATTTTTATTCTTCACCAAATTGCTGAACTGCATATTTCCGTAATTAGTATCTCACTGTTCTCAACTATATGTTCAAATATCTGTATGATACTAATATAGTCTTAACTAATACTGACGGCGGCAGACTACATGTCTGTCCTCCGACGCTACTGAACGAGCTCTGATTTATACACTAGACATTGCTAACTAAGTCTTAACTGATACCGCGGGGACAACATGTCCATCCTCCGAGGCTGCCGAACGATCTCTCATCTTACAGCCGAACCACTTCGCCCGCCATCAAAGTTAGACACGGTCCGAAGATCACCGAAGCTCTTGGTGTGCCTTTTCGTTTTACAGTTGTTTATTATTCTGCTGGTTATTAATACTTGCGAAATAACGGAATGATAGCACACTATTAAGAGATGCTTTAATTTGAAATTGAAGTAATTAAGCTGTTTAATTTTTCAGATATTAATAATAGAAGATTACCATTTTAGCGCGCAACTGCCGAACGCAGCAGCCAATCGCGTAAAAGGACCACAATTTAGGTGGTCTTTCTCACGATACCCTTACCGAACAAACCATCTGTCATCGGTGTCTCACACCACATTACGTCATCTTGCTACAGCTGCCTTTTAAACTGCTCTAAAAAGAGTTTCTTGTAGCCGAATATGATGGCTGCAAAGCCAGCAATATTACACCACGCCGTGAACAGAGCACAGGTTTCTGTAGTTTCCCCCACCCTGTTTCATGATTATGTATTACATTCATTTAGGATGTTTCTCTCTCACACTTCAGTTGCATTTTTAAGAGTTTATTAGTTTCGTTGTGTCCGTTCGGGGCCTACGTTGTCGATAGTACTAAAGTAACTCTCATGGTTTCCTCGACATAGTTTCCTTGCAGGCAGCCACTTTTCCCCCTAAACCATCAGTCCCACTTTGTAAAGAGTAACACTCCTTACTTAAAACATGTCGCTGTCGCTGAGCAACGACATCCTTACGGATGTCGCTCCGTCTGCCGCCGCCAGCAGCCATAATGGCGGGAAAAAGCCGGAATATGGTGAGAGGAAAGGGCCGGAACCCATTGCTAACAAATAAAAAATCTGCAAACGTGATCTAGACTGTTTTTATTTGATTTTTGTCATTCTCCTAGTCTGCATTTAACACCAGAGTCGTACCTTAATTTGCAGTGTATTATCTAATTCCATGTGCGTTTTGTGTGGCAGTTTTCCTAATCCTGTTGTACTGCACAGAAACTGAATAACTAATATGTGATTTTTCTACATTGTTCATGTGTGACCTTTCATGCACAATAAATCCAATAACTCTATCGTATTTTCCATTACATATTCGGCCGTGTGTTGTAGTAGACGAACTGGAACGCAGGTCTGCACGTTGACACTTTTGCTGGGAAGCAGTTATTTGGAGCAGCTTTGTAGAATACAGCTATCGGGAATACTACGAGAAGTTACAAAATTCATCAGATTGCTGTGCTCATAAATGAACAATTTTATGAAACTGTATATAGGGGTAGTCATTGTTGTTAATACTAGGCGCCACCAACACTGGGCGCTGTAGGGGAGTGATTTGAGGCGCTGGACTGTTACTCTGGTCGAGAGGGGTCTATATCTTCGTCGGTCATATATATGCCTGGATGATACATGAAAAAGGCAAAAGTCAGTTTGTGTATCGTCGATGAAACCTTAAACTGTAACCTTCCTCCCATTAATAACTAACTTTGCACTCGTTTATGGCGCAGTGTGGTCTTCCGAGAGATAGGATGAAGTGTTCTTTGACAAAATCTTTCTGTGAATTACCGATAATGGGTTCTTACGTTTACAACGGATGTCTGGTGACACTCCAAAATGTGCACAGCGATCATACGCCGCCGGACATACATCATAAATCAGGGCAGACCTGCAGTTTGCTGACGTCAGATAGCTGCCGAAATATGTATGCAGGTCAATTCCACGATGCGAGAAGGTAGTGACGACACACACCTTTCGTGGAAGAAAGGAAGGAAGGGGGCTTAGCAGTGTTAAATGATACATTTTCATGACTGTCTTATATAGCATGTTTTGAATAAGGAGTGTTACTGTTTACGAAGTAGGCGTGATTTGTTTTGGGGGAAAAGTGGATGCCTGGAAACCGAAAGGTCACGGGATCGAATCCTGGTCGGACCATGGAATTTTCAGTCTGTTTTAAGCCCAGCCTTCGCCTCTCAATAGTTTGAAGATTCTCCAGGAAAGACACATGGTTTGGATTCCACGTCTAACTCTAGGTACCGCGTGCCTGGTAGGATTACTGGTGTAAGTTGGAGGCAAGCAAGTCGCCAAAAGGGCGTCAAATTCAAAGACTTGCAGCAGGTCGTTGAACCACACGAAATTGTTCTTGCTGTTATTGTTGATTATGTTATTTACAAAGGTGTAAATAATGTTTATATGCAGACCATCTGCGGTAAACGGAAGTGAAATAACTCGGGGAAGAAACTATTGCTCGACAAAACGAATCACAGATCCGCTCATAAAAAGACGTTCCAGTCCACATAATACAACCTGTTACCTGCATGCAAGGAGGCAGATGCGAAGGCTTGCTTTTAACATCATTACACATACTGTTGATGGGAAGGAGAAAGGAGTGGTAATGGTGAATAAAAAGTTCACGGAACATGCAAGCAAAACATTAAAGTTGAGTAAGACGAAATTACACAGGCAAAGACACGAAGCCGAGCGTAGTCGGACTCATGTACTTACCCCTACCAAGAAGAATCAAAGTGTTCAAAGATAATATTCCACTGACAGTGTATAATGCGTTACTGTGTAGCAATTTCTGCCATATGATGCACAATACAAAGAAATATCAACTTCGCAAAAGCTTCGCAGCTTTTTTCGGGCAGAATTGGACTTCTAGTCCAGCAATTAAAGTCTGAGAAAAATGCTCTGTCTATGTAATTTGATTTTAGATGATGACGTAGTAAACGAATCGCTATGTGCGAACGACACGACATAGTTTCTAAGAGTCATGCAACATTAGATTTTAAGAAAAAAAGAAAAATCAGGATTAATGTGACCGGTGGTTTATTAGACCAAACGTGGATTCAGACACATGACATTACTTGTCATGGTTGAAAGTTGATAAGGATGGAATTTAAGCAAATTTTAGCTTGAACTGGTAGGAAGCGATACCTATTACAGCTAAAATCTTGCACGTAGCTGAGGTTGTGGTTCTTATAGTTTGAGTAGGTGCTAATTTTGTGTACAATGCCTTCTCACTTGTCCAAAAGGTGCTCTGTTGATACGCGGCCATTTTACGCAGCTAACATCTGAGCTAGGAAGACGAGCAGAGTCGTGTGTAAAGTGATACTCAAGTAAGTCAGGTTTACAGCGGGAAAGATCTCAAAGGGTAGATCACATAGGTAAATTAAATTAATGTATGAATGACATATAGCGTGGCACATAATCGACAGATCGGTCTGGAAATATTTTTTCCAGTGCCGTTGATAACCCTTGTCCCTTTAGCCGCGTTCACTGTGCGCCACTGTAATGTCCGTGCTCATAACTAGCAAATATGATCACTGGGTTTTATCTCTGGAAGAATTTCGTTTTAATTGTGATTATCTGTTTAGGGCATTCCGTCTTCCATTTCTGGGAGCGGAGCAGAATGAATTCTCACGATCTGGGGACGGTGTCAACCAGTTGTGTAGTGCAGATGATGATGGGTCTGGCTCGGCAGCGCAGTCATTCCTGCGTGGACACACGCTCTCGTACTCGAGCTCAGTGCCCCCCTAACTGCTGTCACAAGCCTGCACAGAATCTTCAGCTAATCTACCATCAATGAATGAGACGTATTCTCTTCATGAAACGATTAACACATCGAATCATGTAGCATCGATGTATTTCTACCGGCTTAAGCCGCTGAGGCTCCACTACCGTAAGTAACATTGCGAATAAAAATTTCATTCAAAACTTTCTTGAGTTCCAGACGCTGCCTTCCCCCCTTCTGAAGGTGTTATCGGAAATGTAGGCAGCATCTCTGAGTTTCCTTTAAAAGAGTGAACACGACTTCCGTGCACTGCCAATGTACAGGTTGGAAGCTGCAGTTTAACATTAATAGGGGATGTCATTTCTATTACTTGACAGGGTTCATGGTAACGCGTAAAAATGTTCTAGCCTTTCCCGTTGGTACGTAGAGGTTGCTTAGCATCACCCATTGCCCGAAATGATACTTTGAAGTCTAGGAAAGACAGGAAAGTGCTAACAATAAAAAATTAGTGTTCGTCTTTTCAACTTGGCGCCAAACACTTTTTAACCTTTTCAATAAATTTTGAACTGATGATTTATCTTTTCCTGGAGCAGGCCTTACACTGCTCGAAACTAGACGGCATCTTCTGACCGAAAACGATCTGATAGCGAGTGATAGCTTCATTTCTTCGATACTAAAGTTATCAATGCTTAAGCCACAGCTCTGCTCCAGTCAGTTCCCCGTACATAGGTCAAACTACATAGTGTAAAACATAAAGTACAAACTCTTCATTCTCAAGTAATGGTTCAACCATACACAATGAATTATTTGACAGGTCAGCTCCTACATTTACCCAGATTAATTTTCCAGTACATTTCGGTGTGATATACTCGGAGTTGACTTTAATGGGCCTCGGACGCAAATTAACTGGTTTACCCAACGTCTCGGGTCTTCCTTGCAACAGTGATGGTTTTCCGCCCATAAATATAAGGTGACACGGTGTTCCTTTCAGTTACAATACACGCCAATCTGAGTTAACTTTTGCTTGATGTGCAATCGGATACCTAAACCAATTATGACTTCATGACTTCTACATCCACCCGTAAGTTATTTGTCTGCACTCAGAACCCTAGCACGTATCTGTATTAATGCCAGCTGTTTGCGACACATGAAAATATGTGCCGGACTGGGACTCGAACCTGGATTTCCAGCTTATCGCGAGCAGTCGCCTTCACCATTGCAGCTCTCCGAGCACGCCTCCAGGGCCGATTCAAACTTAAATATGTCACGTAGTTCACAGCCAGTACCCTCGGCAGTTCGTGATACCCATGCGGGAAGAGACAAATACTTTTATTTTTTATCGTCATTTTAGCCGCTCGAGGCATGGATACATCAGTGATCACAATGTCTGTATCTTTACATTACAATATCCTTCAGATATGCAAACATGTGCGGGAATCACGAAATGTGTGAGCGTAAGGGTTGTGGATTCCGTGACATGTGTAAGATTGGATCTGTCCTGGAGGTTTGCTCGGATAGCCGAAGTGGTTAAGGAGACCACTCGAGAAAATCAGGAAATCTGGGTCCGAGCTCCGGTCTAGCACAAATTTTCATGGGTCGCAAACAGCTGACGTAAATCATATTCACAAAATGCGAATAAATTTCATAATAGGATTCAGTACTACTTCACGAAGTATGCTCACCATCCACACTTGACGCCCAGTATCTAATAAAAGACTGCACAACTTTCCTTACTCTTAGCCAATCAGAAAAAGAATCGGACAATGATTACGCGCAGAGGTGGCCCGTGTTAACCTTTATTGGGAGCATTGTGCAGTGTACACGCCACCTCATGCCTCGTTTCACAGTGGGCTACGACCACCTTCCATGTCTCTCCGAACCTTTGCGTGTAAAATTCTGTTTTTTAAATTTTATTTTATTGTATTTGGTTTCAAGCAGAGCTCGTTTTATCAGATACAGTTACTGCACATAGTGATACAAACAGGACATTCGTCTTACTCCCATAAAAAAATATAATACATAATTAAAGGCCGGTCGCAGTGGCCGAGCGGTTCTAGGCCCTGCTACGGTCGCAGGTTCGAATCCTGCCTCGGATATGGATGTGTGTGATGTCCTTAGGTTTGTTAGGATAGTACTCAGAGCCATGTGAACCATAATTAAAGCAGATAAGGAATCAACAAAATACATTTGTCTGACTTCATCATTACAAAAAAAGTCACGAAATTTTATCATAAAATCCAATCATGTACCAAAATTTCCATTCGTACTGTTCAAAACGTTTACATTCTTGGCATTCCTGCTACGTATAATTACGCCTAATATGGCGAGTACGACGACATTTAAAACGTTTAATATCTGTATTAATTATCAGTTTCTTTTCCCATGGTTTCGTGATCACATCAGTTTCAGGTAATGCCAATGCAGTGTCCACTGCTTCATTGAAAGCCTTCGGGTATTCCAAACGAACTGTACGTGACACACCCAATGGTAGTCCCCGTAAGAACGCACCACGTTCTCGCTGTTCGGCTTCCCGTTATAAGGCCCTACTAGCATTGTGATCCTCAGTGAGATAATATGCTCTGACATTAATTTTACGAATGTAGTCCACAAAACTCTCCACTGATTCTCGGCGTTTCTGAAATATCCCGGGAAGCTGCTCACGGAAAGACCGCCATGTATTTTCCTCCTACCTTTCTACTAACTCCTTCCTCGAGTCACAAAATGACTGCGTATTCCTAAATTTCTCGTGGTACATTCCATATGCCTTAGCTTCTCCCGCTAACTTTAGTTTAGCCGCATTCAATAATTGCTTATTATTCCATTTTCCCAACCTGGCAGCTGTATCCAAATTACCAAGAAACACAAAGACATCTTCCCGCACTTTTTCCGAAAATGAAGTGACCAACCAACGAAGCAGTGTTTGTATGAAGGATAGTTACAGTAGGATGTCACCGTTCCCTCCTTTCCTCGCTTAGTTGTCCTAATTCTGCATACAACTGAGCTATCTAATATAGTAGATGGTGAATCGCATCCTGAGCCGGAACGTATTTAGATACAATGCTTACTTACTACCACTACGAGTATGCAGTAAACCCGAAATAATAAGGAAGAACGAACGATAGGAAAAACAGTTATAAGGGCCCAGAAACTCTAAGACCGACACTTAGTCATACTACCACTCAGGATGCCCCTGCTCACAACCATGGAACTGCCTACTATCTTCAGGTTGTGATCTGTCTTCGTCTTCGTCTTCGGTAAATCTTCTGACACCAATCATAATAGGGTGCGTAGAATGGCTGTGTGTGAGCGGTGGTTCTTTTCCGAAGATGGGTGTGGGCAAGCAAAAAGGTAGCTCGTGGATACATGAAACTCTTCATTGCTGTTCATTAATCTTCATCAGATTTCTACGCTTCTGGTGTTGTTGGCGAGCACGGGAAATACACCGACAGGTCGTCCTGGTTCTCAGACCCCTAGACTGACCTTGTTGGCTGTGGTGCTGGCCGTGCACTGCCGTTGTGGTTATTGAGTGACGATGGAGTCTCTCATTACCCGGACCGTAGCTGGTTGGCCCGACGACTCTGCTGTCACCGGCTGCGTCTTGCCGGCAGTGACATTAGGAACCGCGGTGGAGGAGAAAGGGGGGGGGGGGGTGGACTGCCGCATCGTAGTTCCGTGGAGGCGACAGAGTGGTCAGCAGCCCAAGCACCCGGGTGGTCAGGTGGTGCATAAAGGTTCGAGGCCCGGCGATGGTAGTTACGGGGCAGCTTCATTGGTATGACACTGACCGACACAGAGTGGACGTCATCCCACTGCCGAGCTGTTCGACGAGGACTGTGCAGCCCGTGAGGCTATAAATGTAACTGACCGGACTGAATATGCAGGAGGGACCACAGTTCTGTGTCACGCAGAAGTGCCTGGCGTAAAAGAGGGTGACCAAGGTCCGGCAGCTGCCACAATCTAATGCAAAAACTTCCTGAAGGTTAGTGAGAGTCCCAAACCACTGACACGCGGAAGCGTCATACAGAAGCGGCTCGCTGTTGCTTAAGTTGCTGACCAATCAGCACTCTAAGGCACTGACAACAGGCGGCGTTCTATTCCGTGACACGTTATATGACTTTGTTTTATATATCTGCTTGTATCTGGTATGGCTTCAGAGCATGTTATCGTTTTACTTCCGCGGGAACAATCACTTGTTTTGTGTTTGTGTTTGAAGACAGTCTCGGAATAGCATTGAGACTTCACGGAATGCGTTCCACTACTGTCCGACACTCAGCTCCTTGTCACAGTCCCATTCACATCTTTCACAACAATAAATGTTTACGCTAGCTACGTAGTCATTCACATTCGTGATTCTGTGACGATGCTGTACGGGAAGAGAGGTTTTTTCTAATTGTCATACATTAGCAAATTTGCCGTTTTCATTCTGGGAAATGGTTTTAGCCATGTTTATTATCGCCCACCAATCATGATTTCCTATTCGCGGTTTTCTGCTCTTCGTCCGATTTTACAACGACTACGATGTAACTACAGATGACCGTCAGGAGGCTGGGAAAAACTGGATAGTAAAATTGGTTTTAGGTTGAAACAGAAAAAATTATCTGTTTCAATTTTAATCGTTTCCATAGAAGTTTTAACCAGCCAGAGCTCTCAGTGGGAGATAACTCTTTTTAATTTTAATGAATATGTGCTCTCTGGGCCTAATATTTGGACGAAGCTAATCTGGCAATTACACGTGAAAGATTCACGAACAAAGAGCGTTAAATTATTTAATATCTTGAAATGCCCCATTGTTTCCTGCAGTTTTAGAGGGCATTTGTCAGATGGAATCAACAATAAAAAGTAAAAATGTCTCCGCACTCAATAACCATCTAAATTGACATAAATATTATAACAGTTAAAAATTTGAACAATTATGAGGTGTCTCCAAAACCCGCATACCTGTATGAAGGTTCTTTAATCGTTACTGCTGGTTACATGTTAGTATAGACGCATCATAAGGTTTATTTCCAAGAATACAAATCACTCTGTGAAATTTTATGAAAAGGTAGAAATACAAAACCATAGATAGTGTGGTATTCAACAAAAAACGATGAAAAGTACTCACAATGGTTAAATTTTCGTAATTCAAATGGACAACAACGGTGCCTCAGCATTCTGGAAGTCATCCACATTAAAAGTCAAACCACACTGGTGGGTTTTCATAATAAACTTGAATACACCCAAAAGATGTCTGTAAAAAATGTACGAAGCATGTACGAGTGAGACCTAGAAAATAGAGAGGAAAGAAGCAAATAATGAATGGGACACTAATGTGGATAAAATGCCTAAACATTAACTTATGTCTAGTTAAAGTACTGTATGTACAGGGAAAGATACCACCCAAAATAAACCCTATACCATGGAACCGTAACTTCGAGAATGGGCTATCCAAGCTCCGAGTCTGTGTGCAGAGGCTGGTGAACCACCACTCAGAATACGGAGATGGCTCATTACGACAAGACAGGCCCAGAAAATTTTAGCATTGCCTCAGTCATTAGCTTTTAGTTTGGAGAAGCAGCCAAACTTGTGAGTGGACATTGAGGAATCGGCCATATGAGACGCAGCCACGGGACAACCGCAGAAGACTGTCTCACTGATGTGGATGTCTCAGACCTCAGAAAAAGCATCCAGGGATGTAACAAACTGCCGCCATGCCGTCGTTAGACGTCCAGAGTGATAATAATATTATCTTGGAACTCTTTCATTTGGTCCGTGTTTGCATAGAAAAACAGTAATAGCAGAAGTTGAGCCCCCCTTGATGCAAAATAACTTGTTATTCGTTTACTTCTTTATTATCCCAAATTAGTTTCGGCGACAAATATCACCATCATCAGTGGTTTTTTTAATCTTATTTATTGCATGTTACAGCATGTTTTAAGCAATTATTGGCGCTGTTTACGACATATTTTCTGTGCTCTTTTTTTCTGTTGCCGTCTTTTTACTTAGCGAACATCATGTCATGTTCGTAGGATGGTATGCGGCTGTTTTTTTACACAGAAAAACAAAACTTCTGCACTTTGTTTCTCATCCAGAATATTGCGCCATCTTGCTGTTCGCGAACAGCAAGATGGCGTAGGTGTAGGTGTAGGTGAAACTGAGTTAATTCCTGGATGTTTTTACCGGCCATAGGCCGGACCTTATTGACAGTGTCAGTGTACAAACGGGGATTAGCTACCATGGTGTCTTTATAGCAACTATGATTACGGTAGATAATAACTCAGTCAAGAAGGCTAGGAGAATATTTCTACTGGACAGAGCAGATAAGCACTTGTTAGCATTTCACTTTGACAGTGAATTGACATCACTTAGCTCCAGACGTGGGGGAATTATGGCCAAAGTTTAAGCAGATTATAAATCGTAGACTGGAGAGGTACGTGCCTAGTGAGTGGATAATGGGAGGAAAAGATTCACCATGGTTTATTAACGAAATTCGGAAGATGGTGTGGAAGCAGAGGCTGTTGAACTCTCGGTTCAAAAGAGAATTCACAAATGACGACAAGCGAATATTGGTAGAGATTCGTGCGTCTGTGAAAAGTTCCATACGCGAAGCGTACAACTACCACCGTCACACCTTAGCAAAAGATCTAGCAGAGAAACCGAGATAATTCTGTCCCTATGTAAATTCACTAAGTGGGTCTACGTCTTCCATTCAGTCCGTTGTTGACCAGTCTCGTGTGGCGGTTGATCATAACAAAACGAAAGCTGAAGTTTTAAATTTCACATTCAAGAAATCGTTCACTTCGGACAATGGTGCAAACATACCGTCAGTTGACCATCGGACAGACTCCCTTATACACGAAATAGTAATAAATATCCCTGGCGTAGAGAAACAACTGAAAGATTTGTAAGCAAATAAATCACCAATCTAGATGGAATCCCAATTCGGTTTTACAAAGAATAATCTACGGCATTGACCCTTACCTAGCCTGCATTTATTGTGAACCTCTCACCCAGCACAAAGTCCCAAGTGACTGAAAAAAAAAAAACGCAGGTGACTCCAGTATATAAGATGAATAAAAGGACACACCCGGAAAAAACTTCGGTTTGCTGCAGATTCCTTCAACATATTCTCAGTTCGAATATATTAAACTTCCTTGAGACTGAGAAACTTATGTCCACGAATCATCAAGGTTTTAGAAAGCATCGCTCGTGCGAAACTCAGCTTACCCTTCTATCACGTGATATACTGAGAACTATGGATGAAGGGCAACATGCAGATTCCGTATTTCTAGATTTCCGGAAAGCATTTGAAGCAGTGCCCCATTGCAGGCTGTTCACGAAGGTGCGAGCATATGCAATAAGTTCACAGATATGTGAGTGGCTCGAAGACTTCTTAAGTAATTGAACCCAGTATGTTGTTGTCGACGGCGAGTGTTCAGCAGAGACAAGGGTGTTCCCCAAGGAAGTGTGATACGATCGCTGTTGTTATCTTCACATATCAAAAAAAGTTTTGCATCACCCCGGTTCCAAGAAATCCTGAAGACAGACGTTGACTTTGGATATTGTATCATAGACACAGTTCCTTTGACTGTTCAGAGATGTCAATAAACCCGCCCAAAGATGTAAACAACCATGCATGAGCAGCGCCGTTTAGACGGAGGGGTTCCGACAGCCGATCAGTTACAGTCATTCCACCAGGAAGGAGGTACACGGCTCGTGTTTTCTGTAGTTCAACCATTCCTAGATGGTCAACACTGCGCTTTGATCGCGTCCACATTGTTACTTTGTGCCAGGAAGGGCTCTCAACAACGGAAGTATCCAGGCGTCTCGGAGTGAACCAAAGCGATGTTGTTCGGACATGGAGGAGATACAGAGAGACAGGAACTGTCGATGACATGCCTCACTCAGGCCGCCCAAGGGCTACCACTGCAGTGGATGACAGCTGCCTACGGTTTATGGCTCGGGGGAACGCTGGCAGCAACGCCACCATATTGAACAATGCTTTTCGTGCAGCCACAGAACGTCGTGTTACAACTCAAACTGTGCGCAATAGGCAGCATGATGCGCAACTTCACTCCCGACGTCCATGGAAGGTCCATCTTCGCAACCACGACATCATGCAGCGCGATACAGATGAGCCCAACAACATTCCGAATGGACCGTTCAGGATTGGCATCACGTTTTCTTCACCGATGAGTGTCGCATATGCCTTCAACCAGACAATCGTCGGAGACGTTTTTGGAGGCAACCCGGTCAGGCTGAACGCCTTAGACACACTGTCCAGCGAGTGCAGCAAGGTGGAGGTTCCCTGCTGTTTTGGGGTGGCATTATGGGGGGGGGGGGGGCGACGTACGCGGCTGGTGGTCATGGAAGGCGCCGTAACGGCTGTACGTTACGTGGTTGCCATCCTCCGACCGATAGTGCAACCATATCGGTAGCATATTGGCGAGGCATTCTTCTTCATGGACGACAATTCGCGCCCCCATCGTTCACATTTTGTGAATGACTTCCTTCAGGATAACTACATCGCTCGACTAGAGTGACCAGCATGTTCTCCAGACATGAACCCTATCTTACATGCCTGAGATGGTTGAAAAGGGCTGTTTATGGATGACGTGACCCACCAACCACTCTAGGGGATCTACGCCGAATCGCCGTTGAGGAGTGGGACAGTCTGGACCAACAGTGCCTTGATGAACTTGTGGATAGTATGCCACGACGAATACAGGCATGCATCAATGCAAGAGTACGTGTTACTGGGTGTTAGAGGCACCGGTGTGTACAGCAGTCTGGACCGTCACCTCTGAAGGTCTCGCTGTATGGTGGTACAACATGCAATTTGGGGTTTTCATGAGCAGTAAAAAGGGCGGAAATTATTTTTA
The DNA here is from genome assembly GCF_021461385.2 of Schistocerca piceifrons. NCBI lineage: Eukaryota > Metazoa > Arthropoda > Insecta > Orthoptera > Acrididae > Schistocerca > Schistocerca piceifrons. Next base: position 500,707,018 of record NC_060149.1, on the reverse strand, counting down.
TGTTGATCACCATTCCAATTTTCTGCACAGGTTCCGGAAGTCTCGGGACCGAGGTGCTGCAAAATTATTTTGTGTGCGCGTGTGTGCGTGTGTGTGCGCGCGCGCGCGCGCGCGCGCGCGCGCGCGTGTGTGTGTGTGTGTGTGTGTGTGTGTGTGTGTGTGTGTGTGTGTGTGTACATACAAAAATCATTTGGCGAACAGGGTGGGCAGCAATGTGGTTGTCTGCTGATGATACTGTGGTGTAAGGTAAGGTGTCGAAGTTGAGTGAATGTAGGAAGATACGACTTTAGACAAAATTTATAATCGGTGTGATGAATGGCAGCTAGCTCTACATGTGGAAAAATGTAAATTGATGCGGATAAGTAGGAAGAACAAACCTGTGACTTTCGGATACAGTATTACTGGTGTCCCGCTTGATACAGTCAAGTCGTTTAAATATTGTGCGTAACGATGCAAAGCGATACGAAATGGGACGAGCATGTGAGAAAGGTGGTAGGGAAGGCGAATAATCAACTTCGGTTTATTGGGAGAATTTTAGGAAAGAGTGGTTCATCTGTAAAGGAGACCGCACATAAGTCGCTGGTGTGACTTGTTCTTGAGTACTGCTAGAGTATTTGGGATCCGTACTAGGTCGGACAGAAGGAAGATATCGAAGCAGTTTAGATGCGGACTGCTAGATCTGTTATCGGTAGGTTCGAACAACACATAAGTGTTACGGAAATGCTTGGGAAACTCAAAAGGGAATCCCCTTAGGAAAGACGACGTTCTTTTCGAGAACAGGCGTCTGAAGCTGACTGCCACACGATTCTATTGCCGCCAGCATACATCGCGCGTAAGGACCACGAAGATAAGATACGAGAAATTAGGACTCATAGGCAGGCATATAGATAGTCGTTTTTCCCTCGCTCTGTTTGCAAGTGGAACAGGAAAGGAAAAAACGAAATGACTGGTAGTGGTACAGGGTACCCTCCGCCACGCGCCGTACGGTGGCCTTTGGAGTATCCCCGGAGATGTAAATGTAGACTGCAGTTAACTGCGGTACACGTTTGTGAGAGTGGTGGCAGCGTCGCAAGGTAGCAGCCCAGCGTATACAGTACCTGTAATTTATAAAACAGAAATACGTTTCAAGCAGTTACTTAATTGCCTGCTACTACTGGCTGTCTTTACACAAGTGATCGCGTTTCAGTCATATCAAGGCCTTCTCAGTTTTCTTATCTCCGGAATCCTCTATTTTTCTTCGTATGGCACTCACTAAAATAAAGAAATAATTTTGCTCTACAGCGCCTTCTCATCATCCTACTTCCACTTGCCGACTGGTTATATGTAACATAAGAAAAGGGCAGCCATTAGCGTCCCTCTCACAAGGGAATGGTCCAATCCGACATGTCGAGACCTACCCTGAAATTTTCCACGCAGAAAAATTCACCGAAAGAAAGTAAAAATTTTAGCTGCAAAGGCACACTGGATATTTTCTGCATTTTTTTTTTCAAAAATATTTGCAAAGTCGTAGTTTACCAGGCGGCTGGAAAACTGTATACCCCTATTGTAGCTGTAGCAGACAGCGTATGCGCTACACGGCGGGCACATATCCTTGATTCATGGCAGACTGGTAAACAGACAACAGGACACATCACGATTGTAATTTGTAAAGAGAATTTCAGTTTCCGTTTTACTTACTCTGACACACTTTTCAGTCACTGTTCACTCGAATTTGAAACTTACTTAGCATTTGCGTTTGCGGTATCGTCGGCAGGAAAGAAGGTGCAACTGAATTAATTTTCCTTCTGGTTTCTTCGTATATGCTAGCTAGAAGCAAAAGTATCAGAACACCCCCAAACACATACGTCTTTCATATTAGGTGCATTGTGCTGCCACCTACTGCCAGGTACTCCACATCAGCGTCCTTAGTAGTCATTAGATATCGTGAGACAGCAGAATAGGGCTCTTCGCAGAACTCCCGGAATTCGAACGTGGTCAGGTGATTGGGTGTCACTTGTGTCATAGGTCTGTATGCGAGATTTCCACACTCCTAAACATCCCTAGGTCCAGTGTTTCTGATTTGATGGTGAAGTGGAAACGTGGAGGGACACGTGCAGCACAAAAGCGTACAGGCCGGCCTCGTCTGTTGACTGACAGAGACCGTCGACGGTTGAAAAGGGTCGTAATGTGTAATAGGTAGACATCTATCTAGACCAGGGCCGGCCAGAAATTCTGCACGCGTGCGGTGCTCCTGCACATGTGCAACTTCTGGGTCACAGCGTGCACGCCGCAGCCGTCAGCGTTCATGTAGTGCATGTTTCTACGCACAGATGTCGCTTTATCCACTTGCTGGGATACTCTGTACCGACGCATTATAGTGCTCTTTCCACAGCTTGCAAGCCAACCATGGGAAGATATTTCGCGTATTGAACATTTAAAATACTGTCACAGTCTACTCTTTCAAACATCTACTTTTATGTTAACAGTTTAACCCAGTAAGACATGTAATACAGTTAACAACCGTGGGTTTTTATTAAGGCAGCTTGACAGACGGCACGTGGATACGCGTAATGTTTTTGAGCTAGTATTTAAGAAAGAGAGCACTTAGCGACTTCCAACGAACCTTATTCATGATTTCAAATAACATTAAAGAATGCAAGGTTTCCTGTAACTAATTCTCGGTGCCCTCAGTTACACCCACATAATTTCTGTCTCACTGACCTCTGAACAGAATGATAACCGCAGACCTCTCGATGATCACCTGTTATTTCAATACCATTATTGCTATATCTTCCATCAGTTCCGTCTGAAATCTGCATAATAACCGACAGTTAGATGAATGTTATGTTTTATCGACTTCAGCTGAGCGTAGCCCTTCACACATTTAAAAAAAATACCCTAAATATAAGTATACATTGAAATAATCGGTTTAATGACCAATTTTCCTGTTGCTTGTACCACATAAACAGGGAAGCGGAGCCGCCGCCGTTCATTTAGGACACATTTCTAATAACAGATGTCGCTGTCGCTCCCTGTCGCACACGAGCGCACATGTGCAGCACTTCCGCACGTTTGCACACTGTCCAGCGTTTGGCCGGCCCTGATCTAGACCATCACACAGGAATTCCAAACTGCATCAGGATCCACTGCAAGTACTATGACAGTTAGGCGGGATGTGAGAAAACTATGATTTCATATTCGAGCACCTACTCATAAGCCACACATCACGCCGGTAAAATGCCAAACGACGCCTCCCTTGGTGTAAGGAGCGTAAACATTGGACGATTGAACAATGTAAAAACGTTGTGTGGAGTGATGAACCGCGGTATGCTATGTGACATTCCGATGGCACGGTGTGGGTATGGCGAATGCCCGGTGAACGTCATCTCCCAGCGTGTGTAGTCCCAACAGTAAAATTCGTAGGGCCGCGCAGGATTAGCCGAGCGGTCTCAGGCGCTGCAGTCATGGACTGTGCGGCTGGTCCCGGCGGAGGTTGGAGTCCTCACTCGGGCATGTGTGTGTGTGTTTGTCCTTAGGATAATTTAGGTTAAGTACTGTGTAAGCTTAGGGACTGATGACCTTAGCAGTTAAGTCCCATAAGATTTCATACACATTTGAACATTTTGAAAATTCGGAGGCGGTGGTGTTACGGTGTGGTCGTGTTTTTCATAGAGGGTGCTTGCACCCCTTGTTGGTTTGCGTTGCACTATCACAGCACAGGCTTACATTGATGTTTTAAGCACCTTCTTGCTTCCCACTGTTGAGGAGCAATTCGAGGATGGAGATTGCATCTTTCAATGCGATCGAGCACCTGTTCATAATGCATGGCCTGTAGTGGAGTGTTTACACGCCAATATCATTCCTGTAATGGACTGGCCTGCACAGAGTCCTGATCAGAATCCTATAGAACACCTTTGGGATGTTTTGGAATGCCGACTTCGTGCCAGGCCGCACCGACCGACAGCGATAAGTATCCTCAGTGCAGCACCCCATGAAGAATGGGCTGCCATTCACCAAAAAACCTTCCAGCTTTTGACTGAACATATGCCTGCGAGAGTGAAAGCTGTCATCAAGGTTAAGAGTGGGCCAACATCATATGGAATTCCGGCATTACCAATGGAGGGCGCCACGAACTTGTAAGTCAGTTTCAGCCACGTGTCCGGATACTTTTGATTAAGTAGTGTATCTTTGTGCAGTTTCCAAAGCTTCAAAGATGGAATATGAAAGACATGGTATGCTGTCTAAATCACTTAGTTCTCCTGAAGACCTGCATGCGTGTTACTTATTAGTAAATTTCTCGGACATTCATTCAAATGATGTAGACATTTCATTAGAAATTGTGGAAACATTTTAGGAAACAGGAAATTACTCGAATGATTCCCTGAAGTTTCATCCGAACGATGAATGTTGTGCTAATTAAAGGCGGGATCATAAATAGATAGCTTACCATACCCAAAGAAAAGTGACACAGAAAAGTCTGTACATTTTTCGGTTAAATGGAGGGAGAAATCGCGTAAACTTAAACCCGTCGCGTAAAATCCGAAGATGAATTGTACGAATAGAATAAATATTTACACGAAGTGAGAAATATGCAACAAAATGAAACTCGCAAAAATGTGAAAGAAAAACTCTGCGAAAGATTTAAAACTGCTCGTGGGAGCCAGTGCACCGTTACTGAGGAAGATCTACGAGACTGTGTACTCTGAATTGCAAGTGAGATGAACGTTACTGATTCACAGACTTCTTCGACCTGTTTAAACAAGTTTAGGAAATCATACAGAAAAGGAAGTCGCAAAATCACGAAGTTTACCTCAAGTAAACATGTAAAGAAGATATCATTAACAGGCAATATAATAGCGAAATTCGTAGCTGAGGTGAAGATGAAGCTTCCTGTTATGCCCTAAAGTGCTATGCATACATCCAATGAGTCACATTTCGTAGAAAAACTGCGTGCAAACCGCGTGTTATCATTTCGAACAAAAAACGACAATCGCTTATGTAGTCGATCAATGCTATGACACATTCGTATATAACAATACCAGTGATATTGTGAGCGGATTACTGTTTCCGCAGCGTGGTATCCGTCTTCAAGAACCTCTAGGCAAATTAGAACAAAAAATTATAAAAAACTGATTAGTTGTAAAAAATTTTGTAATTGACGTAGCAAAGTCTTGAAAATTGGGAGAGAGTAATTTTCAGTGTTACACCCAAAAGGTCTTCGTACCATTTACAAAAAATAATTCATTGCTTCCTTTGGACTCTTGACCTGAACATTACGACACCTCGGTCTCTACTAGGAGGACGAAAAGATTGTTCTAGTAACTGGGATTCGAGGTGGAACGAATAGCGTGATTCGGCCTCTCGATAAAGAAAATTTTCGACAGTGTAAAGCATTTTTCAGAAAATTGTCGAACAGTATAATTTCCGATAGCTCTTTTTCATTTCTGGTTTATCAGCGGACCAGTATTTTTAAATTTCGTTTATTTCTGGATTGCCAGTTTCCATCACCACATTTTACACTACTGGCCATTGAAATTGCTACACCACGAAGTTGGCGTGCTACAGACGCGAAATTTAACCGACAGGAAGAAGATTCTGTAATACGCAAATGATTAACCTTTCAGAGCATTCCCACAAGGTTGGCGCCGGTGGCGACACCTACAACGTGCTGACATGAGGAAAGTTTCCAACCGATTTCTCATACACAAACAGCAGTTGACCGTCGTTGCCTAGTGAAACGTTGTTGTGATGCCTGGTGTAAGGAGGATAAATGCGTACCATCACGTTTCCGACTTTGATAAAGGTCGGATTGTAGCCTATCGCGATTGCGGTTTATCGTATCGCGACATTACTACTCGCGTTGGTCGAGATCCAATGACTGTTAGCAGAATATGGAATCGGTGGGTTCAGGAGGGTAACACGGAACGCCGTGCTGGATCCCAACGGCCTGGTATCACTAGCAGTAGAGATGACAGGCATCTTATCCGCATGGCTGTAACATCGTGCAGCCACGTCTAGATCCCTGAGTCAACAGATGGGGACGTTTGCAAGACAACAACCATCTGCACGAACAGTTCCACTACGTTTGCAGCAGCATGGACTATCAGCTCGGAGATCATGGCTGCGGTTACCCTCGACGCTGCATCACATACAGGGGCGCCTGCGATGGTGTACTCAGCGACGGACCTGGATGCACGAATGGCAAAACGTCATTTTCTCGGATGAATCCAGGTTCTGTTTACAGCATCATGATGGTCGCATCCGTGTTTGGCGACATCGCGGTGAACGCACATTAGAAGCGTGTATTCATCATCGCCATACTGGCGTATCACCCAGCGTGATGGTATGGGGTGCCATTGGTTACACGTCTCTGTCACCTCCTGTTGTCATTGACGGCACTGTGATCAGTGGACGCTACATTTCTGATGTGTTACGACCCGTGGCTCTACCCTTCATTCGATCCCCGCGAAACCCTACATTTCAGCAGGATAATGCACGACCGCATGTTGCAGGTCATGTACGGGCCTTTCTGGATACGGAAAATGTTCGACTGCTGCCCTGGCCAGCACATTCTCCAGATCTCTCACCAAGTGAAAACGTCTGGTCAATGGTGGCCGAGCAACTGGCTCGTCACACTACGCCAGTCACTATTCCTGATGAACTGTGGTATCTTGTTGCAGCTGCATAGGCAGCTGTACCTGTACACGCCATCCAAGCTCTGTTTGACTCAATGCCCAGGCGTATCAAGGCCGTTAGTACGGCCAGAGGTAGTTGTTCTGGGTACTGATTTCTCAGGCACCATGCACCCAAACTGCGTGAAAATGTAAACACATGTCAGTTCTAGTATAATATGTTTGTCCAATGAATACCCGTTTATCATCTGCATTTCTTCTTGGTGTAGCAGTTTTAATGGCCAGTAGTGTACGAATTTGATCTAGGATGCCAGGGATACGCATCACAATATACAGAACAATAGCCACGACCATTTCTTACTCCATTGCCGTTCTGTCTAAATAAAACTAGTAATTCTGTAAAGTAGCTGAATTCATTAATTTATCTTTTTTCAGGTGTGCTTGGTGTAACGAAAATGTTACAAATTATTTAATGTCAATATATTGAAGTCCAAATTGATGGAAAACATCTGAGATGTAACATCATGGCCGGCCGCGGTGGTCTAGCGGTTCTGGCGCTGCAGTCCGAAACCGCGGGACTGCTACGGTCGCAGGTTCGAATCCTGCCTCGGGCATGGGTGTGTGTGATGTCCTTAGGTTAGTTAGGTTTAAGTAGTTCTAAGTTCTAGGGGACTTATGACCTAAGATGTTGAGTCCCATAGTGCTCAGAGCCATTTGAACCATTTTTTTTTTTGTAACATCATGCACCGCCTTGATTTTCTTTCCCCTGCTAATCACTTGTGCAATAGCTACACCTCCAACAGATTAGCTGTCGTTATAAAATACAAGTTCTTAAAAAATTAATTATTTGAGATAATTTTGATGTGGCTTAAATGCTTTAAAGTCACGTTTGTCCGCTGTGGATGTCGCACTACGCAGCGCCATGTTCACTTGCCACGGCTGCGTCTGCTTACTCGCCGATTCGCGCACCAGGAAGAAAGGGCTGTACAAATTGCTGTTATAGGCTGTCCTTCGTTGGGCGAAAATGAGTATCTTAAATATTTTTTAGAAAAATAATTTCAGTGCGCCTGAGCAGTTAAAATTTTGGCGGTCCATTTCTTTCGGAGTATTCTCCCTGTGTGAAAAATTTTAGGGTAGGTTTAGACTTATTGGATTGGACCATTCCTTTGTAAGTACGTAGATTTATAAATATGGCAATAGTATGTAATTTACTATTCCACAGGGTTAATAGAAATTCCAACCGTGCTGGCAGCACTGTACAACTAATCTAGCTTAGAGAGAGAGAGAGAGAGAGAGAGAGAGAGAGAGAGAGAGAGAGAGACTGCTCACCCGGTTAGCCAACCTAAATCTGTGTGACGTCCTTGCACACGGGCTGGGGCCCACAGAAAATCCGGTCCCCTAAACGAACTTATGTCGTCACAGTAGTCGTCATGGCCGACGTTCTGTTTCTCAGTTCTCTGAGCTGTCGTGCATAGGTCACATGTGTGTTAAGTGTCCGCTGCTCATTATTACTTCTGTGCAAATTCTTAACCCTGCTCGTTTCCTTAAAGAACCTGTACACGTATGTTCTTCCGGGTTTTAATGACGTGATTAATATTTAAGAGCGTAATACTCAAAGAGTATTAAAAGACCGAGCGAGGTAGGGCAGTGGTTAGCACACTGGAATCACTTTCGGGAGAACGACGGTTCAAGTCTGCGTTCGCCCATCCCGATTTAGGTTCGTGCGGCTTCCCCCGTCGGAGGTTCGAGTCCTCCCTCAGGCATGGATGTGTGTGTTGTCCTTAGCATAAGTTAGCATAAGTTAGCTTAAGTTAGATTAAGTAGTGCGTAAGCTTAGGGACCGATGACCTCAGCAGTTTGGTCCCACAGGACCTTACCACAAATTTCCAAAATTTCCTTCATACAGTACACAATTTCTACAATGCTTGCATATAAAACCACGATCTTTATGAAAATTGCTGTTTTGGTTCCGTTTTTATTTTACTTACTACTCTTCCCCGCAAACTTGCCTGTGTATGCATTGAATGCATAATTAGACACACCTCTTGCTCCCTAATCTCTGGCGTCCACCTCATCCTCCCACCTCAGTCTGTCTACCTCTTCCTCCCCCTCTCCTCCTGTCCAGCTTATCCTCCTCTCTTCTGTCCTTATAGATTTTGGCCTCATCTAATCTCTCTCTTCCACACCCTCTCTATCTGTCCATCTCCTCCTCTGCCCTCTCTATGCCCATCCCCTCCAGTCCTCTTCCTGTGTCCATCCCCTGATACACCATTTCTATGTCCATCCTTCCTTTTTGCCTCTCAGCCTTCTTCTAGCCATGCCAATTCGCAGGTGTAGGCCCTGCAAAAGGGATCAATCAAAGGCCAATAATATTCATACACATCTGGGGCTGGTAAACCATTTCTTGCCACTTATGGGTAAGCTACCCTGCAAAGCAGGTCGATGAGGCAGACTGAGACTTTATCCACATAATACATCTGTTATGCAGAGCAGCCTATATGGCAGGGGCTCTGTTCCTATTGGAGATAGAAGCCCACAGTGCTGATACTAATGAATTTTGCTGTTTTTGTTCCTAATTTCGATGAAATCAGTCCAGGGGCTTGCGAGGACACACACACACACACACACGCACACGCACAGACGCACGCGCACATCTCTCTCTCTCTCTCTCTCTCTCTCTCTCTCTCTCTCTGAATACTTGGCATAGTTCAGGCTGGAACCGCGTGACCGCTACGATCGCCGGTTCGAATCCTGCCTCGCACATGTATGTGTGTGATGTCCTTAGGTTAGTTAGGTTTAAGTAGTCCTAAGTTATTGGGGACTGATGACCTCAGATGTTAAGTCCCATTGTGCTCAGAGCCATTAGAACCATTTGAACTTGGCATTGCCTGGGTATATATTTATTCCAATCTTCCATTAGTTCATCTCCTGCTGCCCCACTTTCTGTCCATTTTCTCCACTGCCCCCCCCCCCTCCCCACCCGTCAATCCACTTTTCGCCATCCCCTACGCCCTGTCCATCTGCTTCTGCCCTCTGTCTATCCACTCGTCCCCTCTATCTCTGTCCATCTGCCCATCCTCCTTTCTCTGTCCGTCTCCTCCTCTTCCCTTTCTCTGTCCATTTCCCCCTCCCTGTCTCGATCTACCTCCTCCCCCGTTTAACCACCCTCAGACCAATATGAAGTTTCTGGTTCATACTTCTGCATTATTTCTTTCTAGGTAGTAAGTGATACGTGTAGTAAATTTGGTTGAAATCGATCCAGGGGCTTAGAAGGAGCTTTTTACTCATAGCTTTGACCATGTACGCACATTTCAGTTACACTGGTGTCCAAAATTAAAGCAACAAACTGCTATTTCTCCATACTGTGTCTAATACATGATATGATCATACAAACTGCCAGCAGATGTCCATACAATCGTGTTCTGCTCGGAAGGTGGCATTCTGGTCAACGGACAACCACCTGTCAGAGCACCTATCAAATTGGGTAATGTTTACTGGGTAGTCCCACATCCACAATCGCTGTTTACACAATCACAGACGGTACAGTATGGCACAGACAAGACACCTACCAGGCTCTCCGCGCTGGAGGGCCACAGGCAGAATAGAGGCAGGAACGACGCAAACAGATGTCACCTCGTGAATCGTTCTGTTTTTCTTGAATGTTGCGACAGTTTATAGACACCGAAACTATATCCCGAAGACCAGTAGAGGGCCAACCATGTGTGACATCAGGAAGAGTGGGCCGTTATTTGGCTGCAAGGACATGACGGTTTGCCCTTAGCACTGCACAGAAACTGGCATCTGACTTCGCAGTATCAAATGTAACTCGGGCGCTTCACGCCATGTTTTAAGAGCTCCGTAGTAAGCCTGAGAAGTTTTTGCAGTACGTTCGAGAGAGTGTATTAACATTTGATAAACTACACGGACAACTGAAGAATTCCCTACAGCTCAAGAATACGTTCTTCAGGAGATCTATTCAGCGTGTACAAATATTGGGTGAAAAAAAAGCTATTCCAGCATACAGCAGGATCTCAATAATTTGTACTTGGCACGTCATAATTCAATGGGTAAGTGCTGCATAAAGAGAAAGATAAAGAAACCTGAAACTTCCTGGCAGATTAAAACTGTGTGCCCGACCGACACTCGAACTCGGGACCTTTGCCTTTAGCGGGCAAGTGCTCTACCATCTGAGCTACCGAAGCACGACTCTCGCCCGGTACTCACAGCTTTACTTCTGCCAGTATCTCGTCTCCTACCTTCCAAACTTTACAGAAGCTCTCCTGCGAGCCTTGCAGAACTAGCACTCCTGAAAGAAAGGATACTGCGGAGACATGGCTTAGCCACAGCCTGTTGGATGTTTCCAGAATGAGATTTTCACTCTGCAGCGGAGTGAAAATCTCATTCTGATAAAGAAACCTGTTTCGCAAAAGTTTAAAGAGCAATGTGTTCACTTATTTATATTTCATATTGAGCAAGAAATGGCGGAAACAACTGTCCCCATAGTCAATACCACAATATTAATTTGTATGTCCTCTATAAACCCATGCAACATACTTGTATGATTGCAGTAGGTTCATTCATACTAACGTTGCGTATATCACAGTTTCTTTCTCCGCTTTAGATGACAGCTATATTCTGTTTTATCATGTTTACTACATGCTACCCTCCTGTTACGACATTGCTACCTACACTTCATCGACTCTGATGATACATTGGCTGTTCTCCTGCTGTGTATGCAGTTGACTCACACCATATGTCCACTTACAATTTATATCATCTTTGTCATATTTGTCTCGCTTCCAATAAAAAACGTAACCGTTTTATTTTTATTTTACACGAAATAGGTCTTCATATTTCCTTCGTTTCCGGTGTGTCACAGCTGTGAATATGTCTGGACATGGCTACATAAATCAGCATGATCCGTTTATGAGTTATATGAACACCATAATTTTTCAGTGATCTGTATTGCGCTGTTTGTAAGTTGTTGATACTCTCACATACATTATTACATACATAATTTCTGCAATTATGAACCTCTGTAATAACACATTTATTAGTTTCTTTCTCAAAGTAATTTTTAATAGGATATTATTCTCTGTTCTAGTCCTAAAGCGAAATATTGTTGTCGTTTCTTATGCTTCCTCTGACACTAATGTCACAGTAATTACGTCGTAATTGTCAACATCCAAATTTCCACGATTAAATTGATTACACTCGGCATTTACTTCGTCATCCTTATCGTAAACCGAGCAAGGTGGCTCAGTGGTTAGCACACTGGACTCGCATTCGGGAGGACGACTGTTCAGTCCCGCGTCCGGCCATCCTGATTTAGGTTTTCCGTGATTTCCCTGTCGGATGCACGCTCGACAGATGTTGGAATGTCTCTAATGGTCTTAGACACTCCAGCCCACTGTATCTTCTCTAACACTGATCTAGTTATTTTCCTTGTAGAGTTTCTCTGGAATGCACGCATACATGACAGTGTATCCACCACTAATTTACTCATTATCTACATGGTGTCCTAGGAGGAATGGTCAGTATATAGGGATATGAGACGAACATCAGTCGTAGCAAAAAGTGTATTAAGGCCTCCAAAATGCGTACCTGAAGAGCTATGAGCACTTATTCATCTTTGCTATTGAGCACTTATTCATCTTCGCTATTATGAAGACGCATCTCTTCTACTCAACAAGTGCTTGCATCTCTTAACATATGCATTTGAGAGCCAGTGATTGCTGGACGTTTTTTCTAGTTGTGTGTTTTCAAAAGATAAAAATCAAAGAGTTTGCAGTAGAAGAGATGTGCTTCACAGTATCGAAGACGTAGTAGTGCTCGTAACTCTTAACACGTGCACGTTATAGCCCATGTTTACTATACTTTTTTTTTTTTTTTTTTTTTTTTTTTTTTGGGAATGATCGTTCCTGTCTTATCACTGAATATTAACCATTCCTCATGAGACACCCTGTACGCGTAACTAGCATCCTGTTTTAATCAGCAAGCTACATCAAAAATTCAAGTTTCTGTTGTATTCGACACATTTATTTCGATAAGATATTAAGAAATTGAACGTCTACCTGGCAACAAAACTGTCATAGAAAGCTAGCCTTAAATGTTAGATGCTACATAAAAACTATCTTTGGAATTAGTTATAAATTTGCAGTGGATATCTTTGGGGATGCAGGAGCTACAACTGAGTTTAAAATTTAAACAAGGTTTGGAGGACATCATTATGAGAGATAGTAATTTCATTAGCATATGTAGTACTTTTCACAAAAAGAAAAGTTAAGATGATAGTGAACATACGTTGATGGCTGGTCCACCAGATTTTGGTGACTTGAATGCGATAAAAACTGATCTATTGCTAAGTCTTATAGTGTTATGTTCTCTCCACCATCACGTTTATTAATCACTCTGATGGCCACAACAATTGCAACACTATGAAGACGCCATGCAACAAACGTCCAATTGGCATGTATGTACTACGTACTTGGATATGGATGATATTAATATTGCAGTGCAGTGAAACAAACTAGGTAGAAGTAACGCCATCTGCATTCTGTAAATAAGGAAACATTACACAGCAGGTTTCTAAAAAAAAAAGCTTTTGAATTATGTTGTTTTTTGTGAGAAGATCGTATTAGGCTTTGTGTAATAAATGGAAATCTGTACCAACACCTGTCAGCATTCGACAGCGGCAAGATCGTGGCTTAGCGAGACTGCAGTTTGTCGCCCCTTTATGGTGTTGCTCTTGTTGATCGGGATCCCACGATTGTCGCCACACGCAACCCCATGCTGGATAGCGACCCCATGCTTTCGGCTGCGCAGGATCGTATAGACACAATACGTACCTCGTTAAGAAAATGGGCTTGGTTGCCGGAAGATAGGTACCCACACATCTGAAACACCACAAACATCACAGCAGTCACCAATGTTGTAGCTTCCCTTCACAAGGCAGCAGAGAGAGACGCACTGACAGAAGCTGTCCAGGGACAACACAGAGCAACAGATTGGCACAACAGTGTATCAGGCGATTACTGGCTCTGCGTCCAGCATCACAATAGACATATCCATGAGTGGGGCCTCGTTGTTGCAATACGGGGCCAAGCATCTGATTTGAAGGTATGGATGGCACAACTGGATATACAACATGGTTACCTTTGGCTCGCATTGCCGGTAGTTCAGATAACAGCCATAAACTTCTGACATGGTAAGGCTGTAACCTATTTTCAAGGTGTCTGTGATGTTACCTTTCAACAAGACAACGCAAGACCATACGTTACCCGTGCTGTCTGGCCTACCTACGTACTGACAGTACTCTGCTGTTGACTTGGTGACCAACATCTTCAAATCTTTAATCCACTCAAAACATCTGGTCATTGGTTGCTGAGGATCTGACATGCACCAGTCACTAGCCACTACGATTGAAGTACACTATCATAGAGTTGAAGCAGCATGTCATTACATACCTGTATCTGTAGTGCTAGCTCAGTTTGACACAATGTCCCACCAGGATTGAGCCATTCTTGGTACTGGAATGGGAAGTTCTTTTTACTAATTTTCGCACAGTGTGTAACTCCAACGCTGTGGACGAGCGGTTCTAGGCGCTTCAGTCCGGAACCGCGCGACTGCTATGGGCGCAGGTTCGAATCCTGCCTCGGGCATGCTTGTGTGTGATGTCAAAAAATGGTTCAAATGGCTCTGATCACTATGGGACTTAACTGCTGTGGTCATCAGTCCCCTAGAACTTAGAACTACTTAAACCTAACTAACCTAAGGACATCACACACATCCAAGCCCGAGGCAGGATTCGAACCTGCGACCGTAGCGGTCACGTGGTCCCAGACTGTTGCGCCAAGAACCGCACGGCCACTCCCGGCCGGCTGTGTGATGTCGTTAGGTTAGTTAGGTTTAAGTAGTTCTAAGTTCTAGGGGACTGATGACCTCAAATGTCAAGTCCCATAGTGCTCAGAGCATACAGCTTGTCCTCTCTAATAGGACCAAGTTGTTCGTTGAGCTTAACATCGTCATCTACCAACTGAGTAATTCATACATTCACGTTCAGTCAATGAGATACTGGACATATGTTTGAGATTTAATTCAGAACATGGTCACACAGTGTGGTTTTCGGGAACTGTGTGCTACCATTCTTGTCGACATATTGGTCCTGATTACTTCTTTCCTCATTAAGATTCTAATTGGCTACTTCCGGCTCGAACATCAGCTCACTAGCGTGTTTGCGACGTCGGCTCCTACGGATGTATGTTTCTACCGAAACTAGAATTTTATAATGGCGTAGAAAAAAGACATTACGAAATTACGGTAAGCATAAGAGACACATTCCGCATGAAATTCGTTGTTTAAAACGTGATATCTTCCACAGGGAATTAAGTTGCGTTTACTTTCGTTACTTAATGGCTGTGATACCTCTGTGCATAGCGGGAAACGTGCGTAACGCAAAAGTGTTGCATCTCCACTAAAAGAGTGCTTGATGAAGAAGACGTAACTGTCACATATGTATTGTGTATCTGTTCGCTGAGGTTTGTGCTTATTTCCAGACTGTGACGTCAACTGCCATAGAAAGTGTGAGAAGCTGATGCCGCACCTGTGTGGAGTGAACCAGAAACTCATCGTAGAAGCCCTCACGTCCGTGAAGAGAGGTACTAATGCGTGACTCTTAGCAAATAAACAATGGTAGTTGGCGAATTTCTAAACACCCTCCTCTTCACGAAACTGAGACAACGAGAAATTGGGTTCCATCAGGGCCATCCCATGCACTTATAAGTCCTTTTCAAATATTCCCTTTCGGCAGTCCTCGTGTTTCATTTCCAACTCGTCATGATCTGACCGAATACAATCAAGTTCTAAGACAATTTGCCGAATAGAGAACTGAATATAAAGAAGATAGTCCTCATACTAAACAGGAGAGAAAGGTAAATTTGCAAGCAGAAAACTTTGAAAATAATTATCACCATACCGAAGGTGAAGCACGGATGCCTAATTCTTTCGATTGTGGGGGAGGGGGTTGAAGAGGAGTCGTACTGTCTCTTCCCCCTCTCCCCCCCACCCCCGCCACAAATATAGCTCACCACCACATCCACATATAACTAGCTACAGAATCCCAGGAATTTAAATGATAAAAATAAATTTTATAAAATGTTTTTATATAACAATGATAATTAGTGCCTGCGACGTCCAACCCAAGTTCCACGGACCACGTATTTTAGCGTCTAAATACGCGACGTGATGCTGGTTCGTTTTAAAGTACTTCATGGAAGCTACACTGAAGAGCCAAAGAAACTTGTACACCTGCCTAATATCGTGTAGGACCACCGCGAGCACGCAGAAGTGCCGCAACACGACGTGGCATGACCTCGACTAATGTCTGAAGTAGTTCTGGAGGCAATTGACACCATGAATCCTGCAAGGCTTTCCATAAATCCGTAAGAGTACGAGATCGTGGATATCTCTTCCGAATAGCACGCTGCAAGACATCCCAGATATGCTCAATAATGTTCATTTTGGGGGAGTTTGGTGGCCAACGGAAGTGTTTAGACCCAGCAGAGTGTTCCTGGATCCACTCTGTAGCAATTCTGGGCGTGTTGGGTGTCGCATTGTCCTGCTGGAATTCCCCAAGTCTTTCGGAATGCACATTGGATATGAATGGATGCAGGTGACCAGACAGGATGCTTCTGTACATATCACCTGTCAGAGTCGTATCTAACGGAACATACTTCCAGTCATCAACAGTCCAATGTCGGTGTTGACGGATCCAGACGAGGCGTGAAGCTTTGTGTGGTGCAGTGATCAAGGGTTCAATAGTGGGCCTACGGCTCCGAAAGCCCATATCGATGATGTTACGTTGAATGGTTCGCACGCTGACACTTGTTGATGGCCCAGCATTGAAGTCTGCAGCAATTTGAGGAAGGGTTACACTTCTGTCACGTTGAACGATTCTCTTCTGCTTGTTGGTCCCGTTCTTGCAGGATCTTTTTCCGGCCGCAGCGGTTTCGGAGATTTGATGTTTTACCTGATTCCTGATATTCACGGTACACTCGTGAAATGGTCGTACGGTAAAAACCCCACTTCATCGCTACCTCGGAGGTGCTGTGTCCCACTGCTCGTGCGCCGAATGTAACACCACGTCAAATTCACTTAAATCTTGATTACCTGCCATTTTAGGAGCAGTAACCGATCTATTAACTGCGCCAAACACTTGCTGTCTTATATAGGGATTTCCGACCGCAGCGCCGTATTCTGCCTGTTTACATCTCTCTGTAGTTGAATACGCATGCCTATACCAGTTTCTTTAGCGCTTCAGTGTAGTAAGCTTTCATAGTCAAGACTTTCGTGGTACTGTGATGTCAACTAAACTTCTGCTCCATTATGATAAGACGGATTCGCACTAAGCGGAACTAGTAATGCTGTCGCTAAAAAGAATTTTGTAAATTTCAGGTAGCACTGATTTCATTTGCTGCAAAAATAATTCAGAAGAGCTGGACCCTCTGGTTAGTAACCAGTCGTTATTAGTCTTTATGAGTAATTAGAATAAACAACTGTCATGTTGCGTTATAGCTACATTCGTAGTGCCCAGGCAACTGTCCTTGTGTTCATAAATCATAAGGATATGTGACGCCGGGTGATATGTAAATGGAACTGCCTCCATCCAAAAAATTTTTTTTTCTGTTTGGGGGTATGGTGCTTAGAGAACTCACTGTAGCTTCGTTGCTTGCCAATTTTAAAACAGGCAAGGTGTACCGAGAGTCACTGAAAACTTGTGACACGTAATTGAAGGAAATGTTAATTTTAGCTTAACGTAGATTTTCTTTTTGCATACCCAAATATTTCCAGAATGAGATTTTCACTCTGCAGCGGAGTGTGCGCTGATATGAAACTTCCTGGCAGATTAAAACTGTGTGCCCGACCCAGCCTCGAACTCGGGACCTTTGCCTTTCGCGGGCAAGTGCTCTGCCATCTGAGCTACCGAAGCACGACTCACGCCCGGTACTCACAGCTTTACTTCTGCCAGTATCTCGTCTCCTACCTTCGAAACTTTACAGAAGCTCTCCTGCGAACCATTCAGAACTAGCACTCCTGAAAGAAAGGATATTGCGGAGACATGGCTTAGCCACAGCCTGGGCGATGTTTCCAGAATGAGATTTTCACTCTGCAGCGGATTGTGCTCTGATATGAAACTTCCTGGCAGATTAATACTGTGTGCCCGACCGAGACTCGAACTGGGGACCTTTGCCATTCGCGGGCAAGTGCTCTGCCATCTGAGCTACCGAAGCACGACTCACGCCCGGTACTCAAAGCTCCCGAGTTCGAGTCTCAGTCGGGCGCACAGTTTTAATCTGCCAGGAAGTTTCATATCAGCGCACACTCCGCTGCAGAGTGAAAATCTCATTCTGGGAACATCCCCCATGCTGTGGCTAAGCCATGTCTCCGCAATATCCTTTCTTTCAGGAGTGCTAGTTCTGCATGGTTCGCAGGAGAGCTTCTGTAAAGTTTGGAAGGTAGGAGACGAGATACTGGCAGAAGTAAAGCTGTGAGTACCGGGCGAGAGTCGTGCTTCGGTAGCTCAGATGGCAGAGCACTTGCCCGCGAAAGGCAAAGGTCCCGAGTTCGAGTCTCGGTCGGGCGCACAGTTTTAATCTTCCAGGAAGTTTCATACCCAAATATGTTAACCAACAGAATACATATAACTAAGGCTCTTAATATTCTCATGCTGCACCAAAATAAAGCAGTAAGTTTCGAAATACGTACCAACCAGGTGTCGCTCTTCATTTAGGTTGCCTGCAGTTTCCCTATGTTTCCTAAGTTGATGGCCAGGATGATTACTGAAAAACGGCCACAGCTGATTTCGTTCCCCAATCCTGCCCATCTGAGCTAATGCACAGTTTGTGATGACCTTCATATCGAACTTGAACCTTGCTTTAAGAAACTTGATTCCTACTCAGGTGGATGACGGTTTAAATCCTAGTCCAGTCATCCAGTTTTTGGTTTTTCCGTGATTCACCAAAAGCATTGGCTCCTTTGAAAGGGCACGACAGATTTCTTCTCCCAGTCAGAGCCTGTGTTCCGCCTCTAATGACCTCGTCGTCGCCAGAACGGTACATTCTAATATTCCTTCCTTTCTAAAACTGCTTCACTTTCCACTAAGTTTGGTACGAACTAAATAAAATGCATTTGTGACGCAAGGCGAATTTTCATTTCGAATTTTATGTATTTTTGAGCATCTGTTTATAGTATACAGTCCTATCTAATGACAGTCTACAAATTCATAGCGTTGTGTGGTTCATTACATGAGAAAATTGTCATGTGGTGTGATTTTAGCTAAACAATTTACTTCCATATCGTTATATTCTTAATGTGGCTTCGTTTTCTCGTGGCTTCGTTTCGCTGGCTGAACACATTTTCAGCTACACTGCCACATAGTGTGAAGAAGTGTTGGGTACCTCTGGTCAACAACATGCTGTCAACTAGCCTAAGAACTTATGTGCCATTTTGAAATATGATTCATCTGTTAATATTTGTGACATTTCAATGAACCAGGCATTAATACATTACTGATACAGTTGTTTGCTTGGCATGTGATACATTGTAATGCAATCTACAGATCTGTGTTTCCATCCGCAGTGCCATCGGTGGCCAGTGAGCGCGACGGCAGTTCCCCTCTGGCCAACAACCCCGCACTGTCGCTGGAGGACGGACCTAAGCCACCTGCGACGTCCATACCACGCTTTCGGAAATACGCGGCTGAGGACTTCCAGTTCCTCAAAGTTTTGGGCAAAGGCAGCTTTGGCAAGGTAAGACTTATTGTGTTTCAAATCCTCCTGAAGGTGCACACACAGGCATATCAAGCCACAAAGTGCTATTTGAAAGACTCGCAGCTTGTAGCACAGTCATTCAGTTATCTGTGTCGTATACACACTGAACTGCTACGTCACTGCATCTGATCGTCTTTTATGGACAAATTCATCGTCTTTTGTGCACAAATTCATCGTCTTTAATGGACAAATTCATCGTGATCTTCACGAATAACTGAAATTCTCCCAATATATAATAAAATGTTACATTTCAAAAAATTGGGCACATCACCAGAAATTATCCTTGTGAGTATAACTTACATACAGTTGTCTCAAGAATCTAGACCA
Source organism: Schistocerca piceifrons (assembly GCF_021461385.2). NCBI lineage: Eukaryota > Metazoa > Arthropoda > Insecta > Orthoptera > Acrididae > Schistocerca > Schistocerca piceifrons. Next base: position 500,687,253 of record NC_060149.1, on the reverse strand, counting down.
AAGTTTACTACTTTCCATTTTTGACACTACTTTCTCCAAGTACGTCCGTACAAGTTTGCACATGTCATTAATAGAGAAATGCGATCTCAGTGAAATATTTTGGCTAACAAATAAGAGTTGGCAATTTTGGCATCAAAAACTATAGCACATATTCAAAGAGAGACACATGTTAGGTTATTCCACAGGTAATCTTTTGCCAACTTTTATTTATTTTTTTTTTGTTTAACGTTTACAATGATACAGACTTGTAAAATCAGAGTAGTTTCTTTTTCCATGGTGGATTCGAAACCCCTCTTACAGTCATTGTTCCAGGTGCCATCATTTGCATTCACATCTGTGTAGAATTTGGATGATGCAATGAAAAGATAAATTTAAATAGGACTGTAAAATAGCAACAGATAAAAAAGCTGACTACAACTTACCATTAGGACACAAAATTCCAAATATTCCGACAGATATGCTTAAAAGTAGAGAAAATATACTCAACTTTTGGAACTAGTTCGTTGCTTCCTATGGAAGGAAAATGGATATTTTTTTGGATGGTTGGAAAGGACAGGCACGTCACGCAGATCCCAGCTGGAGAGTGACCTACTTGTTTCTAGCAAGATTGATGGCACGGATGGAGGGGAAGGCGTTAGAGATAGAATTCAAAGACACTACATTGGTAAACATTGCGCTAGATTCAGTCCAGTGATACCATCAGAGGGTGAGAAATAAAGGTGGATTAAAAAGGAAGAAAATGGATTATCAGTGCAACTAAGAACTAGGAGAAATGCAGAAAAGGAGTACAAGGAAAAAAACGAGAGAGAGAGAAACGGTGGTAGAGGACAGGTTGAGGAAGATAAAAACTTTTGAAATTAAAGGTTTAAATAATTGAATAAAGAGTGAAATTCTTCCAAGGTGGGGAGAAAAGGGGATGTTTTTACGAGACGTTAAATCCGGAAGTGTGGCAGGTGCGAGACGTGGATACGATGGAGAGCAAGTTTCCAGCTTAGGATTTCAGGGACTGGGTTCCAAATGGCCTGTGTTTTGTAGCGGGCACTCAAATCCCTTGAGTCACACTGTAACGCATGTTAGTAACTAAGGACTGGATGTCCCACATAGGGACAATTCTTGTGTGACAGCTCACACTATCAACCAAGTTACTGGTGGTAACTCCTAAAAACGCTGATAAACAACATGTAGAGGAAGGCAACAGCGCACTATCTCCAACAGTACTGTGCCTATTAAAGCACTGTGGTATTCAAAACAGTCTTCGGTGTGATGGCTACTTTTAATCAACATGTGTAGTTTGTCTTGTTACTGTGCCCTTGGTGTTGTGGGAATTACCAATGGTTTGGCAGTAGGAGAGCGATAGAAGACAACAGCGGGTGGTGTGGGAAGCATATCAGATAAGGATTATCTCGTTTCGGCTTTGACCTGAGAAAATCGTAGCCTTGGTGACATAGTACGCTGAGATGCTACAGTCCTGGGTGATACTGGAAGACAGTGGCAGGATGATTCTGAGTTTTTTGGAAATGGGAGCTGTATTCATCGAAGGGTGCCAGGAGGAGGCTAGCCAGACGCTATTGTGGACAAGATCAATGGTCCTTCTAGACTGAAGTTGAAACAGTGCTAACTAATGTGCTATCTTTGATCTCGTACTCTCCCTGATGCCTTCCTCTTCATCTGCGTTTCCCCTTGACCTTGCCACAAGTTGGTTCAAAAATGGTTCAAATGGCTCTGAGCTCTATGGGACTTAACAGCTGAGGTCATCAGTCTCCTAGAACTTAGAACTACTTAAACCTAACTAACCTAAGGACATCACACATCTATGCCCGAGGCAGGTTTCGAACCTGCGACCGTAGCGGTCGCATGGTTCCAGACTGAAGCGCCTAGAACCGCTTGGCCACTCCGGACGACCACAAGTTGGTCTTCCTCAACTTTGCGTTTGAGTGACTTTCCCCTCCATTCCCACCTTTCTTACTCAATATTTCTTTCTTTTCTGAGGAAGAAAGATATAAGTTCCGAAAGCCGAATGTAGTTGTTTCCCACTTTTAAGCGTGTCTTTTGACAAGTATTTGGAATTCGCCTCTTGAAAGTAAGTAGTTGCATCCTTCCTGTCGTTTAAAAAATTCTTGATGGTAGCCATTAGATAATTATTTCTGTGTGATTCAAAATCATTTGTCCATTAATTATCATTAAAATAGAGTGCTGTAATAGTATGTACAGGATTCTGAGTGGGAGGAGTGAGCATCGAAGGGAGGCAATGAAATAAAAGAGTTAATTAAATTAGGATATTTTCTCAGTGACAGAATACAGAAAGGACTCGAATTGGGGGCAGAGGTTCATGTTGACTGCTGGTCTAGGAGTTCGGTCAAAGAAATGTAGAGAATATGAAATGGGAAAGGTGGTGGTTCACGTTCATATGGATAGTGGCTGGTCCTGTGAACACAGCCACTCTGGCTGAAGTCTGGAGTACAAGAAAGCTTCTGCTCGGCCTCAAAGATGGAAGAAGCAACAGCGCCTTTCCCTCAACATCTTCCAGCGACCACACATGTGACTCTTCTCTCACGTTCCCATTGGTTAAAATAGTGTCGTGGGTATGTCAGTCTGTTCAGCAGAGATGCCGAAAAGTGGCGTGATGTTGAAATCAGCATCTTATACTGGACTGAACTACCTCTTTCCTTAAAGGAAGGTTGGGATGGCACGTAAGCATTGGTGAAATTATACTGAGAGTGTTTTAAGGACTCCACAGGAGAGGTTTAAACAAACATTTTTTAAACCAATTCCCTAAAATATTCCCAACTGACTGGTCACCCTGTACATCCTCCCTGTTCCGTAAGTAGCGGTGGCTTACAGTGTCCACAAAAGAGCGCCAGAGGCACTTTTGGCAGATGCGTTGGCCAGATAGGGGACCTACAGAGGAAGCCTCTGTTACAATTGATTTTCTGTGGTGCTATTAAGAGAAAATAGCATCTGGTTATATTGTCAACATCTGTCAAATAACTGTCACAAAAATTTCCTGTTAAATCAAACATTACAAAAATGGACTAATCTTTACTGTGTTTATGAATAGCAAGTGTTGCAATTAGATCTTAATCTGGTGGATGTTCACACTGCAAATAACCGCTAACTTCAAAGCTACTGATAAACACAAACTCGAATTCACTGATACTTGTATTACCATATACAAAATTTATACATAATTTCCACTAACACAGTTCTTGTTATACGCAGAAGCTAAACACACTTCTGTGCTTCATGTGCTATCACATGTAACTTCTAGGAAGGTATTTAAAATGGACCAATCATTTTATACTTGACAACTTACAATTGCCCAAATTAGAGAAACAAAACAAGTAAACGTTACTCCCTGCACAGATTCTAAACGATAAAATTAGTAGGGAGATAAAAATATATACTGCCCATGTATAAAAGAAAAACTCACTCCCAACGGCAGAAATAAAGAAAGAAAGAATAGTAGCTTAGTAGAGAGTAAGAAGTAGACAGAAGTGGACTCAAAACAGTCAGGTAGTGCCCAAGGGCACTCTCTTCTCGAAATCGGCAGAATAGACAATGGGTAACCTCACTGCCTTGGGAGTATAAGAAACTGTGCTACTGGAAAGTTTCAGAACTAGGCCTTATCTCCCAAGGACAGCAGTACAGAAACAAATAATACAAATACTTAACAGTCCTTATAATTAATTCGCGGGTTACACAATTGCTAAGGGATAAGCACAAAAATTTATCCTAATTCACACCAGCTACACTTTCGAAAATAAAGTTGTTGTTGTGGTCTTCAATCCAGAGACTGGTTTGATGCAGATCCCCACGCTACTCCTACTCTATCCTGTGCAGGCTTTTTCATCTCCAATTAACTACAGCACTATACATCCTCCTGAATCTGTTTAGTGTGTTCATCATGAAGTAGTGCCTTATAACGCTTCACATATTCTCAGTGTGTTCATGGAGCTGAGACTTCACGTGAAGGTGGGGGTTGAAATTCAAAGAACTATCTTAAGAAAGAACTGTATTGTATCTCGCTTGGGTACATTCCGGTGTAAAATAATAATCGCAGCTAGTGTAAACACTAGTAAGAAAATTTTTTATCCATGGATATCAATTCAGCTCTAGTAATCCACTTGTCAAAAATAAATTGTCTGTTTTCAACATAAGATCCATTTAAATAACACAACCTTTGTGTAAGAAAACGGCTGGTTGGCTGATTTGGGGGAGGGGATTAGGGAAGGATGGGGAAGGCTGTCGGCTGTGCCATTACAAAGAAATCATCCCAGAAATTGTCTCAAGCGATTTAGGGAAATCATGGAAAACCTAAATCAGGATGGCCGGACGCGGGATTGAACCGTCGTCCTCCCGAATGCAAGTCCGATGTGCTAACCGCTACACCACCTCGCTCGGTGTAATAAAATGGTTGAATACATCTAATAAAGAACTTTCTACACGTAATTCAATTTTAGTTTAAGCTTTTCATCAGTCTGTAGGAAACACTATTCAAGAGTGTAGGTAGCAGACTAACAGAGTTAACTAAAGGAAACTTGGGATTTATTCTCAGGTTGCTCTGGGGGCGGAGGTAGAGTTCGACAGTCAGTCTAGGAGTTTGGTCGAAGAAATCAATGTAACAGAAAACTGTTGAGGTAGTGGTTCACACTCGTGTGGCTGGTCCTAGTGAATAGATCTAGGGCCTCAAAATTATGGATGTAAAAATGAGGTAACAAAATCTGGACTGCCATCAGGCTTTAGCCTACGTTACCCTCCTTTTCTAGAAGAAGAATGAAAGGATGGCTTCAGCAGCGCTCAGAATTATCTTTAAGACAGAACTGCACTGTAACTTATGTGAGTACATTCCAGTGTAAAAAGAGTAATCACAGCTGGTGTAAACACTAGTGCGACAATGTTTTGATCCATATACATCTAATGATCCTGATGAATTAAGCTCTATTAAGCCATCTGCCCTGGCTGAAGTTTGTAGTATAAGAGAACTTCTGCTCATCCTCAAATCTGGAAACCCAGAGAGCGAAGCAGATGTGCCCTGCCCTCCAAGAGCATCCAGCGGCCACGTACGTGACTCGCCTCCCACGTTGTTTGTTGGTTGAAACGGAGGTGTGGATACGCCAGTCTTTTCACCAAAGAGTCTAGAAAAGTGGCGTGATGTTGAATTCAGCAACTGCATTCAACTGCCTCTGCCGTGAATGATAGGCTGTGTTGGCACGTAGGCATTGATAAAGTTATGCTGGGAGAGAATCTGAAAGATTTAGCTGAAATTTTTGAAATAAAAATTCTTAAACCAATTCCCTGAAATATCCCCAACCATCTAGTCATCTTGCTCAGGTACTTGAAATACAAGTATCCTATTCAAATCCCAGTGATGTTAAGAATTTTCCTTACTGGTATTTTGTTGGTCAATGTACAGTTCCTAATCATTCCCTAATGTAGCAATATCAATGTCTCCACACTGTCATATGGAATTATGAGATAATTTACTGTATAGTGCGTGCTGTAGCTAATTTTGACAGTAGTGTTGTAATAGGTGTTTAGCAGGTAACATTTACCATGTTCTCAGATTTCCTTAGTCAGTCTCAGATGACTTTGTACATACCTGGTATATCAGACTAACTGTGATATTTAAATATGGCCCATGCCTCAGCGGCGGTTTCGGATACCGCCATTGTGCCAAGCACAGTATACTTTAACCATGGCAGAAGGCAAACAGTTTACAAACTTAGCCGTTTTCGAAATACTTTTTTTCAATTGGGTTTTAATCCGTGGAGTTCGGTGGACAAGGAAGTGTGGTAGACACATCCTGGTGCTCTCTGAGCCATACCTATACACTGCGACCTGTGTGGCACATAGCACTGTCCTGATGGTAGATGCCATCATGCTAAGGAAAAACAAACTGCGTGTGGATGTGGACATGGACGTGGACATGGTCCCCGAGGATAGATGCATACTTGTGTTGATAGATGCTGCTCTCGAGAATGACGAGATCACCCAAGGATGTCACGAAAACATTCCCCGGACCATAACGCTCCCTTCTCTGGCTTGGACCCTTCCGACGATCGAACGGCCATCTAACAGATAGAGCATAAAAGGTGATTCATCTGAAAAGGCCACATTTCGCCACTTAGTGGACGTCCAGCTGTGGTATTTGCGTTCAAATTCCAGCCTTCGTCGCCAATGAGCAGCAGTCAGCATGGGTGCATGGACCAGGTGCCCACTGCGGCGGCCAGCAAGCAGTAACGTCCGCTGAATGGTCATTGAGGAGACACAGTTGGTAGTGCCTTTGTTCGTCTGGTCTACCACCTGCACACATCTCTGTCTTTCACCCCTGTGATCTATGGCCCATGCTGCACCACCGTTGCCTCAGCGGCGGTTTCGGATACCGCCATTGTGCCAAGCACAGTATACTTTAACCATGGCAGAAGGCAAACAGTTTACAAACTTAGCCGTTTTCGAAATACTTCCACCCTTGGCCCGTATACCAATGGTCATCCCCATTTGAGCTTCAGATAAATTCCTCCGTTTCCGCATTGTAACAACGACTGCACGGTTTTCCGCGTCCACCTGACACGCTTTGTGTAACCTCCACTGCTAATACTGACACCTGCCGTCTGTGAGTGGTTATTGTACTTTGACGTCGAACATGGCCGATGGTCACGTAAATGTGAATGGACCATGTATAATAATGAATGCTTGAACTTGAATCACAAATCTGTTAAAAAAGGAGTCAATTTTCATTTTGAGAAGTACTGACATACATTTCTGTGTCATTAGGTACCTCTCTGCAGTTGTCATCGCATGCTTTACTATCTACAGTGAAGTTTTGGTCGTAAGGACGCTGATACCCAATTTGGAGAGTTGAAAAGGGAATACACTTCTCGTAGCATGTGTGTGAAATCTTCGGTTGAAATTATATCGCGAAGGTAGTGCGATATGTAACTGACAGGAAAAGAACCAATCTTTTTCTTTCATAACAGCGTTACCACCTTCCCCAAAATCAAATCTGAGGATGAAAAACAAAAAGCCAAAACGATCAGGTCTGAAACCATCGGACCATGTGACCTTGGTCCTGTCTGATGCATCAGATGGAGGTCGTACTGCCGATCGATGGATGTCGATATATACCTATATACCTTACGGAACCGGCGAGTCCCTCAACTAACACTCCCCCCCCCCCCCCCCCCGCTTCAAACTTCCCACTAAGGAGAAACGACAATGGCAAATATAGAAATACCTCACCGCTAGTATGGCTCTCCTCCTACAGTGGGACATGGTTTCAGGACAGACGTGGAGGAACTATAACTTTCAGTTCTCTCTCTCTCTCTCTCTCTCTCTCTCTCTCTCTCTCTCACACACACACACACACACACACACACACACACACACACACACACACAAACCGTTGTCTTTTAACTTTAATTAGGTGCCCAGTAGAAATTTGAACTAACTCTAAACTAGTTCATGGCATATTTTCAGGCAAGACCCTGTGATAATGTTATCTGACTCGAAAGATTTTAATGACAAACTGTTAAACTATCCGCTAACGCAACAAAGGTTTCATAGATGTGTTTCTGAAGGAAAATGATCGACTAGTCTTGACATGAAATTCTGCATATCTAGTGAATGCTTCGTATAATGAACCTCATCTTATATGGAGCTTAAAATATTACATAAAATAAAGCATCAGTTAAGCTCGAGTGAAAAACGCGATTAACCCAAGGGCATGTAGCGATATCATGCAGATAAATGTATCAGCGTGGAGAATCTGCAGTCCACCTTCCATACAATACCAAAACTTAAAACAGAGCTCTTCCGGCAGACCATGTACACACTATAACTAAAATTCTCACTGGCTCTCTGGTTGGCTCTCACAGGACAAAATAATTGAGCTCTTTGAGGCATTCCAACTGCAGAAACACGGAGAAAATGTGCATGCAAGATAGGCAGTGCAGCCTTCCAGAAATGTTCTACTTTGGCAGAAAACCGAGGACCGGCGAGCAGCGTGCTACTGCAATTTTGAAACAAGTTGGCGTGGATAGCCAATATGTTTCAACTTTAGCACTGGAACAGGGTAGTTCATTTGCTAAAGATTTCAGTATGCTGTCAGGCTTCACACATACCGCTCAATGGAAATTCATCGATAACTTGCGCTCAAGTGATAATTTCCCGATCTTTCTACCTGCAGACCAAGTGGTGGCCAAAAGAAAGCCACCACTATGGCTGGTAAGTAAGGCAAACCGGACGTTTTGGAGTCAACTTACTTTGTTTGAACACCGTGATCGCGTCCAGGGATGGGCCCATCAAATTACCAAAATGGTGTACCAAGACACCAAAGCATCCAGTCTCTTGATGATACGACAAATTCTGATACAATCAGGACCAGCGGGCGGCACAGCATCAGCTCAAGTGCTGGCCAACTGCGTAGGACCTCACAGCCTTTCGGGTGGCGAGGGCGAAATGTCACCGAATTATTAGAGAGAGCAAGAAGAGATCGTGCCAGCAGTTCCAGACCACCATTAAGCGTCTGTCAAAATTTAGTCCTATGGGAGACAGTCAGGAGGATTTCTGGGAGAGGTTGAAGGTGCCCAATGTATATTGTAATCCAGAACTGAAGTCTTCAGACCAACGGACAAGACATTGCCCAGACAGTGGCGGGGTATTTAGCAGGAGTTACCACTGCTGCCAGTCAGGGTCTAGCTTTCCAACCCTGCGGAGTGGTCGCTGATAAGGCCAGCTAGGATTTCAATTCCACCAAAGGTGAATTTTACACTTACCCGTTCCATGTGAGAGCTGGGTTCTTCGTTGTCTACGGCTTATGACATGACTCTTGGTAACCGTTGGGTCCAACAAAGCGTGTTACGTCACCTCACAAAAGAAGCAAGGAAACACTCCTCACCCTTTTTAACTTCGTTTGGGAATCAGGAAGCTTTTCATACTCCCAATGAGAAGCAATTTTAATTTTACGTTTAAAACCTGCGAATGAACGTACACACCTAGTGGTTATCAAAATGTTGCCCCAACTGGACTTGCGAAAGACCTAGGAAAGGACGATCGATCACCGCCTTCTCTGGATCGTAAAATTCAAACGGCTCCCTACTCGCTTCCAGTGTGGGTTCCGGAAATACACTCCTGGAAATGGAAAAAAGAACACATTGACACCGGTGTGTCAGACCCACCATACTTGCTCCGGACACTGCGAGAGGGCTGTACAAGCAATGATCACACGCACGGCACAGCGGACACACCAGGAACCGCGGTGTTGGCCGTCGAATGGCGCTAGCTGCGCAGCATTTGTGCACCGCCGCCGTCAGTGTCAGCCAGTTTGCCGTGGCATACGGAGCTCCATCGCAGTCTTTAACACTGGTAGCATGCCGCGACAGCGTGGACGTGAACCGTATGTGCAGTTGACGGACTTTGAGCGAGGGCGTATAGTGGGCATGCGGGAGGCTGGGTGGACGTACCGCCGAATTGCTCAACACGTGGGACGTGAGGTCTCCACAATACATCGATGTTGTCGCCAGTGGTCAGCGGAAGGTGCACGTGCCCGTCGACCTGGGACCGGACCGCAGCGACGCACGGATGCACGCCAAGACCGTAGGATCCTACGCAGTGCCGTAGGGGACCGCACCGCCACTTCCCAGCAAATTAGGGACACTGTTGCTCCTGGGGTATCGGCGAGGACCATTCGCAACCGTCTCCATGAAGCTGGGCTACGGTCCCGCACACCGTTAGGCCGTCTTCCGCTCACGCCCCAACATCGTGCAGCCCGCCTCCAGTGGTGTCGCGACAGGCGTGAATGGAGGGACGAATGGAGACGTGTCGTCTTCAGCGATGAGAGTCGCTTCTGCCTTGGTGCCAATGATGGTCGTATGCGTGTTTGACGCCGTGCAGGTGAGCGCCACAATCAGGACTGCATACGACCGAGGCACACAGGGCCAACACCCGGCATCATGGTGTGGGGAGCGATCTCCTACACTGGCCGTACACCACTGGTGATCGTCGAGGGGACACTGAATAGTGCACGGTACATCCAAACCGTCATCGAACCCATCGTTCTACCATTCTTAGACCGGCAAGGGAACTTGCTGTTCCAACAGGACAATGCACGTCCGCATGTATCCCGTGCCACCCAACGTGCTCTAGAAGGTGTAAGTCAACTACCTTGGCCAGCAAGATCTCCGGATCTGTCCCCCATTGAGCATGTTTGGGACTGGATGAAGCGTCGTCTCACGCGGTCTGCACGTCCAGCACGAACGCTGGTCCAACTGAGGCGCCAGGTGGAAATGGCATGGCAAGCCGTTCCACAGGACTACATCCAGCATCTCTACGATCGTCTCCATGGGAGAATAGCAGCCTGCATTGCTGCGAAAGGTGGATATACACTGTACTAGTGCCGACATTGTGCATGCTCTGTTGCCTGTGTCTATGTGCCTGTGGTTCTGTCAGTGTGATCATGTGATGTATCTGACCCCAGGCATGTGTCAATAAAGTTTCCCCTTCCTGGGACAATGAATTCACGGTGTTCTTATTTCAATTTCCAGGAGTGTATAATAATCTGGTCCTCATGGAAGCAGCAATAAAACATGTTTTCCTGCACAAGCATCACTTATAGGTATGCGGGGCGTACTGAAAAGTAATGCCTCCGAACTTTTTATTCTGTTCTCAACATCGGTTCCCGTATTACATGTCGTGCATATTACTGGGTCGACTTTCCCGTTTTGCTGACGCAAGCTGCAAAGTTGCAACCCTCTGCCGCTAGAGGGCTCCGATCTGCAACGTGTAACATGGCAGTGTGTAGTACTAGTAGTAGTAGTAGTAGCAGTAGCAGTAGCAGCAGCAGCAGCAGCAGCTCTATTCATCCATAGATCTCCTTTTACAAGGATATAGGACATGTCAAAGTATTTACAAGTTTAGACCAATTTAAAATAAGCTAATTCGTATGCACATACATCTACAGACTTCTATTCGGGAGGACGACGGTTCAATCCCGCGTCCGGCCATCCTGATTTAGGTTTTCCGTGATTTCCCTAAATCACTCCAGGCAAATGCCGGGATGGTTCCTCTGAAAGGGCACGGCCGACTTCCTTCCCCATCCTTCCCTAATCCGATGAGACCGATGACCACGCTGTCTGGTCTCCTTCCCCAAAACCAACCAACCAATCTACAGACTTCTACTTAGAGACAATCATTAGCTTTACTCCTGGTATACAATACTTCTTTTACAAATAACTTATTAAATAATGTAATGCCACGCTGTTCACTCATATCTCACTATCAGTCACTGCATACACTATACACACATTGGTTCATAACACTTCACTCACTACACACAAACACTGGTGATCTCTGGGCCATTTTCTGTACCGCAACTTTCCCTTTGCTATCTTGAGAAACTGAGTCAACATATCTCTATAATGAGTGAGATGTTGAGCTGAGGAAGAGGTGTTAGTATTGTTCCATGCATAGCTTGGGGGTAAGTAAGTTTTGTGTTTATTTTTTCTTGGTAAATGTAAGTTGAGTCTAGCTCTTGTTCCATGGTTACGGACAGAGCTGTTTGTGCAGTAATTACCAATGTTATTTTTGATGTGTACAACTAGATAGTAAATGTATTCACACGGAGCAGTTAAAATCCCCAGTTTTTTGAACAGATCTTTACAATGAGCTCGACTACTATTTCTGGTTATTATTGTTACGGCTCTTTTCTGGAGTTTGAAAATTGTGTTCATATTTTGTGCATTTGTCCCCAAAACAGTATGCAGTAGCTAAGAATTGAGTGTACATATTAATAGTCTGTAACTAAAAGACACTGCATGTTACACACTGATGATAGGATTCTAAGGGCATAACGTGCCGATGACATTCTGTTTGCAAGTACCTTTGTGTGTTCACACCACTTCAACTGAGAATCAATATTCATTCCTAGAAATCTTGCATTTGTTACACAGTCTATACAGGTACCATCAACGTTTAATTTAATACTGTCTTTTTCCTCTTCAAACTGAAATTCATGGTGTAAGTTTTCTTTACATTCAAAGTCACTTTATTGCTTATTGACCAGTCATAAACTTCCTTGAGAGTTTCATTTGCTTTCTTTGCAAGGAGTTCTCTTGTTTTCTCAGTGACTATAATAATGCTGTCATCAGTGAAGAGAATTTTTTCAACAAGAGTAACACTACTGGAAAAGTCATAGATGTATATCGGGAATAGTGTTATTCCTAATATGCTACGTTGCAGAACCCCTATATTTATGTATTTTGGTTCTATAAGTGTTTTACTAAATGTTTAGATCTATTTTAAGTATGTGTTATCTCTACTATTTGAACCCTGTCTTGCTAGATATGATCGAAACCAGTCATTAGCTACCCCTCTTATTCCTAATGCTTCTAATTTATTTAATATAATCTTGTGGTCGACGGCCTTAAAAAGATCTAAAAATATGCCTGTGACACACTCGTATTTATCAAAAGCCTCAAGTACAACTGTTGTGAATTCTGCTATTGCTGACTCTGGTTTTTTGGCACTTCGGAAACCAAACTGTGATTCACTAAAAAGATTATTTTTATTCAGGTAGTTCATTAATCTGTCTTTCATAATTGCTTCTATTATTTTTGAGAGTGGTGACGGCAGGGAAATGGGCCAGTAATTTTCTATACTTTCTGCATTACCTTTCTTAAGCGAAGGTACAACTCTTGCATGTTTTAACTACTCTGGAAATATCTCTGATGTGAATGATTCATTTATTATATTTGTTAAGGGGCCTTGTATAATCTCTATTCATTGTTTCAGTACACACATTGGTACTTCATCTAAGTCTTCTGACGTTTTATTTTTTTAGGTTTTTAACAGTTTTATTGACTTCATTCTCTGTGGTTGTAAGTACCATCATTGTATTTAGTGCAACATTATTTACAGGTGTTATATTTGTTTTGGGGAATTTTTGCTGTAACTCCTCAGTGATACTTGAAAAATGCTCATTTACATAGTTTGCTAAGTGTTGTGGATCATTTATTACCTTACACCCCTCCCTTAGCAGTATGTTGTTCTGCGTTTGTATTCCTCTCCCTGTTTCTTTCTTTCTAACATCACAAACTGCTTTATTTTTATTCTTTGCATTATATATTATTTTGTCATCAAATGAATTTTTGCAGCAATTAGCACCTTCCTATAGATCTTTTTGTATCTATGATAGAAATTTAAGAATTCTGGTTCATTGCAACTCTTTTGCATGGAACTGAGGTATTTAAGTGTTTGGGAGGACTTCTTAATACCTGCTCTTATCCATCTGTTTTTGTGAGATGTTGATACAGACGTACATACTTTTGGAAATGCCTTTTCAAAGTTCAGTTTAAATAATGTGTAGAATTTAGAGAATTTTATATTCACATTAGTTTCATTAAACTCTTCATCCCAGCTTTGTTTTGATAGTTCTTTTGAAAAATATTTTATTTTGATTGCTGATAGATGTCGTTTGTAGGCTTATAGTGTATGGAAGGATTCAATGCCTGATTTTATTGTTGTTATTTGACAGAGATGGTCTGATAGTACAAGATATTTTACAGCTACATTACATTTTTCCCTGTCCACATTTGTGGCTACATGGTCAGTTACTGATGCAGTCATTGTAGTAACCCTTGTTGCACTATTGACCAAAAGGGACATGCCAAAACTTTGAAGGATATTTATAAGGGTGCTGCTGGATTCATTTATGATATTAGTATTGATGTCCCCACACAGAATTATGTTGACCTTTGTACTTGAGACTTTATCTAGAACTTCTGTTAATTTATTGAAAAAAGTGTCCACACTACTACTGGGAGATCTATACACACACAAAATGATTAATGTCTTGGTGATACCAAGCCCTGTTAATTCAGTAGCTGGTATTTCAAAGTGTTTGTCTTCACTTGCTGTACTGAGGTCATGTCTTGATTTGAACTGTGTTCCTTTTCTAATATAAATGCATGATCCTCCACCCCTTGAAGCAGTTCTGCAGTAAGAGTTTGCCCTTTCACGCACTGATTATACTACATGTTGGATTTATGTGTCTCTACATCAGTGCTCAGTAACCAGATTACTGTACAGTTCAAAGATTGGGGCTCAATTTCTAATAGTTGTATTTTCTTTTTTATTGATTGCATGTTTTGATTGGGGATTGTTAAGTCTGTGAAATGCCCCATGTTACTCTTTCCAGTGGTTTGTTTTTCTTTGTGACATGTGGTATATGTTATATTTGAAGTGTTAAAATCTGTCTTCTGAGTGATTGTTTGAGTATTTTTTAAACTTGTGGAGATACTCGTTAGGCAGGGGAACCTGGTGTCTGGATTTATCCCAAAAAGACCTACTTTTCCTACCCATGACAACAGGTAATTGACCATGTGTGGCTCGAGATCCACCCCCTATACTTTCATGAATCAGTTGTACCAATCTTCCCTTCCCAGTCCTGTTTAGGTGTAGGCCATGCCTAGTGAAACCATCTGTTGATAATCGCGATGGGCACCAGAGAAACGTGAGCAAAGTTGGCTGTCCTCAGAGCCATTCCTAATCCCACATTGATTCGCCTCACAGCTCCATCATGGTGTGGTCGGTCATGACGCCGGAACAGCTCAACAAAGTGTACATTGATGTCATGAGTCAAGGAAGCTATCTTGTCCAGGTCACCACCAATGTCATATGCCCCATCCCTGTCCAAACAGTTTCCCCACCCCACCCACTATCACTACATGGTTCTCTTTTGTAAAGTCCTTACATAAAGACCCTAAATCCTCTATCACATGACTTAGTCCTTCATTTAGCGTGAAGGTACTGGTGGCCTGTTACGCTGCCCCTAAACTTTCCTGTAATTGAAAGCCTACACCTCGCTCCTGGCTACTACCTAGCAGCAGCACTTTCTTCTTCCTAACACTTTTTACATTCCTAGGCTTTTTGGCGTCGGTTGAAGTGTGCTGCACATTTCCTGCTACTCATTCTACCTGAGGCTTTTCTCCACTTAACTCTGACAGTGGTATAGATATTTGTTTTTGGTGTTGGTGATAAAACTGTCAGATCGCGTTCTCTTTCTTCCTGTCCTCCTACCAGTTGCCACTTCCCAACGACCCTCCTCCCCCCTATCTCCCTTGATCCTTATCAGTTCCTTCCTTGCTTCCTCAAACTGTGCCTGAAGGGCACAGATTTTCCTTTCCTTTTCCCCAATCAAAATGTTCCTTCTGCATACTCTGCAGTTCCGGGAGAGAGCCTCTTCTGTTCTCCCAACATTCTCCCCGCTGTATTCCCCCCCCCCCCCCCCCCCCCCAGTGAAAATATTTCCCACAAGATTGGCAACAAGTCCCTCTACTCACTACCCTATAACAGCTTCCGCATTTCTCACTCATGGACAGTTGGACAGTTTTGAAAGAATTTGTTAAGTGTAAACAACGTTTTAAATTTGTCAAGGACGCGAAATTGTGTGTGTGTAAACGAACAACGACACAGAGGTCTTATGTACGGTTGTTCTTGTTTTTGTACTGATTTAGAGATACAATGACAGAAGAATGAACTAGTGATTACTTTGCTTTTAGATAATTTACGATATCAAGCGTGTTTGGTCAGGTTTTTAAACGTTTGTAACTCGAAAAGTTTAGGAATAGATCGCGTCTATCTAACTTGTAGACAGTACGAAATGTGTTAGTTAAATACAATTTAGAAACGTTTAATTGCACTTTTATTGCGGCAGTATACACTGATGAAACTAGTAGCTGTCTTTTTTAAACGAATTTTTTACTATCAAGAAAACTTGAATACAATTTTTTGCGTTCATGTCACGCAAAATTTCGGGTTACGTCGCGATTATCGGGACTTCAGATGATACGAAGTTTTTTCAAGAACAAGCTCTGCTGGGACTCTAATATTCAGTTGTGTGACAAGAACGGACGCTACAGAAAGTATATGAAAGAAGAAAATTTAAATTTGACACTATTTCTTCTTAAATAAGTTATTTAATGGACGTAGAAAATACTTGTGATCTCACGCGGCGGCCGTCTTGGAACAAAAACGTAACTGACAGTACGAGAGAAATAGCGTGTTACAATAGAGTTTCCAACCATTCACACATGGATCACCCTCTTGTTCAGCCTGGTTATGCCAGATCACACACGATCGCTGCGAATCCCGCAACAATCCGACGCCTTGGGTTCACTGTCATCGACCATCCTCCATACAGTCTCCACTTGGCCCCTTCCAATTTTCATCTGTTTCGGAACCTTAAAGAACACCTTCGAGGACTTCACTTTGACGGTGATGAAGCGCTGCCAGCATAAGTAAGGTTTTGGCTCCATCAAAAAAATCCAACATTCTATAGTGACGGTGTCAACATACTGGTCTCTCGTTGGGAGTAATGTGTTCGTCGCCAGGGTGACTATGTTGGGAAATAAATACGTAGAAATGAAGGATACGGATGTATAATGTATTGTTTAAAAATCTTGAAGAGTTTTCACATAAAAAATTCGAAGGTTTTACTTTTCAGCACGTCCTCGTATATTTCTTACGTCTGGAAAGCCTATGAGTGGAATGGCTATGGGGCTTGCAGAACGCTTTGACAACCATTGAACCCGGGTAACTTCATGTGTGGTCACTTAGCTTGGATGCATTACGTCACAAGCCACCCCCGTTATCTGTGACGGCAACCTCATGACGTCACAAGCCAGGTCCATTTTCAGTGACATCATGTAGGCAGGATATTTAAAAATGCTAACAAAACAGGCAGTCATTAGTTAGCTATGTCAAAAAATACCTCAACAAGAATTATTTATCAAAATATATAACCTGCACCTAAACTCCGTAAATTTATGCCCTTGTTCCAAAGTATCAAACGATCTGAATTCTGTGACATATGCAAAAATATCAGAACAATCTAAATTTTGCGCCATGTTCAAAGGTATATTATTCATCAAAATACACACCACACTTCTGCTGATCGAACTTAAAAGGTTAAGTGGTATTTGTCAACAAGCTTAGTCCGATGTCAGCACCGAACTTGGTGTAATGCGTAATGGAGCCCTCCAAAATTAAAAATTTCCGCAATTAAATTTTGGGTAGAGTATTATTTATCAAAAATGCGTAACACCCACCACCCACCACACACACACACACACACACACACACACACACACACACACACAGAGAGAGAGAGAGAGAGAGAGAGAGAGAGAGAGAGAGAGAGATGGTGTAACGTTCAACCTCTGTATTATTCATTAAAAGTGTTTACTTCAAATACTGTCTTGTCTCATCAGTAAATATCACGTCTCTCTGTTTTAGATCTGACTAAAAAAATGTTCAAGCTAAATACTGTGCTGTCTCATCATTAAATTTCATCTCACATCTACGCACACAGCACCAAAGCTGACGTAATAGGGGTAACCTTCAGTATTTCTACACCAGTGTTATTTATAAAAATTACATAACATATAATATTCTGACTCATCAGTTAATTTCATCTCTTTCTGTAAAGTTTATCTTCTATTACAATCTCAAAACAGTGTGCATTTTGACGAGGTCTTTAATGTGTTGTATCACTTAAACTGCAAATGTGTCTTCATAATGCTCCGAATGCTAAATGTGAACTTACAACACGATGAAAGAAAGTGATGGACAAGTTCTACACAGAGAGGAAAGTGTGCTGTTTTGAAAATACGATCTATCCACCAAAATTTAATTTTTTTATCTATACACGGTGATTCACGAAGATATGACAACATTTTAATATGTTATTCTACAAGTAAAACTAAAGAAAAAAGTTCGTATAAACATAGGTCCTCAAATGTTTAGTCTGGCTCTTGTTTCATTAGATTCACCAGACCAATAACAACAAAGTAAATGGGAATCGTGCATTACTTTAACCTCGTACAGTTTTGCGATGGCTTCATATTAGTGATGTTGCTAAATTTCAGGCAAAACGTTTTATTAGCCGTAACTCAACTATACATTTGCGGACTTATGTTTATATGAACTTTTTTCTTTAGTTTTACTTGTAGAATAACTTATTTTAATATTTGCATATCTTCGTGAATCATCCTGTATATGTTTACATTTAGAATACAAAACACGGTTGAGACTATTGTTGTCATTTAATAGCTCTATAACATTTGAGACAAATACATATGGCTCTCATATTAGTACTACTGAGATACATAACAGATTGACACTTATTGATGAGAATATTTCGATAATTGTACCACACTTTGGAAGGCACAATGGACTCTCAAGTTAAACACATCCACAACGAAATTTTCTGTATTACTTCTCCAAATACATGCAGTTCACTTACTGACACTACTATCATACAATATAGGTTAAGCAGCCCTTGCTGATGAGCCAACTTCAGTCTTCGTATTACAATTTAAAGAAATAAAAAAAATACTCTATATTCTTTGTCAAAACAAACAGGATATTACCGACCTAACCTACATTTTAAAGTGCACTTGAGAGGACTAACTTATGCTGTCACACAGTGCAAACTACATCACACTTTCATGAAATGGTATAGTGAACACTAGTAATACACATTAGTATAGGTAAGAAACGAGGATTGCCATTTCTAACTACTTTTCAAAGCCGCTGAAACATTATAGCAGTTCCATGCTACAATATTAACTTAATCTTGCGTTGCAAAACGTGTCATTTTCCACTGGTGATGCTAACTTAGCTATCGAACGGTGGAGACCAGGGGCGGTGGCAGGGGCTATCATATTACACTGGATAAAAAATGCCTTCAGAAATCAGCGAATATATTACTCTAACAGATTTTTTATAATAATTTTTATAATTATTTATAATTATTTTTTATAATTATGTAGCAATATAGGTTGCGACGTATTCCAAACACTTCTTAACAAAAGAATAAGAGCGGCAAATAGCTTACTACCTAAACCAATAACTATCATTTAACTTAAAATAGGCCTCTTATTATTTATTAATACACATTTTTTACCTTGAATTCCAAAACAGTTACCAAAAACTACTTTAAGCAACACTAAATATTACCAATTTGTCGGTAGAGGACCCCAACTATCCTTTTGTTAAGCCACATTCCATGTAAAAAGTCAAATTAGGCAGTTAATAAAATTGATTGTATTTTCCTAGTGTGTAACATGATTAAATATCCTTCTCCCTTCTAAAATGGTGCTTGGTGAGGTGAAGCATTACTTACAGATTTCCAAAAAGTCAGGTGATTAAAGTTTGATATTTGTACCTCGCATTCATTGTCTCGAGTAGGAGTACAATCGAAATACCAATATCCTTACGTATTTTGATAAACACTGCAGGCAATGTAGGCATGTCACTAGTATTATAGCACTTAATTTGAGAGGCGACAGCAGCGTTCAAGGTATGAAGTTTAAGTGACACATTAATTGATCTTTTCCAGTAGCTGAAAGTTATAGAACAGTAATTCGGACTGTCTTTGCGTAAACTGTCATTGCTTGCCTGCTTGACATAGTATTTCAGACAACAGGTGTTTTTTACAATTATAGGCTTGGTCATGCTCATTTTAGGCCGAAATGAGGCTGTGTACGAAAAGGAAGTGTCAGCTGCTTGCTTGGTATGTTATTTTTAGCGACATATGTTTTGTACTTACAGAGAATGACCGTTATGGAGGGTAAGTTTTACTGATAGGACACTATGGAAACTGCCATACCTTTTTTTTTTTAGTGAAGTACAAAACAGAGGTAGAAAGAGGGAGATGAAATTTGCTGATGAAGCAATAGAGTATTTGACATAAACATTTCCAATAAATAATTCAGAAGTGCAACATTGTGCAGCACATTGTGTGTGTGTGTGTGTGTGTGTGTGTGTGTGTGTGTGTGTGTGTGTGTGAGAGAGAGAGAGAGAGAGAGAGAGAGAGAGAGAGAGAGAATGATAAATCAAAATCATCTTGTTTTCTTGTACCTTTGATCTTCATCGGCGCAGGATTGGCTTGGTTATTAACGGATTTGGCATGGTTAGTTAAAGGCTTGGCCACATTCCCATGGTATTACCTCCCCGTTACCCACCAGGACGGAATTTGGGCACCCCAATTGCCCGTGCATAGTGTTATTCATATAAAAGTGAGCTAAAGTTTTATAAAAATGACGAATGTTTGCAAATTGTGTAGCTAAGGTGGGACTTGGGTACCAGCCCAGTATTCACCTATTGCCAACTAGTGGAGTGTGAGAAACAGCCTAAAACTCACATCCAGTCTGGCCAGCACAAACATGTGGCTCAAAATTCAGAGCCTTTCGATACTTTCTTGAACATACTTTCTTGAACTTACTGGCTACATACTGTATGCTTATTTCCTGGCAATGAGACGTCACACAAAAGGGCCCTGGCTTGTGGTGTCATGACGACGCCATAGACAAGGCTGTGTAACTTAACGATTTCATGCATGCAAGGCCAACGACTGCTCTTGACGTTAACAATGTTCATGGTCGTTGAAAGTGATCTAGAAGCCGGTAGCCGTTCTACTCCGATGATATTACTTGGAGACCGGTATCCTCGAAGAGTTCCATGAATGGGGCTCTCAGGAATGTCGGCTTCCGTTTTTATATGGTACTTCTTCTCGCCATGTTACTTCAAATATCGAGTCAGTGACTTGTTCTCTGGCCGCATCTAACGAGAGAATAGTGTCCCTCAAGGTAGTGTTTTAAATGTGACCGCCTTTGCCGTGGATGTTAATATTAGTATAACGTCGACAGTTGAGTCCTGTCCAGTGTTCTTTGTTTTTGGACGATTTCTCTGTCTTTCATTCTTCCTCCTGCCTTACAACACCAACTCGTCAGTTGAGCGTGTCTATTAGACGGTAGGATGAATGGGTGGAGAAGATTATTTTAATTTTTTAACCTAGAGGACTGTCTGCGTTCTTCTTAACCGTTCACATTCTGTTTTAAGTACCCCGAGTTGAGAATGAGATCCATGTTCTCAGTTTTTAAAATCGATGAGGTTTCTGTGCTTCAAAATTGATTTAATCTTCCCTAGCTTCCGCACCTTAAGGACGTGAAAGGCCAGTTCCTAAAAGCTCTAAATACAATCTAAGACAAAAAAGACGGATCACGAAGGAATTATCTGACTGTGATATACATGTACAGGCAAACAAACAATTACAGTTTCAAAAACAACTGGATGATTTGTTCAAAAGAAAGAGCTTCACAAATTGAGCAATCAGTAACGTGCTATTCTACCTATGCCCCTTATCAAGCAGTTATTCGGATTGGCATATATTGATAGAGTTGTTGGATGTCCCCCTGAAGGGCATTGTGCCAAACTCTGTCCAATTGGTGCATTGCATCGTCAAAATCTCGAGATGGTTGAAGGACCCTGCGCATAAAGCTTCAGACGTTCTCTATGGGGGAGAGATTGTGTGACCTTACTGGCCAAGATAAGGTCTAGCAAGCGCGAGGACAAGCGGTAGAAACTCTCGTCGTGTGCGGGAGACCATTATCTTGTTGAAATGTAAGCCCAAGATGACTTGGAATGAAGGGCAACAAAACGGGATGTAGAATATCGTCGACGTACCACTGTGCTTCAATGCTGCCGCGGATGCCAATCAAAGGGGTCTTGCTATGAAATGGCACCCCAGACGATCACTACTAGTTCTTTAAGTGTATTGTGGGTGACAGTGAGGTTGGTATCCCATCGCTGTCTGGGGCGTCTCCAGAAATGTCTTTGGCCTGGAATGTCAATGACTGGAGTAGAACTACCTTCAGTGATGAGCCACCCTTCGAACTGAGCTCAGGTGCCTAGCGAAGACGTGTCTAGAGACGCCATGGAAAGCCGTAGGATATCAACCCGACTGTCGCCCTGTGGTCTGGTCAGCACGAGAACTAAGACCGATGGTTTGGGGTACTAGTTCTTTTCATAGCAGGACCCCTTTTGTCGTCACCTGCGGCAACCTTACAGCACAGCGCTACATCGACGATATTGTACGCCCCGTTTTGTCACCCTTCATGGCAAATCTTCCTTGGCTTACATGTCACAAAGATAATGCTCGCCCACACACGGTGAGAGTTTCTGCTGCTTATATTCATGCTTGCCAAATCCTACCTCAGCCAGCAAGTCGCCCGGATCTCTCCCCTGTTGAGAACATCTGCAGCATTATGGGCAGGATCCTCCAACCATCTCGAGATTTCGACTATCTAACGTACCAATTGGACAGAATTTGGCATTATATCCCTCAGAAGGACACACAAAAACGCTATTAATCATTGCAAAGCCAAATAACTGGTTGCATAAGGGCCACAGGTAGGCCAACGCGTTATTGACATGCTGAATTTGTGAAGAAATTTCTCTTGAATAAATCATCTATTTTTCTGAAATTGTCACATTTGTTTGTCTGTCAATGTACTTCACATCTATTGACCTCAGTGTCCATTATTAGAAAGTCTTTCAATTGATGGACAAGCAACTATATGGAATGCAGGTGTATGTGGCATGGATAATATCTTGAAGACCTGTCACACCATGAGACGTCACCGCTTGATGTTTAGTGATGCTTCACAAGTCTCAATGCAAATGCTTGGTATGGGCCTGGTTCTAAAGACATCGATGGCCAGCCTAACTCCTTTATGGTGGCCCACGTCCAACATTCATAAAAAAGGAAGGTCTTGTAGATCTATAGACCATGCACCCTAATTAAATCTAGATTACATGAAACCTTCGTAGAACTACACCCGACAGCGAGTTTGTTTGCGTGGCCATCCTCCGCAGTAAGCATATAAATACTTGTTTTGTAAAGAAAACCTCCTTTTCCTGCTGCCACTTCATTTATATTTCCCATATGCGTTTCGCCTTTTTCTTGCTCTAAAGCATCATCAGTGGGATCTACAACGATACAGTTTTATTAATTACAGATTATAAAACTGTTCACGTCGCGATTTTTTATGTAAAAAAGTAATTACTTACGATTTGCTGTGGTCTGCGTTTCGTCTTATCACGTCTGGAGGTTGCACTACCAGTTTATTACCGACATTTGTTGTTGTTGTTGTTGTTGTTGTTGTGGTCTTCAGTCCTGAGACTGGTTTGATGCAGCTCTCCATGCTACTCTATCCTGTGCAAGCTTTTTCATCTCCCAGTACCTACTGCAACCTACATCCTTCTGAATCTGCTTAGTGTATTCATCTCTTGGTCTCCCTCTACGATTTTTACCCTCCACGCTGCCCTCCAATACTAAATTGGTGATCCCTTGATGCCTCAGAACATGTCCTACCAACCGATCCCTTCTTCTGGTCAAGTTGTGCCACAAATTTCTCTTCTCCCCAATCCTATTCAATACTTTCTCATTAGTTATGTGATCTACCCATCTAATCTTCAGCATTCTTCTGTAGCACCACATTTCGAAAGCTTCTATTCCCTTCTTGTCCAAACTATTTATCGTCCATGTTTCACTTCCATACATGGCTACACTCCATACGAATACTTTCAGAAATGACTTCCTGACACTTAAATCAATACTGGATGTTAACAAATTTCTCTTCTTTAGAAACGCTTTCCTTGCCATTGCCAGTCTACATTTTATATCCTCTCTACTTCGACCATCATCAGTTATTTTGCTCCCCAAATAGCAAAACTCCTTTACTACTTTAAGTGCCTCATTTCCTAATCTAATTCCCTCAGCATCACCCGATTTAATTAGACTACATTCCATTATACTTGTTTTGCTTTTGTTGATGTTCATCTTATATCCTCCTTTCAAGACACTGTCCATTCCATTCAATTGCTCTTCCAAGTCCTTTGCTGTCTCTGACAGAATTACAATGTCATCGGCGAACCTCAAAGTTTTTATTTCTTCTCCATGAATTTTAATACCTACTCCTAATTTTTCTTTTGTTTCCTTTACTGCTTGCTCAATATACAGATTGAACAACATCGGGGAGAGGCTACAACCCTGTCTTACTCCCTTCCCAACCACTGCTTCCCTTTCATGTCCCTCGACTCTTATAACTGCCATCTGGTTTCTGTACAAATTGTAAATAGCCTTTCGCTCCCTGTATTTTACCCCTGCCACCTTTAGAATTTGAAAGAGAGTATTCCAGTCAACATTGTCAAAAGCTTTCTCTAAGTCTACAAATGCTAGAAACGTAGGTTTGCGTTTCCTTAATCTTTCTTCTAAGATAAGTCGTAAGGTCAGTATTGCCTCACGTGTTCCAGTGTTTCTACGGAATCCAAACTGATCTTCCCCGAGGTTGGCTTCTACTAGTTTTTCCATTCGTCTGTAAAGAATTCGTGTTAGTATTTTGCAGCTGTGACTTATTAAGCTGATAGTTCGGTAATTTTCACATCTGTCAACACCTGCTTTCTTTGGGATTGGAATTATTATATTCTTCTTGAAGTCTGAGGGTATTTCGCCTGTTTCATACATCTTGCTCACCAGATGGTAGAGTTTTGTCAGGACTGGCTCTCCCATGGCCGTCAGTAGTTCCAATGGAATATTGTCTACTCCGGGGGCCTTGTTTCGACTCAGGTCTTTCAGTGCTCTGTCAAACTCTTCACGCAGTATCATATCTCCCATTTCATCTTCATCTACATCCTCTTCCATTTCCATAATATTGTCCTCAAGTACATCGCCCTTGTATAGACCTCTATATACTCCTTCCACCTTTCTGCTTTCCCTTCTTTGCTTAGAACTGGGTTTCCATCTGAGCTCTTGATATTCATACAAGTGGTTCTCTTTTCTCCAAAGGTCTCTTTAATTTTCCTGTAGGCGGTATCTATCTTACCCCTAGCGAGATAGGCCTCTACATCCTTACATTTGTCCTCTAGCCATCCCTGCTTAGCCATTTTGCACTTCCTGTCGATCTCATTTTTGAGACGTTTGTATTCCTTTTTGCCTGTTTCACTTACTGCATTTTTATATTTTCTCCTTTCATCAATTAAATTCAGTATTTCTTCTGTTACCCAAGGATTTCTACTAGCCCTCGTCTTTTTACCTACTTGATCCTCTGCTGCCTTCACTACTTCATCCCTCAAAGCTACCCATTCTTCTTCTACTGTATTTATTTCCCCCATTCCTGTCAATTGCTCCCTTATGCTCTCCCTGAATCTCTGTACAACCTCTTGTTCTTTTAGTTTATCCAGGTCCCATCTCCTTAAATTCCCACCTTTTTCCAGTTTCTTCAGTTTTAATCTACAGGTCATAACCAATACATTGTGGTCAGAGTCCACATCTGCCCCTGGAAATGTCTTACAATTTAAAACCTGGTTCCTAAATCGCTGTCTTACCATTATATAATCTATCTGATACCTTTTAGTATCTCCAGGGTTCTTCCATGTATACAACCTTCTTTCATGATTCTTAAACCAAGTGTTAGTTATGATTATGTTGTGCTCTGTGCAAAATTCTACAAGGCGGCTTCCTCTTTCATTTCTGTCCCCCAATCCATATTCACCTACTATGTTTCCTTCTCTCCCTTTTCCTACACTCGAATTCCAGTCACCCATGACTATTAAATTTTCGTCTCCCTTCACAATCTGAATAATTTCTTTTATTTCATCATACATTTCTTCAATTTCTTCGTCATCTGCAGAGCTAGTTGGCATATAAACTTGTACTACTGTAGTAGGTGTGGGCTTCGTATCTATCTTGGCCACAATAATGCGTTCACTATGCTGTTTGTAGTAGCTTACCCGCATTCCTATTTTCCTATTCATTATTAAACCTACTCCTGCATTACCCCTATTTGATTTTGTGTTTATAACCCTGTAGTCACCTGACCAGAAGTCTTGTTCCTCCTGCCACCGAACTTCACTAATTCCCACTATATCTAACTTCAACCTATCCATTTCCCTTTTTAAATTTTCTAACCTACCTGCCCGAGTAAGGGATCTGACATTCCACGCTCCGATCCGTAGAACGCCAGTTTTCTTTCTCCTGATAACGACATCCTCTTGAGTAGTCCCCGCCCGGAGATCCGAATGGGGGACTATTTTACCTCCGGAATATTTTACCCAAGAGGACGCCATCATCATTTAATCATATAGTAAAGCTGCATGTCCTCGGGAAAAATTACGGCTGTAGTTTCCCCTTGCTTTCAGCCGTTCGCAGTACCAGCACAGCAAGGCCGTTTTGGTTATTGTTACAAGGCCGGGTCAGTCAATCATCCAGACTGTTGCCCTTGCAACTACTGAAAAGGCTGCTGCCCCTCTTCAGGAACCACACGTTTGTCTGGCCTCTCAACAGATACCCCTCCGTTGTGGTTGCACCTACGGTACGGCTATCTGTATCGCTGAGGCACGCAAGCCTCCCCACCAACGGCAAGGTCCATGGTTCATGGGGGGGAATGATAATGTCCTTTGCTGTGGGTTTACAGTAAATTTGAAACATATGCTTACCGACATACAAGCACAATTTTGAGTTCCACCCTTTTTCACACTGTGTTCCATGTTCTCCTTTGTTCTCCTTCTTTTTCGTGGTGTACTGTTATTCTTTTGCACTCGATATAACTATTTCTTCGGATACTGTGCTTTTAACAACGTAAATATTGTAACTTCATTACGTGTTTGCTCCTCTTTGGTGTGTTTAACTACTTGTTGCCTACCTAACAAAGTATATGTTCAAAACCAGCTTCTATTCATGTCGTCTCTATCGTGTGTGTGTGTGTGTGTGTGTGTGTGTGTGTGTTGGGGGTGGGTTGGTGGTTTCAGTTGTAAGATACTGAATATGAATGTTCTAGCTGTTAACGAGTAGTTGCAAGCTTTGGTGACAGCTGTTTTAACTTTTCGTTTCAGTGTTCTATGGAAGGGTTCTGGATAAGTAAGGGTAAAGGTATCAGGTGGTATTATTATATCAATCCTATATGGGAGCGTTATTTTACTATTTTATCTATTAGTGTAAACAATGAATTGTTTGGCATGTGTAATTGTTCATTCCACAGGGTTTCCCGTTGTGCTTTGGTTTTCCGTGTGTGTGAATTTTCTTGCAGGGTTAAGAGGTGTTTTTTATTGTTGATTCTAATTATTTTCATGTCTTCTTCTCTAGTGGTTGGTTTGTGGTCAGGTTCTCTTAGGTGTTGTGCAAATGTGGAGTGATTTGTCCCATATTTCCAGGCTCACATGTGTTCTTTGTATCTGACATCAAATGTTCTACCTGTTTGTCCTATATATCTGCCTTTACAAGTTTTACACTGTAGTTGATATATACCTGCTTTCTGATATGTGCCTCTGCTTTTGTCAGTTTTGGGGTGTACTTTTGTATAGAATTGTCTGTTGTGTATGCTATGTTTATTCGCTGTCTTTTGAAAATGTTGGTGAATTTATGTGTGATATTGTGTTTGTGTGTCATTGTGTACCATCTTGTGTTTTTACTTTCATCTTTTTTCTCATTATTCTGTGTAGTTGTTATGGGACTGTGTTTTTTTGTTTGGTTCTGTTGTGTTGTTGTCTGTGGGTTGGTGCTTTTTGCTTGTATTTTACATTTTATTTTGTTATTTAGCTTTGTGACTATGTTACTATTGCAACCATTGTTTTGTGCTATCTGCATTATTACATACAGTTCTTTTTGGTAGTTTTCTTTGGTGAATGGAACTGCATTGAGTCTATGGAGTATATGTCGAAGCGCTGCTTGCTTTTGTGAGTGTGGGAGGTTTGAGGATTGGGGAATGATAATGTCCTTTGCTGTGGGTTTACAGTAAATTTGAAACATATGCTTATTGTTTTGTTTTTTTATTGTTATGACCAGAAAGTTAATCTGGTTGTTCTGTTCTCTTTCAACTATGAATTGTATACTTTTATGTATCTTGTTGATGTGAGTACATAGTTTTCAATTTTTGTTTGTGGTTCAACTATTAAGCAAAGGATGTCATCCATACACCTGAACCAATATAGTATGTTCTTGTTATTTCCATATGTCTATATTAGAAATTCAGAAAACTTCGTCTGAACGTCCATAAAACTGTACAACTCATAAAATTCAACGACAGTGTAAATGTAGCAATCTAGTACTTAAATATATCAATGTAAAGATTAAAAACAGTTCACCCAGTGCCCAAAAAGTAATGCATGCTTCTCAGACAATGTGGTTAAAATACTAAATCAAATCCGTATACTCTAAAAACAAGAGCTAAATTACGAGTTCTGTAAGACACATTTATAACTTGCACACACCATTAATAATATGACAATTTTCTCCCATCTGGTCAACGAGCTTGAAAAGCACACAAAAACTGCTGTACAAAGAATGGAAACAGATCATAAAAGGTAGATCAACCAACTCAAACTCCAGTCACAACACACTACCTTAACACACAGCCAAGAAAAACACACACACAAATTCTACCCAAGATTAGAGAATCTTATAGACACACAGTTAAACAGTAAAGAAAGACAGCTGTTGGAGAAAGGATTAAAATACAATGTAAATTCAGAAATATATGATTGTATAGAAAATCTTATTACATATGCAGAAAGTGTTTTGACAAGGGAAGATAGGAATGAAAACAACAGTGTCAACATTGGCAAACTAGAGAACTAGTAAAAAAAAGAATTCCATAATGTAATAACCAGTATAAAAACACAACACAAAAGCAAAAAAAAACATAGAATGTACAACACTCAGAAAACTTAAGAGAAAACTTCAAAATAAAAATGTTATCATTTCAAAAGCAGACAAGGGAACACAGTAATACTGTTAGACAAAGAACAATACATTGAAAAAACCACAAGAATTCATATCACAAATTAACATTACAAAATTAAAATCAGACTCAAAGACAGATTCCAGACAAAAGTAAAAAAAAAAAAAACACTCTGAAAAATATTGACATCATACTCGATAACATGGAGAAAAGAAAGTTGACAAAGATCAATCCCACTGCACCTGTCCTATGAAACCAACCAAAAATCCACAAACCTGTGAGACCAATAGTGGATTTCAGAAAATCCCCCACTTACAAGCTTGCAGGATACATGTTACAGTTACTGTCTGAAAATTTCAAAGTACAAGAAGACAGAACTATTAAAAACACAACATAGCTAATACAACAAATAAAAGATATAAAAATCCCAGACACAGCAACACTCCTCTCTTTTGATGTAGAAAGCATGTATTCCAACATACCAGTACCAGAAACAATAGAAATCATAGATAAGAGCCTGAAAACTAATAGTCATTTCGCTGCTGGGGGAAAAAGAACTATGCAGCTATGGGAGGATGGTTGGCTGGCCGTGGGGGACAAAAAGCTGTAGTCAGTGACACTGAGTATGAGACCATTGAGTTCCTCGTACCCATCACTCTGATGGGATGAAGTAATCATGACCCACAAATAGAGTATAGAGCACCCCTAGCACACATCATTATACTCCAGCGACAGAACCCATCACTCTGCTATGACTGTGACGTACAAATAACAGTATGCCACATTTTAATTAAATGCATTTTGCGTTGATGGAAAGGGCAGAAGCCAGTTTAGGTGAGAATCTGCCCCCTATCGTAGTTGTTGAGGAGACTAGGGTGATAAACCTGTTAGAATTTTGTGTTTATTTTGCACTCCAGCCAAAGCTTTCACTGGTGATCTTAGTGTGTTGCAGAATGGCGACTCATCCTTTTTATTCTAGCGACCAGACAGTCCGCGCTATCTGCTCTACTATTTTAATTTTTTCCACAAAATATCTCTATTAGCTTTTACCCACAAATTTGCTTCCATATCAGTAGTTTTGTTATGATGAGTGAGGGCGAGTAAGTAAGCTATTGTACGTGAACTAATCAGCTGCCTCCACGTGTCTGCCTCTTTGGGTAAACATAGTTCCTGGTGTGTGCCCCTTTCACTCCCTACTTCCCGACCTTAACTGTCACAAGCACAATCATAATCATGACAATGTGGCATGCGCAGCGTCGCTGATGAGCAGGGCGTGCGGACAGAAGCGTGCGCATCTATACATCGTGCTATTGAAGTAGCTACACACTATACAATGTTCGCATTACGCAACAAACTTAATGTTTTTTAAAATGGTTTATCTTCACTTCCCTACCTCGCGCGCCTAGGAATCGACTTTTTTACTTTCTGAAGTACTCTATGTTCTTCCTTATGGTTCAAGCAGTCTCCAACCAAATTTCATTTAATTTCGTTAAGCAGTTTAGCCGTGAAGACACAAGACAGAGCTACTATCACGTATATAATATACTGGTGTACAATGAGAAGGGAACTACTTTGAAGGAGACAACACTAAATGGTTCAAATGGCTCTGAGCACTATGGGACTTACCTTCTGAGGTCATCAGTCCCCTGGAACTTAGAACTAATTAAACCTAACTAACCTAAGGACATCACACATATCCATGCCCGAGGCAGGATTCGAACCTGCGACCGTATCGGTCGCGCAGCTCCAGGCTGTAGCGCCTAGAACCGCTCGCCACTCCGGCCTGCAATTTTGTGTGTGTGTGTGTGTGTGTGTGTGTGTGTGTGTGTGTGTGTGTGTGTGTGTGTGTAGTATGGGCATTAAATACCTTGCTGTTATGTAACCAAAAGACATTATCAGCATATGCATCATCACCACTTAATACATACTAGAAAACATTCTTAGTATCAAACAGATGGAAATACGAAAAGGACTGTCAACTGAGCAAATGATACTTACGTTGACAGATGATATACTAGAATCAGTGCCTTACAAAATATTACGATTAGTACTATTTAGTGGCTTTGCTGAGGCTGCTTATAGTGTGAATTATGGTATCCTGATGTGAAACGTTAAGTACTATTTAACAGTACACGCAGAAAGATCGTCGTTCTTATTTTATTTTCATGACAGAATGCATTGTGTTATCAGTTCCATTTTGATCACGTAGCAATAGTCACTTCGAAACAACGAAACATAGTCTACTGTAGTGTTCTGTTTGGGTCTTCTGTTGTTTCTGATACACACAAATGGACATCTGCTTTATTGCCAGATAGTAACAATCCTTCCTCTCGCCACTGAATGTATTAAATATTCTTACTGCATAGATTCTGTCGTAATGATAGACAGGAACAATAGCGCGGCCACAAAAACAAGGGCTTAGTTATCCACATTCAAGTAAACAACAAACGTAGAAACAGTGCAGTAAGAAACAGAACTCAGAGCGGGCTACTGCCCGTGCTGTCCTTACTGAGTTGACAGAAATCATAGAATAGCGACATGCACATATACAGATGGCGGCAGTATCGTGTTCTCAAGGTATAAAACAGCATTGCTTAGCCGGAGCTTTCATTTCTACTCAGATGATCCATGTGAAAAAGTTTCCGGCGTGATTATGGCCGTACGACGGAATTAACAGACCTTGAACGCGAAATAATAGCTGGAGCTAGACGCATGAGATATTTCATTTCTGAAATCGGTAGGGAATTCAATAGTCCGACTTCCACAGTGTCAAGAGTGCACCAAAAATGCTAAATTTGAGGCATTACTTCTCACCTCAGACAATGCGGTGGCCGACGGCCTTCACTTAACAACCGAGAGCAGCAGCGTTTGCGTCGAGTTGTCAGTCGAAGCAGACAAGCAGCGCTGCGTAAAATAACCGCCGAAATCAATATAGGATCTACGAAAAACGTAACCGTTAGCACTGTGCGGCGAAATTTGGCATTAATGATGGCAGCAGATGGCCGACGCGAGTGCCTTTGCCAACAGCACTGTTTTGACAGAATGTTGATTGTTTTCAAATATACATTGAATATGACTTCGAACTATATTATCAGTGAAGAGAATTTTTTTTCACTTCATGCACATACTCAGGGCCAAACATTGTTTTCACTATAGAAGAGCAAGTTGGCGTGATGACTTTTCCCACAACAACACGGGTAGCCTATTTTTCGCTTCTTGTGATTTATCAGAGGTCTTAAATTTCTTAGTAACCAAAGAACTGTACTGATTCTTCTGTCTCAGAATTTCTTTGAAATAGTCGAAACTTTTTCCATGTAAATGGTTGCGTTTTGTTGAAATATGGCCAGCAACAGCATTAGAAAGTTTTCTTCACATACCACACAATCTGGCATAGAACATAATTCGTCTCCACACCAGATGAACCCCAATTTTAAGTATTCTGCATTATATATCTCCACGTTTCTGTTCTTGCTACTGCATGATGGCGCAGAAGAAACACAGGTTTCAGATGCACTATTTGGTTGTTGTTCTTCATCTACTGAAGTTATAACACATTGCTTCACTGTTGCGCAGCGTCTGATGTTTCACATACAACCAAAGGTCTCTTTGTGACAAATTTATCCATTTCTGGTGAATTCTGTAAATTATGTAGCTCTGAACGAAGCAAAATAATGACACATGTCACAAAGAAAGAGATTGAAGGATAAATTTAGCGTCTCCCACTACGCTGCTCGAAGAGCTTGTTAAAACACGGACCGACAGAGGGTGCCAATGTACAACAGCAGAAGAGAAGCATCTAGTGCTACAAATTGAAATTATATGCCCAAAATTGTGAATTCAGCATACCGATCACTCGTTTAAGACGTGATCTACGGTTACACTGAATGAAGAATAGGATTTTTGTAATATTTTATCACAAGTTTTTCCTTTTTTCCCTTACATTCTGAATTTACTACTCTTAAGACACCCTTGGTGCATCTACTCGAGCTCTAACCATTATTATTATTATTATTATTATTATTATTATTATTATTATTATTATTACTGTTAGTCTGATAAATAATTTTGTCATTAAATACACCATGGGACAAGTTACCACCTCTAACATCAACGTATGCAATAGGCCAAAAGATATCAGAAAGTAAAGAAATAACTAAATATTCACAGTGTAAAAGAGGATAAAATAAAGTTCTCAATTATTTCTAGGCAGTGTGTTTTCCATTAAACGTGGTCTATCTGTAGCCCAAAAAATTAAGATCTATTTATTTTTCTATTGTTTTTGAATGAACTTTTCTCGTAGCCTACTTTGTCCTGTGAGAAATAATGAGTTATATGATAATCCATATTCTTTGAACCACATGTTAATATTTTTAAGTATTTCATTTTTGTGTTTTTAGTCTTGTAAAAATTCTGGTACTATTTTTTATTTCTATTCTTGTATCATTTGCACATATAGACAAAATTTACATCATGTTGAGACGTGGCAGTGATCTGTTAGCTCACTGACCACACTCATTCACCACTACTTAATTAAGTAGTTAAGTCATTAAAGTAAGAGAAGAAATGGTAGTGGAACATATTTTAAATGCGTGCTCCTTTTAATTTAAAATTGATTTGTGTAAACCGCATGAAACCCGACCTTTGGATCGGTGAATATTTAAATTATAAATGAGCGACGGCACCAGACTTAACTGGGGTACGGGCCAGCCGAGTACAACCATTGCAATGCGAAAATATAACTTAGACGGGCACTGACCTTTTCTAATTCAGGTTTTATGTTACATAACATTTGAATTAATGACAATATAAAATCATTTTGCTCATCGGGTTCGACATCTGACGAGAGCTGTTCCTCTACTGATTCTGTCATTACGTACCACTAGATACTGAATCGCTCAGCACGAGTACAAGTGGTTCCGTTTTAACTTGAGCCACTGAATCAGTATTTGGAGATTCTGAAACACCCTCATTTCCAAACTGTACAAACTCGAGCAGAGTACATAACAGAATTGAAAGCATCAGAACTGCTAACTTCTCTATTAATTCTTTCCATGACAGTTATACCCTCTATGTCACTCTGTGACACAGGACTTATGGCTCGCTATTATCTGCCATTCTGTTACGAAGTATTACAAGCATGCCCAACAATTGAAAGAGTATCTGAAAACGATGCCATTGCTGCTGGGGTAGGCTGCTGTCTTCAGAACTGCAGTTCGTCGCCACAAGCACGACGTGCGAAGACCGTAGGCTGCAGCAGTGCTCCCTGCCGACAGGTTTACAACAAATGGAGATCTTATCAGCGACTAGCCAAAGTGGACAGACTACAGCTACTCTCACTTACCTGACAAGAATGAAGCATAACTCCAGCTGCTGTTTTTTCAGCGTTGCTTCTAAAAACCTTTATGCTTCGATAATAATCTGTGATCTAATAACACTTCTTGATTACACAGCAACATTCAATATCATTTCCCAGCCGATGCACCAGTACATAATATTCTTTCCTCTGTTCGATGAAATTATTAAATATTATTCCTGTATTGAATCAGAACTGCACACCTTGGAGTATGTAGCCATGAAGAATTAGTACAGCAATTAAAACAGGTAGGAGGAAGATACAAGAAACCACACCTGCAACTTATATTAGAAGAAACTGCCTCCAACTGTGACCGAAGTAGTAACGAGAGTATGTGGTCGAGTAGTAACAGAGACCTATGTCTTTGGTTCCAGCAAACTGCATCTTAATTGAGCTTTTCGCCGTCATTTGTTATTCTTCCAAGGCTCCAGAATCCCTGTGACTTCCCACTGTGGCCGCAACAAAGTGGGCTGCATGTTACCAGAGTTCTCGGACTAAATCTGAATAGTTCTGCACAGTTTCGCGAAAACAACAGAAGTAATCTGGAAAATTTTAATGTTGGAAAAAAAAAATTTGCCCATTTGCGAGAGTAAAATTGTGATCTTAATTCTGAAGAGCTCCCCACGTGTTCTACAGAAAACCTCAATGATATTTTTTGTGCAGGTAATAGTTTGAGACAACTACAATAATGAGGGACCCATTTTCACTAAAGAAAACATACGAAATCACACTAGAGTTCAGACGACAGTTCCGATCGCAGTTCTGGATAGTACTCCAAGCGTTTTATCCAGAAACCTAATGTAAATTCTTGTGAAGATATTTATAATTGTAATAATGTGGTATTCAATTCGTAACATACAGTTTTTCGATCGGAAGCTGAGCGTCGCTGCCCTAATTGTGATCGGTGCACGTAGGTACACGTGGGCGCACATCGTGTCGACTGTCGTTATGTATCCGACTGCTGACAACCTCATCAGTCTAACGGTAGTTGTCTTTTTGGTCTACTTATTGCGTTGTATTTCAACAACTTTAATTTGACACACTTTGCTACAATTAACTACCGGATTTGAAGGTAGGTGTGTCTGTAATTTGCTTTCACGAACTTCTGTTACTTCAGTGTTCAATACATACTGGGATATTCCAACATTTAGCAATACATACGCAAATTATTATTCTTCTTTTTCTTTTTTTTCGCGGAGGAGTTCAGGTGCGTCACGGAATTCGAACACCTTTTGTACCTTCATACAATCATCGTCGGAGTTGGAAAACAGAGATAGGGGTAGGATCGTGTTCTCGTAGAGTTATTGTTGTTGTTGTTGTGGTCTTCAGTCCTGAGACTGGTTTGATACTACCCTATCCTGTGCAAGCTTCTTCATCTCCCAGTAGTTACTGCAACCCACATCCTTCTGAATCTGCTTAGTGTATTCATCTCTTGGTCTCCCTCTACGATTTTTACCCTCCACGCTGCCCTCCAATGCTAAATTTGTGATCCCTTGATGCCTCAGAACATGTCCTACTAACGGGTCCCTCCTTTTTGTCAAGTTGTGCCACATACTCCTCTTCTCCCCAATTCTATTCAATACTTCATCATTAGTTATGTGATCTACCCATCTAATCTTCAGCATTTTTCTGTAGCACCACATTTCGAAAGCTTCTATTCTCTTCTTGTCTAAGCTATTTATCGTCCACGTTTCACTTCCATACATGGCTACACTCCATACAAATACTTTCAGAAATGACTTCCTGACACTTAAATCTATACTCGATGTTAACAAATTTCTCTTCTTCAGAAACGCTTTCCTTGCCATTGCCAGTCTACATTTTATATCCTCTCTACTTTGACCATCATCTGTTATTTTGCTCTCCAAATAGCAAAACTCCTTTACTACTTTAAGTGTCTCATTTCCTAATCTAATTCCCTCAGCATCACCCGACTTAATTCGACTACATTCCATTATCGTTTTGCTTTTGTTGATGCTCATCTTATATCCTCCTTTCAAGACACTGTCCATTCCGTTCAACTGCTCTTCCAAGTCCTTTGCTGTCTTTGCTAGAATTACAATGTCATCGGCGAACCTCAAAGTTTTAATTTCTTCTCCATGGATTTTAATACCTACTCCGAATTTTTCTTTTGTTTCCTTTACTGCTTGCTCAATATACAAATTGAATAACATCGGGGAGAGGCTACAACCCTGTCTCACTCCCCTCCTAACCGCTGCTTCCCTTTCATGCCCCTCGGCCCTTATAACTGCCATCTGGTTTCTGTACAAATTGTAAATAGCCTTTCGCTCCTGTATTTTACCCCTGCCACCTTTAGAATTTGAAAGAGAGTATTCCAGTCAACATTGTCAAAAGCTTTCTCTAAGTCTACAAATGCTAGAAACGTAGGTTTGCCTTTCCTTAATCTATTTTCTAAGATAAGTCGTAAGGTCAATATTGCCTCACGTGTTCGCATATTTCTACGGAATCCAAACTGATCTTCCCCGAGGTCGGCTTCTACCAGTTTTTCCATTCGTCTGTAAAGAATTCGCGTTAGTATTTTGCAGCTGTGACTTATTAAACTGATAGTTCGGCAATTTTCACATCTGTCAACACCTGCTTTCTTTGGGATTGGGATTTTTATGTTCTTCTTGAAGTCTGAGGGTATTTCGCCTGTCTCATACATCTTGCTCACCAGATGGTAGAGTTTTGTCAGGACTGGCTCTCCCAAGGCTGTCAGTAGTTCTAATGGAATGTTGTCTACTCCCGGGGCCTTGTTTCGACTCAGGTCTTTCAGTGCTCTGTCAAACTCTTCACGCAGTATCGTATCTCCCATTTCATCTTCATCTACATGCTCTTCCATTTCCATAATATTGTCCTCAAGTACATCGCCCTTGTATAGACCCTCTACATACTTCTTCCACCTCTCTGCTTTCCCTTCTTTGCTTAGAACTGGGTTTCCATCAGAGCTCTTGATATTCATACAAGTGGTTCTCTTTTCTCCAAAGGTCTCTTTAATTTTCCTGTAGGCAGTATCTATCTTACCCCTAGTGAGATAAGCCTCTACACCCTTACATTTGTCCTCTAGCCATCCCTGCTTAGCCATTTTGCACTTCCTGTCAATTTCATTTTTGAGACGTCTGTATTCCTTTTTGCCTGCTTCATTTACTGCATTTTTATATTTTCTCCTTTCATCAATTAAGTTCAATATTTCTTCTATTACCCAAGGAGTTCTACTAGCCCTCGTCTTTTTACCTACTTGATACTCTGCTGCCTTCACTACTTCATCCCTCAGAGCTACCCATTCTTTTTCTACTGTACTTCTTTCCCCCATTCCTGTGAATTGTTCCCTTATGCTCTCCCTGAAACTCTGTACAACCTCTGGTTCTTTCAGTTTATCCAGGTCCCATCTCCTTAAATTCCCACCTTTTTGCAGTTTCTTCAGTTTTAATCTACAGTTCATAACCAATAGATTGTGGTCAGATTCCACATCTGCCCCTGGAAATGTCTTACAATTTAAGACCTGGTTCCTAAATCTCTGTCTTACCATTATATAATCTATCTGATACCTTCTAGTATCCCCAGGATTCTTCCATGTATACGACCTTCTTTCATGATTCTTGAACCAAGTGTTAACTATGATCAAGTTATGCTCTGCGTAAAACTCTACCAGGCGGCTTAATCTTTCATTTCTTAGCCACAATCCATATTCACCTACTATGTTTCCTTCTCTCCCTTTTCCTACTCTCGAATTCCAGTCACCCATGACTATTAAATTTTCGTCTCCCTTCACTACCTGAATAATTTCATTTATCTCATCATACATTTCATCAATTTCTTCATCATCTGCAGAACTAGTTGGCATATAAACTTGTACTACTGTAGTAGGCGTGGGCTTCGTGTCTATCTTGGCCACAATAATGCGTTCACTATGCTGTTTGTAGTAACTTACCCGCACTCCTATTTTTTTATTCGTTATTAAACCTACTCCTGCATTACCCCTATTTGATTTTGTGTTTATAACCCTGTATTCAAATGACTAAAAGTCTTGTTCCTCCTGCCACCGAACTTCACTAATTCTCACTCAAAAATGGTTCAAATGGCTCTGAGCACTATGGGACTCAACATCTTAGGTCATAAGTCCCCTAGAACTTAGAACAACTTAAACCTAACTAACCTAAGGACATCACACACACCCATGCCCGAGGCAGGATTCGAACCTGCGACCGTAGCAGTCCCGCGGTTCCGGACTGCAGCGCCAGAACCGCACGGCCACCGCGGCCGGCAATTCCCACTATATCTAACTTTAACCTATCGATTTCCATTTACAAATTTTCTAATCTACCTGCCCCGTTAAGGGATCTGACATTCCATGCTCCGATCCGTAGAACACCAGTTTTCTTTTTCCTGACGATGACGTCCTCCTGAGTAGTCCCCGCCCGGAGATCCGAATGGGGGACTATTTTACCTCCGGAATATTTTACCCAAGGGGACGCCATCATCATTTATCCATACAGTAAAGCTGCATGCCCTCGGGAAAAATTACGGCCGTAGTTTCCCCTTGCTTTCAGCCGTTCGCAGTACCAGCACAGCAAGGCCGTTTTGGTTAATGTTGCAAGGCCGGGTCAGTCAATCATCCAGACTGTTGCCCCTGTAACTACTGAAAAGGCTGCTGCCCCTCTTCAGGAACCACACGTTTGTCTGGCCTCTCAACAGATACCCCTCCGTTGTGGTTGCACCTACGGTACGGCCATCTGTATCGCTGAGGCACGCAAGCCTCCCCACCAACGGCAAGGTCCATGGTTCATGGGGAAGTCTCGTAGAGAAGGTACAAGAATAACTGACTCACGCAGTTACCTTGATTAATTTACCTCATTTCAGAAGTTATTGCAGAACAGGTGCGATGTTACCCAGATATCATTTTTATAACATTTTTGAAAGGTGACTATCAACAACCGTCAAGTAATGTATAATATGCATGTTTCACCATCAGCTGCTTTTTTATTTTAAACCCAAAGATCGATCGGTTTCAGTCATGGACAATTTCACGAATTTGGGTTAAAGTCCTGTTTTTTATACTGGTATTCATTACATGCTCTACGCATGAGACGTGGCCATTATTTAAGTAATGAAAGATGTGATATTGTGGCTTAAACAGTTTTAACCCCAATCCGTGAAGATAGTCTATGACTGAAACCGGTCGATATTTTGGTTTCAAATAAAAAAGAAGTTGATTGTCAAACATGCATTTTATATATCATTTTTAGAACTGGAATTGATGTTAATTTTAATGTCCTCGAAGGTATTG
Source organism: Schistocerca piceifrons (assembly GCF_021461385.2). NCBI lineage: Eukaryota > Metazoa > Arthropoda > Insecta > Orthoptera > Acrididae > Schistocerca > Schistocerca piceifrons. The sequence goes on along the minus strand of NC_060149.1, from coordinate 500,648,039 downwards.
TCAGTATGGAGACATTACATGCTAAAACAAAAGGAACGGAAATGTTATCCCTACAAAAATTTAAAAGTAGATTATAATACGAGGAGCGACAATAAAGTAATGAGACTGACGTGAAAAAAAAGGTTGCTTACCGTTTTAGTCAAGTATAGTGTTGTCAGCCGGTCGGTGTGGCCGAGCGGTTCTAGGCGCTTCAGTCTGGAACTGCGCGACCGCTACGGTCGCAGGTTCGAATCCTGCCTCGGGCATGGATGTGTGTGATGTCCTTAGGTTAGTTAGGATTAAGTAGTTCTAAGTTCTAGGGGACTGATGACCTCAGATGTGAAGTCCCATAGTGCTCAGAGCCATTTGAACCATTTATTGTTGTCTTCTTCAAAGTAGTTCCCTTCTGATTGCAGACACTTTTTCCAGCGCTTCTGCCATTGATGGCAACATTTCGGGAACTCATGTTCTGTAATATCCTCGAAGACCCTCGCCACAGCTTTTTCGACATCCTGTTTTGTTTGAAATTGGTGTCCCTTGACCGCCGTTTTGACTCTTGGAAATAGAAAAAAGTCGCACGGAGCGATATCTGGTGAATAAGGTGGCTGCGGTAGTACTGAAATTTGTTTTGAGGTTAAAAATTGCTGTACTGACAGAGTAGTATGGGATGGCGCATTATCGTGATGCAGAATCCAATTATCAGCAATGTTGGCACGGACAGAACTCTTTTACGAAGTCTTTCTAAAATTTCTTGTTAGTAATATTGGTTAACTGTTTGTCCAGGAGGCACCCACTCTTTATGAACAATTACATTGGAATCAAAAAAGCACACAAGCATGCATGTCACTTTTGACTTTGACATGAGAGCTTTTTTTGTCTGGATGGTCCCTTTGAGCACCATTGCGAACTTTGGGGTTTTGTCTTTGGATCGTACTGAAAAAACGAACTTTCATCACCAGTGATAAAACGGCTCAACAGTTCTGGATTGATTTCCATTTGCACTAACAGATCGGCTGCCACATTTTTCGGTGTTTCTCACTGTTGTGGTGTATGATTTTTGGGGACCATTTTTGCACAAATCTTTCTCATACCAAGATCTTCAGTTATTATTAGACGAACCGTTTCTCAGTTGATGTTGAGTTCTTCTGCAATCATTTTCACGGATAATCTTCGATCAGATCGTATGAGTTCACGCACCCTGGCCAAGTTGACATCCGTCCGTGAGGTTGATGGTCGTCCACTGCGGTCTTCAACATTCGTTCTGCCTTCACCAAACATTTTATGCCAACGAAAACTTCCTCTCTAAAAGCCTTCTGAAGCTTGCCGTAAGTTGTCATCGCGTTTTCACCCAATTTAACGCAAAAAGAAATGGCATACTGTTGCGCAATATTATGCGGTTCCATTTCCATGATGAGAGGCACAAACACATGTTAACTTATTACAGCACAACTCATGACTGAGCAGTTGCATCGATGTACCACTTGGACTAGAAGCAACTTATAGACCAAGGTCAAAGATACTGTGTCTACGCAAGCCTGTAGGGTTGCCGCATCTTGCAAAGAAAATAAGTCTCATTACTTTATTGTTGCACCTCGTAATGTCGTCAGCGTGTCTACTGACGGAGAGCCGTCAATGCTGGGTAGAATCAACGGCACTGCAACATTGCTCGAAAACTTTTTAAATTGTGCTGTACTAAAATATTACTGCATTAGACAACAAGAATCACTGTGTGGAAAAACCTCAATATTTTACATAAGCAGCCAATGGTTTTGAGATGTGTGGATAAACATAGAAGTACGGTATTAACGACACGAGAATTCCGAGCCTTCTGTGAATTGTTGGATTTCGAATATGGTGAACTTGTCCTACATTATGTAGCCTACTATTTCTGTAGGAAAGCTTCTGAATACACGTAGGAACTAGAAAAATTCTGTTCCTGATTTTTTAGAACAGGAAAATAGGCCGTGCGGTTAAAGGCGCTGCAGTCTGGAACCGCAAGACCGCTACGGTCGCAGGTTCGAATCCTGCCTCGGGCATGGATGTTTGTGATGTCCTTAGGTTAGTTAGGTTTAACTAGTTCTAAGTTCTAGGGGACTAATGACCTCAGCAGTTGAGTCCCATAGTGCTCAGAGCCATTTGAACCATTTTTGAACAGGAAAATACACCACCAAAATTGAACCTTATGACATGACAATTAGCAGTTTGATTTGGCATTTTAGCTGAAGTTAGATGCCATCCAGGGCCTAAATTAAAAACTAGAAGGCAAAAGCATAATTTCATTGAAAATTATATTAAAACTAATCATCTTTCAGTTATAAAATGCGAATTATAGTAAATTTCCATACGTGAAAGAACAATGTGCTGCAGATAACAACGATGTGACCAAATAGACTAGAAAACGTATATATTGCAAGGGTCATTTGAACGTGGTTATCATAAGTTTCAAACCAATTTTCAGTTAGTGAACAAAATATAATGCAGATTCCCAGTGACACAGAAATAGAGCTGATTCGTTTAAAAACAATCCCATTGTTAAAAATGAAAACTGATAAGCTTTCTTCATATCAAAATAATCGTACCATGATTACTTTCTGGCATTCATTACCCAGTGAACATTTCCTAGAGCTAAGAACATTTGCACATAGTCATATACCTATGTCTATTTGAAACGACATACAGATAAATACTGTAGCTTTTCAAACGTCACATTTATTAAGGGTGAAACAACGTCACGGATAAAAGAATCAAATATAATGGTATGTAAGGTACCCTGCTGTAACAGATGTTGTTTATTAAAAATATTAATTAAGTCTACAAACAATCGTATACTGGGATTCTTTCTAGTGTGCGGAGAGAACAGACAACTCAAGTTCCAAGTTCTCAGAGCTAGCGCTCTCTCTCTCTCTCTCTCTCTCTCTCTCTCTCTCTCTCTCTCTCTCTCTCTCACACACACACACACACACACACACACACACACACACTCTCACTCACTCTCACTCCGCATCCAGAAATCTGGCTCAGAGTTTTATTCATCAAACGACACTCTCTCACTGAAGGCCTGGCCAGACAGAATCCGGCCTACCGCTGAGACGGACGGCGCAGCGGGAGGCCGGGCCAGTCAGCGGCCGGGTACGCCACACAGGCAACGGCCGGCCGCAGCGACTCTTGATGCGTCAGCTGTTAACACTGTGGAACGGGCCGAACCCCATTATTAAGCTTGCATGCGTAGCGCGATTGTCTTGGCGTTAGACGAATTGGAAACTTCACGCGGGACACGCTACCTTGGTGCGTGCAGAAATGAGTAGCTCCCACTTGTTGTTGTTGTGGTCTTCAGTCCTGAGACTGGTTTGATGCAGCTCTCCATGCTACTCTATCCTGTGCAAGCTTTTTCATCTCCCAGTACCTACTGCAACCTACATCCTTCTGAATCTGCTTAGTGTATTCATCTCTTGGTCTCCCTCTACGATTTTTACCCTCCACGCTGCCCTCCAATACTAAATTGGTGATCCCTTGATGCCTCAGAACATGTCCTACCAACCGATCCCTTCTTCTGGTCAAGTTGTGCCACAAGCTTCTCTTCTCCCCAATCCTATTCAATACTTCCTCATTAGTTATGTGATCTACCCATCTAATCTTCAGCATTCTTCTGTAGCACCACATTTCGACAGCTTCTATTCCCTTCTTGTCCAAACTATTTATCGTCCATGTTTCACTTCCATACATGGCTACACTCCATACGAATACTTTCAGAAATGACTTTCTGACACTTAAATCAATACTGGATGTTGACAAATTTCTCTTCTTTAGAAACGCTTTCCTTGCCATTGCCAGCCTACATTTTATATCCTCTCTACTTCGACCATCATCAGTTATTTTGCTCACCAAATAGCGAAACTCATTTACTACTTTAAGTGCCTCATTTCCTAATCTAATTCCCTCAGCATCACCCGACTTAATTAGACTACATTCCATTATCCTTGTTTTGCTTTTGTTGATGTTCATCTTATATCCTCCTTTCAAGACACTGTCCATTCCATTCAACTGCTCTTCCAAATCCTTTGCTGTCTCTGACAGAATTACAATGTCATCGGCGAACCTCAAAGTTTTTATTTCTTCTCCATGAATTTTAATACCTACTCCTAATTTTTCTTTTGTTTCCTTTACTGCTTGCTCAATATACAGATTGAACAACATCGGGGAGAGGCTACAACCCTGTCTTACTCCCTTCCCAACCACTGCTTCCCTTTCATGTCCCTCAACTCTTATAACTGCCATTTGGTTTCTGTACAAATTGTAAATAGCCTTTCGCTCCCTGTATTTTACCCCTGCCACCTTTAGAATTTGAAAGAGAGTATTCCAGTCAACATTGTCAAAAGCTTTCTCTAAGTCTACAAATGCTAGAAACGTAGGTTTGCCTTTCCTTAATCTTTCTTCTAAGATAAGTCGTAAGGTCAGTATTGCCTCACGTGTTCCAGTGTTTCTACGGAGTCCAAACTGATCTTCCCCGAGGTTGGCTTCTACTAGTTTTTCCATTCGTCTGTAAAGAATTCGTGTTAGTATTTTGCAGCTGTGACTTATTAAGCTGATAGTTCGGTAATTTTCACATCTGTCTACACCTGCTTTCTTTGGGATTGGAATTATTATATTCTTCTTGAAGTCTGAGGGTATTTCGCCTGTTTCATACATCTTGCTCACCAGATGGTAGAGTTTTGTCAGGACTGGCTCTTCCACGGCCGTCAGTAGTTCCAATGGAATGTTGTCTACTCCGGGGGCCTTGTTTCGACTCAGGTCTTTCAGTGCTCTGTCAAACTCTTCACGCAGTATCATATCTCCCATTTCATCTTCATCTACATCCTCTTCCATTTCCATAATATTGTCCTCAAGTACATCGCCCTTGTATAGACCCTCTATATACTCCTTCCACCTTTCTGCTTTCCCTTCTTTGCTTAGAACTGGGTTTCCATCTGAGCTCTTGATATTCATACAAGTCGTTCTCTTATCTCCAAAGGTCTCTTTAATTTTCCTGTAGGCGGTATCTATCTTACCCCTAGTGAGATAGGCCTCTACATCCTTACATTTGTCCTCTAGCCATCCCTGCTTAGCCATTTTGCACTTCCTGTCGATCTCATTTTTGAGACGTTTGTATTCCTTTTTGCCTGTTTCACTTACTGCATTTTTATATTTTCTCCTTTCATCAATTAAATTCAGTATTTCTTCTGTTACCCAAGGATTTCTACTAGCTCCCACTAGCGATACGAAATGGCACCAAGAAAAGGAGATGTTGGGTGCACGACATTAATAGCAAGAGAGAAAGCTTAGGAGAATACCATCATCTGTGTATTGATCTAGACTCTCATGAAGATAGGTTCTTCAAATATTTTCGTATGTCGCGAGAATGTTTCGAGGAAATGCATCCCCTGATAAAAAGGTAGCACAGAGAAGTGCACAACGAACTGGAGAAAGCCAATTGAGACAAGGCACAGACTAGCCATTTGTTTGAGGTAAGTTTTACCATTTGTGGCCTCTTTGTGCTTCAAACAGAAGTCATATAATTTATTCTATTTCAGTTTTGCTGTATCATATGAAAGATTCGGCGGAAGAAAGTGCTATCCCACAACGTAGTTACGAGCGGAGTGATAAATCTATCTGCGGTGTTTACGAATACAGGAAACGATACTAACGTCTAGTTCCGTATGTCCCGCTAGAGAGAACTTTCTACTTAATAGATTGTTTTGTTTCCTTGTATTCATAACATTGTCACTGAATTTAAAGAAACATATCTTTGGTCGTTAACTTACCTATTCGTTATATCGGCATAATTTCTTTTAATCTTTTCCAGATACTTGACTGCAGGCGACAGTCACCGGACCATAGCTTTTTCTTTTCGGTTAGGACGTTCAACAGTCTCAGAAATTGTGAAACAAGTGTGCCAGGCAATATGGACTGTTCTACAACCCTAGTATCTACCTACTGCTACAACTGAGATGCGAAGAAATCTGAAGAAGGATTTCTAGAACTTTGGGGGTTTCCGAACTGCCTTCGAAGCATAGACGGAAAGCATATCGGGTTACAATGCCCGAAGGGTAGTGGATCCCAGTTCTTCTGTTACAAAGAATTCTTTTCGCTGGTTCTCCTGGTGATCGTTGATCCACACTACGAGTTTACAGTAATTGATATTGGAAATCATGGACGCCACAGTGACAACACTATTTCTGAGAATTCAGCTTTTTGTCAAGAGTATATCGAGGGAAAAGTATTCTACCTCCAAATCAGGATCGCGTGTATCATACAAAAAGTTGTATTGTCTCACCTCCTCTATAAGTCTTTCTGTGTCCATGATGCATGCACTACGAGCTGCAAGACAAAAACCGCCTCACGCCGCTGCTTCCAGTGTGACCACAGAGCAGTTGAGTGCGCCAACAGAGGCAAGCAGCCGCTCCGGCTTGTGGCGAATCTGTAATCTGTGACAACCCGGCGGCGGCCGGTGCGGCAGGCCGCGTGCCGGTGCGTCAGAGCCGCACTCTGTGTGTCCGCCGCCATACAATAACGAGCTATTCAACAGTGCGGCCTGCCGGCTGCGGTTCAAGGCCACAGGCCGGACGGCCAGGCCGCATTCTGTCTGGCCAGGCCTTAAGCTAGGTCTACGAAAGCACACACCCTCTCATCGAGGAGATGATTTCCGACTATTGAACACTTGTTTTCCAATAAGCTTGTGCCTTTGAAGTGACGTAAGTTAATCGATGTAACTGCGTGAGTCAGTTAACCTCCTCTAAGCGTATCAGAGCCTACCCCTATCCCCGTTTCCCAACCGCGACAGTGAACGTAATATCCAGAACTGTGATTAGAACTGTCATCAGAATTCTAGGGCGATTTCGTATATTTTCTGTAGTGAAAATGGGTGCCCCATTACTGCAGTTACCTTGTAAACTAATACCTAGACAAAAATATCATTAAGGTTTTCTGTAGAACACTTTGGGAGCTCTTCCGAATTGTGGTCACAATTTTACTCTCGAAAATCAGCAAATAAGTGTTTTCAACATTAAAATTTTCCCGATTACTAGTGTTTTTTGGTGAAGTTATGCAGAACTATTCAAATTTAGTACAGAGAACTCTAGAACTACAGCATATGTACCGAGAACTCTGAAAAAATGTATGTTTCTTGAAAGTCGGGTGCTAACTTCACAGCTAGTCAGGTATTCCGAAATGTGATATTAATTTTTTTCCGGGAAATTCCACAGAACTATTCAAAAATTGTAGAAAGAACTCTAGAACTATGGCATATCCATAAAGAACTGTGAGAAAAATTATTTTTCTCGAACATCGGTTGCCAGCTTCACATGAGTGTGGAAATGGGTCCCTCGTTATTGCAGTTATCTCATAAACTATTAGCCCTACAAAAAATGTCATTAGGGTTCTCTGTAGAACTCTTCTGGAGCTATTCATAATTTTGATTATCAATTTTTGGTACAAGATTAAAATTTTACGAAGTATTATTATTTTCTTCGCTAAATTCGGTAGAACTATTCAAATTTTGTACAAAGAATTGTAGAACTATGGAATACTTACCAGGCACTCTGAATCTCGAAAGTCGCGACGGAATGCTTTGGTTTGTTTCCCCTGACAAACGAAATGATTTTCAATCCGAATTTTACCTGTCCATCGATAGGGAAGTTTCAAATTAATCTAGTGTGATATTTGTTTTATCGATGTGCGTTAAAAGAGACAGTAAAACACGAAGAATAACCAGTACTCTAGCTGGGACTCGTGTGGCGCTCTAGCCCGTGTTTGCTGTTTCCGCCATGCAGCAGCGCAGCTCAGTCATATCTGGTTTACTGGTTATTCTTCCTGTTTTAATGTCCCTGTTAATAGATTTCAACAAAGCGAATGTGGCACTAGACTAATTAGAGACCGGAACCCATCTATCGAATGGACACTTAAAATTTCACTTTGAAAATCATTTTGTTTGTAATGGGAAACGATCAGACACTTTCTGTCAACATTGGGTATCGCGTGAAAGATTTAATGAGCAGATTTATTTTGCCAGCCTCCAGCTACACATTAAAAAAACCGAAATTTCAAATATCTGCCGAAATACCAGAGAAAATGAGCCTGACTGCTCTACGGAGGGGAAACCTGTATTTCCATCTGCTCAAGCAGATTCATGAGACTGCCTTTTTCAGCAGTGTTTAGTACGCCGTGCTACTAAGAGTTGCCTGCATTGCAAATATGAATGATGTGTTTATTCAGAAGTGTGGCACGAGCTATTAATAGCCACATCAGCGACTCTTGGTTTTCTGCTAATTCCAAAGTAATGTTTATAGTTCTTGCAGGAGATTTTTAAATCCATGAAGTTAATGCTGTCGTTGTTCTCATGCCCTATAGTGAACTTAATGTTTTTTGTGTGCTGCTCATGTTGTGTCGGCGTGGGTCTGACGTGGTACTGTGGATTCTGCCTGATTTGGCGCTGCGATGTTGGTTGCACATGCATATTCGTGAACACAACACTCGCATTCATATAAATCGTTTATACGTCTTCCACAACACTGGTTGCAACCGACAGCTGACCGTCATTCACAATCACGCTCGAGTTCGCGCTCTCATTTTCACTGCTGCTGTGTTAAGCTGAACGGATAATTTTTTTAGGGGAATTTGGCAAATGTCGTATCCTAACATATGGAATTTGTACTTTCTGTGTTAAAAAATAATGTTAACGACATCATTTACCATCGTCCACCATACGCGATTTCTTCGATGTTCGTGTTTCCCTTATAAATTCCCTAATTCCGTTATAGACAGTACAATTAAAAGCTAGGGGCTAGACCGTTTCCGTACGAGAACATGGACAGATATAATTATGTTTCTTGTTGCACCTGTGCAGGTAAACAGTAATATATGGGCCGTAACAATGATGTGTGATGTGCAACGATACGGTTGCGGTTTGCGTGGTCCAGGGCTAGGCGTCCGCGAATTTTAAGGAAAAGCTGGCGCACATTTTGGCCACTTCCTCTGTTCTCTCAGTTGTTATGTCATACATCACCTTCCAGTTCAGGAGATGGGCTTTGTTTGTTATTCTTTGTTTCGTTATTTGATGAAATTTCGTCAAGTACCCCTCACAGAGCCAATCGGAGGCCGCACGACATTTTTCAGCTGTGTCTGCTGGGTACAGGCCGAGGATCACCATCAAATCATCGGTTAGTGTGGTGCCAAATGGCTCTGAGCACTATGGGACTCAACTGCTGAGGTCATTAGTCCCCTAGAACTAGTTAAACCTAACTAACCTAAGAACATCACAAACATCCATGCCCGAGGCAGGATTCGAACCTGCGACCGTAGCGGTCTTGCGGTTCCAGACTGCAGCGCCTTTAACCGCACGGCCACTTCGGCCGGCCGGTGTGGTGCCAGGTATTTGTTCCGAAGCGTATGATGGCTGTGAAAACGGTACCTTGCGAGTGAATGGTCCAATCAGACATGTCTAAACCTGCCCTGAAACATTTTACATAGGGAAGAAACGCACTGCAAGTAGTTTTTATGTTGAAAATTGACAAATTCGTAGCTCGCCAGGCGGCTAGAGAAGCGTGCACACATGCCGTAGCTGTAGCAGACAGTGCATGCGCAACACACTGCCAACAGATCCTTCGTTGCCAGTACGTCGATATATAGGTAACATGGCACAATGCGATCGTAATTTGTAAATGGAATTTCACGTTCTGTTGATAGTTGTTCACAGTTACTATTTGCACGAATTTACAGCTCATTTAATATCCATAATAATTAGCAGTTGTCTTTGCGGTATGAGTAAGTGTTAAAAATGGAGAAAAAACTGTATTAATTTTCTTTGTGATTTCTTCGTATATGCTTGCTAACAGCATCTGTCTTTTCGCTAGTTACAGTGGTTCACAGTAATATGGAACCCAATTAATGTTTGCAGCCTTACAAAGATGAAACATAAAGAACGTGGTATACAATCTAAATCACTTACTTCTCCTGAAGACCTACATCCGTGTTACTCATTAGTTAATTTCTTGGACATTCATTTGAATGATGTCGACATATTCGTTAGAAATTGGGGAAACTTTAGAAGTAACGGGAAATAATTCTGACGATTGCGTGAATTATGGTTCGACCGATGATGTGCTAATTAAAGTCCAGAACAAAAATGGAGTATCCAAATCCAAAGAAACAAGTAGAATAATAATTTTCAGTAACGAAGAGAAGGCCTTTGCCTTTCATGGGAAAGTGTTCTAGCAACTGAGCTACCCAACCACAACTCACAACCTGCCCTTTCCTCCATGATTGCTAGTCATGCAAGTTTTGCAGGAGAATTTCTGTGAAGTCTGTGGAAGGTAGGAGATAAGGTACTGGCAGAAGTGAAGCTCTGAGGATGGTCCGTGAGTTGTGCTTGGGTAGCTCAGTCAGGCAATAACTTGCCTGTGAAAGGCAAAGGTCCAGAGTTCAAGTCTTGGTCCTGCACTCAACTGTAATCTGTCAGGAAGTTTCAAGAGTTGAGTTGTACGTGCATAGGTATCCTGCCAGACATTGTCCAACAAAGATGATAACTCAAAAAATGTACAAAAAATTGTTATTGTAAGGGCACTGGATTACTCTGCAGAGGATAAGAAAGAACAGAAACCATGCCTCCATAAAATTGATTTGCCTCAGTGGGCAATGAATCCATCACCTTCAGTGTGGATGCACAATTATGTTTGACCTCTTCCAGGAATCTCAAAGCAACACACTTGAAGGACACGGACGTGGATTGTGGATTGTGGATTGGTGGGAATGTGGGTCAGCTTAGAGGCTTGCCGACTTAGTCTATGCAGTTGTGATAAACACTGTTTGGAGGACACAGTGGTTAATGCAAATTCCTAGTAAGCAGAATATTCCAAGTTTGAATCTCAGTCCGGCGCACCACTGATGCTGCATAAAGTCCTGATGCAGCTGACATAAATAGTTCCTTGCCTTTCCTTCCCCCTTCCCCCCTTCCCTCCTTTCCCTTTTACTTTTCCCCTCACCCCCCCCCCCCTTTCACCTTCAGTATGCATAGTATGTATCACAGTTGCGGATACTGTGTGGTATCTGTTCTTTCAGACATGTCCGAAAGAACAGACACCACACATTCATATGTATCTTCACATTTTGCATGCAGAGAGTTTTGATCCATATCATGTGTCACTTTACCAGCTGATGAACCAGTGGGATTGCAAAGGATGCATGGAATTTTGTTATTTGGTTCTGATGTGACATCAAGACAGTAGATTCTATCTTCATAGAATTGTCTTTATTGATGAAGCTAACTTTACAAATTATGGAAAGCTGAATGTGTTATGGGGGGGTTATTGAGCATCCAGATTGACTGTAGCAGGTTAAACAACAGAGGCAGTGGAGTATGAAGTTAAGTGCAGGTTCATTGGAAAATGTGTGATGGTTACTTACTTCACAGAGGTGGTCATAACAGTTAAAGATAAGCACAACTTTTTACTGAAGTGCTACTACCTCTCCTTGAGGAAGAGCCACTTCAAATATGTAGATGCATGTGGTACCAGTACAATAGATGCCTGGCTCAGTACTAGCTTGTAATTAGGCAACTTCTCACCCAGATCTTTCCTGTTTGCTGGATCATATGTGAAGACATCATCAGCTGACCCACACATTCACCTGTTTTGACACCACTAGACTTTTTCTCTGGTGTAAACTAAAAGATAAATTCTATGCAAAAGTTCCAACAACCCATTAAGATTTCAAAAATCACACTGTTGCAACATGTGAAAAGATATCAAAGTAATCTCTTCAGTCTGTCCACATTTTCTTGCATCAGCGACTTACAACATGTATTGCAGTAGACTGAGCTTTTGGAGCACTTGAAGACACCAATGGAATTTTAAGGAAGTGTATATTCCTTTTTGTTGTATATGTAATTTGGCAATGTTAGTGCACATCTCAACATTAAAGTCTAGACAAAAAGTTGTTATTTGACCTTCTTTATACCTCTATGCCCTGTTTTATAAGTTCATTCAAATTTTGATGAACATCTTTCTTTCAAAGGTCTGGCACAAACAAGAGCAAAACTGTTATGATAGGTAACTGGTGAATCATCCTTTGACTTCCAGTTGATTTGTCAGTCCAGTGATGTGTCAGTTTTAGAACTAAGATAATAACAGTAGAAATTACTATAGCTCCATTTGAACTGTCAGCAGTTACACCAAAAATTTTATGAGAATATCTGATTTCATTTCTGTATCCAACTATTGTAATTGGGTCTTTTCTGCTTTATCTACAAACATTAAATTTCTTTTACAGCTCTCGCTCTCACAGGAACCACACAAGAAATATATTAATAATTCATTTTCTCGTGTTTACAGGTTTTGCTTGCTGAACTGAAAGGGACTGATAGGTATTATGCCGTAAAGTGTCTGAAGAAAGATGTGGTGCTAGAGGATAATGACGTGGAGTGTACACTTATAGAACGTAAGGTTTTAGCCCTTGGGACTAAACATCCATACCTATGTCATCTGTTTTGCACATTTCAAACAGAAGTAAGTATCCAAATCTCATATTTCTTCAGGTAGTTCTTTTCACCATGTAGCCTGAAATGTCAGATTTTAATGATGTTTTATTCTTTATTTCACAGCTCTCTGTGTTGTGTTACCTTTTGTTGCTTTCTTTCTTTCTGTCCGTGATATAAAAACCCACAAATTAATAACTTATTTTGGGTCATAAATCTACTTTGCCCATACCTGCTTACTTCTTGTAAAACTCAAATAAGTTAGTGGCCTCTGTTTCATTAAAATGCCTGAGATCATATCTTCCATTCTTTTCCTTTTTTCAGGTAACTATGTAAAAAAGATAAAACTGTTTCAAGCTCATAGCGGGATAGTTTTTTCAATAATGCCATGGGTAATTGTCTGTCCCATTCTTTTGCAGTCTGAGTTTTCACTCAGTTTCTAATCACATTGTCTCTGATGAAAAAATTGTTATCTATTTCCTCTTACTCTTTCTGTGAGATACACACTACAAATGACATTATCCACAAGGTAACATCAGTTGCACTTGTGACTCATCGATTTTGATCTGTGTTTCTTTATCTTTCTTAAATTATGGTTTTATTCCAATCTTTTATTAGTCCATTTCCTCACTCCCCCCTCTCTGTCCATCTCCTTCCCCCTCCTCCAAGAAGATCTTCTGCTCCACCCCCTCCCTCTGCCCATCTCCTCCCCCCTTGTCTCTATCCATCACCTCCGCCCAGTCCATCTCTTCGTCCCCTCATCATGTCTCCTCCTCCTCCTCCTCCTCCTCCTCCTCTCTCTGTAAATCTCCTTCTCACTCCTCCCTCTGTCCATCTTCTCCTCACTCCTCCCTCTGTCCATCTCATCCTGCTCTGTTCTCTGTCCATCCCCTCCTCTTTACTTTCTCTGTCATCTGCTCCTCCAGCCTCTGTCCATCTGCTCCTTTCCCCTTTGTCCATCTCGTCCTCTTCCCTCTTTGTCCATCTTCTCCTTCCGTGTTTCTGTGTCCATCCCCTCCTACCTCTTCTCTCTCCATGTTATCACTCATACCCTAATAGGAAATTACTGGTTCTTATTTCCGCAGTATCTCTTTCCTGACAGTTAGTGGTATGTGTACTACCAAGTTTGGTTGAAAGTGGTTCAGTGGTTTAGAATGAGATGTGGAACATACATACATTTTTATAATATTTGTGGATTACAAAACTGCACCTTGATACCATACAAAAGGGTATTCATTCAAGTCTTTTGTGTTATTGGCTATCAAGAAATATTGCTCAAAGCTGAAGATCCCAATGTGAGTGAACTAATCGAAAATATTCAGTTTAGTTATCATGACTTTTTCAAACCATACAATATTGGATTACAGAAATACTAAACAATTCTGAGTGGAAGATGTTTTAATAAATGATCCATTCAAGATCGCTTAAAGTAAGAGAGAGAAACACATATTAACAGTTCATAGCACCTGAGAAACTGAATTTGTTTAATTGTGTAAGGAAGCAGGAAATGTAGTTATGTCACATAAAACTACATGTGAAGAGAATATTGCAAGTCAACAGTTTCTCTTTTTGTTCTGTGGGTGCATAAAGAGTTTCTTATAATTCAAATTTACCACAATGTTTCTTCCATTTCATCTTCTGTTCAAGGATTATGGAAGGCAGAATTGACAGTCCTGGAAATTTTGAATGGAGACAATCAGAATTAATGAAGCCAAGTTAGTAGGTTTAGGTGAAATACATTATGTGCAGAAAGTGTGTCATCAGAACATCAAGCACTTATGTCCTTAGGAAGAAACTAAGCCCATTAATTAGATGTGTGGCCATTGGATTTACTAATCTGTCAACAGTTCATTCATTTAATTGATGTAACTAACAATAAAAAATACATTGTGAAGGAATTCAGATGTAGAACAAGTCATGCAAGACACCATGTCAACATTTCTCTGTAGGCATATTACAGAGTTAAAGAAAGCTAGATCAAGGTAAGGACATCATGAATACTAGTCACAATATAGGTGATATCACCCAATCTAATGACAGCATCCATACAGAAAACCTTACAATTATCTATGTGCAAGCTGGAGCCTGTGTGTGCTACTATTCCTTTGTGTACTTGAATGTTCAGACTGCCTTATAATTGTCTCCTGTGATGAGTGAGTGAGTGACAAGTGAAGGTAACAATGACACTAACAAAAGTAGGTATATAAAACATAAATTATTATTTAGAAATTTTGTTTTGCTATATCATTCAGTCATTATTCCTTAGTTCTTGGAGAATGAGGTTAAGAGATTTCCAGTTCCTACTTGCATTTAGAAATTACATTAATTGAGAATCTTAGTAATATTTTTCTACAAAAATTAGCTTCATATATTTTATTTATCAGTTGATTTAACATCCACATTTACTTAGCTTGCATTACTTCATCACTTCCAATATTTTCTTTTCTTTTTCCAAGTCACATCTATTGTTCGTGCTGGAGTACCTGAATGGTGGTGACCTAATGTTTCATATACAGCAGAGTGGTAGATTCCCTGAACCACGTGCAAGGTTTTATGCAGCTGAGATTGTTTCTGGCCTCAAGTTCCTGCACAAAAAAGGAATAGTATACAGGTAAAAGCACTATTGGACTATTTACATTTATTTATGCCATGCTTAATTATTATTTTCATTTCTGTCATTTAGTGCATTAAAAACAGATTCCATTTCCTTGGATGTTTAGTTACATGCTAAACATAGATTTTAAAGATTTGTCACAAGCTTTCTGTTTTCCCTTGCCCTCATAATTTTTCTAGCTTCATCACAGCTACAGAATAAGTACTATAACAAATAACAAAATATGCATATGTGTAAGCTACCATGACCAGCATAGTGAGTGCATTATTGAGGCCAAGACCATTACAAAGTCACCAAGACCATTACAAAGTCACCAAGACCATTACAAAGCCAACACCTAAAACTATTGTACAAGTTTCTATGCCCTACTAGCTACATAGATGATGAAAAGATTGAAAGAATGTATAAGATAAAAGAAATTATTCAGCTAATTGAGGGAGACAAAGATTTTATTGTGATGGGGGACTAGAAATTTATAGTAGGTAATGGGAGAAAAGAGATGGAAGAGAAGGGGAAAATATAGTCGGGGGAATAGAAATGAAAGGGGAAGCCACGCTGTAGAATTTGGCACAGTATGTAATTTAATTATTGCACACATTTGGTTAAGAAATGAATTCACATGGTGTAAATACATACTAGCATTGGCTATTTGTGACAAATGAGAATTTGTGTTGGACCTGGACTCAAGCCCAGATTCCCCATTTGTCATGAACAATTGCCTTAACAACTTTGGCTATCCAAGCATGCCCCCAATATCGATCCAAATCTCCATTTGTCACAAGTCACAATCCAGATGCCTTCACTTTCATGAAACAGCATAGGAAGACTGTTGTTATTTTAGTATCATAAAATGATGATACCAAAAGTAACAAGTCTTCCTGTGCTTGGTTTCATGAAAGTGCAAGCATTTGGATTGTGATTGAGTGACATATGGAGATTTGCACCGGCATTGGAGGGCATGCTTAGATAGCTGAAGTGATTAAGGGAACCACTCATGAAAAGTCAGAAATCCGGGCTCGCATCCTGCTCCAGCACATCCTGCTCCGGCACAAATTTTCATTTGTCACAAGTAGCCAACCTATTATGTATACACTATATGTGAATTCATATCTTGGCTTTCACAGCTGCACATCATTAAAGACATACAAACGTATCTGAAGGACATTGCACTGTAATAAATGCAGTTGTGCATGAACAGACACTGTTGCCATGAATAAAACTTTGTTTAAGGATTATGAAAGCAGTTTGTGTGTGTGTGTGTGTGTGTGTGTGGAAGAGTTATGGAAATAGTGGGAGGTTTCAAGTAGGTTATGTAATGGTAATACTGTGATTTCAAAACAAGGTGTTAAACTGCAGAACATTTCCAGGGGTAAATGTGGACTCATGACCATAATTTGCTGTTTATGAACTGCAGACTAAAACTGGAGAAATTAAAAAACAGTAGGAAAATAAGGAGGTGGGACCTGGATAAATTGAAATATCCAGTGGTTGTTAAGAGTTTCAAAAATTGGTAACAATTTCCTCAAAGAAAAATAAAGGGGGGGGGGGCAACAGATGATGAATGAATACTTTGAGGGATGAAATAATGAATGCAGCACAAATTGAAATAGGCAAAAAGACAAGGTCCGGTACAAACCTGTGAATAATATGAGACATACTGAAGTTAACTGATGGAAGGAGAAAATAAAGAGCATAAAAAAATGCAGCAAATGAAGCAGACAAAATGGAATACATGTATCTAAAAAATGAGATTGACAGGAAGTGTTAAATGGTTAAGCAGGAATGGCTAGGCAAGAAATTAAAGGCTGCAGTAGTTTGTATGACTAAGGGAAAGGCAGATACTGTTTATAGTAAAATTAGAGTCCTTTGGAGAAAAGAGAAGTACGTTTATGAATATTAAGAGCTCAGGTAGCAAGACAGTACTATGCAAAGAAGGGAAAGCTGCAAGGTGTAAAGAATACATAGAAGAGCTATACAAGGAAATGACTTGAAGATAGTACGGTGTAAAAAGTAGAGGAAGTATATGAAGAGGAGATGGAAGATACGGTGCTGCAAGAATAATTCGATGAGCACTCAAAGATCATCATTGAAACATGGCCCCTAGATAGACAAAATTCCCTTCGAATTATTCAGATTCATGAGAGGGTCAGCAATGACAAACATATTGCATCTTGTATACAACGTACAGCAGGTAGATGAAGTGACCTTAGATTTCAGGAAGAAAGTAATATACTATTCCAAAGAAGGTGGGTACTGGTGGATGTGAATGTTATTGAGCCATCAGTTTACTAAATCAGGCAGTGTGTTCCAAAACGTGTCTTGTCCATTGTAAGAAAGTTTAGTGGAGTTGCAAACAACTAAATGCCTATTAATGGCAACATAAATTGTACTGAAACTTCCTGGCAGATTAAAACTGTGTGCCCGACCGAGACTCGAACTCGGGACCTTTGCCTTTCGCGGGCAAGTGCTCTACCAACTGAGCTACCGAAGCACGACTCACGCCCGGTACTCACAGCTTTACTTCTGCCAGTACCTCGTCTCCTACCTTCCAAACTTTACAGAAGCTCTCCTGCGAACCTAGCAGAACTAGCACTCCTGAAAGAAAGGATATTGCGGAGACATGGCTTAGCCACAGCCTGGGGGATGTTTCCAGAACGAGATTTTCACTCTGCAGCGGAGTGTGCGCTGATATGAAACTTCCTGGCAGATTAAAACTGTGTGCCCGACCGAGACTCGAACTCGGGACCTTTGCCTTTCGCGGGCAAGTGCTCTACCAACTGAGCTACCGAAGCACGACTCACGCCCGGTACTCACAGCTTTACTTCTGCAAGTACCTCGTCTCCTACCTTCCAAACTTTACAGAAGCTCTCCTGCGAACCAGGCTGTGGCTAAGCCATGTCTCCGCAATATCCTTTCTTTCAGGAGTGCTAGTTCTGCTAGGTTCGCAGGAGAGCTTCTGTAAAGTTTGGAAGGTAGGAGACGAGGTACTGGCAGAAGTAAAGCTGTGAATACCGGGCGTGAGTCGTGCTTCGGTAGCTCAGTTGGTAGAGCACTTGCCCGCGAAAGGCAAAGGTCCCGAGTTCGAGTCTCGGTCGGGCACACAGTTTTAATCTGCCAGGAAGTTTCATATCAGCGCACACTCGGCTGCAGAGTGAAAATCTCATTCTGGATAAATTGTACTTTTTACCTGATAGGAATGCATAACTTTGATATAGTATGTCATGTGTAATTGTAAATATAAATATTCCCACTGAGAAATAAGTTATTTTGCTTTAAACATAGGATTAGACAAGTTTTGGATCAGCACACTAAAATTGCTTAGCTCGAGTACTCAATAATATAGTTCTTTTTTATATGTTTAGGGTAGCGCTAATAAATTCAGTTGAAACTCATTTATTCAAACTTTAAAAATGCATTGCATAGTGAAGAATCATGAATCTGCTCATTATTCATCATACAGAATTCAGATAACTAAGTCTATCAAAGTCTCTTGAATTTCACAGTACTCATTGATTGTCTTTTCAGGGGAGTCATTTGTTTTTCCAGTATCAGATGCAAATAAACTCTTTCAGAAAACCCTTTGCACATTCAGCTTCTACTTCAATCCAAGATGTTTTTCTGGCAAATGCTTTATGTCGTGAATCTTGGCTTAGTTCAAGGGCACTTCTGATGACACAACTGGCAGAATACCAAAATTCATAAAACATTTACCTGTCTTCCTCACAGACCTTCCAGAACCACAATTTGTGTTATGATTTGGTTCTGCTTTTACTGTCACATTTCCTTCTGAAGCATTGCTCAAAGTAAAGTACTTAGCTGAAGAAAATTTGAAATGATAGCTACTTGGTTTCTTCATCATTTCTTCTGCAGTCTTCTTCCAGTCTCTCGCTGTACATTCCACATCCAGTTTAAAAACTTGAGAATGTGATGGGAAAATATTTTCGTACTCTTTTGGATCACAAATTACAAACCGAGTGCTAATTCCCTTTTCTATTTGTCCAAACACTCTGTCTGATGGGGAAAAAGGATGTGGAATATCAGTTCAATACACTTCACATTTGGGGTGACTCACTTTTGACAGAAAATAGCAGTGCATCTTTATGGCTGTAGAGTTTCAGTTCTGCCCTCTGCAGCCATCAGGACAAAGCTGCAGAGTTGATTAGTTAGACAAATCATATTTAGACAGCCTGTGTCTGTCGTCGGTTTAGTATGTGAATGACCCACTGGAGCTGTTGAATTATAGGTGTGTATCTATTAACTGTAAAAAGCAAACTCATGTGGTATTTTAAGATTAACCAGATTTTTCTGGCTGTCAATATTGTAAGCATATCAACCATTTTCTCTTCTAGTTTTGTGTACGAAGCTTTCGATTTCAGCTTGTGCAGTCTAAGTTGCATCATAACTGAATGCTTAGATCGTGTATCCTTTGTATGCTCAATATTTCCCTTAAGTCTAGTGCATGTAAAGCATGCACATAACCTTTGCATGCTTGATTTTTCCCTTAATTTGAATGCATGTGAATCATGTACCTGTGACAGGTGATCAGAAACTGATATTGTGGATGGCATTTTATTTGTTCTGTTGTCTACAAAGCAGCTTATGCCTAAGACATTGGACAAGTCAACGAATAAGTATTCAAGTAAAAATGATTTCTATTTACACTTACTTGAGATCACAATAACACACTTCATACATTAAGTATTTATGTAGTACACTTAATACAGTTAAATATTATTCAATGGAGTAAAAGTAGTAATGCTGTAAATATAACTTTAGTAATTACTTTTACATAATTAGGAAATTTGTTATAAAGCTTAACTCCCATGTGGAAAGTACTGTTTTGGCATAGAGATGTGTTTATTTGCATCATATTTAAGTTTTTGTTCAGTCTGGTAAAGTGATCGTGATGGTCACAGTTTATATGTACTCTACCTATTACATTTATTTTAAAGAATATAAAAGCTTCCATAATGTAGGTACGTTTTAAAGAAGGAATAGCAGAGATCTGAAGTAGAGGTTTGCATGAATCTCTGGGTTTGCATCAAAACATGATTCTAATGGCCCCTGTTTCTGAGTTTGAAATGGCTGATAGTTGCTTTAGAGTTTACATAGAATGGGACCCCATATTTGTGGTGAGCATGAAAGTAAGAGGAGGAAGATAGTAGTGTTCAGTGTCCTCTTGACAACAAAGTCATTAGAGATGGAACATAAGCTCAGATTAGGGAAAGATGGGGAAGGAAGTCAGCCGTGCCCTTTGTAAGGAACATTCCTGGATCTGCCTGAAGCGATTTAGGGAAATCACAGAAAACCTAAATCAGGATGGCTGGACATGGGTTTGAATCGTCATCCTCCTGAATGTGAATCCAGTGTGCTAACCACTGTGCCACCTTGCTTTGTAGGATGAAAGTAGACATGATATGCACTCATTACTGTTTTCTCACTGCTGCATGATTTTAGTGTGCAAATAAGGTAACTTCTTTTGTTCAGTTTTGTGTTAAGGCATTCAATATGTTTATTTTATTTTAAATTCCTTTGTAGCCAGAATCCTAAGTCTTTGGTTTCCATGTGGTTACCAACTGGTTCATTGTTGATAGAGAAAAAAATGGGGTACATATCTTCTTGTTTGGAACATGGTGGAATTTCAGTGCGATAGGTATTTCTTTTACTATTCATTACAAGTTGTTTGTTCTGTGCCCAGCTGCCAAGTTGTTTTGTGACAATGTTTGCTGACTGTTGTAATTCTTCTTTACTTTCTGCTTTTAATATAACTGAGGTGTCAACTGCAAATATGACCATTTTATGTGTATTCGCATTTAGGCTTAGATCATTTACATACAGAAGGATCCCATTACTGATGCTTGGAGTACACTGTAATTAATTGGTTTATAGTCTGGCATGTATTTAGAAATAGCTTTTAGGTTGACATTTGTGTGCTTCATGCATGATGCTTGCTTACGATTGCTCAGTAATGAACTGCTCCAGTTGTTGGACAGACCTAGCACACCATATTTTTCAAACTTTGGCAGCAGAATCTTATGATCCACCATGTTAAAAGCTTTTGATAGATGAAATAAGTATTCCCATTGATTCTTATTTGTCAGGCTTAGTATGCCGTTGGTGCACTCATAAATGCCAATAGATGTCATTCTAATGTTCCTGAATCCATGTTGTTCATTACATAGTATATTGCTTTTATTTACAAATTCCATAAGTTTGTGATACTACTTTTTTTCTAAAATTTTGTAAATGCAAGAGGAAACTGTGATGGGTCTGTAATTATTTACATTGTCTCCCTCACCTTTTTTATGTACTGGAATAACATTAGATGTTTTCAGTGCATCAGGGAAAGAGCCTGCTTGAAGTCAGCAGTCACATAAATGTGTAAGTATTTCAACTAGAATTCAAATAACGTATGAGAATGCATCCGGGTGTTGTCATTGACAACCACAGATATTCTGGCAGGTGCACACACCATCATTTTCAAGGCAAAACTGCAGCAAGCAAGTGCTGTGCAAGAGAATTTAAAGCCTCAGTTTGTAGATCATTTCTGAAAAGATTTCTGTGAATGCACATGTGAAAAAAACACACACACACACACACACACACACACACACACACACACACACACACACAAACACAAAGACGACTGATACTGAAAACTAATAATCAGTAGCTGAGGTAGAAATAACTCTGTCCTTTTTTTATGAGGGAAAGAACAGTGTCCTATGCATAATTTAAGCAAGAACCTCCATCTCAATTTGTAACATAACTTGCTTAAAGTGCATGCCAGAAAATCTGTGTCTTTTTATTTTCCATTGTCAAGACAATGTTCTGCAACAGTAGATTTGCTCAGCTGCTGTAAGCGTGTGTGTACACCAGTCCTCCATGGTTCTGATAGTCTGACCAGCATATGACATTCCACACTTGCAAGGTATATGATGGGAACCTGCCTTATACAAACCAATATCATCCTTTACAGGAACTAAAAGTCTTAGCTGGTGATCAAAAAATTTATTTAAAGTAATGTTTCTGCAAAATATCACCAATCCTTTTTGAACTGCTCCAGGCCTAAGGTAAAAAGTCTGTTGACTTTGGTGCCACCTCTGTATTATACTCACTCACCTGGTTCATGGTTGGTGAATAGTGCAGTGCACATCTGATCTTTCACTATAACCATTCTGACAAAAGGTGCCCACAAAATGGGCTAACTTACTTGACAATTGCAGGATCTGATATGACATGGGCCCTGTGAACCAAGGTACTAGAACCCCTTCGTATTGAAGATGACAACTATCAGCCTGTAGATTACATGTCAGTGTGAGTAGGTTTCAAATAAACAGCATCTCTCAAAGTACCATCAGCCTCCCTGCTCACCATAACATCAAGGAAGGGGAGGCAGCCATCCTGATCAACTTCCACTCTGAAATGAATATTTGGGTGGATTGAATTCAGGTGTTCTAAACAGTAGCTCAATTTCCCACTGCCGTGAGGCCAAACAACAAAACTTTTATCTACGTACCTGAAAAAAAAAAACACTTAGGTTTCAAAGCCACCGACTCCAAGATGCATTCCTCAAAGTCTTCCATAAATAAACTGGCAATTATAGGTGACAACAGGCTTCCCATCTCGGTGCCATCTGTCTGCTCATAGTACTGCTCTTTAAACAAAAAGGTGAAATAGGTACATTAATTCAACACCATACCTAACTGCAATTAACCATAATTAATCAGACGGGGGAACATCAGTGAAGAGAGAGACCACATGTAAACGTACTAGAATATTGGAGTAATTCAGATGCATTACCTCTAATTGATGTACAAAATGCACCTAATTCTTAATGTGATTCTCACTGTGACCTACTAGTGGTCTCAACAGAGCAGCAAGATCTTTTGTTAATGAAATGTGGGAGCAATAGTGTTATTCACAATCGGCCTAAGAGGAACCCCTTCATTATGAATGTTTTGGAGGCCGTATAAAATAGGGAAAACAGCACAACAACAGTTAAGACTCTTGATGGTCTCCTGTGACAGGGAACGTCACTTCAGGAGGCCATTGGTCTTTCTCACAACACTTTTTGTGAGGTCAGTGCTGATCCTGCAATACATTGAAGCAGGTAGTAAACACTACATCTTTTAAACATAATCCTGCTTGTCCGAAACAACTGTAGCATTGACCTTGTCTGTAGGTAAAATAACAACATCTGGATCCACTCTTAAGTGAACATAAAGCAGCCCTCTTGGCTGTTGTTATATTACTCTTGCGTGGACATTTCCCAGTCAGCACATGACATACCTGCCTCCTAACCTCCTCTGTAGCATCAGGAGGCGGTTTAGAACAGCATGTTTAACAGAACTGATAAAATTAACCACTGGCAGCAGTGCAAAATTTAAATCTTTCCCTAACACAGATAAAGATACACTGTCAAAAGCTTTCTCCATGAGATTTATCACAGAACATTAAGGTATAATATTAGACTCAGAGCCATGGAAATGTAAAAATGTTGCCAAATGCTGAGCAGTTACAGAATGAAATTCGCAGTCAGAATGCAACCGTGAATCACTGTCCAGCCAATCCCAAGAAAAAGCCAGATGTACTTTGTACTTAGGTTGAAGGGCCCACATCACCTCAGATTCTGACAGCTTGTCAGCTGAGTTAGGCCACCTTGAGGTCACCTTTCATCAGAATGGATATAATGAAAGACAGATCAGATGTACATTATGCTATCAACCAACTGTACACCAGGTGAGTTGTGATAATACCAAGTTGGCTGCAAGGTCTAAGGCCTTTTGCCTTACACAGAGTGTCTCACCAACAAGATTAGCTGTATTTTGCAGAAATATTATGTGAAATGCGTTCTCTGACATCCATCTAAGATTACGGTCCCTTAAGATTCTGTTAGGGATGATCTTGGTTTGCATGAGGCAGCTGTCTAACATATGCCATGCAATTCTGGCATATCATATAATGGTCAGACTATGAGGACCATGGAGGGCTGGTGTACTGAGCATAAGCACCACACATGCTTACAAAATCCTAGGAAATCAGCTATTGCAGAACATTGTCTTGGCACTGGTTATCCTATGGAATACAACATGGAAATTCTGGAATGGTCTTCCAGCTATTGGGATAGCATTATTAAGGAAGTATATGATTTTCAAGTAACCTTGTAAAGGAAGTAGAAGAAATAAAATTTGCAAATAACCTTATAAATGTAGATGGAGGCTTTTGCTTAAATTCTGTGGGGAATTCTACTCTTTCCCTTGGCAAAAAAAGAAAAAGAGGGACAGAGCTGATGTACATTGACCCTCTACATGCACTTAATTTATATTCATTAGCTAGAGTATTCTTATTTAAGTTTGATTTTATCATATTATCAGCAACTCATATGAAAAAGTTGTTAGTTGTGTTGCTACTTTTAAGAGGTTTTTGCATCTTGTTTTCTCATGATAGTGTTATATTTTTACGCGGTGCTCTGTTTTCACAAGATAATTTTTTATATAACACTCCACTTTATGAACTGAATTATAAATGTCTTCATCAGTACACATTACTTTTGCTGCTGTTATTACTTTTCTTAGTAGTTCAGAATATTTTTTAAGGTATATGCATAATTCAGACGGAGAATTTTTCAAGTTAAATATTTTATGAAGGAGGCTCTTTTCTTGGCCTGGCCTGGCCTGAAACCCCTATTCCCCTTGTGATCCAAATGTTTGTTACAGATTTCTGTTGTAATTCAGTTTGATGGAAATAGGTTAATGTATCAGTGAAAGTGCTGAATTTTTCATGTATGTCTTACGTTTGTAAACCTGTGTCCATTTTTCTTAATTTAGTAAGCTGTTGAAATAGTTCATGTTATCCTGAATATAACTTCAACATGAGGTTCTTAAAGACATGTGTTAACAATTCTGCCTTTTATTTTCAAGCTTGATATTTGAGCAATATGGTCACTAAAGCCAGCATTGAAAATTTTTAAATAAAGGTTGTGTAAACTCATATTGAATACAAACTTAACTAGAGCTGTTTTGCAAGTGTCTGTTTCTCATATAGCAGCTTTTACTTCAGCTCTTAAATTGTAGGATCTGGGAAGGTTCAAAAGGGCATGTCTGTTTCTACTTTTTGTGAGGAAATCAGTGGTGAAGTCTACACAGATTATCAGATCACAATCCATTTTATTTACTTGGTTTAACAGTGACTCCAGTTTATTTAAGAAAAGTTCAAAATTTCCATGTGGTGATTGGTAAACTGTAGCAATAATGAGGTTAAACTTAATAATTGTTGTAGCTGCCGTTTCATAGTTCGTTCCAGCATTTGTTCCAGTTAAGTCAGGTAGGGCAAAAAATATATATTTTCCTTCATGTAAGTTGCTACCTCACCCATATTGCTGTTATTTCTGCAATAGTAGAAAGACAAAAGGAATTTATTTAGTTTTGTATGTTGAATTAATTCAGGGTTAAGCCAGTGCTCAGAATGCGTAATACTGAGAGCTCCTTTAGCTCACCTGTTAATAGTACATCAATTCCTTCACTCTTATTGTGCTGGGATTGTACATTATGGTGATAAAATTTTAGATTGGGTTTATTCATGACTTGGTAGTTGGGTATCTCATTGACAGCATCACATACATTTAATTTAAATTTGGATCACCAGTAGTCTTGCATTTTCTTTCTTATTTCTTGTTGATTTTACTGTCCTCACTGTTGCCAACAGGACATAGGCCTATAGGAATCTGATGGATAATTTTATTCCTTAAAAGTCCTTCTTTAACTATTTTTTCTAACTTTACTTGGTGTGCAAGTTACAGTACAGCTTCCTTATATCCAATACATCACATTTAGTGTATTCTGAACACAGTTTTTGTTTTTCAGTGTTTATTTTCTAAATTTCTTTGTTTACACATGAACTATAAATTAGATCATGCCTATGAGGCAATGTGGCAACTACTGTATGTCTAGATTTATTCACTACTACAAAACTCTGCACGGTTTTCGTAGGAACCTGTGCTACATCTTTTCCTACATTATACAAATGATAAATTCCTTTCCTAGCATTATTTTTTGTCTGAAAGTCAGTGTCTCCAACATGTTTAGTCCCCATTCCATGTTTCAATACATTAGTCATTGCTGTGCTTGTTTCTCTTGGGACAAGCTAGATTGATTTCTGCCAGGGCTATCTGTTTGTAAAAGTACATTACTCTTGTTTCCTGATGATTCATTTTTGTTGTTGTCATTATTTCCCAGAAGACCATTCATTTTCTGCTTACTAATTTTTGCAAGATGATGATAATGATGATTTGCAAAGACATTATAACCATCACTTAATTCCTGGTTAAGCAAATGCTCATAATGGATAATACTGAGAGCTCCTTTAGTTCACCTGTTAATAGTACATCAATTCCATCACTCTTGTTACAATGGGATTGTACATTTGGTGGTATTTCAGTATGGAAGGATCTTGCTCACCTTTGTTGGGACAGCTATAGAAGTTCTTACAGAACTGCTGAGTACGACACATCCTTATTTTCCTGCATTTCTACATTTGTCCATTATGACTGCATTTTGGATATTGTGGTGGTTCCATTCTCCCATGTCTATAACAGTACAATAATGGTCTCACAATAACTCTTTGACAGAAGTGGTAAACAAAAAGAAATGAATAATAAAAGCCGAGTGTGAAATTTGATTAAATCACAGGAGTATAATTGTTACATTCCTGATTAATTGGTAACTTTTAATATTTGCAATGTGTTCACAACGAATATATAAAGTGTTCTGATTTAGTATTGACCCAACAATCTAAACTATTTATGCAATCATAATGCAAGAATATGATGTTTTCCTTACATTTTGTATGTTTCTTTCATTTTCTTCCATAAAGCAGGATCACATTTATGGCATCTTCCTCTGCCTTTTGAAGCTGGAGTAATACCTTCTTCCATTATAATCATATAAATTCATGACCTTGCACACTTCTTGAGACCTCATTGACATCAGCTGTAAAATTGTGGGAGAATTATTACATGTTTCCTTCGATGAGAAAATAAAACATTTAATTGGTTGGTAGGATAAGGTGACTATTGGAATGACATTTGGAGTAAATGAGACAAGTTTTGGAACTACGCTCAATCTTTAGCTAATGATTTCTATTTGATAAAGCAAGTTTTGAATGAATATCAACAAACAAGTCAATGCATCAGGTACTGAAGCAAGTCAGAATAGGCTTAAAACATTTTATTTTTAATTGAATAATATGAGTTTTGGAATGGACTGCCGAAAGTCATGGTTGCAAAATGCTGGCAAGACTTGTTTACAGAAGAGTGAAAAAAACTGGTAGAAACCAATCTTGAGGATGACTGGTTTGATCCGAAGAAATGTAGGAACATATGAGGCCATACTGACCCTGTGATTTATCTTAGAAGATAGAACAGAGAAAGGCAAGCATATGTTTACAGCATTTTTTAGACTTACAGAAAGGGTCTGACAGTGTTTACTGGAATACACTCATTGAAATTCAGAAGGTAGCAGAGGTAAAATACAGGGATCAAAATGTTATCTACATCTTGCACAGAAACCAGGATACAGCTACAAAGTCAAATGGCATGAAAGGAAAACCATTGTTGAGAAGGGAATGAGACAGAGTTTTAGCCTATCCCCTATGTATTCAGTCTGTACAGTGAACAACCAGTAATGGAGGGTATGGACAAATTTGGAAAGGGAATTGAGATTCATAGAGAAGAAATAAAAACTCTAAGGTTTGCTGATGACTTTGTAATTCTGTCAGAGATTGCAAAGGGCTTTAAAGAGCATTGTAACAGAAGTGACTGTGTGTTCAAAAGAGGTAAAAGATGAGCATCAACAAAAGTTAAAGAAGGGTAATGGATCATAATCAAATTGAATCAGGTGAGGCTGAAGGAATTGGATTAAGAAATGAGACCCTAAAGTAGTCAGTGAGTTCTGCTATTTGGACAGCAAAATAACTGATAATGACAGAAGTAGGGAGGATACAAAATGCAGACTGGCAATAGTGTTTCCGAAAAAGATAAATTTGTTAAAATCAAATAAAAATTTAAGTGTTAGTAAGTCCTTTCTGAAAGTATTTGGAGTGTAGACTTGTACAAAAATGAAACATGGATGATAAACAATCTAGACTAGAAGAGAAGAGAAGCTTTTGGAACACGGTGCTGAAGAAGCAAAGATCGGCACATTCCTCACACTGGGGAACTATCAAGAATGGGGTTCCACAAGGGTCGGTCTTGGGTCCTTTGTTGTTCTTAATATATATTAATGACTTGCCATTCTATATTCATGAAGAGGCAAAGTTAGTTCTCTTTGCTGATGATACGAGTATAGTAATCACACCTGACAAACAATAATTAACTGATGAAATTGTCAATAATGTCTTTCAGAAAATTACTAAGTGGTTCCTTGTAAACGGACTCTCACTGAATTTTGATAAGACACAGTACATACAGTTCCGTACAGTAAATGGTATGACGCCATTAATAAATATAGACCTTAATCAGAAGCATATAGCTAAGGTAGAATATTCAAAAATTTTAGGTGTGTCCATTGATGAGAGATTAAATTGGAAGAAACACATTGATGATCTGCTGAAACGTTTGAGTTCAGCTACTTATGCAATAAGGGTCATTGCAAATTTTGCTGATAAACATCTTAGTAAATTAGCTTACTACAACTATTTTCACTCATTGCTTGCATATGGCATCATATTTTGGGGTAATTCATCACTGAGCAATAAAGTATTTACTGCACAAAAGTGTGTAATCAGAATAATAGCTGGAGTCCACGCAAGATCATCCTGCAGACATTTATTTAAGGATCTAGGGATATTCACAGTAGCTTCTCAGTATATATACTCTCTTATGAAATTTGTTATTAACAACCAAACCCAATTCAAAAGTAATAGCAGTGTGCATAACTACAATACTAGGAGAAAGGATGATCTTCACTATTCAAGATTAAATCTAGCTTTGGCACAGAAAGGGGTGAATTATACTGCCACTAAAGTCTTTGGTCACTTACCAAATAGTATCAAAAGTCTGACAGATAACCAACAATTATTTAAGAAGAAATTAAAAGAATTTCTGAATGACAACTCCTTCTACTCCATAGAGGAATTTTTAGATATAAATTAAGAAAAAAAGAAAAAAACCAAACAAGAATTATAAAAAATAAAAAAAATAAATAAAAAAATAAAAAAGTGGTTATATTAACTTAATTATGTTGTTAAATTATCTTAATTATGTCATGTATTGGAAAATTTGACTTGTTCCACATCATTACGAAATATCGTATTCATGATCCATGGAACTAGTATTAATCTAATCTAATCTAATCTGATCTGAAGGTTAGATGGATAGTGTGAATAACTAATGGAAGATCAAATTGAGGAAAAGTTTGTGGCACAACTTCAGTAAATGAAGGGATTAATTGATAAGACACATCTTGAGACATCAAGTAATCATCAGTTTTTTAATACAAGGAGCTGTGGGGTTCAAAATAACAGAGTGAGACCAAGGTTTGAGCAAAGTGAGCCATTTCAAATGGATCTAAGTTGCAGTAGCTATGCAGAGATGAAGAGCCTTCTTGCACAGAGGAGACTAGCACAGATAGCTGCATCAAAACCATCATTGGGCTGAAGACCAGAACAACAATAACAATACATACAGAAGTTGACTGCAGCAGCTGCTTCTGTCTGTTAATCTATATCACGAGTTATTTCACAACTCTAAAGGCTCTGCTTCATGATAGGTTTTATGGAACACAATGTGACAATGACTGAATGAATCACTGAATGAATACTTTATTTAACTTAATTATATTGCCTCAAAGGATAATTCTGTAACACAGCACAGAATGAAAGTATATCAAATAAGCTATCTGCTTGGTCTTCAGTTCTACTCAGTGAGAGGCACTTTTAAATCCCAAACATGCTAGAGTGAGCTTTATGTTTGCTTTATTTATCTGTTCACTCTATGGGACATCTAGAAGAACCCTAACTGTCCAGTGAATACCTAAATCCTCTAGTATGGGTCAGATTTATTGATGAAATTTTCATGATCTGAGCTCATGGAAAGAACAAAATCCACTCTTTCCTTAATAACCTCAACACCTGCTTCCAAATCTGCTTCATTTGGTCCTTCCCATCTCAGACCTCCTAGATGTCCATTTCCTACTTTCAAATGGCTCCATAAATACATTTGTTCATATCAAGCACACCAAGCACCAACAGTAACTCCACTTTTACAACTGTTACCTGTTCTATATCAAAAAGTCTGTTCCATACAGCCTCATCATCAGTGGATTCTGCATCTGTAATGGAAAGCAGGAGTTGTCAAAATATGCTGATAACCATACTGGAGCCTTTATCAATATCCCAACCAGCTCATCTCCAAACAGATCTCCCATGCCAACTCCTCGTCTGACACTCATAAATCTGTTAACTATCTGCTGAACAGTTCTCCTCTGATCACCCAGTTTATCACACTGACATTGAAAAACTCAACCACACAGGTTTTACTACCTCTTATCATGCCCTGAGGTGGATGTTCTACCCAAATTCCTTCCTTCACCATCCAAAGTAGCGTTCTGCAACCTACAAAAGTTGCAATATATCCTTGTCTATCCCTATTCCAATCCTGCTCCCAAACTCTCAGTCCATTGGTCATACACTTGTCCCATTCATCCACCCTCCCATCTTCCCTCCCACCCACCACCTACTACTACAGCCCAGTCTCAGACATTTCCTATCCAATAAAAGGCAGCCATATTACATATTAGCTGTGCTGCAATAATGTGCAGCTTTCCCCTTCCAACTCATTTTGCCTGTTTGTGGACTGCCCAAACTGTATCAAGCAGAAAACTTGACAATCCAGTTGCCAACCTGTTGCTTATCTCATCACAAATGACTTTGACAGCTGCTTCACAGTGTACAGCATTTGGACACTCCCTTGCAGCACAGGTTTCTGTGAACTACGCAAGTGGGAGCTGTCTCCTCAGCATAGCCTGCATTCTTGTAATCCCCTTGGCCAAACCTCTGCTAACCTGTTTCCCACTGCCTCACCTTACCTTCTCTCTTTCCTCTTCTGTCATTGACAATAGCGTTCAATCCATGTCCAGCATGTGTAATACCTTATCCCACCACTTCCACCTTCCAACCCCATGCAGGCATCCCCCCCTTCTCTCTCTCTCTCTCTCTCTCTCTCTCTCTCTCTCTCCCCCCCCCCCCCCCCACTTCATTTAACCTCCCTGTCACCTTCTCTGTCTCCACCTTCCTCTCTTCCCCCCTCCTTGCCTCCTCACTCCCCCTCTGTCTACTCTCTCTCTGTCTCTCATATTCCCAACCCCTTCCAACTCATTTTGTCTTATTGTGCAGCCACTAAGTCATCTGTCTTTCCTGCTTCTGCCTGAACTTCTCTGCTATTCCCTCCTTGCCCCCATGCACCCTTCTCTAAGTCCTCCTCACATCCATCATCCCAGAGAACTGCTCACTAATAATCAGCATAGCCATGGTAGCATCCTTCTGGATGTCTGTCTGGTTGTGTATGTAAATGTGTGTACTTTCTGCCACAAGCACAACCAGGACTCAAAAGCTAGTTAATACAGTGTTCTGTTTTATGTCTATGCACCATACATCAGTCATTTGCTTTGTTTCCTAATAGTCATTTAAAATCATTTGACATAAGTTCTGTCTGTTGGGAATAGGAGCAGACCCAATATCAAAGCTTCTTGGATCTACATTTTATGCAAATAGTGTCCTGTGGTATAGCCATCCGTGCTGAATTCACCTGGTTCCAAAGATCATCTGCGGTGGTTGACATCGAGTCACAGATTGCACCCATCATTCTGCCATACCCCACACATTTTTGATTGGCAACAAGTCTGGTGATCTGCCATGCCAGGGCAAAAGGCTGACATCCTGTTCATGCAGCAACATGCAATCGTGCATTGTCTGGCTGAAAAATGATGTCTGGGGTGTTGTGCAGAAAGGGTGTATGGCTACAGGTCGCAGGATGTCATTCAAGTAGGTGACACTGGTCACAGTGTCCTGGACATGCACCAACTGTGATTTGTTATTGTATCCAACAGCACACAACAGCATAAGGCCTTGCGTCGGCACTGTATGTCTTGTGTGAATGCAGTTGATTCCGCTTCCCCTGTCTTCAGCGAACCAAAATGCGGCAATCATTTTTGAACGAACAAATTTGGATTTGTCTGAAAACATTATCTGATGCCATTCCTGTCCCCAGTGATGTTGCTCCATATACAATTAACATCTGGCATGTTTCTGCACATTCATCAAATGTAAGTGTAGAAGTGGATGATGCATACGTAACCCATCCCATAATAAACGACGATGGACTGTCATCCCTGACAGTATATTTCCGCTGTTGTGCCAGAGCCAAGGAGGATGCTCATCTGTCCTCCAGTGCCATTCAGAAGAGGTGTTGATCTTCTCAGGAGGTGGTCTGGATGGTGCAACCTGACCCACCTCATCACATGTTACGGCCTTCTGTGAACCATTCTGCACACACCCATTGCACTGCTGAAATACCTCATCCCATATGAGCAGCGATTTCCCAGGTGGATGCATCAAATATTCTCATGCCAATAATGTGCTGTCTTTCAAACTCACTGATTCGACGATACAGTTTGCGTATACATCTGTGAGGCAACCTGGACACGTGCTCAAGTCATGTCAATCCATTACTTGTGGTTTATAGTGACAACCAGAGCTGCAGGCACATTTTACCGGTAGGTGGTGCTGTGCTGCAGTATCAATGTTGACCTTAAACCTGCAGGCCAACACGTTTCAAATGCTAATCATTTCTGCAGAACATACTAATGTACATGTCCTGTGAATATGAATATGCTGTTGGTAGTTGTTCAATGTGTTCTGTTTTTTTTTTCTGAACATAAGTGTATTAAAAAAAATAATGTACTAGTGCTCGGAGCCATTATCCTGAGAGGAAGTTTCCACAAGTGTTGTTGTGCAGTGGTGACTATATTTTTTTTTAATTTGATGTTGCGTCAAGTGATGTGAAAATATATGCAAAAGGTTGCACCTATGCATTTATACAATAACTTTGTTTCAGTTAATTACTTCAGTCCTAATAAAATGGAGAACTTAAAATGTGTTTTAACTGTATGAATATATTGATACGTACTTTCCGTTTCCTTCTCAGAGACCTGAAGCTGGACAATATTCTTCTAGACTATGAGGGCCATATCCGTATTGCTGACTTTGGTATGTGCAAGTTGCAGATATTTCTTGACAGAATGGCTGACACGTTTTGTGGAACACCAGACTACATGGCTCCAGAGGTAAAGCACTTTCAGAAGTTGCATTTGAATCAAATGAAATGCATGCTCTTACAGTTCAAATTGTCACAAAAATTGCTATTAGTGTTTTAAGTATTCCTTAGTAATCAATACAGCCCTTGAATTGGTTATTAAAGTATAATGGTTTTGTCAGATTTTGAAACTGTTTAATTATCCATTTCCATTGGCAATGTTAGTAACTGACACTGCTGCAGGCTCCCCAACTGAGATGACGCTAATCAAGTTAATGGAGGAAGTGACTTACACCACCAGAATTTGGTTGTAAAGAGAAAGAGATGTAGTGGCATGTATTTATTTATCACCAGACTTCTTGTTAATTTAGTGTTTTGTATTGCATGGAACTGGGGACCTAGAAATGATGGAGAGGCTTCATCCTCGCCATAGCCCTCAGCGGTTCACAACCTCACAACACATATAGCAGTCCTCTCACCTCACTGCCGCCCCACACTGAACCCATGGTTATTGTGTGGTTCAGCCCCCAGTGGACCCACCCCTCTCCAGGAACGTCTCACACCAGATGAGTGTAACCACAACTGTGGTAATGATTGTGTACATGTACGTGCAGGCAGTGTGTGTGTGTGTGCAGCAATCCCCGACATAGTATAACTGAGGCAGAATAAGGGGAACTGTCCACCCCCGGTAGCTGAGTATTCAGTGTGACAGAATTCAATCCTAAGGGCCCAGGTTCGATCCCTGGCTGGGTCAGAAATTTTCTCCACTCAGGGACTGGCTGTTGTGTTGTCCTAATCATCATCATTTCAGCCCCACTGATGTGCAAGTCGCCAAAGTGGTGTCGAATTGAAAGACTTGAACCCGGCAAATGGTCTACCCGCTGGGAGGCCCTGGTCGCACGACATTTATTTATTTTAGGAGAACTAGCCCGCATTCACTGAAGTGGACCTTAAAAACCATTCTCAGGCTGGCCGGCACACCGGACCTCGACATTAATCTGCCGGGTGGATTCATGCCGGGGACTGGCATGCCTTCCTGCCCCAAACACAGTGCGCTAGACCACGCAGCTAACTGGGCGCGCCTGATATGGTGTACTTTATACTAAGTCCATCTGTCTTGTCTTATGCTTATGGAGTGAGGCTATGTGACATTGGTAGTAGAAATATCCTACAGTGTAAGGAGGATTGTTATCCTTTTTGTCAACAGTTCATAGATGTTATTAGTTGATTGCCAGGCTCCTTACCATTGTTTTAAAATAGTTGTTGTGTAAGTAGCTTTGGGGCTTACTGAGCACACTATGAAAATTGTTTTTATATGTATACTGTACTATAATGTTATGTAAAATTTTTCTTGTAATGTGCACCTTTATGTTAGGCAGGGGGCAGTTTTGCTGTAGTATTTGTTTGTCTAGTAATAATGTCACATACAGAAGTATTAGAAGGAAAATGCGAGTGTTCACTGGTTGGTTAGAATGTTAAAACCAGTTGCAGACTCCTGTGAAATATTTTAATATCTAGCTCACAGTGTTTAAACTGATAGTAGTATGGTTTCTGATATTCTCTCCAGTTTCTGTACACTTGAATTCAAAATTAATGTTTTATCCCAGTGGCAGAGTTCCTTTATAAACAACCTACTGCACTGTTCCATAAAAACTATTTAACTAGTTCATCGTCTCAAGGTATTAGTAAAGAAACTTTGAGATTAATTAAATACTGTTATGAGAGGGGAAAAAGACCATACATTTTGCTCAGACGATTGATATGAGAAATAAAACTTTTTCATAAATTCTGCTTATTGTTGCTTCCATTGTTCAATCAGATGTTGCAGAGTGTATGTTTCCATGCAGTGTGTGCTACATGAAAAATGACATTGCCTTATAAATTTCATAAAGTGCACATCAGACTCTCTGGTTGTAATATGGATGTTCATTTACTAATATTTGTAATTCAATGTATTCTCTACCATTTGTGAGATTTTGTATTATCTGAACATGCAGACAAGGGATTAAAAAAGTGAGTCCTGTAACATCTGTCTATATTTTCAGTTGTGAGACTAGATTGTTTATAAAATGCAGAAGTGTAGAAAATTTAAAACATATTTCAATTCCAATACAGAAAAGTTCATACTTCAACTATCTACATATGTTTCCTCCTTTCAGCCAGCAATTCCTGCTGAAAAAGTTGTCTTCACTGTGATTTTAAGTGCATATGTATGTGTATCAAAAAATAATGCACCATAATTCTTTACTGCTATACTGTTGTACTGAAATGTTTGGGATATGTATCTCCAAGTGGTGTTCAATCTGAAAACTGCAAATAGCCATGTATCCAGTAAGGAAAACAGAAGTGACATAGCAAGTGGAACCTGCACTGAGTGTGAAAATTCTGTTGTGGTTGGTGTATGGTGCATGAAGAAATACTGGCTACCAAGCAGACAAAGAACATATTTTATTTATGACAACATAATGAACACTTTGCAATTCTTTAGCCAGTTACAAGAAGACAGAACACGTGGAAAGTAGCCATAGATCTTTAGTAAATTTCAAGTAGAGGGAAGCCTTGTCAAATAACTCCACTGAAATTCACAAGTCATGGCTGGCATTTAGTTTTATGTGGAATGCCAGCTGAGGAAGCTCAGCATGTGCTCTGTAGGAAGGGCCCCTGGGTGGGGCCAATGCAAAGCCCAGAGTATACTCTGAGCTAAGATTGAAGGATGGGCGTGTACTCTGACTAATGAGCTGCTGGGTGCAGTCAGTGTAAAGTCTGGAGCATTTGATGAGTGAATGCCAGGTGAGCATGTGCTCATCAGTTGATGAGCTGCTGGGTACAACCAGAATATAGTATGGAGCTGGCGCTGAGTGAATGCTGACTGCTGGTCACTGAGAGGCATTTTAAATAGGCAGGCAGAAAGGCTTTGATGTGGAGGGTGTGACTTGACTGTAGTACCACTTTCATTGAGGTGTACTCTGCTGGCAGCAAGACTGATGCCTGGTGGTGGCCACAGGAGATACTTTGGTCATTGTCTGGAAAGTTTACATACATGTAGTGCATGCACTGGCCATTACCATCTTGCCAGTGTGTAGACTGTATGACCGCAGACTGGCAACCCATCAATTGGGGGTGTATTTGTGGTTACAGAAGTAGTCAGCAAACATCCATAGCCATGGCACAGCTGATACATGAATTATTGTGAATTTTGGTAGAGGATATTTTGTATGGTATAGCAGATGATATTTTGAATGGAAAACTCTACTTTGCAAAAATCAGTGCCCACTGGGTGATGAAGAACCTGATGGTTAACCACAAGACCAAGGGATTAATATCATGATGATTAAAATTCTTCTGGGTGATGTGCCACATCATTGTATCAAATGTAAAATACTTTTATATATGTGTGTGTGTGTGTGTGTGTGTGTGTGTGTGTTTTGATTAATAATGTCAATTACCCCTCAAATTTGGTGTTGGTGTGTTCACAACTCTTTTGGCTATACACAAGCTTCCTGGAACATAATAAGTTGTCCACAATCATGTTCACAATCATGGTGATGTTCCCCTTCTGCCAATTTATTGTGTTTTTTGCATCACACATAGTGTCCATGTTCTGCAACATGTGTGCTGACTGTACTCCCTGTCTGTCCTATATAGGCAGCTCTGCACTCACAATATAGCTCAATAGCTCGTATACTCTTGCAGTATTAACATTGCTCACTTCATCCTAGGTGGTATCTATCACATCATGGATTCTGTTGGCTGCTGCAGAAGATCAGTTTGAAATCTCTTGGGTGGCGGATGTTGCCTAGCCATTCACTGAAGCTGTTCACATATAGTCAGTGCACTAGCAGAAGCTTCTCTTTCTTGTCATTTTCTCTTGTATTCCAGTTGTCCTTTTCTTATAATATTGTTGCCATATATGTCAGTGTAAATGGTGTGGTGTAGTTCCCTCAATTCTTCTTTGATATTATTAACATCACCTATTTGAGGTGCATTAGCAATCAGCATGTGCAGGACAGAATACTTTTGAGCTGTGTGATCATGGCTCTCCACTTCCAGGTACTGCCTTCTGGAACGCCATGTCTCTCGGACTACCACTGGTGATTCTGTACACTTTCATGTCCAGAAATGGTATTACACTGTTATTTTCAGTTTTGTGCATGAATTGTATATTCTTATGCAGGCTGTTAAAGTGCTGATGGGAGTTTCTCAATTCCACTTCCTCATGTAGACAGATAATGAATGTGTTGTCCGCATACTGTAGCTTACAATGGATTTGTAATGGCATGGAAACTAGGGCTATTTGCTCAAAAGCTGCCATGAGGTGGTCCACACTAACTGGGCAGACAGGGGAGCCCATCATCATTCCATTTAATTGCTTGTAATGTTTTCCCTGTCATGTGAAGTACACCGATGACAGTCATAAGCACACCAAATGAGATATCAGATGGGATCTGCTCCTCTAGGATGTGAATGGTATCCCGTATAGGTATACTGGTGAAGAGAAACTTGATGTTGAAACTGACTATAATGTCAGTTGGTTGTACACTATGTGATCAAAAGTATCCAGACACCTGGCTGAAAATAACTTAACAGTTCATGGCAATCTCCATCAATAATACTGGAATTCAGTATGGTGTTGGCCCACCCTTAGCCTTGATAACAGCTACCACTCTCGCAGCATACATTCAACCAGGTGCTGGAAGGTTTCTTGGGGAATGGCAGCCCATTCTTCATGGAGTGATGCACTGAGGAGAGGTATCAATGTCGGTCAATGAGGCCTGGCACGAAGTCGGTGTTCCAAAACATCCCTAAAGTGTTAGATAGGATTCAGGTCAGGACTCTGTGCAGGCCAGTCCATTAGAGGGATGTTATTGTTATGTAACCACTCCACCACACACCATGCATTATGAACAGGTGCTCTATCATGTTGAAAGATGCAGTCACCATCCCCGAATTGCTCTCGACAGTGGGAAGCAAGAAGGTGCTTAAAACATCATTGTAGGCCAGTGCTGTGATAGTGCCATGCAAAACAACAAGGGCTGCAAACCCCTCAATTTAAAACATGACCACACCATAACAGCACTGCCTCTGAATTTTACTGTTGGCACTACACAAGCTGGCTGATGACGTTTACCGGGCATTCGCCATACTCCCACCCTACCATCAGCTCGCCACATTGTGTATCGTGATTTGTCACTCCACACAATGTTTTTCCACTGTTCAATCATCCAATATTTACGTTCCTTACACCAAGTGAGGCATCGTTTTGCATTTACCAGCATGATGTGTGGTTAACAAGCAGCCACTTGACAATGAAGTCCAAATTCTCTCACCTCCTGGTCTGGATAGATGTCTGCCTATTACGCATTACAACCCTATTCAACCATCGGTGGTCTCTGTCAGTCAACAGATGAAGCCAGCCTGTACACTTTTGTGCTGTATGTGTCCCTTCACCTTTCCACTTCACTGTCACATCTGAAACAGTGGACCTAGTGATGTATAGGACTGTGGAAATCTTGTGTACAGACTTATGACACAAGTGACACTCAATCACCTGACCACGTTCAAAGTCTGTGAGTTTTGCGGAGCAACCCCATTCTGCTCTTTCGTGATGTCTAATGCGCTGCTGAGGTCGCTGATGTGGAGTACCTGACAGTAGGTGGCAGCACAATGCACCTAATATGAAAAACGTATATTTTGGGGGGTTTCCAGATACTTTTGATCACATAGTGTATCTTCTATTCCCTTATCAGTTGTACAAAGTGGGAAGAATCCTCCATGTAAGCCTTGGGCGATTTGTAAGATGGCTAAAATGTCAGTTTTATAATTTATATATTTTAAAGTATTTTATATTTGATACAAAGGTGAGGTACAACATGCAGAAGAATTTTAGTCATCTTTACACTGGGCATGAAAGCCTGTGTAGTTGGATTAATATCATATTTTGACAACCTAAGAGTATTGTGTGTCAGTTCTTCTTTATCTCATGCAAGAGATGGCAACAGGTAATGAATTCTGAGCTTAATGTTACTCATCTCAATGAAAGCATGTGCACGTGTTACTTTTCTTCACAATGACGCAACTGGAAGGACACAGTCCATGGAGGAGGTTCTCATGGCTCAATTCTAAGGCATATGTTGCAGTCTGTTAGTGGGGGTTTCACCTAGGGAAAATCTTTGTCAATGCCAAAACTAACACTGACACTCTCATTGTGCTGCATGATGCTTTATGTGACAGGTGCATAAAAAAGTAGGCTCTGAACATCTGACTTCGCCATGAAAATTTGCAACCAAATGATGAGACTTTTATTTGAGACATTATTGCACATTTTGGCTGGGAGTTAAACCAGTCCTGATCTTGCACTACTGTACTTCCCATCTACGTGGCCTATTGCAGAGAGCTTTAAGTAAGACACCATTATCACAATGGTCATCAGTATGCTCAAGCTCTGGACACGTACGAATGAGGCATTTTGAAACCTGTAGCCCAGTGAAAGAAATGTACATACTTAGAAATTTTATGTGCATGTAAATGTATTGTGAAATTATATTGTTAAGTAATTTTCAGTTGACTCTAACAATATATTATTAGCTGTATCATTTGTTGCTCCTTGATTTCTGTTCTACATTATATGAAAAGCTGTAGAATGGATCATTTCAACTAAAATTCTCAGCAGTCAGAAGAAATTTTCTTCTAATGCATTCACAAAAATGTCAGCTAATGGGCAACCCACGGCTAGGCCCAATGGTTGTTCATGCATTTTGCCATTAAACTCAAAGTATTGTAATCTAGTACACCCTGCAGCAGTGACATAAGTTCTGACAATGGCAACACATTTAAAGTTCTATGTTGTCGAATGTTATCTTCAATAATCTTAAGACGTCAAAAGAAACCAAACGAGAGGAGGAAGTGATCTCTACCGCTTTTAGCTTGTTTATTACCTCAGCACTATTTTTAACAGAATAATTGTTTCCAAAAACAAAGGCTTCTTTAATTTTAGTGTGTAAGAATCTTGGTAATTTATGATGTGGACTCTTTATTCCATTAACGATCGGACGAATTGAGTGTTGACTTTTGTGTACCTTAACTGACTTCTAAGGGTAGGTGCTCTAGGGTTCATATTAATTAAAGTTTTCTTTCGAAACTCTTTCATAAGATGTTTAGTTTTTCCTAAAATATCTCCAATTTGCTTTTGTAATGTAGGGGTTTGATCCTGCTTGATTTCGAATATCCCGATTTCCTCAAAAAAAGCTAAAGTTTTAGCAATATATTCACTTTTATAGGCTACAACAAGCGAATTTCCTTTATCAGATTTAGTGATAAGAGCCTCATTATTTTTTAATTTACGGTTAATACTAGTGATAATACTACCCTCTCTTTTTTTTAAGTCATTGTTACTTACCGAATTGACCTCTCTTTCTAAAATTGTGTCACATTCATGAGCAATCATATTTTGTTGGGATTGTCAAGACCAACTTTAAGGTCAACAATAAAATTATACACCACTTTAAGGTCGTTAAGGCTAGGCATGAAATTGTATTTAAAACCTCTCAGTACCATGGTGCTTTCTTGAGGAGTAAAGCTTATGGAAAAAAATTTGTCAAAAAATTTGTGTTCGCAATCAACAGTTCGTTGTGCATGAACATTAGATTTAGGCATAGCATTTTCTAGATTCTGGAGTTTAAAATTGTGCCTACGCTGAATTTCAACCCTAGGATTCTGTAACCACTCATTAACGCCATGCCAAATACTGTCTACGTGAAAGTTAAAATAACCTTTAAAAGTTCTAGTAATCAAGAGATACAAAGAGTAGGCTTCTTCATTTAGTTTATCCTTCTTCTTATAAAGATCACTGATTCTGTCACTCATAATTTGTTTCACCAGTTTTGCTTTAGTAGACGGAACCTTGTTAAACTGTTTCACATTGATAAAAGCCTTCACGTAATTTGGTGTCAAATGGCGTCTCTCACACTGTTTA
This sequence comes from Schistocerca piceifrons, assembly GCF_021461385.2. NCBI lineage: Eukaryota > Metazoa > Arthropoda > Insecta > Orthoptera > Acrididae > Schistocerca > Schistocerca piceifrons. Next base: position 500,606,662 of record NC_060149.1, on the reverse strand, counting down.
GTGAAGTCATTAGCCATACCTGTTTCCAGGATTTTAAATGAAATGTCCATGTATTTCGAAACAGCCTTTGAAACCTGGGCACACACGTATGTCAAGATTTTAAACATGGCTGAAACAGCAACTGTTGAAATTCTTCACGATAAAGGATAACAGTCAAAACAGTTGCAGGATAAAAATTTATTAAAATTCTTGACCAAGGTTTCTGTATATATAAATATACCTTCATTAGAAGTAAAAAATCCTGAACAGGAAGACACTTTCATTAGCAAAACCTTAGCATCAAAAATGAGAAACACTAAAGCTTAAGTAACAGTGAACTTACCAAAGTAATACAGGCACGAAATCTTTTAGTTACTTACTAAAATTACAGCATGCAATGGAGATTAATAAAACAATTGTGCCAAAGGTGTCGTCAATAATTAAGACATCGTCTCCATTTGTACAACATGACTATAGGCACAGGGTCAGTGCAAACAGTTTAGCACCAATACTTCACCTATGAATTATCAAGACAAGAGTGTGAAAGCACTAGGGCAGATGGTTTCGCCGAGAGAGGATCACTTGAGGTATGTGCCAGACACTCGCGCACATTAAAATCCATGGATACATACATAAGCGCATCAAAATTATTAAAAGTTGAGCTAATTCAAATCTTCTGTCTTATTAAATAAAACATATCAGACCATTTAAAAACATTTATGTAAAATAGAAAATATGGAAGCAATTTACCTGTGTCCTAGTGTCACACAGATGAAGTTTGCGCTATGGAACACATCTAACAAGAGAGGGCACTAGTGTAATACGCAAGAATCTCACGTAACGTAGGTAGTGGAATACATACTAGCAAAAACAACCAGAATGTTAGAGTAAAACATGCTAGGTAAAAATGGGGAAAACGTACATAATTCCATGTTTGCTGAACATCTGTGGCTTTTACAGCATATGCCACGTAAACTGGATGATGTAGAATTGCTTCATGAAGCGAATAAGGGTTACAAACTGGACTTGCTCGAAGAATTAGAGATTTTCAAGCATCTGTCTCTAAAAGATGGTTTTGTTCTTAATGAACTGGTGCAGCTTAGAAACAAAAATTTTTTAGACAGTTTCAAACCCCTCCTTGCTTAAATGTAATATAGTCTGGCTGACTAGGAGGTAGTTTTCTTGCTTGTTGATGCCGGTGAAATGCACTTTTCCTGTCTTGTTGGGATTTTACGTATTTTTGATGTTTGCTGTTTGTGATTTTCGATGTGTATGTGTGGTTAATTGACTAGTATGTTTTTATTCACACTTTCTTTTTATTCACAATGACAGATGATTTCGTTTTACTGTAACATTCTGGTTGTTTTTGCTAGTATGTATTTCACCCCCTACATTACGCGAGATTCTCGCGCATTACACTAGTGCCCTCTCTTGTTAGATGTAGTCCATAGTGCAGGCTTCATCTGTTTGACACTAGGACACAGGTAAATTGCTTCCATATTTTCTATTTTACATAAATGTTTTTAAATGGTGTGATATGTTTTATTTAATAAAACAGAAGATTTGAATTAGCACAACTTTTAATAATTTTGATGCGCTTATGTATGTATCCATGGATTTTAATGTGCGTGAGTGTCTGGCACATACCACAAGTGCCCTCTCGCGGCGAAACCATCTGCCCTAGTGCTTTCACACTCTTGTCTTGATAGTTCACAGGTGAAGTACTGGTGCTAAACTGTTTGCATTGACCCTGTGCCTATAGTCATGTTGTACAAATGGAGATGATGTCTTAATTATTGATGATGCCTTTGGCACAATTGTTTTATTAATCTCCATTGCATGATGTAATTTTAGTAAGTAACTAAAAGATTTCGTGCCTGCATTACTTTGGTAAGTTCACTGTTAATTAAGCTTTAGTGTTTCTAATTTTTGATGCTAAGGTTTTGCTAATGAAGGTGCCTTCCTGTTCAGGATTTTTTTACTTCTGATGACAGTATATTTATATATACCGAAACCTGGGTCAAGAATTTTAATAAAATTTTTTATCCTGCAACTGTTTTGGCTGTCATCCTTTATCGTGAAGCTTTTCTATGTATTAGAACTGCCAAATATTTTGATTCATGTTGTTTTTACTTAAATATTTCAAATAAAAGTGTCTACAAGATTGAGAAAGAATAATCTGTGGGTCACAGCAGACAGAAATTTTCTATTTAGCACTATATTTACTTACAGTTTTCATGTGCTGTTATTTTTGTGGGTCATTCTTTCAATGGAGATCAGTAATGGTAACTAACACAGTCATTCAGTCATGTGAATACTTACGTACTTTAGATATAATGTTAACATTACACACACCATTGAGATAATGTTGCACTTATAATACTCAGTCATCGTATCTATCTCCATGGCTGATCAATCAGTTTATGTGAGTGTCACACATAGACCACCATATGATCTCCAATATTAACAGTTTTTTTTCCCTTGGTGGCAGTAGTGTGACAGGTTTCTCTCAGCATTAATCATACAACTGAAGAGTCCCTTATAGGAGAAGTACTTGCTCCAATTTCAAAAGGCAACATTAATGGACAGGAGGGCAGTATTCTAATCACACGCACCTCCAGTTCTATTTTACAGTCATTCATAATCATTCCAAAAGCTATCAGTACACTGAAATAAATACTAACCAATTATTAGTAGAGAAAAACAACTACATACTGTGAAATCAGTAACTATTTCTGAAGTAGCATCTTTTCTGCAAAATTTACTGTGTTTATTTGTAACATTTCTAATGACAAATAGAGTATAATAGATTAATGATACTCAGTTTTTAATACTGCCTATTGTGGTAGTTTCTTACTTACTCCTCAACATAATTCTTATCTAGCAATGGAAAGTCCAGGTTGGAATGTCAAGAATATTACGAGAGGGATTTATTGCTACTCACCATAAAAATATCACACTGAGTGGCAGGCACGGACTATGAAAAGACTGTTACACAATGAGCTTTTAATCAAAGCCTTCTTCAGAAAGGGAACACCTACTCACACAAGCAAGCCCACCTAGCACACACATGACTGTTAGCTCTAGCTGCTCTTGAGGTAGTGGTCACATGTGCGAGAGTTTGTGTGCTTGTGTGATTGTGAGAGAGTTTTATGTATGAATCAGTTAATTAATTGACTAATTAATGAGTGAACACAATCTTAAAAGTTGGGAGAAAATGTTCTGATCATATGCCCTTTGAGTACGGCCATCCATTGTTGTCTTATGCAGACAGTATTGTGGTAAAAGGTAAACTGCACTAACTTAGAACCACAGAGTTTACTGTAATGTTAGATAGTTTGTGTGGTGTGTAGAATTAGAAATTAACAGACAATTGGTATTCTGTTTTTTGTTATTACACAATGATTTTATTGTAATTTACAGATCATTCTGCATTTACATGTACCCTTTGTGTCTGTGATGTACTGCTTTTGAGAGAAAGGAAATGAGAGTGCTCTCATTAGCAATCAGTTCTGTACTGTGGCATGTTAGTGTATTACTGTGTATCAACCTTAAACTGTGTCTTTATACTGTGACAAGTTTCATCAAAATTGATCAACTCAGTGTCAGTGACTGAGGCTGCAAATGTGTTTTTACACCCTGCCAGAATATATCATGTACAATGTCTGGTACAAAAAATGTAAGACTGATACTGCATCACACAAAGCAAGGTCCCTGTGATTACTAGTGTCAGAAAGGCATTGTTATTAGATTAGAATCACCCTGTTTTGATAGAAGTCAAAATAACAGAAGAGCCCCACAAAATGCTTAAGTATGCACTGATAAGTAAGGTTAGCTTATTTCATTAAAATACTATAAGACTGATTAATAAGGTAGAAGAGCTACTTGTCTGTTTGGAAAATTTAGAGAACTCTGAGAAGACAGACATCCGGTGCCTATCTGACCACTACATAACTACAGGGTTAGATAAGTTACATATAAAAGATTACACCCTATCAACTTACTCACGCAGAACTAATATGGGTAAAGGAGAAGTTGTTACATATATTAATAAAGAACACAAGTTCAAAAACATTGAGAAAAATAGAAGTATGTGTTTGTGAATTAATACTGAAAAATATTTCACTTTTAATTGTAACTACATATAGATCCCTACAGGGAAATTTTGAACTGTTTATGAGGAAACTGGTTTCTTTACTGTGCTGTCTATCAGACAGCAGCAAGCGGTTAATAGTCTGTGGTGACTTGAATGTAGATGATTATGACTGGAAAAATGATCAGTAAACCTTATTTGGATCCTACAAAATATTCCCAGTACTTAACTTTCCAACATGGGCACATAAAGACAGTAGGACTCTAATTGATAATGTTTTCCTAGGTGAGGCTCAAAGCAAGAAAGTAACTGTTCACCCAGTAGCAAATGCTGTGTCTGATCATGATGCACAGTTATTTGGGATAAATAACATAGTGCCATACAGTATGGTTACCCATCAATGGAAATCAGTTAGAATACTTGATAACTCCAGGACAAATGCTTTTAAGAATGGTTTACAAGATATATCCTGGGATGAAATTTATATTCTAGGCACTACAGTCTGGAACCGCACGACCGCTACGGTCGCAGGTTCAAATCCTGCCTCAGGCATGGATGTGTGTGATGTCCTTAGGTTAGTTAGGTTTAAGTAGTTCTAAGTTATAGGGGACTGATGACCTCAGAAGTTAAGTCCCATAGTGCTCAGAGCCATTCGAACCATTTTTTGATGAAATTTATAATGCACTGAATGTGAACATGAGATGTAATCTATTCACTAATACATTCATATCATTATCTGAAAATAAATTTCTGCATAAGCTAATCAGAAATCACATTAAACAGCCATGTAAAAAAAAAAAAAAAAGGACATGGATGACTAGAGTGATTAAATTATCTGGGGAAAGGGAACTGTATCTGTTGGCAAGAACAAGTCGAGATCCTGCAGTAGTTACACACTACAGAATCTACTCAAAATTATTAAGAAAGTTATTAAAGAATCAAGGGAGATGGGCATAATGTTAGAAATCAGTAATTCTGACAACAGACTGAAGGATGTATGGAATGTAGTGAAATGAGAGACACGGCAACCAGCCACAGAACAGGACAACATTACTATTGAACTGGGTGCAAGGGCTATAAATGATGGGTCACCAGTAGCAAATACATATAATAAACATTTCTTAAATATAGGTGAAAGCAATTTATAGTATGTAGTATAAATGCCATACAAGTCCAAACAGTTCAAAAGAGAAATTGCAGCAGTATGTGGAAAAGGTAACTCTCATAAAATTCAATCATATGAATGTATCACCAACTTTTCCTTCTGAAACAAAGAAATCATTTGGTTTTGATGATGTTTCCAATAGAGTCTAAAGATATGTTCCCATATAATAAGCCTGATCTTATCTGAAACTAACTCAAGCCATTTTTCCAGAGAGACTGAAATATGCTATTGTTAAAGCCCTCTTTAAGAAAGGTGATAAGAAAAATGTCAGAAACTACCAACTGGTTTCACTGCTGACATTATTTTCCACAATCTTTGAGAAGGTGATATATTCTAGAATAATGTCTCGTCTTGATAACAATAATATGCTCAGCAAATCACAGTTTGGGTTTCAGAAGAATAATTGCTCTATTTAGAAAGCCATTTACATGTTCACTCACCAAATTTTACAAACATTACGTAGTAAAGTAGCACTGACTAGTATTTTCTGTGACCTATGAAAGCTATTTGACTGTGTCAATCACAGTATTCTCGTAGATAAATTGAGGTTTTATGGGATTTATGGTGTAGCCAACCAGTGGATAATGCCATATCAAACCAAAAGAGTGCACAAAGTTATATGTAGTAATTCAACCAATATAATCAGGAAATGTAATTCTGACTGTGCAGAAATCTCATATGTGGTCCCCAAAGGCTCAATTTTAGGTCCACTATTGTTCTTCATATGTGTAAATGATCTCCTGTCTAATACAGAACAAGCAGAATTAGCTTTTTTCAGATGACACTAGTATTGTGATCAATCCAAGAAATAGAATAAATGGTAAACATTCTTCTTAACTAAGTTGTTTTAGGAGTTCAAAAATATGCTTTTCCTATTTAAATTATCATCAATATGGACACCTACGAATTTTGAACTTTTCACCATATTTATTCTTCACTGGTTTTCTGTGAATGGTCTCATGCTCAATTTTAAAAAGACACAACAAACTCAGTTCTGCACATCTAACAGTTCTACACCGGTGATAATTGTAACTCATGATGAGAAAACAGTAAATATGGTGAAAATTTCAAAATTCTTAGGTGTCCATATTGATGAGAATTTAAATAGGAAAAGCATATTTTTGAACTCCTAGAACAACTTAGTTAAGCTACATTTGCACTTGGAATCATTGCAAAGCTTAGGAAGAGATAAATCAGTAAGTTTACATATTTTGAATATTTTCATTCAATAATCTCATACAGAACAATGTTCTGGGATAACTCATCTTTAAGAAATAAAGTCTTCATTGGTCAAAAATGTGCTGTAAGAATAATATGATGATGTGCTCAGCCACAATCATCTTGTAGACACCTGTTTAAGATGTTGGGCACCCTGACTACTGCTTCACAGTATATTTATTCCCTCCTGAAGCTTATTGTAAATAATCCACTACAGTTCAAAAGGAACAATGATGTACATAATTAATACCAGAAGAAAAAATGACATTTGTTACTCCTATTAAGGTTGTCTTTAGCACAAAAAGGTGTGCACGATGCTGTAACAAAAATTTTTGAGCACTTACCCAGTGATATAAAATGTCTGACAGACAGCAAAGTAAAAATTGAAAACAAACTGAGGAAGTTTCTCCTTGACAATTCCTTCTATCCCATAGAAGAATTTTTATTATTGTTACGTGTAAAAGGTGATGGATAGGAATTAATTACTCCTGTATGTCTATTTAATAAAATTAAAATAAAGTAAAAAATTATATATTTTCAGCATGTAGCCATATTTAAAAATTAATTTGTGGTGTGAATGTAAAATGACATTCCACATCATTATGATGATACAGTCAAATCCACAGTGCGTAAGAGCTCAGAACTTCTGCTGGAGACAGCTGACATGCACTTTGGGATCTTTGCTAGAAGACTAAGATGTTATTTTACCAAATATATGCATTGACAGGTTGTCACATTGCCCAAGAATGCCTGCATCCTTTTCTCCCTCTGCTGAAAACATGTAACGCATTTCATTTAAGATGGCTCTGGATCTCCACCGTTTTTACCTTCCAGCAGAGTGCAGCAACACATCTGTAGTAAAATGGTGTTCCATACCCACTGAGGTGATTAGATTTGATGAAACTTGTTGCATTGTAGGGATTTGGTTGAAGATAGGAAAACAGTTGCTTACTAATACACTGTGACAGATAGTTTCTTAGTAAAGTGGAAAGTATCATTTCTCTGGTACTGAAGTAGTAAATTTTACTAAATGCACATGGATAAAATTTTTAAGAAGGTTAGAGAAGCATATACAGGAAAGGAAAGTAAAACATAACTTTTTTATGTTTTTACAGATTATTAAGGGTCAAAGGTATAACCAGTGTGTAGACTGGTGGTCGTTTGGAATTCTTTTGTATGAAATGCTAATTGGAGTGTCCCCATTTAGTGGCTGTGATGACAATGAATTATTCTGGTCTATTTGCAATGAGACCCCTCACTATCCACGATTTCTTTCACTGGAAGCCAAAAATATCCTTGTGCTGGTAAGTTAATTGACTGTAACATTTTTATTTCTTTTTCATTGAAGAGCATTTACAGTTTCATAGAATAATAAATAGGCGCTAGGGTAAATCAGATAATTTTATTGAGAGATACTCTTTGAGAATAATGGTTTTATGAAGCTCATACAAATTCAATTTTTTGTGGTTAGTTATTCCCTTGTGCGCTAAATACATCATGTACTCTGGAATTTTTATTGCAGATACTATGATTTATTTTAACCAATATTATTAATAATGTTAAATGTACATCAGTGTAGTGTTGTTTGTCTATGAGATGGTATACTTCAACACAGCAATGAAATATATGAATTACATACCATCAGATTGACAAGCATAATCTTTAATGGAGAATTGCTCTTGGTTAATGTTACATGTCTGTTGTATCTTCAAGTTTATTATGGACAACTCCTGTTACATCTGTGTACTATATCAAATTAATTATGCTTACCCATTGACTGTGCAGTATGTCTGTTTTAACAAACAGTTCTCTATAATATTATAATTCTTAATTAACAACAGCTTTTGGAGAAAGATATCAGCAAACGTTTGGGAACTCCAGAATGCTCAGCTGGCGATGTATGTGATCAACCATTCTTTAGGAACATTGATTGGGATGCCCTTGAGAGAAGAGAACTAGAACCACCCTTCAGACCAAAAGTGGTAAGTAATTGTGTTAATTGTGTTCATATGTTATTTCAGATTTATATTACAAAGTTTAAAAGTGCTGTATGATATGAATAAATTCTGTTTCATATTGGAGCTGTAGTGGAGCATGGTAACACATAACATGAAACAGTAAACACGCGCATGATCTCGCACACACACACACACACACACACACACACACACACACACACACCTGTGGCAACAGCAAGTCTTGAGACTGCTGTTACCGTTATGTATTACTGTGATCCACATATCAATCTGCCATTGGTGAGTGGTTGCCTTTCCCTACTTTTTGTATTGTTCTATTAAGGAATTTCCATTATTGTTATAATATTCTGTTTATAAACACCAATTTATAGGATTTTTAAAATCTGTCTCATCTGACCATGAATGTTTCCAAGAGAAAGAATTAGCTATTACCTTACAGGACAATTTAAAAGTTCCATTCTTTTGGTGTTAAGGAATAATCATATTCCTCTAATGTACTATGTTCAAAGCATTTACCAGTAGTTCAAAATCTCCATGTACTGAGTCACCACATATTATCAGGCACATGCTTACATTTGTTACAATAAGTGAAATGAAGTGTTTTTTATATCCTAATTTTCATCACACCAAAATTTTACATGACGGTGAAAATCTTTGTAAGAATATGTTGAGTTAGAAGTAATAGTTATTTTGTGTGTGTTCCATTTCCATTCAGTAAAAATGGTGGAGGAAAATTTCTGTGGGGGAGAAACGGGAGTTATCAAAGGTTTTATGAATGTGAAGAAAATAAAGGGTATCTCTTCTGAAATGTCTGTGAAGAGGGACCACTTATGGTTGTATATTTTAATTAAATACAATGTTTAAATATTAAATTACTCATATTAATCCAAAAATAGTAGGTTGTGTAGAAGGAACCAGGTTTTCATTTTTTTATCAAGTTCAAAAATAGGAGTGCCTAGGAGATGATGACTTAGTAAAGTTGTAAAACATGGAATTTTTTTCATGTGAGCTTCTTAATGCCATTATGCATAAAATCTCCACCTCCTTGTGTAGGTCAATGCTAAGTGCATGTGCTCACATGAATAGAAGATGAAACATACATAATTTAAGCTGTGCTTCTGATTGATAACAATCAGTGTTGGTTTTGGTGGTTTTCACATTTCTATAAGTTACACAATCCTGCTGCAGAAACACAGTACATAAATCACTGCAACAAGGAAACACACAGATCAAAGAACATTGTATTAAAAAAGATAAGCAGCTGACTGAAAACAAAAATTTTGTTCACTACAAGTTTCGATCATATGGGTTACCATCAGGTGTAATAACACATCTAATCATCATACTTAACATGGATAACTCTGTGTGATCAATAGTAAAATATAGTGTGTTGAGTTATAATACAGGTATAAAAGTGATGAACGATCACTAGCTAGATAAAGAATGACAAGGGCAGTTCGTTAAACTAAGATGTAACTTGGGAACCAGCATGCTGAAAATACATGATCAATTTCATGTTAGCTTATATGTAAAACAAGGAAAACATAATGCAGTTAAACTTAAGCATAATTTTACCAATTACATTAAAATACAGCAATTACATAATAAGTATATTTTTAATCTTAATTATCACTAAATATGTTAAATTGTTCTTCACCAGTCTTAATATTCTGTGATGATTATTCCATAATGTGACATGGCCCTATATCCAGAAAACTTAAATCTTAACACCTGAACACTGTATCATTCAGCCCTTTCACATTTTCTGAGGTGAAATAAAATTTATTTAACTTTGCAAAGTCCAAAGGCCATTCAGTTATGATTTTCAGCGCATTTTGTGAAATTAATACCAACTTAGTCCATACTATAGTGACAACCATATAATTTACACACCAGTCTTCCATTGCCATTATGGTTGTTTCACTATAATAAATCACTCTAGTTGTCCTCTAAAAACCTGGTCGTGACCATAATCTGACCAGAAACAACTACTAAACACCTTTGTATAATTTGCTTTTCTGCGTACAGCTGTGATAGAAATTCTTCTTTTAGGGGAAACTGTTCATTGTTAGGACAAGCTTTAATGTGTTACAAAATTATGTGTGTTTTTAAAAGGTTTAATTTCTGGGCAAAGGAACTATAACTTATTGTAACCAATCATATGTAGGTGTACAACCTGTAGCTTTAATCTGTAATAACTGGACTAAACAATTTATAACTTTAATTCTAATAAACTTTTTATTATATTTGGCCATACATCCACATGCCTTACTTTGAGGGCACTGGAATTCATCCCTCATTGTTGACATAAGAACAAACAAGAATCATGCTCTGCTTTTTCTCTTTAAGCTTGCAGTACAAAATTCAGACACACTATTTCTCTAAGAGATGCAATCACAATCAGGTCTTAGTTCCTAGAGACAGTGGCTATGTGTGTTTGAGTTGGTCTTGTTTCAATGTATGTGTGTTACATACTTCTGGAGGAGGACTTTGTCCAAAACCTGAAATAGCTCTAGTAGTATTTCTCATTGTGCCTGTCTGTGACTCGCTGCTCTTTGTAGTGAGTAGCAATATGTCCTTTTCATATTGTTTTTATTCCACGATTTGATTTTGTTCTCCTTCTGTAAGTTTAATTGACTAGAGTACAAAGGCAACTCAGATTCTACAAGGTAATACTGACAAGGATCACATCAAGTATGGCCCTAAAAATATAAATAAAAATACCCTAAGCTTCTAAACCAGTTGAGAGGTGGAGTCCACTCTATAAGGCTAAATGTCAATTGCCTTTTTTTCTCAGGTTTACTACAAACTTCTTATCTCATTCTGTATGGATTACTTGCACTGTGTTTTCATCTTTGCTTCACAAGTCTCCAGTCCAAAATTTAAACATTGTTTTGCTCACTTTCTTGGCTGCATCATGTTGTCAGTTTCAGTTCGCATCACTGTTCTATTCATATAAGAACTGCACTCCAAACTCTGAAACAACATAATCGAGGGTCCCAAAGTGTCTTTTCCCCTGCACCCAAAATTGTCTACCATGCTCCAATGCACCACTCACATGTCTTATGGACACTTGTGTCTGTATCCTCCCAGATACCCAAAACTGCCACTGTCCAAATTTGTTTTTGCATTTTGAACACAAAAGTAAAATCAGATATCTACATCAGTTTACTGAACTTAACACTAAAATTACAAAAAACTTGCCTTGCTTGTCCATATATACATATTCCAACTACTGCTATGAATTCCTCATCTTACACTGTGCAATAACAATGTTGTTGTGGCCTCAGAGTCTTTTGCAGTTGCATGCTTTAGTAAAATCTTCCCAGTTTACAAGCCATGTCATCAGGAGGTAAAAACACTGACTATTGTGTCTGGGATGGCATTCCGCTTATATGGATGCAATGGCAGTGTCTGGAATATTCCAAAGAGGGCCAGAGTGATGCACACACAAAAGGCAAGATGGACAGCTCCTAGCAGCTCCAGCCCACCAAGTGATGTCAGATGGTGCAAGGGGCAGTTGCCACATTTGAAACTAATTCTGCCACATCCCTACAGGCACCAAGCTCCTATCTTTGCTTTTGCTCATTGTCCAAAGCACGCCCCAATGCTCTGCTAACAAGGGGAGGGCACGATACTTTGAACATCTTTATTAGGCCATTAAAACAACATAATGTGTAAGTAATAATTTGGCTTACTCTGTCAGTTCAGAGAAAATCACAGGAGAAGCTTTAAACTTCTATTATGTACCTGATGTATTTGTGCACATACACTACCTGTAAGAAGTTAGTGTGGCCATGTAGTCAGAGTTACTGCTTAGTAAGAGGATTGTGGACAAAGTGACAGTTTGAATCCTGCTATCACTCACTTTTTAATCTATATTTTTTTCATCACTTGTCATATTATTTAATGTATGTGATGTTTGAGAGGTAATATAACAGAAAAAAAAACCACATATATTTTCATGAAGTTTTAGTGCATTTCGTATGTTACTTAACTATTTACTATTTCTAATTAAATTTTCAAGGCGAGGGACAGGCTTAGAAAACCAAGTCAAACCTTGACAAATAATTATGTGAATGACATTAAGTAATACAGTAAGTCACAACATGCCAGACCACAAGAATAATGTACAATTACTTGTCATGTGTACTCTTGAGATCACACATTGCAGGATCATATTTGTCATACAGACATGGAAAACAATTTTAAATGGCATTGAATGAAAGCAGTTTTCCCACATTTACAGGGAATGTTCAGAATTTCTAAGGGAAAACACACCTTGTTGACATTTTTAAAAATTTCTCTTTCTTCCAATAGTTTGGATGCAGACCATATATGACCAGAGATGGAAAGAACTATAGATTAAAAATTAAGTTTCAATGGGAGTCGAACCAGCACCTCATATGCATTTCTTTTATGAAGCTGAAACACTAATCACTTGCTCACCATAAACTCTAACATCCAGCACCTATGCACAGACGCATATGCCACATAATAGACGCGTAAAACTCTTGTGATTTTCTCCGAACTTCCAGAGTAGTGCACCTTACAACTTGCATGTTATTTTGTTTTAATCACCTGCGTAAAGTGTAAAAAGTTTGAAGTAAATCTGTGATCCCAACATCGTGGCCTCCCTTGTAAGTCAGTCTTCTGAGTCTCTGTTAAATCTTTTGCTGTTCTAATTTCAGCTGCTTCTTTTACAACAGAATTCCAATTTGGTGATGTTGATAAGATGAGAGTTTTGGCTCAAACATCATGATATTGGGATCTGTTATAAAAGAAGCAGCCGGAATTGAATTAAATAGCAACAATTTTAACAGAGGCTAGGGGTACACATAGTAGGGCATGGCAGAAGGCTTTGGACATTGAGAGAAAGCAAAGACAGATGCCTGATGTGTGTAGGGATGTGGGAGCAGCAGTTCCAAGTGTGGCAACATCCTCCAGGTGCCATCTGGCATCACTTGGTCCTGCAACAGAATGGATGTGCTAGGAGCTGCCCAACTTGCCTTCAATGCATCTGTCATTTTGGTCCTCTCTGGAGGTGCCAGGCATTACCCTTGCATCTACATAAGCAGAACACCATAACAGTCATGCCAGTCAGCAATTTTAACTGCTGATGCTTATGGCAGTGACAGTTATCAAAAGTTCGAGTGTTTTTTTGAAGTGATGTGGCTTGTGAAACAAGAAAATTTTATTGATTAATGGTGTCCCATTAAATTCTGGGTGAACTGTCAGAGATTAGTAACTTGATGCCATGATCTATCCATCTCAAATGACCTTGATGATGAAGGTACTTTAAACCCTGATCTCCCTTCCTACCACAATCATATAGTAAATTTACCATTTCTACCTCTATACATGATTCAAATGTACCCTCTAAGATATCTGTAAAAACAGCATAAGTTAGGCTCATGTAAAAGTAAAATAGCATCTAGAATGCTAAAGGCATCCAGAAAAGATCAAACTACTTGGTCCTGTCTGTGCAGTAGCAGTACGTGCTGCAACCACAGTATGAAATACATACAACAATTAACCTAGCAGGGGCATATTATTAGTAGTTCAGGCTTCATCATTTATTTACCTACTTTATTTATGTCAGTACTGACTGTATGAATAAAAAAAAATCTTTACTAAAGTGAGAGTCTCTTTCATGCTATATGTTTCCAAAAACCAAATACAGCCCTCGTCCTGCAGAACACCAGATCACGTATAATCAGCATCAAGACAGGCTATTAAGTCATGTCTAGTTATATCAACACTTCCATATCTGATTGTAATAATACAGTGTGGCTCCTGCTTTCTTACTATTACCTGTTTAGTAACTGCAAAGGCATATGGGACGGTAGTAGAAGTCAGGTTTATTTTATGTTATTTCTTTATATACATATCCCATTGATCCATTCATGTTTGTGACATGTTAGGATGCAGAACGAGTCAAACAGTATATAAATGTAGATTACATAGAACATAGTACAGTTGTTGTACAGAAGCAGTTGCATGGGATAAGATATTGTCCAAGGATTAACACACACACACACACACACACACACACACACACACACACACACACACACACACACACACAGAGAGAGAGAGAGAGAGAGAGAGAGAGAGAGAGAGAGAGAGAGAGAGAGAGAGAGGGGGGGGGGGGGGGAGGAGGGAGGAGGAGGAGGAGGAGGAGGGAGAGGGAGGGCTGTATATACATACAAAGTATATATTTCTGTCTCAAAAAATTCATCTAATGAATGAAAAGATTTTTCAAGTAAATGTGTCTTCCCTTTAGCTTTACATAAAACACTGTTACTACATAAGCTTTTGATGTAGTGTGGTAGGGAATCATATATTTGAACAATGGAATACTGTACACCTTTCTGTACCATGACCATGTTAGATTTTTGAGATCACAATGGAAGTTAGTCTTCCTTCATGTAATGTGATCATGAAATGTTTCATTCATTTCAGAGTCAAAAGGATTGTCAACCATGAAACTTATAATCAAATAAATATATTGGGAAGTTATAGAAAATATCTCGAGTGTCTTAAAGAGATTATGACAGGACGTTCTTCGGAATACCCCACAGATCGTTCAGACAGTCTTTTCCTGCAGAAGGAAAATTTTCTTCTAGATTGCTTAAGAAATTTTTCTATTTGTAACATTGTTTCAGCTACTGCTGTCATCAGATCAGAACTTACAACCTGTCAAACCAAGATGAAGTTCTTATCTTATGATAGCAGAAGTTGAAACAATTTTATAAACAAAGATGTTTATTAGGTGACCTAGCCGATTTTATTCACAAAAAATTCACATTGATTGCTGACTCACATAATAAATTTATAATAAAGGTTTTTAACCCAGTAATATCACATTGATTGCTGACTCACATAATAAATTTATAATAAAGGTTTTTAACCCAATAATGTCTTGCTTAATGTCACCAATTTCGCTATTGAACAGAGTTGATAAATATTGTTATATTACAGCCTTATCTTTTCTTTAATGCTAATCTTAAGATGTGACAAATTCTGGTTCATAGCACTAAAGACAGTCCTAGTTTGTAGTAACACCTGTCAAGTTACATCATCGTCTGAAGTATTTGACTTTTTTGTCCTAAATTTCACTTGCATGTACCCTCATTTCTTATTCTGTTTCAGTTCCAACAGAGTTCTAATTTTTGGCAAAATGTTTGGCTTACTTCTCTTTTGTTACTCTCTGGGAATGTTTATCACCTTGTCTTCCAACTCAGTTTTCCTCTATGTGTTTTTGTTTTGGTCTTCAGTCCAAAGACTGGTTTAAAGCAACTCTCCACACTCTACTATATCCTGTGCAAGCCTCTTCACCCATGGATAACTACTAGAACCTTCACTATGTGATCAACAGTATCTGAACACCTGGCTGAAAATGACTTAAAAGTTTCTGGTGCCCTCCATCGGTAATTCTGGAATTCAATACAGTGTTGGCCCACCCTTAGTCTTGATGACAGCTGCCACTCTAGCAGGCATGCGTTAAATCAGGTGCTGGAAGGTTTTTTGGGGAATGGCACCCCATTCTTCATGGACTGCTGTGCTGAAGAGAGGTATCAATGTCAGTCGGTGTGGCCTGGCACGATGTCAGCATTCCAAAACAGCCCAAAGGTGTTGTATAAGATTCTGATAAGGACTCTGTGCAGGCCAGTCCATTACAGGGATGTTATTGTCATGTAACCACTCCACCACAGGCTGTGAATTATGAACAGGTGCTCTATCATGTTGAAAGATGCAATCACCATCCCCGAATTGCTCTTCAACAGTGGAAAGCAAGAAGGTGCTCAAAACATAAATGTAGGCCATTGCTGTGATAGTGCCTTGCAAACCACAAGGGGTGCAAACCCCCTCCATGAAAAACATGACCACGCCACAGCACCACCACCTCTGAATTTTATTGTTGTCACTACACACACTGGCAGATGACGTTCACTGGGCATTCGCCATGCCCACACCCTGCCATCGGATCAACACATTGTGTACTGTGTTCGGCACTCCACACGTTTTTCCACTGTTCAATCATCCAATGTTTAAGCTCCTTACACTAAGCAAGGCATTGTTTGGCATTTACCGGCATGATGTGTGGCTTATGAGCAGCCACTTGACCAGGAAACTGAAGTTTTCTCACCTTCCACGTAACTGTCGTAGTACTTGCAGTGGATCCTGATTTAATTTGGAATTCCTGTGTGATGGTCTGGATAGATGTCTGCCTATTACACGTTATGACCCTCTTCAACTGTCAGCGGTCTCTGTCAGTCAGCAGACAAGGTTGGCCTGTACGCTTTTGTGCTGTACATGTCCCTTCCCATTTTCACTTCACTATCACATCAGAAACAATGCACCTAAGGATGTTTAGGAGTGTGGAAATTTTGCTTACAGATGCATGAAATAAGTGACACCCAATTACCTGGCCATGTTCAAAGTCCAAGAGTTCTGCAGAGTGCCCCATTCTGCTCTCTCACAATATCTAATGACTAATGAGGTCGCTGATATGGACTACCTAGCAGAAGGTGGCAGCACAATCCACCTAATATGAAAAACGTTTTTTTTTTTCGGGGGGTGGGGGGTGGGGGTGTCCGGATACTTCTGATCACATAGTGTACCTCCATTTGACCCTGCATACTATGTTCTTCCCTCCCCCTTACACACACACACACACACACACACACACACACACACACACACACAAACGCATGCACGCACACACTCTCTCTCTCTCTCTCTCTCTTTTTCTCTCTCTCTTTCTCCCTCCTCCCTACCCCCTCCCCCTGTTTCTCCTCAATTATCAAACTGATTATTACTTCATGCTTCAGTAATTTCCTGTCAATTGATCCCTACTTTTAGTCAACTTGTGCAACAAATTTCTATTTACCTCTTACCTCTAGCCAGCACTCTAACTTAACAGGTTTTGCTTATCCCATAGCCCTTTTTGGCAGACTTTTGTTATCTATTCCTTTCCAAATTGAATTTTTTGGTAGCTTTCATATTAAACACCGTCAGATATCATTGCCTGGAGCATATTCCTTCTGTAAGCGCAACACGTCATTTTGATTGGCTGATTTCAAGTTCATAATTGATACTGGTCATCTGTATAGGTTGCACTTGAAAGAACATTAAGAGTTACTTACTAAACACCACTACTTGTATACATACCAAAAGTAATATTTGATTTTACTTTATTTCTAGGTCACAAGCACCAAATTGTACAGTTTAACTTTAGGTCATTCGCTTCAGTGCCTAATTTTTGAACCATAATAATTCATTTTGAATTATGTGAGATGAAGTTTTACAGGACTGAGTGTTATGAATGTCCTTCATGATTGTGTCTATGGAACATGAAAATAAATGAAGGAATACAGTTTATTGTGGACGATGTTCTCATTATTACTAAAGATAGTGTTGCGTATACCACTATAATATGGCATACTTATGGAAAAATCATTGTTTCATATCATGCTGAATCTTTTATTTACAGTTCAGTATTTTTGTCTAAGTAATTTCTTTTCCAAAGTACTTGAACATTGTCTTTAATTATTTATTATGTTTGTTGCAGCAACATCCTCTTGATGTACAATATTTTGACACAACTTTCACAACGGAACGAGCACAGTTGACTCCAATTGACAGAGGGATTTTGGAGACAATGGATCAGGCTCAGTTCCATGGATTTTCATACACAAACCCATATGCAACTGATGTGTAATAGGTGCTACACAACTTGTACATGTATTGTTGGCTAACAACATTTGCGCTGATCAGAGTCTCTTACCTAATGTCTACTATGGCAATTATTTGCATCATGAAGCAATAGAGTAATTGTGTAAATATGGTCATCTTGATGTCATGAAAGAATAATACTCACCCGTTACTCTGTGGTGTATTTTTTCTGACATTTTTAGTCAGAATTTGCAGGGAGTTTTTTTCCTAGTTGTCATAATTTGTTGAATTTTTCAAAACTTTTCTAGTGAAATTTGAGACTGATTTCAGCCAGAGCTTGCTTAAAATATGTGTGAAACTTAAGTATTAATGAAAGCTTTTAAATCTTACTAAATGTGTGTGCAAGAAAACTGCAGCCTTGATTCAAAAGCTGAAAGTTATGTTTTATATATGTATAACAACTGTTTTGTTCTGTGCCATACCATTCTGTGTTCTTGTGAGATATTTTTGTTATGTGCTGTTCACCTAAGATGGTAAATTAAGTTTCAGTTTAGTCCATTGTTTTTATATATACACAAATTTTATTTTATCATTCAAAATTGTAAGACTTTACATACACATTTATATCATCTATGTTCTCATTATGGCAATTTTCATTGATTCAATAAAATTTTCATTAATACATGTATATATTTGTTTGAATAACATATATGTTGTGTCCAATATATTATTCTGACATTGAAATGTTTCCGTCAAATTCCATGAAAATTCTTTTCACAAACAGTTTTCACATCAGAATAGAAATGAAGTCACAACATGTAACTGTCATTTTAGTAGAGCTTTTTTTTTTTACAATGTACATAAATGTTATAACTTTTTATATTAATTTTCATATCTGACTATGACAATTCCACCCATTTCTCAATTGCTCTGACACTCCTCAGAGGAAATGTTTTCATCATCTTTGTGTGTCATCATATTACTACTATTATTTTAATCTAGAATTCCAGAAGACATTATGCTAATACCATGTAACACTGCCTAAAATCTTGAAAATGACCTTAGTTCATGAGGAAGAGGGTTGAGAAGTTTCTTCAGGTACACCATATCAAGCTGAAGCTACTCATTGGTGATTATATCCCATAGAGCTACCAAAATAGCCCAAATCTTCGTGCAAAAAAATGCCCTCAAAACATTACAGCACCACCTCTGGCCTGAACTATACCATCCACACACTGCAGGTTAAATGCTTCGATGGGCTGTAAGTGCATTCAGTGCCCTGGATCATTTGAAAATAGGCAAAATCGCAACTTGTCAGACACACTACATGCATCCAGCTAGCTATTGCCCAGTTCCTGTGCATTTGGCCCATTGGGGTCATGCAGATTTACATGCTGCTGTGATAAATAGCCTTTTGTAAGGTATCCAACTCCAAATATCCACTGCATTCAGCTCCCGTTGTAAATATTTTCTCAAAAACTGATTGAAATGGCCCTTTTTTTTCACTGACAGCAGCAATTCCTATTGAATATGAAGTCTATTGTCACTGACAAGTCAGGATACTCGTTCTCCTGTCCCTGTATGTTAGTTGTTTTTTACATCCACTGTGACCTTGTGTAGTGGAAGAGTTGGGTTACTGTACTTGCAAAATGAACTGGGAAATAAGGAAACAAGCAATCAAGATCATATCTCTAATTTGATATTAATATATGATGAGGTATGCAAAGGTTTTGGCAGAATTTGCTTGCCCTGCTGCTTCATTCTTTTCACCAGTAACTTCCCCTCCCCCTTTTTTTGTAAATGATAGCTGATTGTGATTTCAGTGCTCCCAGAGCCATTTGAAATGGCCACACATCAGCCACATGGACAGTGGTCATAGTAGTCATATGCTAAAGTTTCACACTGATGCTGTAATTAACTTCTGTGTCTTGCCCTTAAGCACAAATGGATTTATCAGCATCACCCATCGCAGACATGAAATTTTAGTAGTGCAGATCTATCCTACAATGATCCTTCTTGTCCTTGTAAAGCCTTACATTTTGCCTTCTTGATCCAAACTGTTGTTAGTAATGTTGCAAAGTTAGGAACAGATGAAATGCCTTTTCTTGGGGCTGGTTTCACTAACTCTGAATGTGAGGGCTTCCTTTTCCCTTACATATTTTGTAAAGTGAGAGTCCTGGGCTTTCGTTTATGTGAAGTTATATGCTGCTTCCACACGGGATGGTATGGTGTCACTATAATTATTGTGGTTATTTGCGTAATGATTTTTTAACATGCTGCCTATCATCCTGTGCAACCACACACTTCTCCTTCTGGCAGCTGGATGCAACATGCTAGTCCATAGCTTCCAGATATGTAGAAGCCTGCACAATTTCTTCAAAAGTTCTGACATAGTTTTTCGTTTTCTATTTTTCAAGTGCTTTAAGTGTCCAAAATTTCCACAGAAAATTGATTTTCATCACTTAGGCCACTGCCTTGACTTGCTAGTCTGGAATTACAACATTGATAACTACTGTGAGAATTGATCAATAATGGTAAGGACAGAGCAGTTTTGGGGCAGTGTTTACCCACAGGGGCTGAGAATATCTACACCAGTCATCTCAAAAGGCCATCTTGAAATTGTCAGCCTCTGCAATGGTGCTTGCTGATAGCTGATCTTCGTTCTTTGCATAGAAACCAACCAGTTCCATATGTATTGTTCCACATCTTGTTTACTGCTCTTCAAATGGTTCAAATGGCTCTGAGCACTATGGGACTTAACAACTGAGGTCATCAGTCCCCTAGAACTTAGAACTACTTCAACCTAACGAACCTAAGTACATCACACACATCCATGCCCGAGGCAGGATTCAAACCTGCAACTGTAGCAGTCGCGCAGTTCTGGACTGAAGCACCTAGAATCCCTCGGCCACCGCAGCCGGCTACTGCTCTTCCTTCAATAATTTTCTTCTGTCCCACACACCCCAAAGTATCAAATCTTGTTGCTACCTAAGCAGTTCTTTGTGCTAAATGGCCAACATGACAACATAATTCCATTATCAGTGCAGAGCTGTATCTGAAAGTAAACTGCTGATAGTCAGGGTCAGCACTCTGTGTCATTCACCATCCTTCAGCAGAGATGCCAACATGTTCTATTGCTTTCAACTACAGGCTCAAACCATTGGCATTACTGTGCATTTCCCCTTCATAATCAAAATTACTGAGGTATAACTCCAATAACATAAGTCAGCCGTCTTGATCTTCTTGGCATAGAAGCTATTCCAGTGCACTATGACCAGTCATCACATTAAAATTCTTTCCATAAAAGTAGCAACACGAACATGTGATACTATAGATTGCATTCAGTATCCTTACATTTGTCATGGTGTAATTCTTTTTTAAACAGATTTTGGTATAATGGAAGGAAAGGAAAGGAATAGTGATGAACAAATCCTTCAAACTTTCAAAGCCTTCAAACTTTCAAAGCCTTCTTTCACTCCAGAGACCTGTGAGGTGTAACCCTTCCTCCTCCCCCCCCCCCCTTTTTCTTTAAAAAATGGACGAGCAGTTCCACTATTCATAAAAAAGCATAAATTTCCAGTCATAGTTTTTAAGGAGGAGTGCAATTTTATTTCTGCAGTAGGGGTAGGGAATTATCAAATGGCCTGCATGAGGCAGGGGTATTTTCACACCTTATTCTGGCCAGTAATGTGCACTTTGATTAGCATGAAAAGATATTTTTCCAGATACAGTGTTAAGTGTGTCATTTGAGTTGGGTGAACACATTTTGTAATTACACTGTGTGCTCCTTAATTTTCAAGGAAAATGTTATAACATTATCCAAGAACTCCACATACTACTTTGCTTTTGGGAGCTGGAGAACCCCAATGAGGAGGTGCTGAGATGCTGCTCAAACACCTTTAATAATAATGGCATTTGACAGTACCAGTTATATTTTGACAGCACAGTAAACATGGCCTGGAGTCGATTCCCTCGCACTACTTCTAACTGATATACACCTGCCCCAAGCAGTCCAAAGTTTCTGTAACGTCTGGCAGGAAGGTCACTATGTGATTAAAAGTATCCAGACACCTGGCTGAAAATGACTCATATGTTACTGGTGCCCTCCATCGGTAATGCTGGAATTCAATATGATGGCCCACCCTTAGCCTTGATGACAGCTTTCTCTCTCACAGGCAAACAGTCAGTCATGTGCTAGAAGGTTTCTTGGGGAATGGAAGCCCATTCTTCATGGAGTGCTGCACTGAGGCGAGGTATTGATGTTGGTCGGTGACGCCTGGCACAAAGTCGGCGTTTCAAAACACCCCAAAAGTGTTCTATAGGAATCAGGTCAGGACTCTGTGCAGGCCAGTCCATTACAGGGATATTATTGTCTTGTAACCATTCCGCCACAGGCTGTGCATGATGAACAGGTGCTTCATCATGTTGAAAGATGCAGTCGCCATCCCTGAATTGCTCTTCAACAGTGGGAAGCAAGAGGGTGCTTACATCAATGTAGGCCTGTGCTGTGATAGTGCCACATGAAACAACAAGGGGTGCAAGCCCCCTCCATGAAAACACCACCACACTGTAACACCACCGCCTCCGAATTTTACTGTTGGTACTACACATGCTGGCAGATGACATTCACCAGGCATTTGCCATACTCACACCCTGCCATCGGATCACCACATTGTATACCATGATTCACCACTCCAGAAAATGTTTTTCCACTGTTCAATTGACCAATGTTTATGCTCATTACACCAAACGAGGCATTGTTTGGCATTTACCGACATGATGTGTGTCTTATGAGCAGCTGCTCAATCATGAAATCCAAGTTTTCTCACCTTCCACCTAAATGTCATAGTACTTGTGGTGGATACTGATGCAGCTTGGAATTCCTGTGTGGTGGTCTTGATAGATGTCTGCCTATTACACATTACGACCCTCTTCAACTTTCAGCAGTCTCTGTCAGTCAACAGACAAGGTCGGCCTGTACACTTTTGTGCTGTACATGCCCCTTCACATTTCCACTTCTCTATCACATCAGAAACAGTGGACCTTAGGGATGTTTAGGAATGTGGAAATGTCACGTACAGATGTGTGATACAAATGACACCCAATCACCTGACCATGTTTGAAGCCCATGAGTTCCGTGGAGCACACCATTCTGCTCTCTCATGATGTCTAATGAGTACTGAAGTCACTGATATGGAGTACCTGGCAGTAGGTGGCAGCAAAATGCACCTGATATGAAAAATGTGTGTTTTTGGGGATATCTGGATACTTTTGATCACATGGTGTAAATGTCGTTCCTTGGCCTAGGGATTTGCTGTGCAGCAGTTTGATATTTTTGGGAGTAGTGTACAGATTGAATGATACCCCATGTACCTCCACTATGTATCACTCTAGATCAACTTTATCATGTTGTGTAAAGAGAAATGAAACCTTAAGAGTGATGTGGTAGCAGCTGTAAACTTGGCAAGACTGGAAGTCACTTTTCCCCTTCAGAAATTATCCCAGGTTGAACCAAGACAATTTACTCCACTCACACCTTCTTACGCCTGTGACATTGTGTCAAGTGGGAATTTACAGCTGTCCCTCGCCACCTAAATACATCATTATGGAAAGTTAGCATGAATCTCACTTTGTGTACTTTTGCTCCTGTGGTGTGAGGATTGCTGGTGGCATTCTCACTCTCATTGCCTGTCCAAGACATCTACAATGGTGCTCTCTGCAGTCACATTGTATGTGCGCTGCTTGCCCACACTAGTAACATGTCATTTCTATATTTAATACCCCCTCCTTTCTTTAAGACATATTGCTGTCTTAATCACTGTCAGGTCCATTGTGGTTGCCATCTCTTCATTCAATGTTTTCAGAAATTCAACTGCACATTATGGGAGACTTCCAAAGGCAGACACAACAAGAATGTACACAATGCTCTCTGCATCACCTCTAGCACAAAGGCCTTATTTGACCTCTCGCTGTCCATTGGCTTGAAAATATTAATTCTGTCTATGCCCATGCATCTTAGTAATGCCTTAGGCTCTTCTTGACATTATCTTACTATATTTTTCTTACGATAATGTTCCAGCAGCTCTTCTTGTAGATTATTGAAATTAAAAGCGTTTTGAAATTTCTCATGACACTTTACATACAATTCTGCATTTCCTGTCATTTTAACCGTACTCTACAGCTGGTCCTGATTCCAACTATCCAAACCCTGATGTAACCACTGAACAAGGTGAAACAGTGGTTACCATGCTGGACTCATATTTGGGAGGGTGCCAGTTCAAACCCATGTGTGGCCATCTGGATTTAGATTTTCCATGGTTTCCCTATTACATTCTTAGTAGTGCTTCAGTGTACCACCAAGTATGTTGTCTTGCAACAACAGTGGCAATTTCATTTGAATGATACTGGTATTTCAAAACAAAATCAATAAAATGGTGTTTTCAGGCAGAAAACTCTGGTGCTCAAAGGGTTAAGGCAAATTCCCAGGTGGTTCCTTGAAATGGTCGCAGCCCATTTTCTTCCTTATTTGACCCACAATTTGAACGTACACTATGCCTTTAATGATCTCATCATTGGTGGGTTGTTAAACGGTAATCTTCCTTACTTCCTTCCTTCTTTCTTTCCTTCTTTCATACTCAACATGCACATGCAGGAAAGCCAACGTGGTGTCATCTCCTCATAAAAAAAAGTAATCATGCTAGCAGCATTGATACCTAGGACAGATGGGAAACACTATTGGGATTCTCCACCATACTCTCATTCCTTGACCTTTTCAACTTGTTATGCACTGTGATTATTTGCTCACATCTATTTAACCTCCCAGGTAGTCAACTTTTTGTGTACCACTATGGGGGAAGAAAAGGGGACAGATGCAAAAGACAGACTTAAAATCTGAATCAGTGATGCCACAAGTAAGGAAAATATGCTTAACTGCTAATTACTCATCACAACATGGTTAATTCTGCTTCATGGCTACTTACAAGGGAACTGCCACAGTTCTCATTGTTCCATGTCACTTGGCACTGACCAAGTGCTGGCCAACCATGGAATCAACAGTCAATAGACTAATACAGCAAACATCACACTTCTAGTATCAAGCTGTAATGGTGCCTTCTGGATTTCAGGCCAGCCAGACACACAAATACCATGATAGGTGATGGTAGCTGTAGCAGGTGGAGGTGTCAGAATGGATTCTCTGAACTCAGCAAGTTAATTGTTTCACTGTGTTGTTCTCCAGCGGCTACAATAGGGTAGTGTGATAACAACACAGAAGACAGTGGGAGACAGTGCCCACAAACACTCAACATCAGGATGTATTTGGCTGAAGACTATTGATACATTTATTTCCAAGACCTGATAGAGTTCATGTTCTTGCTGATGGAACTAGGTGCCAAGTAAAATTGGTTAAAAAAGTTTCTCTTCAGTTGAGATGGACACTTTACCAGACCCACATATTGACTGAATTGCAGTTCCAGCTGCATAAAGTTATATTTATTTTTAGAAGGATAAGTAACTGACTACCTGATTATGCCCTATGTGCCGAAACCAGTCACAAGAATAAATACATTTTTATGCTATTAGAACTGCTGTTTACTCAAACTGATAACAATAGTGGCAGATGTACTTTCTCTGATAAGAGAAGCATGTTAACAAAATAAAAATTATTTGTCAAAGGTAATATGTTGTAGGTGTGTTACAGTATGCCTTCTATATTTTCGAAAGAATACAGGAAAAGCGGCAAATGGTCAGCCTGTCTGGATCTTCGTCTTCCATGAGAATGCTCTGGTTGAATTAGCAGACAAAATATAGCCATCTGAATATCAAATCCAGACACTACTGCATTCTCCTTACACCTCAGATGTTGCGGTGTGTAATTTTCTTTTTTCTTTTTTGGTTCCTATGAGTAAAAAGAATGATTCATGTACTTCATTTTTAGCCCCCAGAGAGAATGTGTATTCTGCACTGAATTAGTGAACAGCCTCCCTCTCCTCAAGGATACATGCTGTGGAGCATCTATTGATAAATTTGTAAACTGCATCAGCACATGCAACATGATTTAGTGCTCCTTAAGGAAATATGAAGAGCTTTTGGAAGGTTCTTCACCATGTTTTTAATACTCATTGAGTGAATCTAGTTCAGAATGATTCCTCTACAGCTTCAATTTTACTAATCCCAGCCTAGTTGAAGAGATACATAACTTTATTGAAAAGGCTAGAGCTCACTTTGAAAGTCACAACCTAAAAGTAAACATCGAAAAAACTAATAATATTCATTTTAAACCAAGTGGTCCAAACAGAAAAAATACTGTGATTGATAAAATTCTACCAAAAACCTGTACAGAGTGTAAATTCTTGGATTTATGCATAGAGGATCAACTTTCATGGAAGCAGTGGGTTGATTATGCTTGTAAAAAAAAAAAAATAAAAATAAAAAATAACGTTCAGTCTATATGTATTAAGAAGATTATCACACTAACTTAATTATACAATGCTAAGGGCTGTAGATTATGGATTAGGTACACTTTCTTGTCTTGTGGAATAATACTGTCGGGTGGGACATGCCTGAATAATATTAAAATGGTTTTCATATTGCAGAAACGAGCCTTGAGGATCATATCAAAAGTAAAACCAGAATCTTCTTGCAAACCCCTATTCATTAGACACAATATTCTCACAGTTTATGCCGTGTATATACCAGAAAGTAAATGCTACTGAAAAAAAGACACCAAGATCACAAAAAGAAGCATGGATATTCACAATTATGAAACAAGGCATAGAAAAGACTTCTGTGTGGCTAACAGAAGATTAAATTTAACAGCAAAAATCCTCTATGTTAAAGGAGCTGTTTTTAATAACTTGTTACTAAATGAAGTTAAGATATTGACAGGGGATACTTTTAAAAAGCGAGTCAAGCAGTGGCTTATCTAAAAATGCCCTTATAACTTGAATTTATCATGAATTATGATGTAATGAGAAATAATGTAAACTAAAAATATGTAATTGTAAATACTTTATACTTCATTTCACTACATACTTATTGATATATCAATACAGGCAACATTTTTTTGAATTCAGTAAATTCATAACAACTAAGCACTAGACTACTCATGCGAGGGGAGCAAACAAATTACTTATTCAGTCAAGAACACACAATAACAATCAATAACATCAACAAGTGGTAAGATAGGTCCAAATAGTAGTCCATAACCAATATGGAAATGTCCAAGATCAATGGCTGAAGGCAGGATAGATAGAAGGTTTGTTTGTTGTTGTGGTCTTCAGTCCTGAGACTGGTTTGACGCAGCTCTCCATGCTACTCTATCCTGTGCAAGCTTTTTCATCTCCCAGTACCTACTGCAACCTACATCCTTCTGAATCTGCTTAGTGTATTCATCTCTTGGTCTCCCTCTACGATTTTTACCCTCCACGCTGCCCTCCAATACTAAATTGGTGATCCCTTGATGCCTCAGAACATGTCCTACCAACCGATCCCTTCTTCTGGTCAAGTTGTGCCACAAACTTCTCTTCTCCCCAATCCTATTCAATACTTCCTCATTAGTTATGTGATCTACCCATCTAATCTTCAGCATTCTTCTGTAGCACCACATTTCGAAAGCTTCTATTCTCTTCTTGTCCAAACTATTTATCGTCCATGTTTCACTTCCATACATGGCTACACTCCATACGAATACTTTAAGAAATGACTTCCTGACACTTACATCTATACTGGATGTTAACAAATTTCTCTTCTTCAGAAACGCTTTCCTTGCCATTGCCAGCCTACATTTTATATCCTCTCTACTTCGACCATCATCAGTTATTTTGCTCCCCAAATAGCAAAACTCCTTTACTACTTTAAGTGCCTCATTTCCTAATCTAATTCCCTCAGCATCACCCGACTTAATTAGACTACATTCCATTATCCTTGTTTTGCTTTTGTTGATGTTCATCTTATATCCTCCTTTCAAGACACTGTCCATTCCATTCAACTGCTCTTCCAAGTCCTTTGCTGTCTCTGACAGAATTACAATGTCATCGGCGAACCTCAAAGTTTTTATTTCTTCTCCATGAATTTTAATACCTACTCCGAATTTTTCTTTTGTTTCCTTTACTGCTTGCTCAATATACAGATTGAACAACATCGGGGAGAGGCTACAACCCTGTCTTACTCCCTTCCCAACCACTGCTTCCCTTTCATGCCCCTCGACTCTTATAACTGCCATCTGGTTTCTGTACAAATTGTAAATAGCCTTTCGCTCCCTGTATTTTACCCCTGCCACCTTTAGAATTTGAAAGAGAGTATTCCAGTCAACATTGTCAAAAGCTTTCTCTAAGTCTACAAATGCTAGAAACGTAGGTTTGCCTTTTCTTAATCTTTCTTCTAAGATAAGTCGTAAGGTCAGTATTGCCTCACGTGTTCCAGTGTTTCTACGGAATCCAAACTGATCTTCCCCGAGGTTGGCTTCTACTAGTTTTTCCATTCGTCTGTAAAGAATTCGTGTTAGTATTTTGCAGCTGTGACTTATTAAGCTGATAGTTCGGTAATTTTCACATCTGTCTACACCTGCTTTCTTTGGGATTGGAATTATTATATTCTTCTTGAAGTCTGAGGGTATTTCGCCTGTTTCATACATCTTGCTCACCAGATGGTAGAGTTTTGTCAGGACTGGCTCTCCCACGGCCGTCAGTAGTTCCAATGGAATATTGTCTACTCCGGGGGCCTTGTTTCGACTCAGGTCTTTCAGTGCTCTGTCAAACTCTTCACGCAGTATCATATCTCCCATTTCACCTTCATCTACATCCTCTTCCATTTCCATAATATTGTCCTCAAGTACATCGCCCTTGTATAGACCCTCTATATACTCCTTCCACCTTTCTGCTTTCCCTTCTTTGCTTAGAACTGGGTTTCCATCTGAGGTCTTGATATTCATACAAGTCGTTCTCTTATCTCCAAAGGTCTCTTTAATTTTCCTGTAGGCGGTATCTATCTTACCCCTAGTGAGATAGGCCTCTACATCCTTACATTTGTCCTCTAGCCATCCCTGCTTAGCCATTTTGCACTTCCTGTCGATCTCATTTTTGAGACGTTTGTATTCCTTTTTGCCTGTTTCACTTACTGCATTTTTATATTTTCTCCTTTCATCAATTAAATTCTATATTTCTTCTGTTACCCAAGGATTTCTATTAGCCCTCGTCTTTTTACCTACTTGATCCTCTGCTGCCTTCACTACTTCATCCCTCAAAGCTACCCATTCTTCTTCTACTGTATTTATTTCCCCCATTACTGTCAATTGCTCCCTTATGCTCTCCCTGAATCTCTGTACAACCTCTGGTTCTTTTAGTTTATCCAGGTCCCATCTCCTTAAATTCCCACCTTTTTGCAGTTTCTTCAGTTTTAATCTACAGGTCATAACCAATAGATTGTGGTCAGAGTCCACATCTGCCCCTGGAAATGTCTTACAATTTAAAACCTGGTTCCTAAATCTCTGTCTTACCATTATATAATCTATCTGATACCTTTTAGTATCGCCAGGGTTCTTCCATGTATACAACCTTCTTTCATGATTCTTAAACCAAGTGTTAGTTATGATTATGTTGTGCTCTGTGCAAAATTCGACCAGGCGGCTTCCTCTTTCATTTCTGTCCCCCAATCCATATTCACCTACTATGTTTCCTTCTCTCCCTTTTCCTACACTCGAATTCCAGTCACCCATGACTATTAAATTTTCGTCTCCCTTCACAATCTGAATAATTTCTTTTATTTCATCATACATTTCTTCAATTTCTTCGTCATAGAAGGTATAGGGGCATAATGATAACAGTGTAGGTACAGGTGGCTGGTTGCTGGTGGTTCGATACCGGTGGGAGCTTTGGTGCTGTTGCATCTATGGTAGCAGAGACAAAATGTGAAAGATATTCCTCAATCTGTTTTTATTGGGAAAAA
Organism: Schistocerca piceifrons; assembly: GCF_021461385.2. Taxonomy (NCBI): domain Eukaryota; kingdom Metazoa; phylum Arthropoda; class Insecta; order Orthoptera; family Acrididae; genus Schistocerca; species Schistocerca piceifrons. The sequence goes on along the minus strand of NC_060149.1, from coordinate 500,576,607 downwards.
CCGATAAACATGAATATTGCAGATGTCAACAAGGTAGTCAAAACAAAACACACTTCAAGCAGAAAACAAAGTAAGGATCCCACTTGGGATCTTATAACAGAAGAATAACAAAATAAAATGTTTTCCTCACAAGTCCCTCACTTGATAATGTCCACTAAAGAAAAGACAGAAACAAAACTACAAGAGAGTGGTTGCACAGCATTACCACAAAGTTGTCCAGGGAGGCCAAACCACAGTTCCACAACCCTCTTGAGTCACAGTCCAAGGCTACCACTCCTGATAATTTGGAAATACCTGCAGGCGAGGCGCATGGATGTTGCGGTGAGAGTGTCAGATCCCCACAAGTCTGGATGGAGTGTCGGACTGCCTTCTGGCTGGCAGTCTGCCAGCTTAGGAGGACAGGTGGTGGATGGATCTTCTGCGACTATTTTCAGTCAGACGAGTAGTGTAGAAAAATAGTCCACTTGTTGATCATGTCCTCTGGTGCTGCTGTCGATCTGTGGTGCTCAGGTAGCAAGCCCTGATGGCCGTTGGCTGAGACATGGCAGTGGCCTCGGTCATACTGTAAACATCTGCTTTGGTTTGACACATTGTGATGAATGCATCCCACATCTCTGTTCTCCCATGTGGGATATCAATACCACAGGCAGGTGGGATGGATGCTGCAGTTACTGCTTGCTGTGCCTTACTTTTGGTATTGCATCACTGTATCTGCTGAGTAAAACATCCCTTCTGCCTCCAACCCCCCAGCCCACCTTAGATTGGGAACATAGGAGTGTAGCAACCCAACTGTGTATCTTCTTCTACATCTAAATCTACGTCTACATGGTTACTCTGCAATTCACACATAAGTGCCTGACAGAGGGTTCATCGAACCATTTTCATACTACTTCTCTACTATTCCACTCTTGAATGGTGTGTGGGAAAAAAGAACACCTAAATCTTTCTGTTTGAGCTATAATTTCTCTTATTTTATTATGATGATCATTTCTCCCTATGTAGGTGGGTGTCAACAAAATATTTTCGCATTCAAAAGTGAAAGTTGGCAATTGAAATTTTGTAAATAGATCTCACCACAAAGAAAGCCCCCCTTGTTTCAGTGACTACCACCCCAACTCACGTACCATATCAGTGACACTCTCACCTCTATTGCGCGATAACACAAAACGAGCTGCCCTTCTTTGCACTTTTTCAATGTCCTCCGTCAATCCTACCTGGTAAGGATCCCATACCATGCAGCAATATTCTAGCAGAGGCCAGACAAGTATAATGTAGGCTGTCTCTTTAGTGGGCTTGTCGCATCTTCTAAGTGTTCTGCCAACAAAGCACAGTCTTTGTTTCGCCTTCCCCACAATATTATCTATGTGGTCTTTCCAATTTAAGTTGCTCATAATTGTAATTCCTAGGTATTTAGTTGAATTGACAGCCCTTAGATTTGTGCGATTTATCGTATACCCAAAATTTATCGGATTTCTTTTAGTACCCATGTGGATGACCTCGCACTTTTCTTTGTTTAGTGCCAATTGCCATTTTTCGCACCATACAGAAATTCTCTCTAGATCATTTTGTATTTGGAATTGATCATCTGATGATTTTACTAGACAGTAAATTACAGTGTCATCTGCAAACAATCTAAGGGGGCTGCTGAGATTATTACTTGGATCATTTATGTAAATCAGGGACAGCAGAGGGCCTATGACACTACCTTGCAGAATGCCAGATATCGCTTCTGTTCTACTCGATGATTTACCGTCTATCACTACGAACTGTGACCTCTCTGAGAGGAAATCATGAATACAGCCACACAACTATGCTGCAGTGATCAGAAAACACTGTAGCAATTTGGTAAGTTCTTCATGAAGTTGCAAGCAGGTGACCATTTGACATCCAGCCCCATTGGCAATCCAAATAATGCTTTCACATTTGTGTGTTTGCTTGTTGGCCATTACATGATGCAGTAATGATGTTGGCATAAGGATAATCCCCATCATTGTAGTCTTCCAGACATCCTTTCAGGGAACTTGGCTGTTAACTACAAACTTGTAATTAACTGCTTATGGTCAGTACTTAAGATTGATATTGCACCATAGAAATCAATATGGAATTTTTAATTACCAAAATGATTTCTTGGACTTCCTTTTAAATATGAGCATAGTTCTGCTGATCAGATGTAAGAGTCTTCAAAACAAAAGGAATAACGTGTTTACTCCTGTTACCACTTTTTTTTGCAAAAGAACTGGACTGATGCCGGCATGGCATCTGTGGCTTCATTTAATATTTTCCCTGACGTATGTGGCCAGAAAGGGCACTGATTTCAGGGTTGCTTTAAGTAGTAAAAATGAATGGTTGCTGTTGACCACACAAATTCTGCTCCATTCTTGCGTAGTTGGTTTAGAGGGAATGTTATATCAGCCATGTTTGGGTTGACCTGTGCATAACCTTACTTTTGCTAGAAAAGATTGCAACTCTTTTTAACAACATTGTTGATGACTGCTATATGTTTCTGCCTCGGCAAGCTTTCTTTTTTACTCAAAATCGCCCCAGGTACTGAATGCTGCATTCAAAGAAATGGTACTTGCGTACTTACACTTTAACCTCTCAACGGTGCTCAACAAATTGAGTTTGGGCTGTCTGGCAGCCTGTGTTGCATGTTCAATGAATGGCACTTGGATCTGCAGTTGGCAACATTTAGGAAGCTCTAAAAAGTGTATTTACTGTTTTACACCAGCTTCAAGGATCGATTTGATATTTTCACATTTATTTTTGATGACAGGTTTTAACAATTATAATTAATGAGATGAACATCGTGTAAGTTGACATGTGGGTACACTGAAACAATGATTGCATGTGCACAGATGGCTACCAACCAGCAATAGAGATTTCTGTTCTTTGTTTGCAATGCTATTCCAATAAGGCATGGTTCAGAAACTCGAGAAAAGAAATTCTCAAAACACCTATTTTTTCCTGTTAAAATAAACCTATTGTGACATGCTTGCTTTCATAATACACATTCCTGTGGTCAAAATCTCTGAATCATTGACAAATTACAATAACAAAAATCGTTTGAACTGGGAAAAGTGCACCAAAATGTGTCAGCTTATTCTGCAAGGGAGCATCACGAGGCACAGGAATAATTACATGAGTGGGAACAGATAGTGGCATGATGAACAGCCTGGACAAGGGGTTACACCTCACTGCTGAAAAAATGGTGAAAAGAGGTCACAGATTTGGAACATACTTGTGACAATTTGCTCCTGACACTATATCATTGGTGTAGTTGGCCCAGAAAGGAAACCACTAAAATAGCTGTTCAAAGAATCACTGAAATACTGCCAGAGTATTGGCAATTCCTAACAACAAATGCTTGTACTCTTATAAACCAAAAGGCATGTTAATTAATAATAATTGCTTTAGCCATGGATAAAGAACCAATCCCAGGTATGTATCCAATAAGTGCAAGTGGGAAAAGCATTCCTCCACAGAGCATGTTAGGCGAAATATATGGCCCAATCAAATGGCCATGAACAATACCATCAACACATTTATTGTAAATTTCAGTTGTTTAAACATGTCACACTTTCATCAAAATCTCTAAACAATATTCATCACCCAGCAGTTCAAATATCCTCTTTGAACATCAGTAGCATCAAAACCTACATCGGCCACTAATTGGAAAATGGTGCACTGACAATATTTTTGTTACTTAAAAAAGGCGTTACTTTTTATCTTCTGTAAACACTCTAAAATTTTGTGAACGTATTTGTTTTACACCATGTATACATACATCAAAATTAGTTTTGCATCACCCCGGTTTCCAGAACTTCTGAAGATAGACATTGACTGTGGATATTGTATCACAGACACAGTCACCTTGACTGTACAGAGATGTCATTAAACCTGCCTACAGATGTAAACAACCATGAATGAGCAGCGCCAATTAGACAGAGAGGGTCCGACAGCCAATCAGTTCCAGTCATTCCACCAGGAAGGAGGTATACGGGTCGTGTTGTCCGTAGTTCAACCATGCCTAGACAGTCAATACCATGGTTTGATTGCACAATAGGCTGCATGATGCGCAACTCCACTCCCGACACCTATGGTGAGGTCCATCTTCGCAACCATGACACCATGCAGCACAGTACAGATGGACCCAACATCATGCCGAATGGACCACTCAGGATTGGCATCATGTTCTTCACCAATGAGTGTCGCATGTGACTTTAACCTAACAATCATTGGGGATGTGTTTGGAGGCAACCCGGTCCGGCTGAATGCCTTAGACACAATGTCCAGTGAGTGCAGCAAGGTGGAGGTTCCCTGTTGTTTTGGGGTGGCATTATGTGGGACCACCGTACACAGCTGGTGGTCATGGCAGACGCCACGATGGCTGTACGATATGTGAATGCCATCCCCCGACCGACAGTGTAACCATATCAGCAGCATATTGGCGAGGCAATCGTCTTCATGGATGACAATTTGCGCCCACATTATGCACATCTTGTGAATGACTTCCTTCAGGATAACGACATCGCTCGACTAGAGTGGCCAGCATGTTCTCCAGACAAGAACCCAATTGAACATGACTGGGATAGATTGAAAAGGGCTGTTTATGGATGATGTGACCCACCAAACACTCTGAGGGATCTACGCTGAATCGCCATTGAGGTGTGGGTCAATCTGAACTCACAGTGCCTTGATGAACCTGTTGATAGTATGCCATGACGAATACAAGCATGCATCAATGCAAGAGGTTGCACTACTGGGTATTAGAGGTACTGGTGTGTACAGAAATCTAGACCACCACCCCTGAAGGGCTTGCTGTATGGTGGTCCAACACGCAATGTGTGGTTTTTATGAGCAATAAAAAGGGTGGAAATGAAGTTTACGTTGATCTTTATTCAAATTTTCTGAACAGGTTCTGGAACTCTTGGAACCGAGGTGATGCAAAACGTTTTTGATGTGTGTAGGAAGTAGACAATGAAATTCAGGTGATTACGTTAGTACTGAATATTTTAAGCTGTTTATGACAAATTTTTCCACTCTCCATGAAAACTATACTAATGCTCCTAATCTATAGCTCCATTCCATACTTAAAGAGCTACGTTTGATAGCAACTGGTCCCCGGCCCCGAAAAACAACGAGAAAATTTCACTTCTCGTTACTGATGGCGGAAAATATTGGACTATTTCACTGCGCAACCAGGTTGGCGTAAAAATACAGGATTGACATGAGCGAAACCGAAAATTTTTCAAAGGTTGTTCAGAGGTATTTTACGAGGCTCCATTGCCTCTTTACAAAGTAACTGCTTTTCGTTTTGTTTCTTACTCCCGCTGGTTGTTTTATATACAGGATGTTCAGTTTATCTGAAGATACGAAAATATCTCGAAAACTACACGTCGCATCCAACAGTTTTCAGTTAAAATCTGTTCATCTCGAAAGGGCGGGGGGGTTTCCAGTGATACCAAACTCGACCGCCCATCCCACCACGTGTCTGAGGGCGGGGGGGGGGGGGGGGGGCAACTTTGAAATCGTAAATGGGAACCCCCATTTTTTATTGCAAATTCTGATTACATGGAAAAAAGTACGTAGGTTTTGTCTGAAACTTTTTTTTCGTTTCGCGACATATACGCTGCAATCGAAAAAATCAAAACAGGTAGAAAATCGTATGTTTCAAAATGCTATTCAATGACACATGAATTAACCACTCACCTCGATGCTTCAAAGATAGGACAGACAATTATTTCATAGCTTTTAATGGGAAACCCCGTTCTGAACGTTGTATTTTCCCCACAAAACCAAAAGTGTGCTGCTCGATGCACCACTGTGGCCGTGTAGCGAACTATGACTTACGATAAGAGGCAGTGCTGCCCCATTAAAAGTTATGAAATAATTGCCTATCGTATCCTCGCACCGTGGATAGCATTTCGAAACATACGATTTTCTAACCATTTTGATTCTTCCGATTACAGCACCACATGTCACGTAACTAAAAAAAAAAAAATGGTTCAGACAAAACTGATGTAGTTTTTTCTATAGAATCAGAATTTGCATTAAAAAAATGGGGTTCCTATTTAAGATTTCAAAGTTGCCCGTCCGTCCCACACATGAAGATTGAGTTTGGTATCATTGGATGTCTCTCTCCAAGGCGAACAAGTTTTAACTATAATTTTTTTGGATATAATGTGTTGTTTTCGAAATATTCCAATGTTTTCAGATAAATTGAACACCTTGTATATTGCACTGAAAATGTCTGCACGCGTTGTGTATCTTATTTGGAAACAAACTGGTTCCTTTCACCAACTACTTGCTTTGTAAACAGTAATGCCATTGTTAGTTTTCGTCTTCAAGCACGCATTCAGTGCTGCTCAGTTCTGTCTCGGGTTGGCCGGCAGTGTTAGTTGTATGTCACAGTGGTACACAACGATATGGAAAGGTTTTGTGATGAGGAATTGGCCGATATGCGTATTTCTCACTGAATACAGAAGAACAGCTGCACAATGACGCCGCGAACAATCCTCATCACAAAACTTTGGCATCTGTACATAGGTGCCCACGAAAACCGGATCCTTGTGTGTTACAATGACTGCACATTACAGATGTTGTAACTGTTTTGAAAGTGCCTTACACTAGAATACTTGGGAAAAAACCCTGAATAACTTCCGAAATTTTGGTGGTGGAGTTTGGGCTCAGCCTCCATTTATGGGCACCACAGATCAATAACGTAGGTGATCCTATATATAGCTGTCAGCAGCCCCTGGACCAGTGGCCCTGTTCTGGTATTGATTGGCCGACACTAGCCCGGCAGTAGCTATTTCGTGGGAAGTGGACGAGTCCATCCCAGATGGGGACAAGGGCGTGCCAGCGGAGCGCTCAAATAAGCTAGCGATCTCACTCTGATCAATAACGTAGGTGCTCCTATTTATAGCTGCCAGCAGCCCCTGGACCAGCACCCCTGTTCTGGTATTGATTGGTCGACGTTAGCCCGGCCGTAGCTATTTCGTGGAAGTGGACGAGTCCATCCCAGATGGGAACGAGGGCGTGCCAGTGGAACTATCAAATGAGCTAGCGCTCTCACTTTAATCTCTCTCTCTCTCTCTCTCTTTCTCTCTCTCTCTCTCTCTCTCTCTCACACACACACACACACACACACACCACACACGCACACACAGTGGAACTGTTAAATAAGATCGCGATCTCTCTTTGATCTCTCTCTCTCTCTCTCTCTCTCTCTCACACACACACACACACACACACACACACATGCGCGCGCGCACGCGCACACACACAGCTCGCGGACAAATTTCCACTTTTGAAAATAAATTCCATTCTTATCAGCAGTTTCTGTCCACCTTGGACTGTGGATTGCATTCCTACGCCTCTACATCCACTGCGTTTTTTCCTCTAAACAATGACTTCCAGAAATATGCAGAACATCCACTTCTTCAAAATCACGATTGTGATGAGCTTTCATTAGTAGCCCAAATACATTAAAGTCCGAAGGCGCTCGGTTTGACCGTATGACAGAACAAGAAAGACTTACCACAAAAATATTGAAAAATAAAGATTGGTGTTTAACGTCCCGTCGACATCGAGGTCGTTAGAGACGGAGTACGAACTCGAAATGTTTCAAAGATAGGCAAGGAAATCGGACGTGTCCTTCCAAAGGAACAATCCCGGCATTTGCCTGGAGCGATTTAGGGAAATCAAAGAAAACCTAAATCGGGATACCCAGGTGCAGATTTGAACCATCCCCTCCCGAATGCGAGTCCGTCGTGCTAACCACGACATCACCTTGCTCCCTACCCTGTTGCAATCTTAGCAGGGATTTGCGCACTCGTGTGTGGTCTCGGATTGTCATGCAAAAGCAGTGTTTTTGATGAGAAAAGTCTGTGTGTAAGTGCTGTAGGTTTGTTTAGGGTGCTGGTGCTGTGCACAGAGTCAATCGTGTGGCTATTCTCAAGAAAATCTACATGGGTCATATATGCCAGATCCCAAAGGACAGTCTCAAACACTTTCTCTGAGGAAGGCGAATTTTTCTCCATCAGCAAGGACGTGTCATTCAGTTCTACTGATGACGTTTTAGATTGCGGTTCAAAGAAATGATCTCGCGTCCCATTCGGCTATTGGTCATCTTGTAAGGTGACAACTAGTCCCAAAAACGGCCCTCTGTTGAATAATGTTGTTGTCGTGGTCTTCAGTCCTGATACTGGTTTGATGCAGCTCTCCATGCTACTCTATCCTGTGCAAGCTTCTTCATCTCCCAGTACCTACTGCAGCCTACATCCTTCTGAATCTACTTAGTGTATTCAAATCTTGGTCTCCCTCTACGATTTTTACCCTCCACGCTGCCCTCCAGTACTAAATTGGTGATCCCTCGATGTCTCAGAACATGTCCTACCAACCGATCCCTTCTTCTTGTCAAGTTGTGCCACAAGCTCCTCTTCTCCCCAATTCTATTCAATACCACATCATTACTTACGTGATCTACCCATCTAATCTTCAGCATTCTTCTGTAGCACCACATTTCGAAAGCTTCTATTCTCTTCTTGTCTAAGCTATTTATCGTCCACGTTTCACTTCCATACATGGCTACACTCCATACAAATACTTTCAGAAACGACTTCCTGACATTTAAATCTATACTCGATGTTAACAAATTTTTCTTCTTCAGAAACGCTTTCCTTGCCATTGCCAGTCTACATTTTATATCCTCTCTACTTCGACCATCATCAGTTATTTTGCTCCCCAAATAGCAAAACTCCTTTACTACTTTAAGTGTCTCATTTCTTAATCTAATTCCCTCAGCATCACCCGACTTAATTCGACTACATTGCATTATCCACGTTTTGCTTTTGTTGATGTTCATCTCATACCCTCCTTTCAAGACACTGTCCATTCCGTTCAACTGCTCTTCCAAGTCCTTTGCTGTCTCTGACAGAATTACAATGTCATCGGCGAACCTCAAAGTTTTTATTTCTTCTCCATGGATTTTAATACCTACTCCGAACTTTTCTTTTGTTTCCCTTATTGCTTGCTCAATATACAGATTAAATAACATCGGGGATAGGCTACAACCCTGTCTCACTCCCTTCCCAACCGCTGCTTCCCTTTCATGCCCCTCGGCTCTTATAACTGCCATCTGGTTTCTGTACAAATTGTAAATAGCCTTTCGCTCTCTGTATTTTACCCCTGCCACCTTCAGAATCTGAAAGAGAGTATTCCAATCAACATTGTCAAAAGCTTTCTCTAAGTCTGCAAATGTTAGAAACATAGATTTACCTTAACTTAATCTTTCTTCTGAGATAAGTCGTAGGGTCAGTATTGCCTCAGGTGTTCCAACATTTCTACGGAATCCAAACTGATCTTCCCCGAGGTCGGCTTATTTTGCAGCTGTGACTTATTAAACTGATAGTTCGGTAAGTTTCACATCTGTCAACACCTGCTTTCTTTGGGATTGGGATTATTATATTCTTCTTGAAGTCTGAGGGTATTTCGCCTGTCTCATACATGTTGCTCACCAGATGGTAGAGTTTTGTCAGGACTGGCTCTCCCAAGGCTGTCAGTAGTTCTAATGGAATGTTATCTACTCTGGGGGCCTTGTTTCGAAAGGGATCGCGATAAGCAGCAGACGATCCGTGGCGCTGGCTGTTGCTGGGGTAATTTAACTGTTCCCTCAGCAAGATGGCACGCCATGGCCGGTGTGCCGCTGTTGGGACTTCCTTTCCGTCTGAAAAGAGTACTTTTTCTCTGTTGCTGTGGGAACGACGAATGAGTTTTGTGGAATGACTATTTCATCCAGCCACAAAGAAAGCGACAAGATAAGTTATTTCTTTTACTTTTAGGAGTGCCCTCAGTGCTCGTCAATATAGCAGCATCATCAACCACGGTCGTGTCTGAACAACTGAGGGACCACAGCTGAGACGGACAGTTGCACTAAGAAAGCTGAAATCTGCTAGTGAGTGTTGTGAATGGAGAAGTAAACAGCCCGTCCGTAGACTCTAAGAAAAAACAATAATCAGCATGTAATGTTAAGTTACGTTATTGGACGTTCGTAGACCAGAAGAAAATTTGGAAACTTGTGGTAAGTTCCTATGGGACCAAACTGCTGAGGTCATCGGTCCCTAGGCTTACACACTACTTAATGTAACTTAAACTAACTTACACTAATGACGACAAACACCCATGCCCGAGAGAGGAGGAGTCGAACCTCCGACGGGGGAAGACGCCTATACGGCGCGGCAGAACAGAATACACTTGTATTAGTAAGAAACTGCTCTGTTTTCATAACAGTGTGAATAATTGGAGGCTTCTGTTTTCCTTGGCCCTATATGTTTGACAGTCTGTGTAAAGGACCTGAGACTGTGTTCTGTAAGAACACCTGATGAACAAGTTTCTGTTAAGCATTTCGAGCACCTGCACGAATATTTAAATGAAATAGAAACCTCTCAAAATTATTTAAGTGTTCTGCTCTGTAATTGGAGGTCACACATCGCATTGCTTATTAGAATTCGTAAGTAGGTGCGATAAATTTATTGGTAGTACTGATGAGTTCACCGCAAACGGAATAACCTGCGACATTAGCTAACACTTTTCAATCTGTGCTGGTATGCCTTGAAGAAATCATCTAATTTAATATTTCAAATTGTCCTTGAAGTATACCAGTTCTTCTTTGAAACACTTACACCTCATGACTTTGAATGTTCGTTCCTAAGTTGACATTTGTTCTCACTTTTCACAGACGTACGACTTGTGGAAGAAATCACTTCAAAAACATGATACATAGTTTCAAAAATAATTATTCTAAAATAAGAAACAATCTCCTTGTAAACAATGCTAAACGTTAAGTTATTTAAATTTTCTAGATAAACTCAGATTTGTAAGCAGTGGTGTGTCTTATCTTTTCCAGTTATTCCCACTGGATATTTGTATTCCTTGTCACGTGATAAAAGTCGCATTTGTGACGTTAGATAAAGATCGATAGACTGATGACCACAGATGTTAAGTCCCATAGTGCTCAGAGCCAAAGATCCATACTTGCACATTTTCGAAAGTTCGAAGCTGAAGTAAAGTTTTAAGTAATCGCTTTGAAGCTAAGTTGCATTTAATATCGATGAAGAGAGTTTATAAATTTAATTCCCATTTCTCAGTTCCTCTACAGCTGTTATATAATCTGGCCTCCTTTCACGTAAGCCTCAGCAGTGCTCTCGTCGGACTCTTTCGTTGTTCACCAATAAGCGCACCCAGTCACGTATCGAATCCCCTCTGCCGACTTTTGCAGCTAGATTGCTTTATTATATCAAGTGCTTACGCTGGGTCCAAGTTAAAGGCTTTGTGGGGCTTCTCCAAGAAGTGTGAACGTATTCCCCTCGGATTTTCTCGATTCCATCGGAGAGAGACGTGATTTAGAAGCCTCATGATATGGCTTCACAGGCTCCGTGGCGCTCCCGTACCGCCTTCCCCCTGGCATCTGGCAGTATTGATTTAGTAGCGCGCTGAGCCCGGAGCGGGGTGTAACAGCCCACACCTGCTGAGACCCGGTGCTCGCTGCTTTGTAGTAATAGTTATTTATTTCTTAATACATCTGTAAACAATTTTAATTGTATGGATGTGGTCACGTCATACACAATTTTAATTATATATACACACCTCAACAAAAGTTAGGAATATCATAGAGTTTACTACAATGACTCCTTACAGTACAACCACTGAGGTCTGTACAACACCTTATTAACAAAATAACCACAATTTCTTCTGAAAACAAGAACGATTTTGCTTTGTTACAAAAAATCATTACGAAACAAGGCAGGCTCTCTCCTGTGTGCACATCTAGCTAACAAAAGCAGTTAAAATCTTTATTCGTGACGACGATTATTAGTCTTTCATTGTGTGTGTGTGTGTGTGTGTGTGTGTGTGTGTGTGTGTGTGTGTGTGTGTGTGTGTGTGTCTGTGTGTCTGTGTATTGAACTGGACACCTAGAAACAACGGAGAGGCTTCGTCCCCGCCGTAGCCCTCAGTGGTTCACAACCCCACAACAGGCTACAGCAGTCCATACACCCCACTGCCGCCCCAACCGAACCCAAGGTTATTTTGCGGTTCATCCCCCAGTGGAAAACGGACTAAAAACCACACTTAGGCTGAAAGATGTGCCAGGACAACAGCGCAGGGAGATGATCAGGTCCTGGTTCACTTCACTGACTCGCACGTCTGCGAGATAAGACATATGTACAGGTAAAAGCAACAATCAGCCTGATCATAGTTCTCGTTTCAATACTATTACATTTTTCTTGTTGAAAGTACTCGTAATCTAAGCAGAGGTGGCTAGGGCAAGGTAGAGTAACGGAGTTCTATCTGTGTGTAGCTTGTACGAAGCCTACTGCTGGAATGAGTTATCATTAGCAGTACTAGGAAAGAAGAGACTCTGAGAACCAATGGGAGAGTGTGCTGCATAAATACGTAATTCTAAGTAAAACATAGATTGCTTAAAAACGTTCTGCACCACTTGCATATCCCTGAAGGTGTATGGGTTTAGATTCACTGGCAGCACGGAATGAAAGAATAAGCCTTATAAAACTAAAATAATAACATTAACTGAATTTTCCGTCGGTGCTTGGCAGAACATGATAACAATATTAAAAAGGAAAATACTGCCCGATGTTCTGCAGTTTTGCAGAATGTTAGGAAGTGTTTTCCTTTCCAATACCAAAATATTAAATTTCTGCCAAAAAGGGAAAAAAAATTAGGAGAACGAAGTCACTCTGTTAGAGAGTGCAAATTTGTGGGACCAAAATCTGCTGCTGTATAACATTCAATACCGAATTGCTCCACGCTGTGGACCAAACGTGCTCGAATTCTCCGTGGTATGCTACAGTATTCACAAGGCGGTCGAGACGTTGCTGCTGAATCCTAACCCAGTTTCCGCGACGGTCCTCCTGGCGTCATCCAGTCTATGAGAAGGTTTCCTTCAAACATCAGAAATAATGAGATACATGTTAGCAGACACCACTGGCCATTCCATTCGACTGACTCCTGGCGCCTGATTACGGCGTTTACTTGGTGGACGCTGTATGCTAGTGCACTATCGTCAAGAGCGACGAACCATCGCCGAAAAGTTTTCTGTAGAGCTAGGACAATTGACTGGAGGACCCTGACTCTTGATAGAGGCGTCTGACAACCGTCCATTATACCGGCCCAAAACATGAACTCCATGCTTTATCTGTGGACTGCATGCCTGTGACGTGCATTGGTACCTGGCCGCCTCCACACAACTCTAAAACGTCCTTAAGGTGAATAGAATCCGACGCCATTAACACGTGTTCCATTTCAGTTGTTTCCTAGCCTTCCCTCTTACACACCACCCTTCTGAGTGAATGAAGGGCGGAAGGGGGGGGGGAGGTACTGTTGCTCGTAATTGTGATGCCTAGAAGCCAAATTCATAGTAAGGAGCAGTTGCGTGCTGTATGGATTGAGTCAAGTCCCCTATACACATTAAAAAAGTTTTGCATCACTCCAGTTCCCAGAACTCCTAAAGATAGACGTTGACTGTGGATATTGTATCACAGACACAATCCCTTTCACTGTTCAGAGACGTCACTAAACCCGCCCACAGATGTAAAGAACCATGCATGAGCAGAGACTATTAAACGGAGGGGGTCCGATAGCTGATCAGTTCCAGTCATTTCACCGGCTCGCGTTGTCTGTAGTTCAAACATGCCTAGACAGTCAATACCGCCGTTCGATCGCGTCCGCATTGTTACTTCGTGCCAGGATGGGCTCTCGACAAGGGAAGTGTCCAGACGTCTCGGAGTGAACCAAAGTGATGTTGTTCGGATATGGAGGTGATACAGAGAGACAGGAACTGTTGATGACATGCCTCGCTCAGGACGCCCAAGGGCTATTACTGCAGTGCATGACGGCTGCCTACGGATTATGGTTCGGAGGAACCCTGACAGCAACGCCACCATGTTAAATAATGCTTTTCGTGCAGCCACAGGACGCCGTGTTAGGACTCAAACTGTGCGCAATAGGCTGCATGATGACAACTCCACTCCCGACGTCCAAGGTGAGGTCCATCTTTGCAACCACGACACCATGCAGCGCATTACAGCTGGGCCCAACAACATGTCGAGTGGACAGCCCAGAATTGGCATCACGTTCTCTTCACCAATGAGTTTCGCATATGCCTTCAACCAGACGATCGTCGGAGACGCATTTGGAGACAACCCGGTCAGGTTGAATGCCTTAGACACACTGTCCAGCGACTGCAGCAAGGTGGAGGTTCCCTGCTGTTTTGGGGTGGCATTATGTGGGGCCGACGTACGCCGCTGGTGGTAATGGAAGGCGCCGTAACGGCTGTACGATACGTGAATGCCATCCTCCTACCGATAGTGCAACCATATCGGTACCATATTGGCGAGGCATTCGTCTTCATGGACGACAATTCGCAGCCCCATCGTGCTCATTTTGTGAATGACTTCCCTCAGGATAACGATATCGCTAGACTAGAGTGGGCAGCATGTTCTCCAGACATGAACCCTATCCAACATGCCCGAGATGGATTGAAAAGGGCTGTTAATCTACGATGTGACCCACCAACCACTCTGACGAATCTACGCCGAATCGCCGTTGAGGAGTGGGTCAATCTGGACCAACAGTGCATTAATGAACTTGTGGATAGTGTGCCACGACGAATACAGGCATGCATCAGTGCAAGAGGACGTGCTACTGGGTATTAGAGGTACTGGTGTGTACAGCAATCTGGACCACCACCTCAAAAGGTCCCGCTGTATGTGGTACAACATGCAATGTGTGTTTTTCATGAGCAATAAGAAGAGCGAAAATGATGTTTATGTTGATCTCTATTCGAATTTTGTGTACAGATTCCGGAACTCTCGCAACCGAGGTGACGCAAAACTTTTTTTGATGTGTGTAGTTGCCTCCAAAATGCCAGCGCACAGTTGGGCTGCATTCTCCTCAGGCTACTTACCGGCAGTAGCGCAATAGCGTCCGAACGCCATTTCGGAGGACAACTTTGCCTCCTTTCCGTGAAATGGTGTTGCACGCACGCTGTAAACCTGATGATAATCTTTTTAGGCATGTTGACAGACAGAACAGTGTACACAAGCTGCGTAGTTGCTCTCTCGCTTGAAGACCCAGCCTCTATATTAAACTGCACTGAGAAGGGAAATTTGCATTCAACTCCATTATACAAGTGGCTGTTCGTTTTGGTTTCCTGCAGCAGTAATAATATTCAGAAATAGGTTCCCGATAGTAAATATTTTCTAACTACGTATGTGTGGTGCAAAACTTTATGGTCAGTAATGTTTTCGTCTTCTGATTTTCTTGTTACATGTTGCCACACGACTACCTTTTGAGGCGCCCTTAGTATTTCTTCGAAAAGGAGCTGTCGTTGTTTGATGATCTAACTAAGTTATTAGCATGCTGTGGGTACCCCCTGTCTTGATGAACGTCTCTGATAAACATCGAAGGTCAGTTGTTCTGACAGTTTCAGGGCCTCATGCAGTACACTGCTCATCTCTGGTTTCTTCAGGGTATCCTAATAACATCCACACTTTTTCCAGAATAACATACTTTAATATATATGTATGCGAACGTGTATTTCAGAGCTAGGTTTTCGTCCACCGTAAATCTCTGTGAAGATAACGTATGGTCATCGGCTTCCTCTTCGTTTGCCGCCGTCAGCAGTCCGTGTTTGGCTAAAGCCTTGTCACGAACACTTCCGACCACAGTGGGTCGTCTTTTTACATGAGTGGTATTCGACGTGTTCAGTATTTTCACACGTTTTGAATGAAATAACACCAACATACTGCGCTTTTCTCTGCAATATTCGATGACGGAAAAGAGGAAAACTTTATAGGAGTCCTGCTAAAGGGAGAGCCGAGGACAGTTGTTTGAATCACCCAACACAGTGTGGTATAAATGAGCCGGCACAACTGGTTATCATTTAGTTTCGTAGTTGATGCAAAAATTTTGAAAACTGCTTGCTTTTCACATCCATTTTCTTACGTTTGGCGTATCGCTACAGCAAACAAGGAAATAAAAGATGATCAGAAAATCATAAAAGACGTGCGAATGTATTCGGAACAGAACAGTTGATATTTTCAGTCTCAGTGTTTTACGAGTACAACTGTTGCAATACTACACTACACAATTTCAAACGCAAATACTGGGTCGAATAGTGCGTCAAATAACTTTGTTATACAGAAAATATAAATATTTTGCTCTTCAGGTAGGCAGATTTTTAACAATACGTGTTTCCCTATATCGCTTAATTCGAAGGGTATTTCTGGTAAAGAACCCATATGTTTTGCAGTATCACTGCTGTTGTGTGCTCTTTGTTTGTTCACGATCTAACAATTTGTAATTACGCCTTATGCCCTAGAGGCAAGAAACAGTATTCTCACCTTCATTTAATAAGCAACATGTACACTTTTGTCACTACTTTCATTTTTAATCTGGTACTTAATGTGTTACTAGAACAATTTCGAAGAAACTTCAGAACTGTAATACGGAAATCTGTGCATAACTTATATATCAGTTACACTTAGTTGAGATGTATAGCACATGTGTGATGTGTTCGTTACTAAGCAAGGATATTGTGAATGCTTCATGTTCACTAAGGCATATATTTTTTGCACGATAGTCCACTACAGCAACAATTACTTGACAGAAATACAATATTAAGGCACGCACAGTATTTAAGAAACTGTGATTCTGTCTATGTAATATATGAGAGCTTACGAAGGTAGTGTAATAAGTAACCTAGTTGGAGAGAAACTTTTAATCTGATCTCTTAAGCAATCCTTGCTACCAAGAAGCATGGTTTCTGTACTACGAGATTGTGCATTTTAGGTATTTTATTTTAAATATCTTTATAGAAAACAGCTCCCTGGTGTTTGTTTTGCAGCTCTGATTGTTCCTTGTAGAAACGATGTTTTCCGATCCAGCATTGGCTACTTTTGCTGCTGCTGCTACCGCTGCTATCGCTGAGGAGTTTGATGATCATTTTCAATCTGCTTACGTTAAGTGTAGACATTTGTGTCCACTGACATGTCAGGAGCTGGTTTTAATAAATGAAAACGGCACGAAAACTGGTTTTATCCTTATCAGAAAAGATATGCTTCGACACATTTTTCTTACAGTTTTTTGTTGCTAAATATTCGAGGCTTTCAGTTTCAACGTAGCGCAACAAGTGAGATAGTGGAGCTTTCTTCTCTAATAGAAACTGCTAAATATACTGTAGCAGTCGATGTATGGTTCAAATGGCTCTGAGCACTATGGGACTTAACATCTGTGGTCATCAGTCCCCTGGAACTTAGAACTACTTAAACCTAACTAACCTAAGGACATCACACACATCCATGCCCGAGGCAGGATTCGAACCTGAGACCGTAGCGGTCACGCAGTTCCAGACTGAAGCGCCTAGAACCGCACGGCCACACCGGCCGGCGTCGATGTATGACCAGCAGCGAGATACTCGCAAAATGGTGGTCCTATTTTCCCTATACAGATTTCTTGTTCACTGCCTTTTAGAACCACTAACAGTATCTAAGAGAGCAATGTCTTTCTCTTACGTCCCTTCACACAACTCGTGACGAACATAAAAGTTATGGTGGATTGCGTATAACAATCTACTTGTGCAGATGAATGCTTTCACTCGTGTCGGTGCAATAAAACATTCTACGAATACTAACCCAGGTAATCCGTTAGGTGTCTGCAATGCTTTGGGAGACGCAGTCTCTAACCCCACTTTTCGGCATGTGCTGGTGAGTCTGAGTGACCCGTGCTGATATAAATGGAGTAATAGAATCAATCTATCTATCTATCGCTTGAGCCTTGTCCCATAGTTACGCAGGGTCAGCTATCGTTAATCGGATTTGGCATGT
The DNA here is from genome assembly GCF_021461385.2 of Schistocerca piceifrons. Taxonomy (NCBI): domain Eukaryota; kingdom Metazoa; phylum Arthropoda; class Insecta; order Orthoptera; family Acrididae; genus Schistocerca; species Schistocerca piceifrons. The sequence goes on along the minus strand of NC_060149.1, from coordinate 500,558,704 downwards.
TAATGGTTAACAGGTGGCCGGATGTCCTTCCTGCCGCCACACTGTACCCCCCGGGACGGAATTAGTGTACCCAAACTGTCTGCGTCGAGTGTAGTCCATGGAATAGTGCGAATGTGTTCAGATGTCTGGGAGCCGTGTAACTGAGGCGGAACATGGGGACCAGCCCGATATTCACCTAGCGGGACGTGGAAAACTGCCTAAAAACCACATCCAGGCTGGCCGGCACATCGGCCCTCGTCGTTAATCCGCTGGGCGGATTCGATCCGGGGCCGGCGCGCCTACCCGAGTCCAGGGAGCAGCGCGTTAGCGCTCTCGGCTACCCTAGCGGGTAAATGGAGTAATAGAATAGTGAGCCAAAATTTTATGTTCACTGCCCACCACGAGATAGAATTACGCCTGGTGGTGTTGTGGGCACTTGATGCAGTAAGGAAAATGTATAATCAGCGACGATACGGATCGAAAATGGGGAAATCCACTAGCATAAGCATTTTGACACAGGATACATATTTGTGACCCATCGCCTGGTATGAACATGTCGGAAACGGCGAAGCTGATCGGCTGTTCGAGGGTTGTTGGCGTGAGCATCTATGACAAACGTGGAAGGGCACTGAAACCACGATTAGGCGACAGGGTGTTGAACAGCCACGCCTCATCACATCGGAGGCTTACCTGCTATGTAAGGCAGGATAGACGGCTGTCTGTGGCAGACGTGACGATAGAGTACGCTGCTGGTGCAGCCACAAGTGCTTCCGAGCACATTTTTCAGCACACATTGCCAAACATGGGGCTCTACAGCACATCACCCTTACCTTACCAGTTCCCATGTTGCAAAGATATCGTCAATGACGATTGCAGTGCGCACAGGATCTTTGAGGTTCGACCGTGAAACAATGATCAGTGGAAACGTGTCACCTGGTAACACGAATCGCGTTTCTTGTTACATCAGGTCAAATGTTGTGTCTGGGTACGCTTCCGCCAGGCGAACGGCTGATCGAAACACGCGCGTTGCCACCGACATAGGATAATGTGAGCAGTGTTATGCTATGTGGGTCATTCACCTGGACTTCCATAGGACTTGCGGTAGTACTCGATGGAACCGTAACAGTGGCGGACTACGTGAAAATCATTGCGAACCACCTGCCAACCCTTCAAACTTGTTGTCTTCCCCGACGGCGATTCCATTATTTATTTTCGATCCGTATCGTCGCTGGAATGAGTCCGCATTTGTGTATTTTCTGATTATACATTTTCCTTACCGCATCACGTGCCAATAACGCCACCAGGCGTAATTCTATCTCGTCCATGACACAAGGCCAGAGTCGTGCTACAGTGGCTGTAAAATCAAGATAGATAGCTCACGTTGACGTCTTGGCCACGAAATTCACCTGATGTGAACTCGATGGAACACATCTGGCACGCTGGCGAGTGCTAGTTCCGCTCCCACAAACCACAGGCTCGCACGTTACCTGTACAAAGAAAGACATCTGGTATCTTGGTTGGGAGGGGGGAGTGATGGTCGTTACAGATCTTTTATTCAATCTATGTACAAGCTTTGCCGGGGCTCGCAAGGCAAAACACACCTCGCTCTATTGACACTGATCGGCGCTGACGAACAGGCTGCGACTTCCAGCCTGATGAGAGGATGCTACGCAAGCATAACAAACATGTGACATTCTACAAGGAGAAAACATCCATTATGTTCCTTGGAAGAGAAGGTAAATTTGATTCGTACACCTATAATTTTATTGATGAGTTGTGGCACCTTAATTCTGAGATTGCTTCAGAATGAGAAACTGATACCTCCCAAAAGTAACGATGTAGGGAAGTGATCAAATGGTGATCCTTCGCTCTCGCTGTCGCCGCGTCCATCTCTGTGCACCTTCGCAATCTATGCTGGAGACAATAAGACCGATTTCTGCCGCAACCCTAACCCTGTATCGATCGTGATCTCCTATTTCGCACCTTCATTAGAATTTTTCACTTTATCTTCCAAGTCTCCGTTTATTACTGTAGGCAAAACAATAAAAAACAGAAAATCTGTTACTTTAAAAATTGGGTATTTTGAGCGGTTTTGACAGCCACTTTAAACTGGAATCGATGTAACCGAAAACCAGTTGCTTCAGCGATAACAACCATGACTACAGCGAACTATCGATAACAGCGTACGACAATATAGAGTTGTATAATGATTCGACCAGGCATTTAAAGATAACGTAGGGATGGGAGTAACCGACCGGTTAAAACCGATACGGTATTATAGTTCTGATAACCGGTATTTTTGGTTATAACAGGTGTTTTTTAATTTTTACTAATAACCGACTAAAAAACGGAAATATCAATTAGGCATACCTGCATGCCAAATTTTTTCGTTTTTAAGGGCATTTATACGCAAAATTTGCATTGGTTCGAAATATTGCGTTATAATACAAAATGGGTGAAGCGATCAGTGCTATTGTAATAAAAATGCCGACAGAAACGAACAGCCTGCCGGTGTGGCCGTGCGGTTCTAGGCGCTACAGTCCGGAACCGCGTGACCGCTACGGTCGCAGGTTCGAATCCTGCCTCAGGCATGGATGTGTGTGATGTCCTTAGGTTAGTTAGGTTTAAGTAGTTCTAAGTTCTAGGGGACTGATGACAACAGATGTTAAGTCCCATAGTGCTCAGAGCCATTAGAAACGAACAACAAACACATGGCATAAGAACTGGTGTAGCATTGTTGAGGCAATAATGTTCCTGTTGATGTGTGTCGTGGGTTAAGATACTCGTGGACGTGCAGTGTGCAGGACTTGCCTCCACCACGTTAATTTCTCGCTGTCGTCGCCAGACATCCGTTGTATTGCAGAATGGTTCAAATGGCTCTGAGCACTATGGGACTCAACTGCTGAGGTCATTAGTCCCCTAGAACTTAGAACTAGTTAAACCTAACTAACCTAAGGACATCACAAACATCCATGCCCGAGGCAGGATTCGAACCTACGACCGTAGCGGTCTTGCATTGCAGAATGGCACCAACCCTTGTCCAGAAATATTTTTACGAAGTGATGTAGCAATTAAGTACAATGATTCATTTGCTCTAAAAGGTTAAAGGTGTTTCTGTCATTTCTATGAAAAAATAAAAGGGGAAAGAAATTATGGCAACAGTAATACATTAAAAAGTAAACCATAATTCATTCATAGTATACAATAAAAACATAAAGTAGCTAATCTGCTGCTTGCGTCTACATAGTATGCCTTTATCTGCTTGTAGTCCTTGAAAACCGTAAAATTAACAGGAAAAAGTTCTTCAGCCTCAGTTTTGACCCTTTAACACTGACTATTCGTGATGCCAAAATAGTGGTATGATGTCGGATTACAACATGATTTTTGAGAAGAGTTTCAAAAAACTAGAATCAACAGAGCATACTGGTGACTTTTTGCAGTATTAAACTACTAAGAAAAAAATAGCTATCGAAGAACGGACTGACTTTTCTTTTATTTGTCTATTTATTTTAATGTTTTGATTCTGTGTGTCTTGAAACTGTGTCAAAACTCTTCAGTCTTTGTTCGATTTCTAAGTTTATTACAGGAAAGAATAGCAATTAAAAAACAGAAAATCGGTTATTGCAGAAACTGGTTATTTTGAGCAGCGTTAACAGTCAGGTTAAACTGATGTGGAAAAGGCCGGTCCAACCGAAAACCGGTTGTTTCAGCGGTAACCGCCATACCTCGTGGAACGGCCGCTCCAGAGCAATTTAATGGCCACACTTAGCTACGTTGCCACAGATGACAGCTTAGGACAGTTGTTCACTGCTACCACCTACGCCGACGGCAGATTCTTTATCCTGCTGCATAACATTCGGGGATAAGGGTATTTCACTTACTTCGTAGCAGCACTGCCGCAAAAACCAACAGAGTGATATCCGACTTCCTTTCAAAATCGAAAGCGTGGGTTTCTGTTAATGTGCTCAGCTGGCACGGATTTGTCTTCTTTCCTATGTCTTACGTTACACGCGTCTTCAGTACGACGTTGAGAGATATGATTTTGTCCGATCGTATGATTCACACGGAATGCGATATTCTCCAGGTGTTCGCAGTCCTAGTTTATGCGTTTACTTTGTAGGGAAGAATAACTATGAATCGTCTTTAGCAATTGAATTTATGCTATTCCTGCACCAAAACGTGTTTCACCTATCTGTCTTAGACTCCTTCAGTGGCCTATAACAGAACTGCTTATTATAGTGTTTTGTTTACTATAAACAATTTGATCTGAGTCGTTCAGTTTTCATATGTAGGGTTTCAAAGCAGACCTATAGTTATCTTTATATTTATTTCAGTCATAAACAGAGTAGTTTGATAACTTATTGTCCCCTTTCCTAACTTCTACATGTGTGCAGTGGCTTTACTGTTTGCCTTTCAAGACTCGAATTCAGGTAACTACGTCATAAAGGATATATGTATGTACCGCAACCAGTCTCAATGTTTATGACTATTAATCTTTGAGATATTAACTTATTAGCGTCACGTTTCGGACCAATAATTCTCCTGATCAGGCATCAAGGCATAAAAATCATGTAAACATTGTTTAAGCTACTACACTGAAGAGCCAAAGAAACTGGTACAGCTGCCTAATATCGTGTAGTGCCCCCGCGAGCACGCAGAAGAGCTGAACACGACGAGGCAGGGACTCGACTCATGTCTGAAGTGGTGCTGGAGGAAACTGACACCGTGAATCCTGCAGGGCTGTCCATAAATCCGTAAGAATACGATGGGATGGAGATGTCTTCTGAACAGCACGTTGCAAGGCATTCCAGATATGCTCACTAATGTTCATGTCTGGGGAGTTTGGTGGCCATCAGAAGTGTTTAAACTCAGAAGAGTGTTCCTGAAGCCACTCTGTAGCAAATGCTGGACGTGTGGGGTGTCGCATTGTCCTACTGGAGTTGCCAAAGTCCGTCGGAATGCACAATGGACATGAATGGACGCAGGTGATTCGACAGAACACTTACGTACGTGTCACCTGTCAGAGTCGTAACTAGACGCATCAGGGGTTCCACATCACTCAGACTGCACACATGCCACACCATTACAGAGCCTCCACCAGCTTGAACAGTCCCCTGCTGACATGCAGGGTCCAGGGATTCATGGGGTTGTCTCCATACCCGTACACGTCCATCCGCTCGATACAACTTGAAACGAGACTCGTCCGACCAGGCAACAGGTTCCCAGTCATCAATAGTCTAATGTCGGTGATGACGGGCCCAGGCGAGGCGTAAAGCTTTGTGTCGTGCATCATCAAGGGTACACGAGTGGGCCTTCGGCTCCGAAAGCTCATATCGATGATGTTCCGTTGAATGGTTCGCATGCTGACACCTGTTGATGGCCCAGCATTGAAATCTTCAGCAATTTGCTGAAGGGCTGGACTTCTGTCACATTCTCCTCAGTCGTCGTTGGTCCCGTTCTTTTAGAATCTCTTTCCGGCCTCAGCGATATCGGAGATTTTATGTTTTACCAGATTCCTGATTTTACGGCACACTCGTGAAATGGTCGTACGGGAAAATCCCGACTTCATCGCTACCTCGGAGATGCTGTGTCCCATCGCTCGTGCGCCGTCTGTAACATCTCGTTCAAACTCACTTAAATCTTGATAACCATACATTGTAGGAGCAATAACGGATCTAACAACTGTGCCAGACACTTGTTGTCTTATATAGGCGTTGCCGACCGCAACGGTGTATTCTGCCTGTTTACATATCTCTGTATTTGAATACGCATGCCTATACCAGTTTCTTTGGCGCTATAGTGTAATACTATTTAGTAAATTATCGGTAATTTCTTTAGTTTCCAGCGTCTGCATTAGGTTCAGAGCATATGCATCTTTGCCGGCCGAAGTGGCCGCGCGGTTCTGGCGCTGCAGTCTGGAACCGCGAGACCGCTACGGTCGCAGGTTCGAATCCTGCCTTGGGCATGGATGTGTGTGATGTCCTTAGGTTAGTTAGGTTTAACTAGTTCTAAGTTCTAGGGGACTAATGACCTCAGCAGTTGAGTCCCATAGTGCTCAGAGCCATTTGAACCATTTGAGCCATATGCATCTTTACCTAGAAATAAACTGAGGTGACAAAAGTCATTGGATACCTCCTAATATAGAGACGGACCTCCTTTTACCCCGTGTTCTGCAGCAATTCGACTTAGCATGGACTCAACAATTCGTTAGAAGTGCGCTGCAGAGATGTTGAGCCGTACTACCTCTACAGTCGGCCGTAACTGCGAAAGTGTAGCCGATGTATGAGTTTATGAGTGAACAGACCTCTCGATTATATCCCATAAATGTTTGATAGGATTCATGTCTGGCGATCTGCGTGGCCAAATCACGGGTTCGAATTGTCTAGAATGTTCGTGAAACCAATCGCAAACAATTGTGGCCCCATGACATAGTGTATTGTCATCTGTAAAATATTCCATCGTTGTTTGGCAACATGAAGTCCATGAATGGCTACAAATGGCCTCCAAGTTGCTGGACATAATCATTTCCAGTCAATGATTGATTCAGCTGGAGCAGAGGACCCAGTACATTCCATGTAAACACAGCCCACAATATTATGGAGCCACCACAACCTTGTACAGCGCCTTGTTGACCACTTAGATCCATTACATCGTGGGATCCGCACTAGACTCGAACCCTACCATCAACTCTTGCTAACTGAAATCTGGACTCATTTGACCTGGGCACGGTTTTCCAGCCGTCTAGGATCCAACCGACAGGGTCACGAGCCCAGGATAGGCGCTGCAGGCGATTTCGTGTTGTTAGCAAAGGCACTCGCGTTGGTCATTTGCTGCCATAGCCCATTAACGCAAAATTTCGGCGCACTGTCCTAATGGATGCGTTCTTCGCACATTGATTTCGTTATTTCACGCAGTGTTATTGTCTGTTAGCACTGAAAACACTACGCCAACGCAACTGCTCTCGGTCGTTAAGTAAAGGCCGTCAGCTACTGCATTGTCTTTGGTGAGAAGTAGTGAACGTATCCTTTTCGATATTATTTTTACTCTCTTTCAGAGGTATTTTTTCTTCTCTTGCAGTGCCATTTTTTTCTCGACAGCCGTAAAGCGCTACTCTTCAAACGCTTTGTCTGCTGCCTCCGAGACGGGAACATACAGGGAGTTTCAAAAATGAGCGGTATATTTGAAACGGCAATAAAAACTAAACGAGCAGCGATAGAAATACACCGTTTGTTGCAATATGCTTGGGACAACAGTACATTTTCAGGCGGACAAACTTTCGAAATTACAGTAGTTACAATTTTCAACAACAGATGGCGCTGCAAGTGAAGTGAAAGATATAGAAGACAACGCCATTCTGTACGTCGTCTTTCTGCTGTAAGCGTGTGCTGTTCACAACGTGCAAGTGTGCTGTAGAAAACATGGTTTATTCCTTAGAACAGAGGATTTTTCTGGTGTTGGAATTCCACCGCCTAGAACACAGTGTTGTTGCAACAAGACGAAGTTTTCAACGGAGTTTTAATGTAACCAAAGGACCGAAAAGCGATACAATAAAGGATCTGTTTGAAAAATTTCAACGGACTGGGAACGTGACGGATGAACGTGCTGAAAAGGTAGGGCGACCGCGTACGGCAACCACAGAGGGCAACGCGCAGCTAGTGCAGCAGGTGATCCAACAGCGGCCTCGGGTTTCCGTTCGCCGTGTTGCAGCTGCGGTCCAAATGACGCCAACGTCCACGTATCGTCTCATGCGCCAGAGTTTACACCTCTATCCATACAAAATTCAAACGCGGCAACCCCTCAGCGCCGATACCATTGCTGCACGAGAGACATACGCTAAAGATTTAGTGCACAGGATTGATGACGGCAATATGCATGTGGGCAGCATTTGGTTTACTGACGAAGCTTATTTTTACCTCGACGGCTTCGTCAATAAACAGAACTGGCGCATATGGGGAACCGAAAAGCCCCATGTTGCAGTCCCATCGTCCCTGCATCCTCAAAAAGTACTGGTCTGGGCCGCCATTTCTTCCAAAGGAATCATTGGCCCATTTTTCAGATCCGAAACGATTACTGCATCACGCTATCTGGACATTCTTCGTGAATTTGTGGCGGTACAAACTGCTTTAGCCGACACTGCGAACACCTCGTGGTTTATGCAAGATGGTGCCCGGCCACATCGCACGGCCGACGTCTTTAATTTCCTGAATGAATATTTCGATGATCGTGTGATTGCTTTGGGCTATCCGAAACATACAGGAGGCGGCGTGGATTGGCCTCCCTATTCGCCAGACATGAACCCCTGTGACTTTTTTCTGTGGGGACACTTGAAAGACCAGGTGTACCGCCAGAATCCAGAAACAATTGAACAGCTGAAGCAGTACATCTCATCTGCATGTGAAGCCATTCCGCCAGACACGTTGTCAAAGGTTTCGGGTAATTTCATTCAGAGACTACGCCATATTATTGCTACGCATGGTGGATATGTGGAAAATATCGTACTATAGAGTTTCCCAGACCGCAGCGCCATCTGTTGTAGAAAATTGTAACTACTGCAATTTCGAAAGTTTGTCTGCCTGAAAATGTACTGTTGTCCCAAGCATATTGCAACAAACGGTGTATTTCTATCGCTGCTCGTTTAGTTTTTATTGCCGTTTCAAATATACCGGTCATTTTTGAAACACCCTGTATGAATGTGAGATCACTGCCAGACGTATGGTCAACAAGGCAGATCTGCATTTTGTGAACCGTGATAGCAAACTAACACCTTCGCAGAGGAGGCAGAACAGCTTTTTGCGATGGCTATGATGCAACTTCGGGCGTTTAGTATAATCCTGTCCTCACTGTCCTCCCGGGTGCGATACTTAGGACACTGTAGTACATCCCTAGTCTTCTCACTGAACCCTAGATTACTAAGCTCTCCTAAAATTCACTACTGCTTTTTGTACCATTACGCGTTCCACGTCAAACTGGTAGTGTCAGTGTTGAGATTACAGGACATTTTGTACATATTTTGTATGTGAGATACCACTTTAGACCTTATAACAGGAACTAACTAGTGCATAAACTATAAATTATCACTTCCTTTGAATAAAATTTTGGAGAAGTAAAATTTACGATGGTTTAGTAACAATACAATACCCCTCCCCCTTTAGTGTTCGGTCTCGCGGTTCTAGGCGCGCAGTCCGGAACCGCACGACTGCTACGGTTGCAGGTTCGAATCCTGCCTCGGGCATGAATGTGTGTGATGTCCTTAGGTTAGTTAGGTTTAAGTAGTTCTAAGTTCTAGGGGACTTATGACCTAAGATGTTGAGTCCCATAATGCTCAGAGCCATTTGAACCATTTGACCGTCAGGTGCTCATCTTCTTCACACAGATGAAGCGCAGATAGGGTCACTGCTGTCAAGCATATTGACGGTTCTGAAGCAGGCTGTGTAATCGTAGGTGTGGAAATCAGGCCTATGGGGGTCGGTGATTGGAACGGAACAACGTCCACAGTCGTCATGTTCCTCGCTGTCCCAATGTAGGTAATAGGTAACGTCGTCGATTGCGATGTAGGTGTCGTGTCAGCCCAAGGTATCTGGACGAGGCGCCTCTGCAGGCATTTGGAGCGATCATGCCCCTCCTGCCCGCAACCCGAACGAGTCCGCGGTTGACCGTCACAAATGACGATCGTTCGACTGAGACCATCAGTCACATACGACGGGATGTGTTTGCGCAGTTCAGTTCGCACCTGACGCACTCCATTCATAACAAGGTACGTCTCGAACGTGAGCTACTTTTCTTCCACGTGAATTAATAGCTCCCCGTAACGCCTCAGCGCGTATACAACAAGCGTAACTTCAAACACCAGCTCGAAGATTCGTATGATACAAAACCCGAGTCATGCATTATCGACAGTCATTATGCACACATTGCCGCTCGAGTGACGGAAACGACATATATCGGTGGAACGGCGAATAAGCCGTTTGCACGCTGCTTCATCGACAAATTTCAGGTAAACCGTGCTAGAGACTAATAGAGATATGTTCCGCTGGCAGTTCCCTTGGACCGACGTGCTGTGGTTCAAATGGCTCTGAGCACTATGGAACTTAACATCTGAGGTCATCAGTCCCCTAGAACTTAGAACTACTGAAACCTAACTAACCTAAGGTCAACACACACATCCATGCCCGAGGCAGGATTCGAACCTGCTACCGTAGCGGTAGTGCGGTTCCAGACTGAAGCGCCTAGAACCGCTCGGTCACATCGGCTGGCCACCGACGTGCTTTACTTCTCGCAGAAAACGCTCTACTTCGTATGCCTTAGGTCGTGCGTACTGGACATGGAACGTTAAATTTATCGTGGCCTTTCTGTACGAAAGCGCCATCGTCTGTCGAGGTGATCTGCCGCTTCGCAACAGTGAAAGAACAGACACTACGTATGTGTAACTAAGGCAAGGACAGCCACTGATGTCTTCAGCACCGATGAACACCAGGATCGAACTCTTGCGGGAGTCGACGAAGTGCCGCGAGAAATGAGGATAATGGGCAAGGGGCACTACATTATTAGTGTGTGTGTGTGTGTGTGTGTGTGTGTGTGTGTGTGTGTGTGGATAAGTTCAGAATTTGGATCTGGCGAGAGGCATATTAGGGTAGCCCGTGCAGTTCCGTTGACCCCTCTTTCCCGATGGCACTCCTAGTTTACCTGCGCGTTTTGCTTAGTGTTTTGACTCAGTGTCACTTTAGTTCTATTGTAAAATGTGAATAGATGAAGTATATATACACATGAGCGTATATACTCCTTAAAGTCATATTGGAATTTTTTTTAGTTAAAATTCAGCAAGAAACTAAAAAATATAAAAAACTAAAAAAAAGTGTTTCTGTATATCATGAGAGCTTAGTGGTGGTTTTCGGCTATGTTCTCGTTTTCTTTCCTTTCTCCTTCTATTATTATTTTGTTATCATAATTAATTTTTTCTGCCATTTGCGGCTTATACAGGGTGTTACAAAAAGGTACGGCCAAACTTTCAGGAAACATTCCTCACACACAAATAAAGAAAAGATGTTATGTGGACATGTGTCCGGAAACGCTTAATTTCCATGTTAGAGCTCCTTTTAGTTTCGTCCACCTACGCTCAATGGAGCACGTTATAATGATTTCATACGAGATACTCTACCTGTGCTGCTAGAACATGTGCCTTTACAAGTACGACACAACATGTGGTTCATGCGCGATGGAGCTCCTGCACATTTCAGTCGAAGTGTTCGTACGCTTCTCAACAACAGATTCGGTGACCGATGGATTGGTAGAGGCGGACCAATTCCATGGCCTCCACGCTCTCCTGACCTCAACCCTCTTGACTTTCATTTATGGGGGCATTTGAAAGCTCTCGTCTACGCAACCCCGGTACCAAATGTAGAGACTCTTCGTGCTCGTATTGTGGACGGCTGTGATACAATACGCCATTCTCCAGGGCTGCATCAGCGCATCAGGGATTCCATGCGACGGAGGGTGGATGCATGTATCCTCGCTAATGGAGGACATTTTGAACATTTCCTGTAACAAAGTGTTTGAAGTCACGCTGGTACGTTCTGTTGCTGCGTGTTTCCATTCCATGATTAATGTGATTTGAAGAGAAGTAGTAAAATGAGCTCTAACACGGAAAGTAAGCGTTTCCGGACACATGTCCACATAATATATTTTCTTTCTTTGAGTGTGTGGAATGTTTCCTGAAAGTTTGGCCGTACCTTTTTGTAACACCCTGTATTACATGATGCTTTGACTATGGTCTACTGAAGTTTCTTAATAGTGCCAAGTCACTCTGATAATAATAAAAAAAAAAGAAATATATGGCGCAGTGGTCTGCGCATCTGCCTAGTAAGTAGGAGACCCAGGTTTCAATCCCGATCCAGCACAAATTTTCAGCTTCTCCCAATCATTTAAATCAATACTCGCTAGCAACCAATGTTTGTAATTCCTTTGTGTCTTAATTTATAGTGGCTGCTGGATCAAATTGGTGTCTTTTCTTGCTGTCTGAAAGAACAACCACCACATATAGATAAATTACACGCCACATCGATCCACGTCTAATACCACTGGTTTCTGAACATGCCATATTTGGAAAATAATCTGTCGGAGTATTTTCAACATACCTAATTAAAAATCTAATGTTCATTATTATTCTAATATTTTTTTACTTAGTTTTATTTATGTTTTAAGTAGATGTTTTAAATTTTAAATTCATGTGTTTTTTAGTTTACCGTTTCATACACAGGTATGAGTATTTTATTAATTTAAAATAATAAGCAACTCACTATTAAGATACAAAATGTACATGGTGTAAAAAAAAAGTTATGTTTTAAGCATTTCTTTTCCGATTATCGTTGTTGGAAAGATTTTGTATCACAATAATGAGTTGATTCTTATTTTAAGTTAACAAAAAACACATACCTGTACCGAGCGAGGTGGCGCAGTGGTTAGCACACTGGACTCGCATTCGGGAGGACGACGGTTCAATCCCGTCTCTGGCCATCCTGATTTAGGTTTTCCGTGATTTCCCTAAATCGTTTCAGGCAAATGCCGGGATGGTTCCTTTGAAAGGGCACGGCCGATTTCCTTCTCAATCCTTCCCTAACCCGAGCTTGCGCTCCGTCTCTAATGACCTCGTTGTCGACGGGACGTTAAACACTAACCACCACCACCACCACCACATACCTGTATGTGAAAAGGTAAGCTAAAAAAACAAAAAAGAAAACCTTAAATTTAAAACGAAAAATAACAATTTAAAACATAAAACGAAAATAGGTGAAAAATATTAGAATGATAATCATCATTTAAATATTTTAATTGGATATGTTGAAAATACTCCGGCACCACATTGTGTACAGCTTATTTTACAAGCCTGGTAATTCAGAAGACAGCTTTATTACATGTAGATGGATATGACTTGGAAGAATCTTTAATTTGTGTTGTAACAAAAGTTTTCGTTTTAATTAATGGTGGTAGGGTATTTTCCAAAACTTCAAATTATTACAAAAATTGATTCTACTGTTTTCAAGAACATTAATTCCATTTCAACTTCTAAATGAAACACATTTTTGTACATAATAATTTCGATGATGTTCGCTCTAAATCTAATATGCCAAATAACTTTTTGATGTGTGTTTTACTCCTTAAATGTGAAATTGAGTAAAATCTAAAAAAAATGCGTAATACCTTTAATTGGCAGATGAGCTCTCCACCAAAGAACCAAGTGGCACGACCTCTTCTGAAAAGGCCGATTCCTATGGCTCGGCGTGGTCCTGCTTGAGTTGGCAGCGCGTCGGAGGCGGACGACAGGGCTGTAGGGATAGCGGTTACAGCTGAAACAGCCGGTTTTCGGTTCTATCGGTTTATTTTCACGCCACTTTAATCTGACTGTTAAAACAGCTCAAAATAACCGGTTTCTGAATTAACTGATTTTTCGGTTTTTATTCCCATTAATTCCTATTGTAAATATAGAAATCTAACAAATAGCGAAACATTTTGATTCTCTGAGTTTCAAGATGCTTAGAATTAAATATTAGATTAAATAGGCGAATAAAAGAACTGAGTCCATACGCCATTCACTGTTTTTTTCGAAAAGTGGTAAGTGATTGAATACTTAAAAAATCGCCAGTATTTTCCTATTGACTCTAATATTTCGGAACTCTGTTCAAAAATTATCAAGAAAAGTGCCATTATTTGGACATTACGAATAGTCAGTGCTGAGGATTGAAAACTGAGATTTAAGAACTCTTTTTTCGTGTTAATTTGTTCGTTTTCAAGGGCTATAAGTAGATAGAGGCATGCAGTCACAGGCAACAGGTCAGCGGCTTTCCAGTTTCATTGTATACAATGAGTGAAATGTTGTTAAGTTTTTAACTTATTAGTATTACCATAATTTCCTTACTCTCTTATTATTTCATAGAAATGACAGACAAATCTTTTATGTTTTAAAGCAAATGAAGCATTGCACTTTATTGCTACGTCACTTCGTAAAAGTGTTTCCAGACTAGTAGGGTTGGTGCCACTCTGCAAGACAACGGATGTCCGACGACGACGGCGAGAAGCTACTGTATAGACCTGGTGGGGGCGAGCCTTGCACACTGCAAATACACGCGTACCTAAAGCCATGACACTCGACCACAATGACTTATTGTCTCAGTAATGCTGTACCAGTTCTTATGCCATGTGTTTGTTGTTCGTTTCCGTCGGCATTGTTATTACTATAGCACTGATCGCTTTTCCCATTTTTTATAATATGGCAATATATCAAACCAATGCAAATTTGAGGAATAAAAATTACAAAAGGTTCATTTACGAACGAAAAATTTTAGCACTGCTGCTATGGTTAATTGATAATTCGGTTTTGTACTGGATTATTAGGAAAATATTAAGAACAGCTATTATAGCCGCGGCCAAACAAATGCTCTATATCTTCATGAAATTAAGTCCTGTTTCAGTTAACTCAGTTGCTCAAATGGCTCTGAGCACTATGAGACTTAACTTCTAAGGTCATCAGTCAGTTAACTCAATGGCTTTGAAAAATAATTTAAAGAATTGATATTATAGTATCCATTCCGACGACCATAGAGATGGATGCAGATAACTTGGTATAAATAGTCCAGTGGAACAGTACAGAACGCTGTCATGGAGTGCGGTCGCGAAGCGTTTCACGGGCACAACCACTTACGTGTTTACTTGCCAGTGGCGAGAGACCTGGCCCGACGGTTTTTACATTGATTTCAACTACCGTACCTCGGACCTGGCCTTTGCCTCGAGCCGTACTCTGTTTCCTAGTGCCAATGTCAGTCTTTCGTATTGGTTGTGCTTGTGTTATTCTCCGTGTTGGTCTCTACACGACGTTCGGACCCCGCTCCCATGCAGTCTGACTCGCACGTTGAGTATAATTCCATCTTCTGAGGGTCAGATTCTGGGCTTTGTTGCCGAGTGATCGTCGACTTGTAATGTCGTCTTGTGCGTATATGAATGTGGCGACCTAGGATGTTCTTACGCGTGTGACGCATTTCTTTTTCTTTTTCCTCATAGTGTTAATGGACCGTGTATGTTTGCAATGCTGGCAGGAGCAGTTGCTCCTCCAGGATCAGCAACAAAAGCTGCTGCACGGGCAGATGCAGAAACTGCCCATGCTGAATGTGGCATTGCTCTGTTGACGCGGCGCACTGACAGCGGACTAGATGCCGGCGCAAAAGCTGTCTCTCTTCCCCCGCTCCGACGACTCTGCGGTTCCCGACGCGCCCGCCTACAACGAAGCGCCCGCCGTTTACCACGCACATTTAACTTCGCCACCTGCCAATTGTCGGAAAGTACGACACTTGCCGTAATCTTAGCAATTTCGTCTAAATGTCAATTGTGTGGTTTGGATCTCCGGGTCGTGTGTTAACCGGACGGTCAAGACCAAATTAAAGAGTCCGCATACGAGGTAGTACATGGGGGATACTAAAACCGACACTTGCGTGAGAGATCTCGCAGGTCGGTGATCCACGCCACATACGATTGGTCAGGATGCTTGTGGTAGTGGTTAACTCTTTGCCTACCTTTGGGCCTCAGGGGCCTGTCCGTGACGTTAGTATAACACCTTTGACGATTAGATTGCAGTGACGACATGGTGCTACCTGTCTTCGCCCGTATCCGGCTCAGCTCCTAGGGCGTCACCAGTTAACGTTGGTTGTGATTGTACTATCGACTGAATTTAAGGTAGATACGGGAGCGATGGTCAGCCTATTTAACTTAGACACGTACAGCCTCCAGGACTGCCCTGTGTTGCAACAGCCACTACGCCACCTTTGCCTTACATTAAACAGTGTATTCATTTGAAGGGTCAATTCCCCGTCTCTGCTCATTATAAGAAGATGGAACGGTAACTTACGTATTAGTGGTAAATTCACCATTTGCGCAAAATATATTGAGTTAGACGCCTTTTTAGCTTCCAGACAGTTGACTAGGCACATTTAGTGTCTCAATTGGTCTCCTTTCAAGATCTGTGCTTGTCGAGCCACATGTAACGAATATTCCTCCATATCAAGAGAAATAATTACTAAATGACAGCGTCTATTACGCTTAAGTGAATTTTAGCGACTCAAACGTCTATGTAATTCAATTATGCCTGAACCTAGTAACTGGTGCTAAGATAAAAATTACACTGTTAGAATCATAGAAAGAAATGTACGAGTGTGAAAAGCCCTCTTGTTGTTTAGCTGCTCTCTTGAGCTTTTGCTCGCTGACGATTACGTCTTGTTGGGAATTAGGTCTTTGTTGATCGCTGTCACTCAGCTGTGTAACTAAATGTGGACAGTATTTAGGCGTGTTGACTGACCATTCGTATAAGCGTAAAAAATAAGCAGCGTATTATGAGTATGTGATTTGAAGATCCTCCTTCATTTTGGAGAAAAAGAAAAATAAAGTTCATTCGTAAAAAGTGATAAAGTTAAATACGGAAGCTTTTCGTTTGGTTCGGAGTTATTTCAAAAGCCATTTTGTGTGTAAATACTATTTGCATATTACATTCATTAGAACCTGCAGTCACTTCTTTTTCTACAAGTCCGATTATTTTTTTTGAGTGCGATCATTACGAAAGTAAGCTTCAATTCTTTTACGGTCAGTAGAATACCAAACGAATTCTTTCCAAGCTAACTGTGGGCCGTAGCTATTTTGCATTTTTAAAGTGAATGAAAGTTAGTAGTATTATTATCACTCTTGATTTTCACGAAGGGAAGTGAGATTAAACTGAAGATAAAAACAGCCAAAGTCAGAGTTCTGATAAATAATTTCACGAAACATTAAATGCTCTTGACTATTAGATTCAAAATATAAAGCAAATTTCACTTAATTACAGGCGGTAATGTTACAGTTGGTAACCGTGCAGAACTGCCAGTAAAAATATAGAACGACATGAAAATGTGTATTGTACACACACTGTAAAATTGAATGTCCCTTAATTTAGTTACATGTCTTTTTTTACATATATCCACCAACGAATGAGACAAATCACAAAAAAGATAAAAATTTGATAAATCAAGAAAAGGAAAATAATAGAATAAAAAAATATTAAGGAAATTACACGTTGTTGTCGATCGCAGAACTTCGAGTAAGGAAACCGTAGTTCGACACAAAAATGTTTGTACTCCGAAATTAGAGATTCAAAAGTAAATGAATGTGGCTTTTCCTTCTTTTTTTATGATTTTTAAAAAAGCGTGTGAAATTTTAGGTACCAGGATTTTTCTACTAGTGTTAGATGGCGGAGTTGTTATATATATTTTTTTCTTTCAATATCAATGAAGTGAAATATTATTCCTTTTGCGACAGATTTAGTAGTGAGAATAAGTGAAGATTTAATATTGAGTTATTTAGGCATATTTCATGGAAATGGGAAAAGTGGTAAAAATGACCATAAATATGGAAGAGACAGATGCGTGGAATGGGGAATTAAATGTCGACGAGCTGGAAATTCGTGATCAAGAAATTGCAAGCACGGGTTCTGCTGTGAGTAACGCTGAATTACTAGCGGAACTCGAAGAAAAAGATGAATTACCGTGTTCATAAATAGATCCATCCGCTGAACTACATAAAGCTTTAGCCTTAACATTAAAACAAAATTTCGGCCAACTTGCAAACCAACAGACGGTAGAAATTATTACCGGTATAGTACGGAATTTGAAGGAAAATTTTGGCCAGCTCGCGAAGGAACAAACAGCTAAGATGAATGAAAATTTGGCTCACCTCACGAGGGGACAAACAGCGAGGCTGGATGAAAATTTCCCGTATGGTTCACTACGTCACTTCGTTTTGTTGCTAGCACTATATTACACGCTTTGTAATTCCTTTCATGTTATCACCACTAACTGTTCCTAACCACTTTTTAAAAATGTCTTTATACAACAATTTTCCAGAGAATAATTGTTTTCTCGATTTTCTTCTGATCGCGCCCCAGCTCATCCTTATACTCCCTTTTTTTCTTTGGTGTTGAACAGCCAGCTTTATCACTCATTTTTTAGCAGCCTTGTACCTTTAAGATTACTGTATCCAAAACGCACACGTCCGATTCACACGACTTGTTGTAATGCACTAATTTAATAATATATTGTTATCGTTTCGTGTGTCAATTGGCGCTTTAATTTATTGTTCCGGTTGTTATTGTCTGTTGGCAACTGTTGGCGGCATCCTTCAGAGTATGTGATATCTTAAATTTTATCGTCTCGGATGTCATCAGGTCACATTTATATCCAAAAGAATATGAAAGCACGCAGATTTAACTTTAGGCAGCATGCACAGTACATACTAAATCTGTATTAGTTTACAAATTACTAGCGTTTTAAATTAACATTTTACTGAATTAAATAATTATATTTTTGTACCTTGGAATGGAAATTTACGGGGATTTTACACTCAGTCAAAGGACGTCAAATTACGCTACATTTTTATAAAATTTTGAATTCCACCACTATGACGCAAAGGTAAAAAATACCCCGCTACGCATGGCGGAATCCTCCTACTGTTCGCAGCACTGCCTTGCCTGATGAATGAAGTAAATTACCACGTAATTTAATAATAGGTCTTTTTGTAATATGGCAATATCGTGAAAAAAACCATTATCGTTTCTGCAACAATTGCGATTTAGTTTGGTGAGCTTTCGAAACTGATATACTTCGATAAATGATGTCCAGTTATTTGTAGGCTACTAATCTTACAAAAAGAGACTCTGAAATGAGAATTAGCTGTAAAATTTCTCGCACGACAAGCTGTCGATCTGAAACCATTTTCCGGAGGCTGCATCATTAACGAATGTATTTTGATAGCGGTGGAAGAGTTTCATCCATAACTGCTTCGCAACGTTTACTGTCTTATGCAAGGAAAAGGAAAGAAAAGAAACCGAGAAGTAAATAGTACTAAACTATTTTGCACTGATTTCGTATGTTTTCATTGCGATTTGGCTTCTCACTGTTGCGTAAAAGTTAGTTGATTGGTGGATATAGTGACCAATGATTACCTCAATTATATAGTTCTAGCTACATTTACAGTCTCTGATAACAGAAGTGACACACCAAGAACAGGAGGAGGAAATGAAATGAAACAAAACTTCACGGGTTGAGAGAGTATGTAGTGTTATTTAAGCGGTTACAATATCGAGTCAAATTTACTAAAAACTTGCCAGTATTAGGGCCGGCCGGAGTGGCCGAGCGGTTCTAGGCGCTACAGTCTGGAACCGCGCGACCGCTACGTCGCAGGTTCGAATCCTGCCTCGGGCATGGATGTGTGCGATGTCCTTAGGTTAGTTAGGTTTAAATAGTTCTAAGTTCTAGGGGACTGATGGCCACAGCAGTTAAGTCCCATAATGCTCAGAGCCATCTGGACCATTTTGCCAGTATTAGCCCATTTATCAGTACTGCGTTATACGTCCTCTGGCCTGGATACATGGGCTCCTCCATTGGAGGGGGGTGGGGGTCATAAACCCGTTTTATTCTCTACTGGGCAGAGATGGTCCACAACTGATGTACCGGTCCTTGATATCTTGGTTACTGGCACTAAGAAGAGGTTGGCATCCGAAGTGGTCCTATACATGATCTATCGAGGACAGGTCTATGGTTCATACGGAAACGTGCCATGTGTGAACGAGAATTGTCGTGTTGATAAATAGCACCACGATATTGTCACGTGAGAAGTATCACATGAGGACGCTAGAAGAATGGCATCTCTCCTCAGGTCGCTACCAGACTCGCTGATGATGGCCATCTGGGGTGGTGGAAAATCGGTCGAACGCATTGCGATGCCATTCATAAGCAGTATATGCTTCCCGCTGACGGCACCAAATGCAGGCGTTTGCGTTTTAACGACATCTTACCTCTGAGACAGTAATTCCCTAGTTTGGCAGCTAATAGTCTTCGACCAATGATGCAAGACGTTATACTGTTACTTTTTCCAGCACGAAAGGAGCAGATATGCAGAGGTTGCGACGTTCTGGGTTCACAATACGGCGATCTTCCCTTGTGGTGGTCAGACGTGGTCGATCGGGACCTTGACGACGAATACTATCCTCCTTCACGTTTTCATGGAATGGCTCTGAGCACTATGGGACTTAACATCTATGGTCATCAGTCCCCTAGAACTTAGAACTACTTAAACCTAACTAACCTAAGGACAGCACACAACACCCAGCCATCACGAGGCAGAGAAAATCCCTGACCCCGCCGGGAATCGAACCCGGGAACCCGGGCGTGGGAAGCGAGAACGCTACCGCACGACCACGAGATGCGGGCACGTTTTCATGGACTCCAGCATCAGGCCACCGTCTCACCTGAATGTCCCACAGATGTGGATAGTGCACAGCTCGACTAGCCAGCCAGTCTCAAACTGTCAGGTGCTGATAATGCTTTCTCACATGGGCACACTGCAACTCTTATCACTCACAGTGATCACTCAACGTCTGACGCTGTTAATGTCCCTTATGTATCCTTCCAGGTGTCCTAGCAACACTGATGCACTGTGATGGCTTTTGTACCTGTCACAGAGAATTGAAACACTAATCACTTACATGCCTGCCAATGGTGTGTTCATGTATAAAGTATCACTGACATCCGACTACGACTTCTGCGTACTTCACTTCTTTTGTCAGACAGTGCACTTCATGACGTTGTTTACTTGCAATTGTTTCTTTTACTTAATGATTCACTAGCGACCCGGCCCAGCTTCGCACTGGTAAGCATTGAGTATCTACAGCCATACGACTTGAGTGGTGTAGTGAATTTTGTTTGAGGGCCACAATAAAATTCTTTAGAAAGCAACGTAAGTTAGTGAATTTTATCAGTTATTCGGAAGACAACATTAAGTAAGTGAATATCATCACTTTCACATGACTTATGTGCTATAAGTAGTGGGACAATGCGTTGTTGCCAGATTTATTCAAGATGGCGGATCGAAGGTGGTGGCTCAAAATGGTTCAGATGGTTCTGAGCGCTATGAGACTTAACTGCTGAGGTCATCCGTCCCCTAGAACTTAGAACTGCTTAAACCTAACTAACCTAAGGACATCACACACATCGATGCCCGAGGCAGGATTCGAACCTGCGACCGTAGCGGTCGCGCGGTTCTAGACTGTAGCGCCTAGTACTGCTCGGCCACTCCGGCCGGCGAGGTGGTATACCTCCACCTGAAAAAGCAAAGCCAAACACTGTCTTCATATTTGACTATGTTGCTGTAGAAAACCAAGACCAAATTCGAAAATATTTCAGTTTCGGTCGTCATATGGGTGGTGATGTATTTTTTCTAAGCCAAACTTTTTCAGAATCCCGAAACAGTTGGTTAGGGATAATGCAAACCTCATTATAACCTTCAAAGAAGACAATCCGAATTTAAAAAACACATTTACCAGGCACATGTAGGAACTGACATGACTTTTAATGATTTTGTAAAGATATGTGCTGATTGCTGGAATCATTCAGAGTATGAGTTTCTCGTTATTGGTAAAACAAGAAAATTGAGTGATGGTAGGTACAGGCGAAACTTTCAAGAGTTTCTGTATGTATACCCTGGTAAGAAGGGTGAGTACATCGGTATACGCTGCACCATGGACAAATTCGCACACATGTCTAGGTCTCAACCCGAGAGAATGGATGTACACAGATAGAGCATTCGCTTGTACATGTATGCGAAAATTCAGGCTATTGTGCATAAAGCTGGAGGTATGCGGAGGAAACTACAGTCGTTTTACCAGACTCTTCTGAGAATGGTCAATGCATTAAATGAGTTAGTTAACGAAATCGGTAAGAAAGTAACCGACTTAAGTGAAAAGGTCGAGGCTATTTAGGGGAAAATGGATGTAGAGGTCCTTGTTGTTGAGAAGGAGGAGCAGGCACAAAACCTAAGAGGGAGAAGAGCGGATGTATAAAGCCTCACGCTGCGGAGACGTCTGATTAGTATACACCAAGATGTCAAAGAATCAGAAAGTCATTCAAGGGCGGAAAGCGGTTCGAGAGAAATAACGGTTGCTAAGGCTAGGGCATATGGATCGACAGCAAACACTAAGAGAGACCTTTAAGCCAGTTACTGAAACTCTCAGACAGCTCTCAGCAAAAACAAAACCACACGATAACGATGGTGTTGCCATTGACGAATTAATTATCCGTCACACAACTGGTCAGATAGGTAGAACATTCGGCGTTAGCAGTGGAAGACCGTACACTTTGGGCATGCATCCTATAAATGTAACTGATGCCACAATACAGAGTGGTGATAGGCGGTCTGAGAGAACACCTGGTTTAATGAATCTTATTTTCCTAAGACCTACCAAAAAAACCTATAAATTATTCAGTTAGTGATAGGGAAATGTACCGTGAAATACTGCATTTGACTGACGTACATAAGATCGCAAAAAGCCTGAGCAACAAGAAATATAAAACCATTCTAAAACCAATGCTTGATGGCAAAAACAACAACAACAACAACAACGGCAGCGGCGGCGATGATATTGAGATTGAGCATAAAGCAGTAAACAATCGAATCCGGCAGTATGTATATTATGATGACCCCAACGAGCTAATAGGTCGACCACGGCTGCTCATGGCATCAGCTGCTGCAGATAACACAGTCACTCGACTGAGGCTGTTTCAATCATCTCTGAGCTTAGAGAGAGAGGTATAATGGAATAAGTATGGAGACAGACGTTCGAGAACTGTACAAACCAGCACGAAAAACATACCCTCGTAGGCATGTTATGATTAAAGATTTGGATGACTTATAGCAAGCTGATCTTGTAGATATGAGGGAATATTCACATGAGAATAATGGATTCAAATATATTAATGGTTATTGACACATACTCCAAATTTGCCTGGTCATTGCCTGTTAAAATGAAAACGGGTAGAAATGTCGCGCATCTGTTTAAGCGTTTATTACAGACAGAGACGAATCGATGCACAGACAGACACCAACCCGATCACGGTGGAGAGTTTTACAATAGGTATTTCATGACCGTGATGCATCGGTATGGAATACATCACTACTCTATATTTACCCACCTGAAGGCAAGTATCGTAGAGTGTCTGAACAGAACAATAAAAGGTCGAATGTGGATGCGTTTTAACCTTAGCAAGTGGACAGATATCCTCCCAGAAATAATTGCTCAGTATAATCGAACCAAACATAGAACAATAAAAATGAGACCAATCGATGTTCGCGATAATGGACTCAGGGATACAGTGTACTACCGCATCAAAATGCTGGATCCATGCAGACAGAAATTTAATGTAGGTGATTTGGTACATATCTCAAAACACAAGACAGCATCTGAGGAATCATATCTACCGAAATGGTCAACAGAGATATTTACAGTTTCAAAGGTGTAAAGAACGAATCCCAGAACTTATAAATTGAACGATAGTATAGGCGAATTGCAGAAAAGCTCAGAACCGGATGTGTTTCTCGTGGAAAGAGTCATAAGACGTCGGAGAAATAGAGCACTATTCAAATGGCCTGGATTTCCTGCAGCATAAGCAGTTGGAGTGATGCTAACGATTTGCGATACAATGGAGGCGCACAGTCCACAACTACCATCCGCAGCTCGTGGTCGTGCGGTAGCGTTCTCGCTTCCCGCGCCCGGGTTCCCGGATTCGATTCCCGGCGGGGTCAGGGATTTTCTCTGCCTTGTGATGACTGGGTGTTGTGTGATGTCCTTAGGTTAGTTAGGTTTAAGTAGTTCTAAGTTCTAGGGGACTGATGACCATAGATGTTAAGTCCCATAGTGCTCAGAGCCATTTGAATCCACAACTACCGCAGTAGCATAACATGCGTGCGAGGAGACGCAGTAGAGAAGATGGTGGTATTCTCAAAAAATGGTTCAAATGGCTCTGAGCACTATGGGACTTAACATCTTAGGTCATTAGTCCCCTAGAACTTAGAACTACTTAAACCTAACTAACCTAAGGACATCACACACATCCATGCCCGAAGCAGGATTCGAACCTGCGACCGTAGCAGTCCCGCGGGTCCGGACTGTAGCGCCCAGAACCGCACGGCCACCGCGGCGTGGTATTCTCGACAAAATGCCAGTGGAATTACACATTCCGGAATATAACTACTGTGGACCTGGAACAAAGCTTCAGAAACGCTTGGCACGAGGTGATCAGGGGGTTAATATGCTCGACGAAGCGTGTATGGAACACGAAATTGCATACGCTGCAAATAAAGGTCTCGCAAGTCGTCACATTGCAGACAGGATTTTAGCTGATAAGGCTAAGGCGATACGCAGAAGAAATTATTTTGATATAGGTCAACGCATTGCAGCATTTGCAGTTGATAAAACCATGTGTAAAAAAATTAAGCTGGGTTTAGGAGTGATGAATCTCAAGCGAGTTCCGAATGCTCGACGTTGTGCACTAAACAAGAAGGAGAGGGGTGGGAAGCAGAGCTGTTTGAAGAACTGTATCCTGACAGCGATGTATGCAGCTAAAAACGCTCTGAAGCAGAAAGGTGCGGGAAGAAGAAGAAGAGGATCGGTTAAAGCACCTCGAGTTCAACCAGTACCTAAGACGTCTGGTGGTTTTCTTCCATTCCTCGTCCCAGCCCTCTCCGCGCTCTCGGCGGTAGGGTCCCTCGCTGGTGGTGCTGCAGCTATTGCTCGAACAGTCAATAACGCGCAAAACTCCAAGTGCAGTTATAAGAAGCAAGAAGACATAACCGCATGATGGAAGCCGCAGCCGTCTGAAAAGGACTATACTTGAAATCGTACAGGAAAGGGTTTGGCCTAGTCATAAATATAAAAAGCCCATTACGGTCCTACCAGATCGACCACTCACAAATACTGATCTTCTTCAGTTTGTTAGAAATCTCTCAAGTATGCAAGATTCCGTGGTGTATTTATGCGTGATACATTACCAAAGATTATGTAGAAAACTGGTGAATGTGGTACTGTGAATTTAGATGTTGCTGGAGGTCCCGTCATGCACTGGATATTAAATGTTATGAAAAATGCGGATACCGTTTACCATTTCGACCCATTTAGTGACCTGCAACCGCCAGAAGAATTGCAACGATACTTCACTCGCAGAAGATGTGTGTTCTACCTACACACACCTCTGCGGACATCTATGCATCATGTTTCTCTTGACGTTTACAAAGAAGAAGAAGAAGAAGAAAAAGCGGAACATGTAAGGGGGAGCTTTAAACATTCCTTCATCAGTTGAGGTTCAGATGCAATATCGTAGACTTTGATGTTAAAAGAACGATCATCTGTACTGCGTGCAAATTACTTCCTACCAATTGATTTAAGCATTGGCTAGTGGAGTATAGCACTGATTGGACTGGAGACGTACAACATCATCCCAAATATCAGCGAGATTAACAACAAACTGTATCTGGGTATTAATGGTGAAAAAGACATTGTGGAAATAGAACCGTGTGCATACGATATCGACGATTTAAACGAAGTCTTAAAACAGTCTGGAAAAGATATTGAGCTACGTGCAAACGTCAATACACTTCAATCTGAAATAAGGACTGTAAATGCAACGATTGACTTTAACCAGAAAGGTTTAATAGGGCGACTACCGGGTTTCACAAAAAAGCAGGTTTTGAAGAAGGATCTTAGTAAATTTTACAAGTCAGATCGTACTGTGGACATACTGCCCGTCACCACAGTCCAAGTCGAGTGTAACATTGTAACGAACTCCTATCTCAACGACCGTCTGATCGTACTGTTTAAGGATTCTTCCCTCAGTTGCAACAGTGTATAAGACTGTTGATACTCCAAGCAGTACAATATACCTTCCAGTGACAGTTCAGACATTGGACTATTTGGAGTTGCGTATTATGGACCAGAATAATCAACTTGTTGATTTTCGCGGTGAGGAAATCATTGTTGTTACATATAAGGCAGGATGGGAGTGCCGGCCGGTGTAGCCGAGCGGTTCTAGGCGCCACAGTCTGGAACCGCGCGACCGCTACGGTCGCAGGTTCGAATCCTGCCTCGGGCATGGATGTGTGTGGTGTTTTTAGGTTAGTTAGGTTTAAGTAGTTCTAAGATCTAGGAGACTGATGACCTCAGATGTTAAGTCCCATAATGCTTAGAGCCATTTAGGATGGGAGTGCGGTACAAAACAGGGGCACGCAGTCCACAGCACGTCACTTCACTGCCGAATTGTAAAGCGATAACATGTGCAAACTACGAGTTCCTTAAATCAGTAGGCTTGAAACCTCGCAGTGACGTCCTCACTCAATATAACCAGTTCAGTAGAGTACGATGAGCGAATCATACGTCAGGAATACTTCTCGCATAAACCTTACGCTTCAAACACATTTAACAAGAATGATGAAATTAAGATTGTCATTCAGCAGCAAGACGAGCTGATGCTTCCATGCAAGAGTTTCATATATTTAGAGGGGTCTTCAAGAAAACCAATAGCAGCGATACAGTGGGATCCAAGCTTACGCAACGCTTTAGCATTCCTGTTTCTAGAGATACGCTATGAACTCAGTGGGTCTGTGATCGACCGTACATGCAATGTCGGCATAACATCAAGCCTTAAAACATACGCCTCTGCATCAACCACGGATTTCAATCGTTTAGAAAATGTGGGGTGGTTCATAGACGATCCGGAGGATAGAACAGTTACAGAGTACGAGCGATTTACTGCATGAGTACTGAAAGGTCTCTGTTAGATTCCTTTCATGCTATTTTGCTCGATTTATTGTTGTTTACGTCATACATTTGCACATCTAAATTTTCTGTGGTATTTCTAAATTTATCTGGGAGGAGACTGAGTAGTGGAATATGTTATATTGACATATGAACAAGAAAACTTATCATACAACACTTTTAAACACATTTTAATATGTAATTCTTATTATACGGAGTTTCCTATGAAACCCACATCCGCCTCCTTTACATAGTGTATATGCTGTCTTAAGATATTGTCATCTCCTTCCCTTTGTTGTGAAAAGATGAATGAGTGGGAGTATTTGTAGTTGCACGCTCGGTGTTAGCAGAGAAGTTCTGTCTGCTAGAGAACAGCAGTACCAACGTCTGGGTAGGTAGATACGATTCCTAAGGCAAAGAGGTTTGCCTCCTTGGTGTGGTTCTGTCGGTCCCTTTTCAAGTTGATAAAGGAAGCTACCTCTGTGGTCACTTACTATTGTATCTGTGGAATATCCTCGGACGGGGCCCACGCTAGTTAGTCTGCGGGCAGTTTCTCATGTGCTAACATGGTCGGGTATGTGCGTGTTTGGTGAGTATGAAGCACAATGAAATTCCTAAGTTTTCAACCTAACTGAAATGTTAATTACTTTTCTTACAGATTTATATTTAAAACATTTTTTATATTATTTTAAATCTGGATGCAGTGCAATTTCAGTACTGGTTTCGGACTTCACTACGGTAGTTGCTTTGTTTCCACTCCAACAAAGAAAAATGGAAGCACGTTAAGTCATGAGGCGTAATTCTAATTAAAATCATCGCTCCTTAGTGTAAATGTGCGTATAAGTGTGTCTTCATATGATTGTAAGGTTTTATCTCGTTGAAATTTCTTCAAATTAATAATCTCTCGTTGTGTTCAACCCTCGTGGTGCGTGCTTTGTAGTAACAGTACTACGTGCTCGTAAAATGGTTTAACGAGTCATTAGGTCAATACTATGGCGTTATTAACGCAGTTAGGAAGTTTTCTGTAAGTAATGTGTTTGGATTTGGTTTCTTCATTAAAATTGTTGTGGAATTACATATTTTCTGCCGGCCGAAGTGGCCGTGCGGTTAAAGGCGCTGCAGTCTAGAACAGCAAGATCGCTACGGTCGCAGGTTCGAATCCTGCCTCGGGCATGGATGTTCGTGATGTCCTTAGGTTAGTTAGGTTTACCTAGTTCTAAGTTCTAGGGGACTAATGACCTCAGCAGTTGAGTCCCATAGTGCTCAGAGCCATATACATATTTTCTGTAATGTACTTGTCCACGTGGAACATGTGCTGTAGTAACAAAAACAGCCCTCAGCTACTCTTTTACATAATATTTCGCATATTTAAACTTAATTAATCGCTATCGGGAGCAGTTTTTCCTATTTCACAATTTCTAGAAAGATTTTTAATGAGCATTTAGTAAGATTGTGGTTATATCTAACCACGTGGTATTTGTCTAAACTTCTAATACCAGTCTGTGGTTATCCATTGGGAACACAACTGCTCGTGGAGCGGAATTTCTTTGCCTAAATAGAATGGATTGGTGATGGTTCAGTTCCTTTTTTTGTGTATCCTTTGTGTGCTTGCTTGAATGTGGTATCCCATCCTGTTTTCTATTCTTTCGGTTTCTTATTCTTTGAAAATCACATTTTATGCCATTTCAACCCCATCTGAGTAACACTTTTCTTAATTAATTTACAATAGTAAATAAGGCGCCAGCTTTGACACAGACTTAGCGTATATTATCCGTTTATTGAACATTGATGAATTTTAAAATAAATATAAAAGTTTAAACTAATTTTACCTTTCTTTAATCTAATTTTCCCATGATCTGTTTACTTAATAATAGAATGATAAAAATGAGCTGATAGTGTGGGTGACTATGGCATAGATTTAAAAATTTATAACAGTAACAAAAAAAATTGTATATCAGTCACCCATGCATACTTTCCACCCTAGGTTCGGAAGGTGTTTTAAAAACACTAGGCTCATTATAATACCTCTAAAAATGCTTATGGGCTACTTTGCGGATATAAGGCTTATTATTATGAATGCTAAACAGGAACTCATTCTGGTATGGAGTGCGACCGATATTAACTTATACATTCAAGGAGCTCAAGAGTAGAATATGATCACAATCAGAAAGATTATATGGAAAATGCCTCACATCACTGTATCAGACGAGGAGCGTTTGAACCTTTTAAGAGTCCTGAATTCCGGTACATTTCTATCACTAACATTTCACTCGTGAGAGGTTTTCGAGTACCCAGTGCTACCGACTGCAAGCAGACAAACATGGGCTATTAAAATCTTTTCACAGCTAAAGACACCTAGATTAATCATACTTGCGTTTCAAACTGGTAGAATAGGGAATATTGCAAATGATTCCACTGTGTTCGACAACTGCAAGTTAACTAATGCCAAAGTCTACATGAATTCAGAATTCTCCACCTGCAGTGGGATGAAAATGTATACAGTCTAGCATATACTATGTGATCAAAAGTATACGGACAACTGGCTGAAAATGACTTACAAGTTCGTGGCGCTCTCCATCGGTAATACTGGAAATCAATACGGTGTTGACCCACCCTTAGCCTTGATGACAGCTTCCGCTTTCGCAGGCATACGTTCAATCAGTTGCTGGAAGGTTTCTTGGGGAATGGCAGCCCGTTCTTCACAGAGTGCTGCACTGAGGAGAGGTAACGATGTCGGTCGGCGTGGCCTGGCACAAAGTCAGTGTTCCAAAACATTCCAAAGATGTTCTATAGGATTCAGGTCAGGACTCTGTGCCGACCAGTCCATTACAGGGATGTTATTGTCGTGTAACATGAGGACATGTTACATGACAATAACCACTCCGCCACAGGCAGTGCATTATGAACAGGTGCTCGATCGTGTTGAAACATAAAATTACCATCCCCGAAGTTCTCTTCAACAGTGGGAAGCAAGAAGGTGCTTTAAACATCAGTGCAGGCCTGTGCTGTGATAGTGCAACGCAAAACAACAAGGGGTGGTCTACATGAAAAACACGACAACACCAAAACACGACTGCCTCCAAATTTTACTGTTGGCACTACACACGCTGGCAGATGACGTTCATTGGGCATTTGCCATACCCACACCCTGCCATCGGATCTCCACATTGTGTACCGTGATTCATCATTCCACACAATATTTTTCCACTGTTCAGTCGTCCAGTGTTTACACACCTTATACCAAGCAAGGCACCATTTGGCATTAACCGGCGTGATGTGTGGCTTATGAGCAGTCGCTCGACCATGAAATCCAAGATTTCTCACCTCCCATCTAACTGTCATAGCACTTGCAGTGGATCCTGATGCAGTTTGGAATTCCTGTGTGATGGTGTGGATAGACGTCTGCCTACTACACATTACGACTCTCTTCAACTGTCGGCAGTCTCTGTCAGTCAACAGACGAGGTCGTCCCATACGCTTTTGTGCTGTACGTGTCCCTTCACGTTTCCACCTCACTATCACTTCGGAAACAGTGGACCTATGGAGATTTAGGAGTGTGGAAATCTCGCATACAGACCTATGACACAAGGGACACCCAATCACCTGACCACGTTCGAAGTCCGTGAGCTCCGCAGAGTGCCCCATTCTGCTCTCTCACAATGTCTCATGACTACTGAGGTCCCTGATATGGACTACCTGGCAATAGGTGGCAGCACAATGCACCTAATATGAAAAACTTATTTTTTTTGGGGGGGGGGGGGTGTTTCTGTAAAGGTGGTATGCGATGTGGGGTCAGTTTCACAGTGGGTCACAGGAGCGAGGAGGCATTCAAACTCAGCATTCACTCCTAACGGGCATCGCTCCTAGTGGTGAGCATTCTTAAACTTTAAGAATTTGTTTTCCTCGGTAGGCGTACTAACACGTACTGGGTCCTTGGAAGCACAATCAACTAGATGTGCCGCTAATAACTTGTTTGAGGAGAAATAATTCAGGCATCTTAAGCAAATATGCTTTTTTATGTTCTTTATCGACAGTTGGCTGTAAAGGAGTCGGGACATGTCTTTCATCCAAACATAGGGGTAATTATCACATTCAGGGAAGAGCACCATGTTTACATGCAACTCAAGCTCACCGGCAAATTTTGAGAAATGGAAGGGGTTGACGACAATATGCTTGTCTTGCTCATCTGACGGACTTTTCTTCTCCAGGCCATAAACATGAACCAATATTCTGGTATTCGGCGCCTCAAATGTAGGTATGTCCTGGATCTTGACATGGAACTTGATACCATCAAAGTTATAGCATTGTACATACTGGGACGCTCAGGATGATCTCTGTAATGGTAATTTCTCTCGAAACCCAGGACTGACCATGCAAAACAAGTCTGATCCTATCTATTTTCGATATTAATGCATGCCCGCTTATTAGCTTCAGCTGCATGCTGTAGCGGAAACTCTGACTTCCGCCATTATAGCACTCAAGGTGAATTTACGAAATCACTCGGCGATTGACGTGCTCCGCGTTGTCAAGCTATTTTCCCTCCAAAGATAATGAAGAGTGGCCTCTCCAACACCAGAATCAACTTTATAGGGGTGCGATAATTCGATACAGAGCACCGCACTGAGTTTAATGGCGGGATACCGTGGATCATTGACAACTTTGAGAAGCTCCGTTTGAATGACAAGGAGGCACGCCTTTAGAAAATCAACTGGTTTGCGGTACCCTCCTGCCAGGTTCTCAGCCCTTGTGAATGAGATTCGCTCCTCAAAGGCTTCTGCAATCATCGAATATTCTAACTGCGTTATGGTATCACAATCTTATGTCCTGCACTAAAAGAACAGGAGGGAGAACTATCACTAGCCACAGAATCTTCTCTATTACTATTAATGTTATTCTGCGTCCACCCCGTTGATGACGGTGCTGAGGAGTGGCAAGTCGGTATGCGCCGAGGCACACATACCTTGCGTATACGTCGATTCTGACATGGCTGATATGATGATGACGATGATGATGATGACGGAGGAAGATGCTGCGGTGCTACTGGCTCAGACCAATGGGAACAGTCAGGCTGCGGTGATGGTTCCTGATGCTGTTGTTGCTGCTACTGCAGACCCGACCCGGTAACTTGAGGGATGGTGGTTCGTTGCTCGGCCCACGGAGGCCAGAGCGGCGGCGCCGGGATTGTGGCGGCGGCGGCTTCCTGCCCGGTGACTAGCGGCGCCCTTATAGGCGATGTTTGCCTTACAGGGCGCCGCTTTGGCGAGGAAGAAGGTTCATTTTTGGAACACAACCTACGAGCAGCTTGGAGACAGAAGTGATGACACTCTGCAGGACCTGACCATCATTTTGCAGGACAATGCTCAAGCACATACAGTGCAAGCTGCTACTGATTTGTTTGACTGATGGGGTTGCTAAGTGCAGTACCACCTACTGCACTCCACTGACTTAAGCCCTCGTGAGTTCAACTCGATTTCTAAACTGAAGGAAACACTTCACGGCATTCGCTTCAGAACTGCTACGAATTCATCGGGCAATAGACCGTGGCGCTCGAACTGTCAACACAAGTGGCAGTGCTAAGAGTATCCTACGACTTACACATCGCTGACAACGAGTTATAAACAATGCTGGTGACTACTTTGAAGGTAATCAAAACTTTGAAATACCTATCTATTTTGTACGAGCTGTAAATAAATAGTCGCCACTATTAAAGTTCCAACCCTCGTATATAGACTGAGGCGATCAATGAGGAAGCTTAATTTAAATGGACAGCCAATGGGAAACCTTAATTGAACGTCAGTATTTCCTGGTTTGGTTTGATGCAACCATCGTCTCTCTTTCCACATAACAAGAATGTGTTTTCGCAAGGATGCACAGACATGAAGGCTTTTTAGCGGTGGGAACGTTTACCATTTCAGAGACATTTGTCAAAAGCAGGACGTCACCGATTTCCAGGAAGGTTAACACGTGATGGACAGGGTGCCTCGTTAGGACCATCGGGAAGAATACATTCGTCTTTATTCTGGGCTATTTTCGTAAACAGGTCCTGTTAGGACAACAGTTTCCATGCAGACAATCTGATACATCTCGAAAGCTCCTACAACAACAACAAAAGCAACTGTTAACTATTTTTGCAGCACTTACTATTTTCGGGAAGAGACTGATATGTAATGGATAGGCTGTCTCGTTAGGATCGCTAGGAAGAATGCAGCCTGTATTATTCTGGGCGATTTTCGTAAATAGTTTCTGAAAGCATTGCAAAAGATTTCTATGGCGCGCCCAGAAGGAGATTTGTTTGTTATTTACACAGAAATGAGACGTCAGCATAACACCGACAAACTTTTAGCTGCACTTGCGACGGTGAGCCACTAGTCATCTCTCACTTGGCAATTACGCCTCCACAGGTACAAAAGCTATGCTCAACAACAGCAAACACATGCAAGGCCAGACGTATCTCGGATGTGGGACCGAGTGCACATGCCGCCCCGGCGTGCACGCCTTGGTGGAGCCTCTGTAGGATACAGCTCGTTGATATGTCACGGTCGAATTTCTTAACGATAGTGCGAAAGCGTTTCTGCATGCAATGAGTGTTTGTGCACTGCATTATTTTCTGCTGTTCAAGCGTTGTGAGTGTGTTTGCAGAGCGTTATACATGCATTACCTTTTGACAATTTTATGTGTAGTGAACGTGTCTGTGCATCAGTGTGCTGCATTATTTTGTGAACTTGTCTGTAGGCTGTGCAACGCAGAATTTCAACAGTTTATAATTAGTGAGCGTGTTTGCATACCGTTTTACATTCATTATTTTGACAATTGACGAGTTGTTTGCGTGTCTGTACATCAGTGTTGTGCATTATTTCGGTAATTTACGAGAAGTTTGCAGGTCTGTAGGTTATGTACTGTGACCCTAAGCACGTCAGAGAGAGTGTTTTGTACCAGTGTGATATATAAATAAACTACTTGAACTCCATTCCTAAATAAATAGTTCCAACTTCCCACTGGAAATAAGTAAAGCACACTCCTCCCTCTTTAGCAGCTGGTCATAAACTGAGTCCTTTTCGCGCCAATTCGAAGGAAGAGGCGGTGGTTGGATGACTTAGGTTAGTGGAGGTAGCCCAATTGACCTTTTTTCCGCCAAAATTTTCGTGCCATTTTCTTGGGGTAGGGAGGGGAGGGGATGGGATAGGAGGGAAGGAGGAAGTGGAGGGGAGAGGGTTAGGGTAGTGAAGGTAGTCCAGTTGCGATTCTCACACAATGTAGACTATGTACGTAATGTGCGAATTAAACGCCACTCGAGTGTCATCAACGCTTCCGCGGTGAGCCTGTGATTTTCCGGTGGCGGGGATGTAGCGAGGGCTGCGAGTCGGCCTTGACCCGCCACGTGTAGCGCTGCTGACCCAACCCCCTCCCTGCTACCCTCGGCGCGTGGGCGCGGCGCGTGGGCATGGAGCGGCACGTGGCAAGGTGACTGGGTGACACGTGCCTGACCCTTCGGGCAGCGGCGCGCCATCATCTACACCCATCTGCTTCGACAATGGATCCTGTCGTAGCAGGGTTTGTTTGGAACACGACTTCTGGTCCTAAAGCGAGTAAAATCATTTTCCGTGGCAGCTCATCTCTTACAAAAGGTACTGATTACGTAAGAGATAGCAGGGGGAATAAAATATGTTCAGCAGCAATAATCTTGCAGATTCTTCTTCAGCGAGTTAGGAATTTTAAACGCTCCAGCACAATATGCAAATTCGCTACTTAAATTCGTCTGAAAAAGTCCCTTTCAATTTGAGAAGAATAGTGATGTCCACAGCTTTAACACTAGAAGAACAAAAGACCTTCGTTAGTTATTACTACGGCTGTCAGTGTCTTATAAAGGGGTCCAAGGTACAGTTATTGAATATTTGCTCAATGACATAAAATGTGTGACAAATAGCAAACGAAATTTTAAATTCAAAATAAAATTATTTCTCATTGATAATTGGTTTAATTAAAAACTGCTGGCAGGTGTAGCTTTAAAAAGATAAATTTACATATGTGGTATTTGAGAGTAATATTCTCATTCTTCTATAATTTACAATAGTGTGCTAGTTAGTAATCTGTAAACGGTCGGCAAGTAGTCACACTCATAAGCAAATCATGTATATATAGCTTGTACACTGAGTCGTTCCCCGTCATTTGTACAAAAAATTGTGCTGATTATCTATGGAAAATGTAACTTCCTAACTAATTAACAGTGTGGCTGCGAATTTATATCCAGTTGGTGGCATATCCATAGTTTTTATACGTATTCATTCTATTAGTTTCTCGTTTAAGTAACATTCTGTGTTGTCTGGCACTTTCCAGTTGCTAAACGTGACGCTGTTGTTATACCCATATAGTCTGTCCCTTGTTTCAGAGTAGGCTGGGAATTAATGTAAAAGAAAGAGTAAAATAATGCTGAGAAAGAGAGAGAGAGAGAGACAAAAGTAGATCAAAATTAATTTAATCCTTAACTAAATGTCTTACACCTATAAAGTTGCTAGCTATAACGTTACAAGTAACAGGCTGCCATCAGTCACTACACATGGCATCCCAAGGCTGCCGTATCAATCTTTTTGTCGAAAACTGCGCGAATTAGTATTTTCGAGTCAAATATGCCTGATAGTGGTGAGCGAAATAATGTTGTACACGAGAAAAAGGATACTGTTAGCGTATCAAAAAATGGTTCAAATGGCTCTTTTTCTTCTTTCTTTTTTTGAGCACTATGGCACTTAACATCTGAGGCCATCAGTCCCCTAGTAGAACTTAGAACTACTTAAACCTAACTAACCTAAGGACATCACACACATCCATGCCCGAGGCAGGATTCGAACCTGCGACCGTATCGGACGCGCGGTTCCAGACTGTAGCGCCTAGAAACGCTCGGCCACTCCGGCCGGCTACTATTTAGGATGCCAAGACATTTTATATTGAATTCGACTGAAACTGTTCACAGTGTCGTGGTCACTTATTGCACGCGACTCTGGCAGGTC
This sequence comes from Schistocerca piceifrons, assembly GCF_021461385.2. NCBI lineage: Eukaryota > Metazoa > Arthropoda > Insecta > Orthoptera > Acrididae > Schistocerca > Schistocerca piceifrons. The sequence goes on along the minus strand of NC_060149.1, from coordinate 500,523,079 downwards.
CGCAAACGAAATTGTACAGTAGTGTTCTACATAGCGTACATCTGTATACATCAGTCTGCCTTGTTCGCAAATGTGCGATCTCTTCTGAAGCGTCCTCACCCTATAATCGCCAATTTTGTTCTCACCTATTGTGTTTCCTCAGCTTAGAGCAGACGACTGTTCTTTTTTCCCCAGCCAACCAGAAGCCAGGAAAAGCCATGCTGTGTTATGAGGTGAAGAAATGCATCTGTTTCCTTGTCCTCAAATCCACAACTTGGATACAAGAAAATGTGATGTTATTTTATAAGACCACATCATGTGTCTCACCATGCTGCAAGTTTATTACCGTCGGGTAAGTGACAGCTTTACCTTGCGATTAGTGACACGTTCATTCGTTTTGGGTGGACAGCATGTCACCTGCAACAACATTATTGTTCTGGAAGATATATCAAACTTACGAAACGCACTACCTGTAAGGGTTGTGTGCTTGTTTCCTTCGTAGATACTGTTTCTTGTATGTTATTTTTCTCATCCACAAACACAAAACACGGCACATGTCGTTCATTAGCGGTGCTCTAATTCATTAGGCACTAGTTTGACAGAACATCGTGTGTAAGTTTGTATTATGTGTACGGCTGCATACGATATTCAACTGTTTTTATCTTGTATTTGCAGTTAAATTTGAATTTCTGTGTATGCATATATATCTTTTTTGTACTGTTTTGCCCCTTGTATCTACAAATCATGTTGAATGATTGGAAGGTTTGATGTATTATTAAGTATACATCTGCGTTTTTTGGGTACTAGTAGTGAGCGATTAAGTGACTTCACATCTCACTCTGGTAATGTAGTAAGCGGTAGAATAGGCAAACTCTCATACGATCGCTCCCAGAAGAAGAGTGCCATATTACATAGCGCATCTAGTAAACGTAGAATTTGAGCTTACTTGTTAGCGCTCTGAAATGATCATTATACCTTGTTTTCAATTTCCCGCATGTCTGTGCTGTATAGATAGACTGACGAGAGTGGCATGCTAGTTGGCAGATGCCTGATTTGCTTTATTTGTCAGTGGCTGTGTCATGAGTCCAAAATATTTCCTGAATTTGTTGTCTGCACGATATTCTGTCTGAAATGCATATTTTTAAATATTTTGTTCTTGTAAATGAATATCCTACGTTTGGGATTTTTTTGTATGTAGAGGAGGAGAAAAATCCTGTTCGACTGCCTCATGTAGCTCTGTACTGACTGAAGTTAATATTTGCCACGTATTTGGCACAGAGACGTGACGTAACTTAATTGTAATTTAGAGTGTCATTTTGCCATTATTAATACCAACCAACGTTGTAAAAATAGTCACTGATGCACTTCGTCTTCGTAACGAAGTATCAGGTAGCACTAAGCTTCACTCTTTCCTCTTTACGATTTAAACTCTTGGCATATGTAGTAACCTATGCCGCCTCTGTGCAGAGTCGACGGTAGTATCCATTCGTGATTAAGACAACCCAGGTTTTTGAAAGAGAATCATGTGGTTTCCTCGTTGCAAAGCGTGTTCCCAGTACAGATAATTTGTTTATTTCGTTCCACTGAAAGTTGCTTTTATGCCCCTCTGTTTGTTTTTCACTGTTTTCTGTGCGGCTGGTCCCGGAGGAGGTTCGAGTCCTCCCTCGGGCATGGGTGTGTGTGTATGTTCTTAGGATTATTTAGGTTAAGTAGTGTGTAAGCTTAGGGACTGATGACCTTAGCAGTTAAGTCCCATAAGATTTCACACACATTTTTTTTTCACTGTTTTCTTCGGAAGATCCACGTGCACTTGCCCACAAATACACGTAGTGTACACAGGATGGTCAGAAACGGTTTGGTAACCTTGTCAAGGTGCTGCAGGGAACGCTGTGCTGAGAAATAATTATTGAGAAAAAAATTCTATATGTTGCGCCGTTTCCGAGTTATTTGGTATTTAAGTTAGCTAATCAGGTCTCTGCGCGCGCAAATTTAAGCAGTCTACAGGTAGTGTCAGATGTTCTCATACCGTAGGCCGTAGATGATAGCGCACGAGACTGCTCAGCCTTTGGCTCGGATTGGATCCTTACTACTGTCCCATGTCCAATTTTGTATCGCTTTCTTTATTTAGGAAACCAAACGAAGTACACAAAAATGGTTCAAATGGCTCTGAGCACTATGGGACTTAACTGCTGAGGTCATCAGTCCCCTAGAACTTAGAACTACTTAAACCTAACTAACCTAAGGACATCACACACATCCCTGCCCGAGGCAGGATTCGAATCTGCGACCGTAGCGGTCGAGCGCTTCCAGACTGTAGCGCCTAGAACCGCTCGGCCACTTAAGCCGGCAAACGAAGTACACGTTTGGCGACAGCGTCTCCGGCGAGCCGCTTGAATTTGCCCGCGGTATAGCATAACTGGCCAGCTTCAGTGCTAAAAACTCGGAAACGGTGCAACGTATCGAATTTTTTCTTTATATTTATTTCTCAGCACAACCTATCCTGCAACATCCTTACAAGGTTTTCAGACTGTTTCTAGACAACCTGTATATCCATGCTTCTAATGATTGGCGGGCAACATTGACTAACGATAACCATTATTGTGTATTACACACATCAAAAGAAGTTTTGGATCATCCCGGTTCCCAGAACTCCTGAAGATAGACGTTGACTGTCGATATTGTATCACAGACACAGTCTCTTTGACTGTTCACGGGTGTCACTAAACCCGCACAAAGACGTAAACAACCATGCATGAGCAGCTCCTATTAGACCGAGGGCGTCCGACAGCCGATCAAAAAAATGGTTCAAATGGCTCTGAGCACTATGGGACTTAACATCTATGGTCATCAGTCCCCTATAACTTAGAACTACTTAAACCTAACTAACCTAAGGACACCACACAACACCCATTCATCACGAGACAGAGAAAATCCCTGACCCCGCCGGGAATCGAACCCGGGAACCTGGGCGCGGGAAGCGAGAACGCTACCGCACGACCACGAACTGCGGACCTTAGACAGCCGATCAGTTCCTGTCTTTCCATCGGGAAGGAGGTACACGGCTCATGTTGGCTATAGTTCAGCCATGCCTAGACGGTCAATACCGCGATTAAAAAAAAAAATGGTTCAAATGGCTCTGAGCACTATGGGACTCAACTGCTGAGGTCATTAGTCCCCTAGAACTTAGAACTAGTTAAACCTAACTAACCTAAGGACATCACAAACATCCATGCCCGAGGCAAGATTCGAACCTGCGACCGTAGCGGTCTTGCGGTTCCAGGCTGCAGCGCCTTTAACCGCACGGCCACTTCGGCCAATACCGCCGTTCGATCGCGTCCGCATTGTTACTTTGTGCCAGGAAAGGCTTTCAGCAAGGTAAATGTCTAGGCGTCTAGGAATGAACCAAAGAGATGTTGTTCCGACATGGAGAGTTACAGACAGACAGGAACTGTCAATGACGTACCTCACTCAGGCCGCCCAAGGGCTATTAGTGCAGTGGATGACCGCTACCTACGGATTACGGCTCGGAGGAACCCTCACAGCAGTGCCATCATGTTGAATAATGCTTTTCGTGCAGCCACAGGACGTCGTGTTACGACTCAAACTGTGCACAATAGGCCACATGATGGACAACTTCACTCCCGATGTCCATGGCGAGGTCCTTCTTTGCAACCACGACACCATGCAGGATCGGTATCACGTTCTCTTCACCGATGAGTGTCACATATGCCTTCAACCTGGCAATCGTCGGAGACGTGTTTGGAGGCAACCCGATCATGCTGAACGCCTTAGACACACTGTCCAGCGAGTGCAGCAAGGTGGAGGTTCTCTGCAGTTTTGGGGTGGCATTATGTGGGGCCGATGAATGCCGCTGATGGTCATGGAAGGCGCCGTAACGGCTGTACGATATGTGAATTCCATCCTCCGACCGATAGTGCAACCATATCGGTACCATATTGGCGAGGCATTCGTCTTCATGGACGACAATTCGCAGCCCCATCGTGCTCATTTTGTGAATGACTTCCCTCAGGATAACGATATCGCTAGACTAGAGTGGGCAGCATGTTCTCCAGACATGAACCCTATCCAACATGCCCGGGATGGATTGAAAAGGGCTGTTAATCTACGATGTGACCCACCAACCACTCTGACGAATCTAAGCCGAATCGCCGTTGAGGAGTGGGACAATGCGGACCAAAAGTGCCTTAATTAACTTGTGCATAGTATGCCACGACGAATACAGGCATGCATCACTGCAAGAGGACGTGCTACTTGGTATTAGAGGTACCGATGTATACAGCAGTCTGGTTCACCACCTCTGAGGGTCTCGCTGTATGGTGGTACAACATGCAATGTGTGGTTTTCATGAGGAGTAAAAAGGGCGGAAACGATGTTTATGTCGATCTCTATTCAAATTTTCTGTACAGGTTCAGGAGCTCTCGGAACCGAGGTGATGGAAAACTTTTTTTGATGGGTATACTTGGAAAAATAGAATATATCAATCACGAAGACAAAGAGACAGAGGAATACAACCTTCGTTCATGTCTATGTCTGACGCAGACCTTAAAATGAAGCCCTTAAGTTTAACGTGGCATTTTCTGATGGCGTTTCTCCTCCGTTTCCAGCAGAGCTGATGTTAATAACAAGTTAATTTAAAGCATGAGTATCTGAACTGTTTGATGTACTAGTTAGTAGAGATCTCATTATTAAATCTTAACTCACTAGTACTGAACTACCAGAACGTATACTCCGGCGCCTTAACGTACGTAAAAGTGCCTGTGGCTGTTACAAAAACCGAGCGTTCTTATTTCCAAGATCAAATACTATTTGCTTTCTACAGTGAGTCAGCAATGGTTATGTGGCTTAGGAATACCACTAACAGAAAACGAAGATGCATGAAAAATAGATTTTTCCGAAAATAGGCAATTTTAGATTTACATAAATTAGGAGAAAATGTTTTAATTAAGTTAAAAATATAGTTCACTAACCACATACGCTTCATTAACAGTTCATGTTGAATAGGGAATACACACTTACGAATTTCTTTAAAATTAACCTTATGTACTTTGTGTTCTTCGTAATTAGTTGTTGATGTTCTTATTCTGAGTGTGAGAAAGAGGTTTTGCAAGTCAACCACAAATTTTCGTTAACAAAACTATTTATTTCCATATTTCATTAATATTTAAATTGTTCAGTTTGTAATATTTGTTGTGTATGATGTTGGAATAAAGAGACGTTTCAAATACTGATATATCAGATGAAATAATGCTAAGATTATATTTCCTTTTAGTATTAATATTAAACACTAATTAGACTTTTTTAAAATAGTTTTGCTCACTTAATTTACCTTTTGCTGTGAGAGGCGACTAATGGACGACGTATTGGTGAGTTGGGAAAAACGGAAGGGGCCGCAGTGGCGGAGGGGGAGAGGTCCCTACTTTGGCAGTTTCCCCATCGTCCTTGGTTAATGCTGCGCAGAATGTATCGTTGTATGTTCGCACGGTGACTCTTTAGTCATCTTGGCAATTTGATCTTTGTAGGATGTGATCTTCACCTACAATGCCCACAAATGCCTTGTAGTTTAAGTGCTTCTAGCGATATTCTTACACTGTTGTATGCAGTATCAACTGTAGTTTTTCTAGTGGAAATGTGATCTCATTCAAGTCCCAAACTGTGCACTGAGAGATTATATGTATGAATATAAAACCTGAGACTTCGGCGGTACGCCTATTACGCTTTCTCAGTCAGCCTTTTGGATTATACTGGAAATAAAATTTTTATTTGCTGTACTAGCATTAGAGTGGGCTGTTGTAAGTATATCTATTCGATTAGAATGATTTAAGTTAAAACTATGGTAAATTGTCATGGTCAGTATTTTCCCCAATAATATGATATTTGAATATGTACATCAGTTACTATTTTTTCTTGCATATGGGATGTTAAACTAAATGGCAGAGGATGTTAATAGAAGCAGCTTCATTGCACACGCTGAAACGTATTTAGCGTTCTTAGGTTTGTCAATTTCATAGCGACATTACGCCCTTAAGACTTGGAATGGGCTCTGTCTTGTTTTTAAAAACATGTTATGTTTCTTTATCTTCATTCCAACTCGTTTCTGGACATTTGTGACATTTCTATGTTTTGTTTATTGTTTTTTGACTGTCCTCAAAATTACAAATTCATTGATGAGAAATAGAAGAATATAATCTTAGGTACATTACTACAAGGGACGATCAAAAAGACTCCGTTTGAGCACGTTGCTGCAGCGGAGCCTAGTGTTACTCCGAACGGAAACTTTTTGATCGCCCCTTATATCACAATTAGGTATAATACTATTGTTATTTCAATTTTTATAGGCTAACGCATCAAATTCTATTTATTTTGATCACATAACCTTTAGTCAAAGTAAATGGACACTTTATAATCTGTAACAGCATGATTAATGAAGGAGGTGCAACAAAAAAGGAGTAAAACTGTCTATGTCGTATATAAATTTCGCCTGTACTTATGTCTTCGACATTTATGTGGTTATCTTCATTTAAATATACTTCATGAACTAAAGTATCTACTAAACGCACTACATTGGTGTTCTAATTATGGTAAACAGATTATGCACTGTTTCTCTTTACGCCACACAACGTGGATGCAGTCGATATACTTCAGTTTTTTTCGTTGTTCGTTTCTGCCTCTTATTAGGGGCCATTTGATTAGTTTGATGTGTGTATGTTGCTTAAAAAAGATCAAGATATATCGTCTTTTTTCTTTTTCTTCATTCTGCACAGCCTTTTTTGTATTATTATTTTTACTTGATGAATGCTGTTCCGTTTTACAGGCATGTATTTTCATTTAAAATCTAATCTTCTTCTGAGACTGTTCGCTGCATTTGAAAAGTATCTTCCATCGATGATTACTAGTACAAACTATTATAGTATTCGCAACATTGCAGTATTTTGGAAACGTACAATGTTTCCTACAGTTTTCCATTATTCTGACAAGCAATGCAAGTTAATTGATGAATGTCAGGTATCTTGAGTTTCTCCGTGATTGTTCGCTATGTGTAGACTCTAAAGTACGTCTTCGGTACTTTCCTCAAATATACAGCTCATTCTCTGTCTATTTTTGTTATTATGGTTGAGTTCCCATTCCACTGGTGTTTACTAGTTGTTAGTTTTCTCATGTGCTGCGCTATTCTGTGTTGTTTGTGAATGACAAGTTACTTTATTGTCTTTTCGCTAATCTGCCTACTATGTTTATGCTGCATCTATTCATAGCACATTTTTTTTGTCTCTATGTGTAGTTGTGTCGGTTATGGGTGACCTGTTAAAATCGTAGAACATGGGCCTATAACAAGCTTGCTTGAGTCAAAAGATGTAGGGTAGTATTCCAGACTTCTTGGATAGCATAGTAAATTAGCAGTCCACGCTCCACAACTGGATTATTGACACTCCGAATTCTTTTACTTACGTGAAAATTCGCGTTGTGCACCTCAACTTTACAGCATTTAACCCATCGGTGGGAACGACTTTCAAGTTTCCACGAAAAGGCGCCTTGCGGCTTTCATAACCCAATTAGTAGTTTCAGTATTTTATCATTTTCACAGCGAAATATTTTGTCTTACAATAAAATGGACGTATATACACTGTAGCGCTAAAGTAACTGGTATAGGAATGCGTATTGAAATACAGAGATATATAAACAGGCAGAATACGGCGCTGCGGTCGGCAACGCCTATATAAGACAATTGTCTGGCGCAGTTGTTATGTCTATTACTGTTGCTACAATGGCAGCTTAACAAGATTTAAGTGAGTTTGAATGTAGCGTTATAGTCGGCGCACGAGCGATGGGACACAGCATCTCCAAGGTAGCGATGAAGTGAGGATTTTCCCGTACGACCATTTCACGAGTGTACCGTGAGTATCAGGAATCCGATAAATCATAAGATCTCCGACATCGCTGCGGCCGGTACTTCTCCGTCTTCGCGAGGGCTCTAGACGAGATTAGACAGGTGTACCAGTTTCCTGAGATTTTCAGTGTATAATCACTTAACTGAATTTTTATGAACGAAAATATAACGCTTATGAATTAATAAACTTCTCATCTTCCACCTACTGCTCACTTCCAGAACTGGGCCTAACACATTTTGTGTCAGTGATACAGTTTTCCTTGCAGATGTTTTTATTGCACTGCATACACAGTGTTTTTGTTGTTTTTATTCCTATTGCGTATGTAACAAACTCCACGTGTTTCTGATTTCTTGTCTTGCGCTTCTTCGTACGTATGTTCAAAATGGCTCTGAGCACTGTGGGACTTAATTTCTGAGGTCATCAGTCCCCTAGAACTTAGAACTACTTAAACCGAACTAACCTAAGGACACCACACACATCCATGCCCGAGGCAGGATTCGAACCTGCGACCGTAGCGGTCTCGCGGTTCCAGACTGTAGCGCCTAGAACCGCTCGGCCTCGTTCGTATGCCTAGTGAAGATGTGAATGTCTTTGGGAAGTGCTTGAAGTAGCGTTCATTAGTTCAAAGTTTCGTCCACCATACCAAGACCCCCCAGGGGGTCCACAACTCTTTTGTGGATACGTGCGTGGCGAGCACGGGGCCCCGAGCCATTGCAGCCTTCTTTCTCTCCAGGGCTGCATTTCCTTTCCCTTCCCCGCCTTTCCCCTCATTGCTTCTTTCCCCTCGCCCTCTCCTCTCCCTCTCTTGGTGTCCTTGCTTATGTTGGCCCCCGCTATCCTCCTGGTTCTGTTGGTTTTCCAATTCGGCATTCCTTGGTCCCCCTCTGGGGTTTGACCACCATTCCAAATTTCTCCTCCGTAGTGTGTGCCATTTGGGGAAGAGCACCTTACCTAGTGTCTCCGTCGTGCGCCATCCTAGTACATTCCACCTTTTCTTTCACGTCGTTGTCTGATACTAGGGTGCATAGCCAGCACGGTAGCCAGCCCGTGTGGTGGGGTCGCTATGTACCCTTTTGGTTGATCCCCCTGAACACACAGGGATCACACTTCTGATACCTGAGCTGTGACCTCCTCATGGATGCCTTGGAGTGGTTGCTCGTCATCCTGGAGCATCGGAACTCCCGGCAATGGCCGCCGTGCCAGACGGCCCTTGCTGTGGCTGGGTGGCGCCCGTGAGGAGAGCCCCTGATCGGAGTGGGTGGTATCAGGGCGGACGCTATGCAAATGAAACGCGTACGAGTCCAGAACTCTGGCCGTTCTTCTGCGGCCGTCTCTCTGCGTGGAACTGATTCCTCAAGTGCTGCTTCTCTTGCCCCTTCGGCCTTCCCTACCATGGCTACCCCCTGGGAAGAGGGTCAGGCCCGTCGGCTAGGGGCAAAACCTTTCCCCCGTTATCTAGTTTGCACCAGGACTGATGGAGATACTTTCACCAGTACCAAACCTTTATTCTTTGTGGAACACATTGAAGACAAGTTTGGCGAAGTGGACTCCCTGAGCAAGATGCGGTCGGGTTCGTTGCTGATAAAAACTGCTTCAGCTGCCCAATCTGCGGCCCTTCGTGCCTGTACCCATCTTGGCACAATTCCTGTGTCCATTATCCCCCACCAGTCTCTAAATATGGTACAAGGTGTGATTTTTCACAGGGACCTCATCCTTCAAACTGATGAGGTACTTCGGGACAATCTCGGATGGCGGGGTGTTCACTTTGTTCCGCGTGTCCAGAAGGGTCCTAAAGACAATCGTATTGATACTGGTGCCTTTATCCTCGCCTTTGAAGGGGATACCCTCCCTGAGAAAGTTAAGATTATGGTCTATCGCTGTGATGTGAAGCCGTACATCCCACCTCCTATGAGGTGTTTTAAGTGCTTGCGTTTTGGCCACATGTCTTCCCGCTGTTCCCAGACCCCTCTCTGTGGTGACTGTGGACGTCCACTCCATGAGGGGAGTCCCTGTGTTCCCCCTCCTGTATGTGTAAATTGTCATGGTAGTCATTCTCCACGTTCACCAGATTGCCCAGTAAATAAGAAGGAAAAAAAGATACAGGAGTATAAGTCCCTCGATCGTTTAACCTACACAGAGGCCCGTAAGAAATATGCACGACTTCACTCTGTGTCCATGACATATAGTTACGCCTTGGTTACATCTTCACCCCTTCCTCGCCCTTCCTTACCCCCATCCCGGACCCCTCTCCTCCCATTCTCCCCTGTGGCTCCCACACCTTCTCCTATGGGCGCTGCTCCCCCTCCCCAGCCGGAGAAGTGTCCCACTCCTTCGGCGTCTGCCGGTCAAGGGCGCCTCTCCCGGGATGCCCCTTCCCGGCACCTTCAAGGACAAAGGTCTGCTGCCGCGCGACGACCGCGAGAGCCGCGGTCTGTCGGCCCCCAGGTCGCCCGGTCTCTTTCTGTTCCTGATCTTGCTGCAGCTGGCTCCTTTATGCCACACAGCCCTCCTCGATCTCAGCCTGAAAAGAAGAAGAAACATAAGTCCCGGGACAAAGAGCCTCTGGTGTCACCGGAGGTCCCTTCCCCGACTTCACAACCGGATTCTGACCTGTCGTTCATGGATGTCGCCCCCTCCTTGTCGGTGACGGGTGGGGACCCGGCGGTATGACTGGATTTAGCGTGTTCAGCCCCCATTTAAATCATCGTTCTGTGGTTCTGCAACGGAATTGTAATGGATACTACCGTCACCTTCCGGAATTGAAATCCCTTTTTTCGTCCTACTCTGCAGCTTGTGGGGTTCTCCAGGAATCTCATTTTACTGATGCTCACTCACCGACCCTCTGTGGCTTCCGTGTTTTCTGTCGAAATCGGGTCGGACCCCTGCGGGCTTCTGGTGGCGTTTGTACGTTGGTCCGTACAGACATTGCTAGCACGTGGATTCCTCTTCAAACTACATTGGAAGCGGTTGCTGTTAGGGTCCACTTAGACTCTGCAGTCACAGTTTGCAATCTTTATCTCCCTCCTGACAGGACTCTTACACCTGCTGCCTTAACTACCCTTCTTCAGCAACTTCCTCCTCCCTTCCTCCTCCTTGGGGATTTTAATGCTCTTCTTATAGACCAATTTATTGCAGACCACGACCTGTGCCTTCTTAATGATGGCTCCCCTACTCATTTCAGTGCCGGTCATGGTACCTTTTCTGCCATTGATCTTTCTCTTTCTTCTCCCTCTCTCTTCCCTTCATTACACAGGTCGCCACACGACGACCTTTGTGGTAGTGACCATTTCCCGTTGATTACCACGCTCCTTTCCCTCTTCCCGATGGACAGGTTACCTCGTTGGTCTTTCCAACGCGCCGATTGGCCTCAATACACCGCACAGGTCGTGTTTTCTCCCTCTTTGTCGGGTTGTATTGATGACGTCCTACGTGACGTGTCTGACGCGATTGTTCGCGCTGCTATCCTTGCTGTCCCGCGCTCATCTGGACCATTTCGTCGCCAGCAAGTCCCGTGGTGGAGTACGGCCATTGCCATTGTCATCCATGATCGCCGTCGAGCTTTGCAACACTTTAAGAGGCACCCATCCGTAGCCAGCCTTACTACCTTTAAACGCCTTCGTGCTAAAGCCCGTTATTTAATCAAACAGAGCAAGCAGATATGTTGGGAACGATTTGTTTCTTCCCTTGGTTCTACTGTCCCTCTGTCACGGGTATGGGTTACACTTCGCTCTCTCCAAGCTTGCCATCGGCAGTCCATCCTCCCAGGCCTTCACCTCCCAGATGGCATTTGTACGGACCCATTAGTTCTTGCAGAACATCTTGCGACCCATTTTGCAGTGGCATCAGCGTCAGCCTCCTATCCAGCTGCTTTCCTTCATCAAAAACAGCGGGCTGAAGCTTCCACCTTATGTTTCACCCCTTGTGAGTCAGAATCTTACAACGAACCTTTTACTGAATGGGAATTTCTTTCTGCTCTGTCTTCTTCTCATGATACGGCCCCTGGCCCAGATTCCGTTCATAACCAACTGCTTCAACATCTCAGCGCTCTACAACAGCAACATCTTCTTCGGGTATTTAACTGTATCTGGCTCCAGGGTGACTTCCCTTCTCAGTGGAGGGATAGCATTGTGGTTCCTGTCCTTAAGCCTGGTAAGAACCCCCTATCTGTTGACAGCTATCGGCAAATTAGTTTGACCAATGTTGTTTGTAAGTTACTTGAACGGATGGTCGCCCGTCGGCTCAATTGGGGGTCCTCGAATCTCGGGATCTATTGTCCCCTTACCAGTGTGGCTTTCGAGAGGAACGGTCTCAAATCGATCATTTACTTCGCTTGGATTCCGCAGTTCGGCAGGCTTTTTCCCAGCGCTGCCATTTGGTTGCAGTGTTTTTTGACCTTCGCAAGGCCTATGACACGGCCTGGCGCCATCACATCTTACTTACCCCTCGTCAGTGGGGTCTTCGGGGCCCACTCCCGATATTTATCCGCCAGTTCCTGATCCATCGGTCATTCAGAGTTCGAGTTGGTACTGCTTTCAGTTCTCCACGGACCCAGGAGACGGGCATCCCACAGGGTTCTGTCTTGAGTGTCCTTCTTTTCCTCATTGCTATTGATGGACTTGTGGCCTCTGTCGGTCCCTTGGTCGCCCCTGCCCTGTATGTGGATGATTTCTGCATTTGGGTTAGTTCCTCCTCGATGGCATCTGCAGAACGGCAGCTCCAGGTAGCTATACGGCGTGCCTCTGCATGGACCCTCTCACACGGGCTTCAATTCTCTCCTTTAAAATCACGAGTGGTCCACTTCTGTCGCCGTACTACGATCCACCCTGATCCAGAGCTCTATCTCGCTGCACAACGATTGCCTGTGGTCCCACAGTTTCGTTTCCTGTGTCTTCTTTTCGACAACAAGCTTACTTGGCTGCCCCATATCAGCCTTCTGAAGGTAGGATGTTTCCGTAAACTCAATGTCCTTCGCTTCCTTGCCCACTCCTCTTGGGGTGCGGACCATTCCCTCCTCCTCCGTCTTTATCGTGCTCTGGTTCTGTCTCGCTTGGACTATGGTTGTCAAGTTTATTGTTCAGCTGCTCCTTCCACACTGCACGTCCTAGATCCAGTCCACCATCGTGGTATCCGTTTGGCCACCGGTGCCTTCCCAACTAGCCCTGTTGATAGTCTCCTGGTTGAAGCTGGGATCCCCTCCTTTCTGTTCGGCGGTCCCAGCTTCTGGTGTCTTACGCACTCAGTATCCGTTCCTCTCCCACTCATCCTTCCTATTCTATCCTGTTCCCAGACCACGGGCGTCGCCCACCCGACTCCCACCCTCGGGCGGGTTTACCGCTTGGGCTGCGCCTTGTGTCTCTTTGCCGTGATTTTCAGCTTCCTTGTCCTGTCTTCCTCGCTCCCTCTCCTCCACCCCTCCTTGGTTAGTTCCTCGGCCTCGAATTCGGATGGATCTCCGCCGAGGTCCGAAAGATTCCATCCCCCCGGTGGTGTTCCGTTCCTTTTTCCGCCAAATTTTATGGGAGTTTCGGGATGCTGTTGTTTTTTACACTGATGGCTCTAAATCTGCTGATCATGTTGGGTATGCCTTCACGTTCTCTGTTGGAACGGAAAGTCATCTGCTGCCACCTACATGTGGGGTGTTTACTGCGGAATTTATGGCAATTTCCCAGGCCCTTACCTTTATTAAACAGTCCCAACACAACCGCGTTTTGTTATGTACTGACGCAATGAGTGGCCTTCTTGCTATTAACCTGTGTTTTTCGCGCCATCCCTTGGTGTCTGCCATCCATGACCATCTCGCTGATATTCACCGTGCTGCTTGTTCCATTGACTTCCTTTGGGTCCCTGGCCATGTGGGTATATCGGGTAATGAGCTCGCTGATCGTTTGGCTGGGGGAGCAGTTACTTATCCCCCGTTTTCTGTAACCCCTCCTGCAGCGGATTTACGGCTTCACATCAAATCCCACTTCGCACAGGCATGGGCCACTTCTTGGGAGGCTACTCCCCTGTCTAATAAACTTCATGCAATTAAGGTGACACCAGGCCCGTGGCGTTCTTCCTTTCGCCTCTCCCGAAAGGACTCGACCACACTGTGTCGTCTCCGCATTGGCCATACCAGGCTGACCCATGGTTTTCTTTTGCGTGATGAGCCACCCCCACTATGTGGTTGTGGAGCCTTCCAGTCAGTAGCCCACATTTTGGTTGAATGCCCCCTTCTTTTGGCTCTGCGTGCTAAGTACAGACTCCCCCACACTTAACCTTTGTTGTTGGCTGACGATTCCCGGATGGTCTCTCTGGTTCTCGGTTTCCTCCGGGAAAGTGGTTTTTATTCTCAGTTTTAAGGTTTTTAATCTCTCTCTGGTGTTGGGGCAGGGCGGTGAGTGTTTGGGTGTCTCCCACTGTAAGCAGTGTTCGGCGATTCCCGATTGACCTCCCTGATCGAAATACCTTTTTCTTACCCTTTTACTCTGTTTTTACCCTTTTTTTTAAGGCATGGTTAGTCTTTCTATTCCCATACGTACTTTCTACATTCTAGCAGTTGTACCTTTTACGTCACAGGTGGTCTTGCCTATGCTGCTTCAGCATAGTGTTGGGTTCGTTCTCTTGCCGACTTCCCTCATTTTGTTTTTTACCAATGACAACATGACTGCCCTTTTACGTTTTTACCTTTTTCCGTTTTATTGTTCTGACTTTACTGAGATGTCCTATTAGCGGAATGGAGCATATTTGAAACAAGGGACTGATGACCTTGCTGTTTGGTCCCTTAAACCTCAAACAACCAACCAACCAACCAACCATACCAAGAACAAGACTTTAAATAAATCCCATCGTCAGTATCGTCGAATTTTAAAATTATGTTTGATTGTATCCCAGAAATTTAGAGATGCCTGTAGAGGAGTGACTGTGGAAATTGTGCAGCGTAAGTACTGAATACGACACTCACTTTACAAACCACAACAGCTCTTAAACTGTTAACTGCAACAACTGCACACATATTGTGGAATGGATTTCTTGCTGAACGTGTGATCTGTGTTGTTCTCTAGTCAACAGGGATCATTGTTCATGATAGTTGCTTCACATTTGGTCGTGTATTATTGATGTTGTCTTAGATCATGTCATGTATACTTGTTGTAACGTTGAGGGCTTTTTAACCACCTAAGAGAAAGACGAATCGCTTTTCCGTATGATGTTTTTTGCCTTTTCTTCCTGTATCGATGGTCTGAGAGACCAAAAACGGTAGAGAATAAAGGTATATTTCTACAGCTGATGGTGAAAAATGCAGTTCTTTAAGTGTCTGATGACTGATGACTCGCTAAAATATTAATCAACCGTGTTAAGTGTCCCAGATTCTACATAGGTCAAACAGGTAGAACTTTCGGAATATGGTTTAAGAAACATCTTGATGCCCTACGTCTGAATAACTTAAGAATATCAGTCGTTGCGATCCATGTTGCAGAAAAATATCATATAGTAGATAATATAGAAAACGATCTGCAGATCCTAAGTGTTACAGGTTAGGGTGGCACACTGAATCTTCTAACGGAGATTGAGATTCATATTAATCAGGACATCTTTCCTGATCTCATTCCGAATGATGGAAAAATCATCCAACATCACTTTCCTAAATAACTTCTGTGAGGTCTTCTCATCGTTTAAACCAACATAATATTCCCGTATTATAAGATAACCACAGGACTTCAAAACTTCTTTCATAAAAAAATTCCCCACGTTGTATGAAAGTAGTATAAACTACATATACCTTTACTCTAAAATTCCCTTCGAAATGATATTCATAGTCTGATGTATTACAAAAATACACTTTACCTATAACGGTTGAAAAAGACAATCAATAAAAAATAATATATTGCTGTTCATTATGTGGAATGCAACTATAGATTCAACGTTGAAACTCAGCGTTATCACTACAACAAAAATCATATCTTATTGTGCTTATGTATTGTCCATCCTGTTCATTATTGTTTATGTGCAATCTTTGTACGTGTAGTCCGCCTGCATAGCTGAGTGGTAACCTGTTTGCCTACCATGCAGCTGGCATGGGTTCGACTTCCGCTCGTCTTGGAGATTTTCTTCGCTCGTGGACAGGGTGTTGTGTTGTCCTTATCATCATTTCACCATCACCGACACGCAAGCCACCTAATGTGGCGTTACCTAAACTAAGGCTTGCAACCTGGCAGCCGAAATTCCCCCGATGGGGCTTCCCGGCCACAAGGCCACACGATCATTTCGTTTTTTTTAACTGTAATTTTAACCATTCAGAAATTATTTACAATGATTTTACTTCTCTCTTCGATTTTCAAATTGATTATATTTTACTGTACCCATTCACTCTCACTGTATCGGTAACCTAACATCTTTACCACTGCGACATCTTTGAAAATATTCTTTGTGTTACTCATGTGATGCTGCGCTACGCTTTGTTTATGTTTGTCGTGTGTGCTGCTATTGAACATATAAGTTTGTAGTTTAAATCGTTTTCCATTGAACTGTATAGCACTCACACAGTGCACGTCCAAAAATGTTTTAATTCTAAAGATTATGACGGAAAAATAGGCGGATTTCGTCACACAGAATTACACAACACGTAAGTTTTCACCACACATGTTTACTAACTATAAAACCTTTTCATGAATGTTTTGATAGCGTTCAAAAGAACTAAATCTCTTAAAAGAATAAATAAAAACTGTAATGGCCATCTGTTGACGGATTTGTAAGAAACCTGAAAACAGGCATGGTTTGCTTGAAATAAACCTTTTTAAACCATACTTGGGCTAGTGGCTGTTTGTAAATCTTTTGTAAGTGGTAACATCTGATGTGAACGAAGTTGAAATTTGTGTACAACCATTATCTCAGCCTTTGTTACATCGCGGAAACTATTATATTGGTAGATAGATTTGTAGCATTTTTGTTTTGCATGTTGGTATTCCGGTTGCTATAGGTTTATTCATAGATTGTCATTTTTCCATAGTTCTATTGCTATTTGAGTTTACGTATTGTCATTTCGTTGTTTGAAAATAGTGAGTGACGATGTGGACGCTAGAAAATGGAGTACCAAATGTTGTCCATAATGACCCGCGCTTTTGTTTTGCAGTGAAAGCGTAGAAGACGGCCACAGAAAAAGCATTCACAGACTGACAATATTAAGCTACCTGGAGAGCAGAAGAAGAAAGGCAGAGTGCCGATGGGAAAGACAACGGAACGCGATGTTTCAAAGTATTATTATACGATAATGTGTAAAATACGGGAGGACGGGACGTGCTGGTATGCGCAGTTCGGCAATTTGCTCCAGTTCGGAAGAAGAAAAATGTTTTTCCCTAGTGATGACTAACAATAATGTTCTGTTAGGCAGTTGACTGACAGGGAAAAAATATCTCTAATACTGCACGGAATGTACTGTTATTTTTTTTATCAGATTCCAATTGCATTCAGCACTACCACTCGAATTAGGAGCCTTCCCATTTATGAACAATGTTCATATACGATGTTCGCCGGCCGGTGTGGCCGAGCGGTTCTAGGTGCTTCAGTCTGGAACCGCGCGACCGCTACGGTCGCAGGTTCGAAGCCTGCCTCAGTCATGAATGTGTGTGATGTCCTTAGGTTAGTTAGGTTTAAGTAGTTCTAAGTTATAGGGGACTGATGACCTCAGATGTTAAGTCCCATAGTGCTCAGAGCCATTTGAACCATTTGAACACGATGTGCTATCCAGTCACATCTGAGACAAACTTCTCATTCTGCAAGCATTTCCTCTCCTACTTTCCGAACTCCACACAGGTTTTCAATCATACATTTCTGGACTGATGCCCATTTTACACTTTTCCTACAACCGCCCAAAAGTCACTGAATTCACAGCATGGCGCCATGGCAACCTAATATTTATACGGATGCTGTTATGAACGTAGCTGCACCTGTTTGCACATGCCTTTGAACACCGACCCTAATTTTTTGGCAGATATTGGAAAAGCCAGAGTAGTTTTGCATAACTTTTTGCGTGACATCCACAGCTATGAAACTTAAACTATCGATAAAAGGACTCGAACGTTTGTAAGGAGCTGGAGTTTCAGCAAACGACCTCCAATGTATCGCGGCTGTATACAGATCCTAATTTGGACCAACTAATCAGACTATTAGGCATAGCCGACTGCACGGCGAGCACAGCTCATATCAGGACAAATAAACTGACGGAACTGGAAAGTGTTATACCACGAGACACCAGTTTGATGTTTTTCGAACTTTGTGGAGATCCTTATCACGTAACGACTATTAAATCAGTCCATTTTCGATCCATTCGAAACTGATGTCTGTCATCATCAGTATGAGTGTGATTCCCATGGGCAGGAATGCATTTCTATTCCTTTTGGCATGGAAGAAAAAGTGAGTGGTGTAGCGGGAGACGCAGCTAAGTAATGCAGAATATTTTGCACAATGATGAGAGCAGCTATTGCTTCGGCGTTAGTAGTTATGAATGATTTACGATTGCAGTATCCGTAAGAAGAGCGGCAATAGTCCGTGTATCGGGCAGCGACAGACAGTATCAGCTCTGGGCATCGTCGTGTGGTGACCCTTGTGTTATATTGACTGTTGAGCGCTGGTGTTTTTTAAAGGAATAGTTGAACATCTAATGGCTGGCTATAAGATCCGCCAGTTCTGTGGTACACTGTTTTTCTGATTTTTTCATATACATTCAAACATGTTTCAGCACCTTTGAGCCATCGTCAGTGGATATTTTTGATTGAATTTTTGATTGATTTGATTGACTGAATATTTTTGATTGAATTCTGTGAAATGTGAACATATTTTAAGGGATAACTATTCTACGAAAATTAGGCCTATAAACAGTTTTAACATTTGCTGTCGTTAGCTTAATTTTTTATATTATTATGTTATGCAAGACCCTCTGTACATTATATGCAAGTACATAATCTTAATGGGTGTTCGGTTGACGAGCTACCACTTCACTTTATGTATAAACGTAATTATGGTGAGTGAAAATATTTATGTGAAAAAACAGTGTTCTGAGTAACAGGAGGACCTTATACTCAGCAATTTTATCTGCAAGCACGGCCACTCTAAGAGCAGCAAAACCAAATGATGAATCCACATCATCTTTGATGCCATTCTGTTTTCGTTGCTGTAAGTAGGAGGACATTAAAGTTAGACTAATGCTTATAAATGCCTAAGTGATACTGGAATATGTGTTGTCTGGAACCGCGCGACCGCTACGGTCGCAGGTTCAAATCCTGCCTCAGGCATGGATGTGTGTGATGTCCTTAGGTTAGTTAGGTTTAAGTAGTTCTAAGTTCTAGGGGACTGATGACCTTAGAAGTTAAGTCCCATAGAGCTCAGAGTCATTTGAACCAATTTGTTGTCATAATTGCGTTGAGTCTACATGACTACGTATAAGGCACTATGGTAGCTGCACTCTTAGCTGAAAACCTAAATCTGCAATAAAAAGACGGATGATATTACGAACGATGCTGACCTTCTTTCTATCTTTCGCAGAACTGCTTCAAATTTACAAACTGAATGTAAAAACGTCACGTATCGGCCTGATACAAGTACAGAAAATTATGTTTCGTCGAAGGAGTTCTTGAAGCATTTTGTTCATCTGATGGTGCTTCTGTTGAGAAGTTCCAGCTTAAAAAAACAATTAACTTTTCTTTTCGATGGAAGTACAACGCACAATCGTAGTTTTGAATAATTCTTCGTTGCTGTGATGGTGAAGATACGGAATAAATCTTGAAAGAGTCCAGTACACTCCCTGCTTTTGGTATTGAATTGTCTTGTTTGAATTTCAGATTACCGATCATAGGCACTGAAAGGAAAAGATAAAAATTCTAAGAAAAATTCTGACCGTAGGACTGTGGAATGCAGTAAGTCACCCGCTGAATTACAGGGTCAGTGAATAAAAGAAAGGCTCCATTGTAAGAACAGTCTTCTATGAACAACTGTGGCACATATAGGATCAACTATAATAACTGTGCCACTACCTACACAGCCAGCTCTAAGTTAAAGGAATGTCGGTGAAGGTGTAAATTTCTGAAAAACTAATGCCGCATTTGTACTGCACCTTCTGGAAGTCATCCTGAAAAATATATGTTATAGATGACAAAACCTCACTGGACTATAAATTCTGAAAACAAAGGAACATCAAAGGGACTCCTCTAAACTAATTTTAAATGACCAGATCGAATTTAGGTAGCTTCTGCTCTTGAATTTTGCTACTTACTGGCTGTTACAGCCAGTTTTTTCTTCAACTACCAAATTTCTTATTTCCTCCCCATCAATGGACGAAGACTCGTCAGTGGAGAAGTAGCGATAAACAGCAGCATGTGAGCCCCGGCAACTCAAGTCGGTCACCTGTGGTACTGTCTGCCTCTACATCTACATGACTACTCTGCAGTTAACACTTAAGTGCCTGGCAGAAGGCTCATCGAACCACCTTCAGACGGTTTTTCTATATTTACACTCTCTAACAATGCACAGGAAAAACTAATACTTCTTTCTTTCCCTGTGAGCTCTGGTCTCTCTTGATTTATTGCAGTTATTATTCCTCCCTATGTAGACTGGCATCAACAAAATATTTTCGCATTCGGAGAAGAAATTTAATGACTAAAATTTCGTGAAAAGATTTCGCAACAACAAAAAACGCCTTCGTTTTTATGACTACCACCCCAACTCGTGTATCATGTCCATGACACTTCCTCCCCTATTTTGCGATAACATGAAACAACCTGCCCTTTTTTGGACCTTTCCAATGTCCTCTATCAAGCCTGTCTGATAGGGATCCCATTCCGCTCAGCGGTAGTCCGGAAGAGGACAAACAAGCGCGATGTAGGCAGTCTTGTCAGTTGATCTCTTGCGTATTTCATGTGTTTTGCCAATAAAACGCAGTCTCTTGTTCACCTTGCCCACAGAATTATGTATGTGATCATTCCAACTTAAGTTTTTTGTAATTTTAATCCGTACGTATTTTGTTGAACTGACAGCCTTTAGATTTGTGTTGTAAGGTGTCAAACAAATAACACACTTTACACTGAATTCCTGAAACAATTCTGGTTAACTCGATATGTCACACTACATAGTTAAATGAAACTGTGCGAATTTTATTAATATGCAGATCTAATAAATAAGCCAGCATTTCGTGAACATAAAACACACACACTAGTAATTGCACGCAAGTAATTTCTGCGACCGGAGCTACAAGACGCAGTTCTGAGGGCAGGAGAATTTTATGATGGTGGGCCCGTCCCGCGTGGCTGAAACCCTCGCCACGGGACACCTAGCGGTCACAATGACACGCTGGTGGCACTGCATAGGCTATTGTCAAAAACTCTCCCTTCTCCCTGCTTTTAACGACGACCCTTCGGAGAGTCTTTATACAGGAACATGGCGGGAGATGCCAGATAAACGTCCGGAGAAACCAAACTCAAAACATTGGTGGCTCGTTGTAGCCACCTGTATTAAAAACTCGCACGGAAGAA
This sequence comes from Schistocerca piceifrons, assembly GCF_021461385.2. Classification (NCBI taxonomy): domain Eukaryota; kingdom Metazoa; phylum Arthropoda; class Insecta; order Orthoptera; family Acrididae; genus Schistocerca; species Schistocerca piceifrons. The sequence continues at coordinate 500,501,697 of NC_060149.1, read as the reverse complement.
AAAACTGTTCATCTCAGTATTACGTTGCAGAAGTTAAACTCTGTCATACGAAAGAAACGATGCCTGTGATAGGCTACAAAAACTCTAGTGGGTGGTGTTATAATACGTATGAATGCTCTGATCAGCCAGAAAGAAAAACGCGTGTCCACCAGCTTTGATACAGGCAAGTTGCAGGTAGAGTAATTCACTGCTTCTCTTGCAGAAAATTGTCGAGTGTTTGGCTCAAAGGCGACTCGCGCAGCACTGAGACGATTGCGAGAGTCATTATGTGAACACTTGTTCACAGGCTCGTCTTAACTTGTAAGGAGTTAAACTGCAAAGTCTCCTAGTATGGAGAACCGCATCAAACACTGACAGTTAACGCTTGTGAGCGATTTGAGGGCAATGACGTACGCGCCATTCTAGCCAAACAGCCAGTTAGCTAGGGAACAACCAGGAGCCTGAGCTTCACTGAAGACATGGGAAATGTATCCGACTGGTGTTTAACAGTCGAGAGAAATAGAACAAATTCTCAGGTTCACAACTCACGCCGACAGCAGCCACTGCTGCCGCCGATGCAAGGTAAACACACACGCGCTCACCCTACGCCGGCAAGTAATATCCAATTCACACTCAGAGCAGCGGTCATCTCCATCTCTCCTAATTTTTTGGATATTTAACCATTACCTGTAGTTTAACATATTCATGATTGTCAGGCTTAATTGAAGCAGAAACATCAAATGCCCGATCTGACGAAAAGGATTGATCAACCACTGTAGAGTTATGGAATTGTTTTAATTGTGTACTTTTTGATTGGTCTTTACCGACTCCCATTCAGTTTTGGGTATTTTCATTGTGCCTAATTGACACCTCTGGCCACAATAGCATTTAATTTTTTTGTATTTTTATCGACCCTCCCACAAATGGTCATCAACCATCTTACCATTAAACCTTATAATAGTTAGAATCTTCGCTTCACAGTTGTAATCACCCAGTATCAGTATTTTACCATCCTGTACGTAATTTTGCTAAATTGCTATGTCATGAAGTCATACTTAGAGTAAATATTAACCTTAATAACGAAAATCTAAGATTTTCATTTTTGCTAACTTATAGTTATGCCTGAACCCACACACTAATATCTCTTACCTATAACTTTTCTTTTACAGAGAGTGTAGTGGAACTGACCTTGAGATCATAGTCTGATACGTCACTGTCGATACTGCTGCACTCTTCTGAACTCTGCATATGTGAGATGGTGTCTTTGCAGGCTGTAGGTTCAACACCAAATTCCTAAAACACTCACAGAGCGTCCTTGCGCAACTGTGGTACGAGATATATCAGAACCAGTCTCACATACGTTAGAGCGTAATTTATCTTATACCCGAAATTTAACGGATTCAGTTTAGTACTCAATTGGATAATGTCAAACGTATTATTTAGAGTCGATTTTCACTTTTTGCGCCATGCAGATAACTTATCTAAATGGTTTTGCAATTCGTTTTGATCTCCTGTTGACTTTATTAGATGATAAATGACCACTTGCAAATAATCTAAGAGGTCATCTCGAATTGTCTCCTAAATCGTTTATACAGATTCGGAATGGCAGAGGCCTATAGCAGGTCCTTGGGGAACCCAATATATCATTATTTTTTACTTGATGACTTTCCGTCAGTTACTACGAACATTTACCGTTCTGACAGGTAAATCGCTAATCCAACCGTGCACGTGAGACAATACTCCATAGGTACGCAATTTGATTAGAAGACACTTGTGAGGAACGGTGTCAAAGGCCTTTTGGAAGTCTAGAAATACAGAGTCAATTAGAGATTCCCTGTCGAAAGTACTCTCTACTTCTTGTGAATAAAGAACGACACCTTCTGAAACCGAGCTAATTATGTGTCAATAGATCGTTTCCTTCGAGGTAATTCATAACGTTCCAACGCAATATATCTTCCAAAATCCTACTGTAAATCGACATCAATGATATGAGTCTGTAATCAGTGAAATACTCCTATTTCCTTTCTTGAGGATTGCTGTAATTTGTGCTACTTTCCAGTCTTTAGATACGAATCTTTCGTCGAACGAGAGACTATTTGTGACTGCTAAGCATGGAGCTATTGTATCTGCGTACTCTGAAATGAACGTAACTGGTTTACAATCTGGCCTGGAAGACTTGCCATTATTAAGTGATATAAGCTGCTTCGCTACACCGAAGATATTGACTTCTAAATTAGTCATGTTCGCAACTTCGTCTTCTTTGGCGGAGGAATTTCGGAAACAGTGTTTAGTAACACCGCTTTAGTGGAACTGTAATCGGAATTCTGAAGATGGCTGTATAACCGGCCGCAGAGTAGCAAAAGTAAGTTCTCTTCGGGCAAGCAGAACATCACCAGCAACTTCAAACCATTGTCCTCTGACTGCCTATGCCTCTGGACTTCCTCCGCTCGCTGGGATCTGAATGCTGGGCTTTCACTCTGTCAGCGGTGCTCGACTACTAGTCATAAACTTATAAACATTTCCTCTGGTTATTTATGCTACCGTGGTCTATGTCTTGTGGAACATACTGAACTTGCTCATATTATTATCGAGTGTCATTGATTGCATCCTGAGACAGACGCTGAACTTCGTTAACTTCAAGCGTCAGTTCGTGATATACTAATTCTGGCCATGTACAAGGATCTAGAGAATGCAGTTTTGATAATGTCTGATGATCAGTAAATACTGTAACTACCGTGAGGGTGTTACTTTACAGCTGTAGGTTACGACAACATTTTATTTTAGTCTTGTTCCAGTATTTGCAGTAATTCTTCTCCCGCTGCAGATGAGTAATGAAAACGTTTAAGATTATCTCTGCTATATGTGATGCATCTTTGCTCTATTACATACTAGATTACTGAATTAACATTTTTGCTTGTCGTCAAACAAGAACTAATAATTGGAAATATAAATCGTCCGGATGTAAAAGTTCTATCGAACATTAGGTTGAAGCGTAATTATAGAATATTTTGTTATAATGCATATAATCTGTCTCCTCCCTGTGTTCGCGACATCGACACATGCCTGTCATTCTGAAAGTAGCGTTGATTGTGTGTGCCGCAATGAATCAATGCTCTATATAGGGAAAATATGGCCATTCTTATACAGTCCGCTTGTCGCCGTCCGCGGTTTGTGAATGGCGGCAGTCACGTTGCTACACACTTGCCACGATAATGGGCCCTCCTGTTATCTTTGTGGCAAGGAATGTGTTACATTTCCGGAAATTTAGTGAAATAAGGGCACAGTGCTGTGCTTTAGGCAGCACTTTTAGAGTGCGGAAGGGAAAAAGATGTCTAGGAGTCCTGTTGAAGGGACACACGCAAAGAGCTGTTTGAAACACTCAAGAGAAGATAATATGTAAATGAGCCAACACAACTGATTATCGTTTCATATCGTAGTTAATGTTACGTTTTTGAAGACTGCATCATTTTCGCAATGGTTTACTTACATTTGGCGTATCGTTATAGCAAACGAAATAAAAGGAGATATGAAAAGCATAAGAGACGTGCAAATATAATCGGAAAAGTAGAGTCGATTTTTTTAATACTCGGTTTTGTAGATATTTTTTAATGTAACACTAAGCAGTTTCAAACTAAATAATAGACGAATAGGTATCATTCGAGCCACGAAATGGCGAAATCCACTGACATAAGCGATTTTGACAAAGGTAAATTTTATAAGGCTCAGCATCTGTAAATGAGCATCTCGAAATTGGCGAAGCTGATCGGTTCTTTGCATGCTGCTGTCGTGAGTATCTATTTAATATGGACGAAGTACTTCGCAACTTGGATTTCCATACCTTATCACAGAACGAACATGTCAGGGGCTTGCCCGTTTTGTAATGCAGGATAGGCGGCTATCTGTGGAACATTTGACAATGCTCGTGCAGGTACAAGTGTTTCAGAGCACGCTGCTAAGTGCACACTGTTGAACATGGGACCAGTAAGCCATCTGGAAGCCAAGTGTCTGCGTCCCTACGTTATGCTCATCGCATATGTAGAAACGTATGCTCTTTGGACTGTTCGCAGTTTACTGGCGACCAAATGCCAAACTAAGCAAAGTGTACCAATACCTACTGAGGACGCCAGCAATTCACTGGTTACGAAACGACAGAATCTGCAAACAGAAACTGGGTGAAAAATAAGTGTTTGATATCTTTGGGGTGAACTGTATGTCTATCTTTCTCTCCCAGTCTGATAATAGGAGAATGGTCATACAATACAACATTTGTACTAGGAGGGAACTGTTCTCTAAGGCTGATGAATCGCAAGCACTCGACAACATCGAGGTGTGAAATATGAAATAGAACGACAGCATCTAAAATGAGGAAATTATTAGCAAGACATTTGGTCTTTTGTTTTCACACGGTTCTTTTTCTTGGCGAGCTCATTTTAGATCCGGGACTCTCAGGGAGCGTTACTAAGACGTAGCTTAAAAAAAAAAAAAAAAGAATTGAACACCTGAAAACGTTGTGACAGAGTGCCTCTATGAAATGATGCTCCAGCTGATGCTGAGATAGATTTTTTTAGAGGCCACAGTTTTCCTGATATAATATGTGAGATAGAAGCACCAGCTATTCTGAACACTCAGACATGTATTCCAGAAGAGAGCTACAGAAGTATCTTAATCTCGAGAGAGGAAGAGATCGTGAGGCTCGATAATGACTAAAAGTACTCCATCATTATAGACCCAGCATAGGAAGAAACAACGCAAGAAAATTATGGCTGACGTCGGCACTAGGCACGGGACGTACGACATTTCCTGGATGTGCCAGGAATCTCGACTCCCGATTTCAGTACCTCATTACAGAATGTGGAAGTCACGAGCGTGCCCATATCCTAACGCAGGATAGGCGGCGGTTTGTAGCACATCCGACGACAGAGTACAATGCTTGTGCAGGTACAAGTGTTTCAGATCACACTGTTCAGCGAGCATTGTTGATCGTACGACTCTGTAGCAGACGATCCGCACCTGTTGCCATGTTGAGCCAACGTCTTCACCAGGCGAAGTGGCACAGTCGTTAGCACACTGGAATCGTATGTAGGGGCCGACGGTTCTAATCTCAGGCTGGCCATCCAGAGTTAGGTTTTCTGTGATTTCCCTAAATCGCTTTAGGAAAATGGCGGACTGGTCGTTTCAAGAGGGTGTGGCTGATTGTTTTCTCCATCCTAATGCGAGCTTGTGCTTTGTCTCTAATGACTTCGTTATCGACGGGACGTTAACTCTTATTTTCCTTTCTTTTTCAGCGACGTCGTCAACTGCGATTGCAGTGGGCATGGGATGACTGAGATTTGCCGGCCGAAGTGTGGAACCGCGCGACCGCTACGGTCGCAGGTTCGAATCCTGCCTCGGGCATGGATGTGTGTGATGTCCTTAGGTTAGTTAGGTTTAAGTAGTTCTAAGTTCTAGGGAAACTGGCGTGAGGTCAGTCGCTTGACGGCGCGTTTCGGTGCGGGCCCGCCCGTTACCGGCGCGTCGTAAGGCACGGAAGCTCGCACTGGAGCATATCGCTTCACGTCGAGCGTGCCCCGGCTGTCCTCACTCGGGGAAGTGATGCGTCTCTTACAGCCTCTCCTTCCCAAGTGGCTCTTTCCGCCTTCCCGTGGTGCCAGACGTCAAGCTTGGCAATCTGCCTTGCGTCAAAAGGGAGAGCTGCGACCCAACCCGATGCGAAAGCGAAGGGTGCGTGGCACAGGGGGAGCTGTGTCGAGGGACCGAACACCAGTCCCTTTCTGTTCGCAGGGCACAGACCAGCAGGTGCTCTGCATGCCGGCGACCTCGTTTGTCGGCGTGGGATCACGGCGCGAGTCGGCAAGGGTGCTTCGCCGCGCCCCTGGGTAACCGGGGCGTGTTCTGCCAAACCCAGGTGGTGGTGACATCGCCTGGGCCAGGTTAGATGGGCCCAGACCGCCGAACGACTGGGGGACCGACCCACCACCTGAGTAGGAGTGGGTCCTTGGCCTTCAGGTGGAAGCTCGGGCTAGTAGGCGGCGAAGGGCGAGGGGTGCATCCGCCTCTCCGGAGTGCGGGGTGCACTTGCCGAGGAGCGTCGTGTGAAATCGTCGACGACGGGGCCTTCGACGAGGACCAGTGCGCTGGCAACGGCGCGCTGAACCTGGCAGCTCTGATGTGCCCTTGACCTAGGGGCGAGGTTGGTGGGCGAGCTGCAGAAGTCCCCCCCCATGCCAGAGGAGCCGGTCCGGGGCAAGAGACGGGCTCCCAACTTTTCACTCGTCTAACTAATCATGGCTGACCAGGAGGCGAGTGATCTTTGTGCGATTTCGAGGGCGAGTGTGTCTACTGTCCCTACCTCGCAGGAGGAAGGGGGACACGAAGATGAGAATGTTTATGACAGACATTGTCGAATTAATCAAATATTAGACTCTAGTGTCAAAAACGGCAAAATAAGCCAGGCTGCGGTCCTGGCAATAAAGAACGAGCTCGCTTCCTGGGCTATTGCAAACGCGAAGCTCGAGGGGCGTCTCGAAGAACTAGAGAAAGAAAACGCTAGATTGAGACAGCAACCTGTCAAGACATGGGCCGGAGTGGTGGCGCAAGCCGCTACAAAAGCCCAAGCAACGAAGGAAACAATTGCAAAAATCTCTAAAAAACCAGACACGGCAGTCTTTTCAAGACCCCTGCCTGGTCAGACTATTAAAAAGGTACAGGAAATTTTTACAACTATTGACCCGGCTAGAGATAAAATAAAAATCAACAAAGTAAAGGCCACAAAAAATGTAGTCGTGGTAGATCTTGCCACAGAGGAGGACAGGGACAAAATATTAAAGAATTCCAAACTGAACAAGGCCATTAAATGTGAACCTCCCAGGAAAACAAATCCTCTGGTGATACTGTACGACGTACCTGTGGCCCTAACTGAAAGCGACATCTACGAAACCATGTATAATCAAAATTTTGATGACACAGAATGGGAAACATTTAAAAATGAATTCAAGCTGCGCTTCAAAACGGGACCTCGGGAACGGGATGTTGTCCATCACGTCGCCGAGGTCTCTGGCAAGATGTGGCGAAAACTTACCGCTATGGGGAAAATTTATATAGGATTTCACGCCATCAATGTTAGAGACTACCTAGTAGTCCCTAGATGCCACAACTGTGGCGATCTGGACCACGTCCACAAGCATTGTGAAAGGAAGCCGGCCTGCTCCAGGTGCGGGGCTGAGGACCACACCAGAAAAAACTGCAGTAAAAGCGCAACCTGCATTCCATGTACCAAGAGAGGAAGGAAACCGTGCAACACTACTGGGAGAAACTGCCCAACGTATTGGATGCTAGAACAGAGACTAATCTCTCGAATTGATTATGGCTGAGGCCGTAATTGAACTCAGGAAGCCAAAAAGGAAATCCCCTAGCAAGAGGCTGAGGGACGCTCTGAGGGCAAACAAATTCAAAGAATTTATACAAAAAATCACACAACCACGATCTTTGGTGACAATAATGAAAGATGTTTGCATACAGACGGACCCGTGTGAAGAAGACGTTCCCTCTCCTCCTTGCTGGGGACCTGGGTCGAAACAAGAGCATACCCGACCACACTGGCATCCTATACTTGGGAGTTCACAATCACAACCACACAGTAAAGAAGTAATATCCACCAAACATGTTCAGTACAATGAAATAAGCAGCTCAATTCCATCTTCTGACACACCATCTCGGGGTGTAATGGGAATTGATCCCCAGCGAATTTACCCCAACCTGGAGCACGCATTACAGTTATCAAGACTAGAGGAGCCGGCAATCCTCACAACTGCATTGAGACATGTGGTACGTGTCGGCCACGAGTGTGGAAGAGATGTCACCTTTCCAGTAATGGAGGCTGTGGACAGAATTCAGCTGAAGACAATGAATCTCCCCACCGACTTCGGAGCCCTGCGAGATCTAGTTAAAAAGGTCTTCGAAAGAAGAAACGAAAAATTCGACATGGATGATCTATATTGTCAATCAGTGATAACCAATGGCAGAGTAGCCCACGACTGGACAAAATTGTGGCCAGAATCACACATCCATACATATTTCCCACGTGAGCCAACTAAATGTGGGTCAGATAAACACCCATAACAGCAAACTGGTCCTGCAGGAACTCCGGAGGGTGGTGGAAGAGAGGAGTCTAGATGTACTCTGCTTACAGGAACCGTACTCCCAAGCGGGGCGGATCCCATTCATGGCTGCCAACTGGCAAATTATACATTCTAACGTAGAGCCAAAGGCTGCAATTATAATTATCAACAAATCATTTAGAGCTACAGTCCTTGCACAATTCTCTGGCGAACACTGCAATGTCGTGGAACTTCAAACACCCGCGGGAGTGGTTTACATCTGTAATATATACTTCCAATATGGAAGAGGAATAGAGGAATTTCTAGAAATACTTACACAAGTCGCCACGGCATTGCAGGGACGAAGATTGATTGTGACGGCGGACATAAATGCAAAGTCCCCCCTATGGTTCAGTGGCACGCACGATGATCGGGGGCTAAAAGCCGAGGAAACAATCATGGCATTACAACTGGTGGTTGCCAACCAACAAGGGAACCCCCCCACGTGTACTGGCGGAGGGGGAGAAGGTACAAATATTGACGTCACTCTAATAACACCAAACCTGGCCACAAAGGTCGACAAATGGAAAGTGTGGGACAAAGCAACCACCAGTGATCATAATTTAATAACATTTACCATTGGGGAAAGGGAGTGCCACTGGGACATGAGGTGGGAGCTGCAGCTTAATTACAACAAGGCTAACTGGGACCGTCTCGCGGAGGAGTGCAACATTCCGACATTGCTGGAGGGTGACGGAAACGTGGAAGAATGCGCCGAAGGACTGGTGCAGGCGATCACCACAGCGGTGCGGGCAGCCGTACCAACCAGGAGGAGAGCCGTAGCGGCCACCCCCACACCATGGTCGGTCGAACTGGGACAGATGCGCCAGGCTGTGAGGAGGGCAAGGAGGTACTACCAGCGGAGTGTCGTCTGGAGGGAAAAACGAAGATGGCTTCAGATCTATCGTGAAAGCAAAGAACAATTCCAACAGGAGTTAAGGGCAGTCAGGCTCAGAAGCTGGGAAAGTTATGTAAAAAGCCAATTGGCTATAGACCCATGGGGAGTCCCATATAAATTAGTACGACAAAAGATAAGATCACCAATGGTGCTATCCACCGTCAGGGACGGGGACCGGATGACGGGCACTTGGCAGGAAACTGCTGAGGCCCTCCTCCGGGTTCTGTTGCCTGACGACGTGGAGGAAAATGAGACTGAAGAACAAAAAAGGATAAGGAGAGAAAATCAAAGGGACTATAACAATAACATCAGAGTCCACCCCTTCTCTGAGGAGGAGGTCGCTGCCCAGATCAAGGCCCTCAAAAGAGGGAAAGCTCCTGGCCCGGACGGCATTACTGCGGAAGTGGTGCAATTCCTTGCCCCCCAGCTCGTAGCTCCTCTCACTAAGTTGTATAACGAGTGCTTGAAACTCGGGAAATTCCCAGAAATATGGAAAAAAGCCAATGTAATTATCATTAAAAAGAGTCCAGACAAAGATCCCACAGAAATTAAATCTTATAGACCTATCTGCTTGTTGGACGTACTGGGCAAACTTTTTGAGAGGCTACTAGCGAACAGACTGACAGCACACCGCATGCTGTGCGGGATGAGTGACAGGCAATTCGGCTTTCGGTCTGGGTGTTCTGCATCTGACGCAATCGCCCTGGCTGCCGAGGTCTGTGGCTCCACCCCGCACAAGTATGTCGTCGGCATCATGGTAGACATCAGTGGCGCCTTCGACAACCTGTGGTGGCCCTCACTCTTTTCCTGCTTGCGGGAGAAGAACTGTCCAGGGCCGCTATATGGGTGTCTGAGGAGCTATTGTGCAGACAGGGAGGTCTGGCTATCGGCCCCTAGCGGCATAGTCAGGAAGATTGTCACCTAAGGATGTCCTCAGGGCTCTGTCCTGGGACCTCTCTTTTGGGACATCAACATGGAGCCTTTACTTGAAGATCTCAAGAACTGTGACGATGTGCTAGAGGTCATAGCATACGCTGACGACCTCCTCCTGCTGGTCGGCGGCCGAAGCCGCGAGGAATTAGAGCCGAAAGTGGAAAGAGCCCTAACTGTTCTTACATCATGGTGCCACAGAAGCAAAATGACGATAGCACCCAATAAGTCCACATACCTACTTCTCAAAGGCCAATTGGTCAGGAACCCGACGGTTAGAATTAATGGTATACCAGTTCTTCGGCGCCGCGAGGCCCGATACCTGGGTGTAATCATCGATGAGAGGTGGAGCTTTGCATCACATATTGACACCGTATCACAAAAATCATTGGTTCTATTAAACAATCTCATCGGAATTGGTCACAAGCGGTTTCACCTCCCACCAAATTTAATTAAGTTATATCACAACAGCATCCTGACCTCAATAATAGGATACGGATCTGGAGTCTGGGCACACAGACTCACGAGGGTCATGCCTGCCATGGCCGTAAGAAGAGTGCAGCGGAATATGCTTCTACGTTCAGCAGGGGCCTATAGGACAACACCGGGGGGAGCACTGTTAGTGTTAATGGGAATCTGTCCATTAGATATAAAAATACGTGAACAGGCTGCCTGGTACTGGGTACAAAAGGAGAACAGGGACAAAATCAGGGAAATACTTGGGGTTTATGCAGGGGACAAGTACACCATTAAAAAGAGAGGGTTAGAACTATGGCAAGATCAGTGGAATAATGAAGATACAGGTCGTAGAACCTATGAGCTGCTACCGGACATAGAAGAAAGAATAAAACTCACATTTTTTACGCCAACGAGAGGAATGCTGCACTTTCGTACTGGACATGGACCATATCCAACATACCTATGTAGGTTTGGGAAGCAGGCTACACCAGCGTGTGACTGTGGCGCAGTGCAGGGCACCCCAGAACATGTGGTGTATGAGTGCCGCCTCTTCGATGATGTAGCCCAAGAGCTAAGACAACAGCTACCAAATAACGACACGTACCACTTGTTAAGGCGTGAAATCACCTTTGACATCTTAAACAAACTTACAGATGAAATATCAAAAAAGATACTTAAGAACTTTTTAAGGGACAACCACCATCATTAAAGACAAAACTCTCACCGACGTTGACTAGTGCACCCTTACTGTACCGCCGGGCAAGGACTGGCCAGCCGCCTCACGGCTGGAATCCGCCTTGCCCTGGACTAGGAGGGAGGGGTGTACATAAATACCGGACTATGACGCACACCGATCTTGACACTTAGTTAAATTAAATTAGAAGTAGAAGATAGGATAACACCTTAGAATACACTGCAGCGACACCAAGTCAAGAGCCAGCCCAGTGCCAGGGGCACGCCCACTGGGATTAGCTCAGTGGGCCTGGCTAACAACTAGTAGGTTTATAGTAGCTCTGGCACAACTTGTAACGCTGCAGGTAGCATGTAGTTTCCCCGTAGATTAATGCTTAGAGCCCTATAGCGGTAAAAAATTAGAGTAAATAATAGTAATAATAATAATAATATTACCTGTAGTGTAGAATAACATTGCTGCATCTAATTTGTATCATACTAGGACCCACTAATGTAGTTAGGTAGTGGGTTATCATGTATAATGTAATGTATTGAATAAAGAATTTTTTTAAAAAAAAAAAAAAGTTCTAGGGAACTGATGACCTCATAAGTTAAGTCCTATAGTGCTCAGAGCCATTCGAACCATTTTTTTGACTGAGATTTGACCGGAGATCAACGAAAACAAGCCGCCTGGTCGGATGAATCACGTTTTTTGTTACGACACTTTGATGCTCGCGTCCGGACATACCGCCAACCAAGACAACGTCTACTCGAAATATACATCGCGCCACGGAAGCAGGGCTATGGGAGAAGTATTACGCTATGGGCGACATTCACCTGAAGTTCCATAGGGCACGTGCTAGCAATCGAAGGTTCCGTGATAGTCGTAGACTATGTGATCATTGTTGTGGACCACATGCATCCTTCCACGGTTGATGTCGTCCTCAATGGCAATGGCATCTCCCAGCAAAACAACTCTCCATGTCACAACACCAGAATCATACCACAGCGGTTTGAGGACCACAACAGTGATTTCATCTAGATGTCTTGGCCACCAAACACACCTGATCTGAGCCAGATGGAACACATCTGAGACACTATTGGGCGGCAGCTCCGTGCCCACTAACCATTGGTCAGAATTTACGGAAATATAGTGACCTGTGGGTAGACATCTGGGGCTGCCATATATCTCTGGAAACCTTCCAAGAACTTGTCACGCAGAACCGCTGTACTGCGTTATAAAGGTGGACCAACACTTTGTTAAGCAGGTGGCGACAATGTGTTGGCTCATCAGTGATTGTTTGTCACATAATGTTCGTTATTGCCCATGAAACATAACGAAAGTTAAATGTTATGCTGTTTGGGTAGGTGGACATCTTTTTAAAGAGCACGTGTTTCCAAACATTGTAAAATGTAAAGGTCGTAACTACTAAGGAGCATTGACCTTTACAGCATAATTGCAGTTTTATGTTATAATTTAATAGTTTGTGTTGAACAGGATGGTTATGTCTAATGCCAGGGTTGACCACGGCATGCCAAACTTCACACGTGCAGCGTGTGCGGGCCGCGTGCTTGCCAAGGCACGGCCTGTCACTCGGCTTGGCTCGATCCTTCTCGGAAGTACCCGGAACAGAGCGATGTTTCATTTAGCATTACGGTGCGGCATTTTTCGTCGGCGCAACTATCCGAGTTCGGCAGAATCGTAGAGTAAGCGCTGTTTACCCTCCTCTTTTCTTTTGTGGTGTGAAGGACGTTCGCATGTGCAGCCTAGCGATCTATCGTCACAATCCTTTAAAATGAATGGGAATGACAAAAGAGGGGGAGGAGAAATCTCAATTAGCATAAGCGAGAGGTACTGCTTATTTGCTGTGAAACAACATCACAGAGCAGTGCAGAAAAAATTTAAACATTTAGATGACAATGACAGAGCAAAAAATTACAGCGATCGACAGACGGGAATCGCTGTTCTGCGCATCAAGAAGCACTTTGTGCTAAATTTGCAGGCATGGAGCACTTGAAGAAACTGATGGCACGAATAATAAAATTTCTGAAGCTGCAACCATTATTCCATTGTCAGCTGTATCAGTTTTCGATAGAAATGAAAGAAGAGTATGAATACTTCATTTATTACGGAAAAGTACGTTGGTTAAGTCAAGGGTCATGCCTGGAACGATTTTTCGATTTAAAACCCACTATTGGTGGTATAAGGAGCGCAGGAACGAAAATTGAAACATCTGGAACGGATTGCAGACTTTGCATTTTAAGTGGAGTTGAGTGCATGCTGTCCACAGTAAGACATTACAACGTAACTTCTATCTGATTTGATGGGAATTCAGTTAAAAAGAAAATCGCGCTGTAGGAGGGACACGTCTGACAAAGACAGTCCACTTCCATAAACTCAATCGTGTTAACGAAAGAGCAAGGTTTGAAGAATTCAAATGGTTCTGAGCACTATGGGACTTAACATCTGAGGTCATCAGTCCACTAGAACTTGGAACTACTTAAACCTAACTAACCTAAGGACATCTGTAAGTAGGCTGTTTAGGTTTTTATATTGGTAACGCCACGTAGCGCTCTGTATGAAAATCACTGGTTGTGCGGTGTGCAGTCTGCGGCTGGTTTGCCTTGTTGTTCGCTATTGTAGTGTTGGGCAGTTGGCTGTTAACAGCGAGCAGCGTTGCGCAGTTGGAGGTGAGCCGCCAGCAGTGGTGGATGTGGGCAGAGAAATAGCGGAGTTTTGAGAGCGGATGATCTGGACGTGTGTCCATAAGAGACAGTAAATTTGTAAGACTGGATGTCATGAACTGCTATATATATTATGACTTTTGAACACTATTAAGGTAAATACATTGTTTGTTCTCTATCAAAATCTTTCATTTGCTAACTATGCATATCAGTAGTTAGTGCCTTCAGTAGTTTGCATCTTTTATTTAGCTGGCAGTAGTGGCGCTCGCTGTATTGCAGTGGTTCGAGTAACGAAGATTTTTGTGAGGTAAGTGATTTGTGAAACGTATATGTTAATGTTAGTCAGGGCCATTCTTTTGTAGGGATTATTAAAAGTCAGATTGCGTTGCGCTAAAAATATTGTGTGTCAGTTTAAGCACAGTCATTTATAATTTTTCTAAGGGGACGTTTCATATGTCGACCCTTAGCCGAGGATACCTCACTGGAATCTTCTGATTTTTTCTTGTAGTTTGTGTAGCTATTGTTTATTGCTAGCGCGTAATTATAGAGAGAATTTCCTTTGCAGTTGTAGTTTTTCATTGTTGTACAGTAAAACAGTTGTGGCATGCATGTAGATTTGCACCAAGTATTTCGCAGCTGCACTAGCAATTAACGTGATATTTTTTTCAGTGTTATGTTAATGTGTTTTTTTTTTTAATTTTGCTCTTCAAATTGTGCTTTTCTGTGTTATCGTGTGAAATATTGCGACAATAATGGCGTGTGAAAAACGTAATACTAAGCTCCAAAGTAAACTGAGAAATGACAGTGAAGACTAAAGCAGTGTGTTAGCGCGACCGAGTAATGAATTAACATAATAGTGTAAACAGTGAAACATTTAGTGAACAGGGAAGCATTATCGATCGATCGGTCGGCAACAGCTCGCCTCAGGAATCCGAAATGACAGGACACAATCTTGCAAATACTGTAGATTCAGGTTTTGCGTCCTCGCCGTTTTCTCAAATTAGTCAACACACATTTTCTGCTTTTCAAAATGCGAATATTGCCGGTTTAAATACACTGCTGTATAGCACTGAGGAACATGTTTCAGACACCAGTGCATTGTTATTATAGTTAATGCAACAAATGGTACAAAGGCTACAAAAGTTAGACACAACGCTTGAACAAAATCAAAAAAAGTCACAGCAACAAATGGAACAAAATCAGAAACAAACTAAAGAAACACTTCAACAAACACGTGAAGATTTTACTACTGAGTTACATAACATCGAATCTAAATGTCAAAAAGTCTGTAATGACGTAAAAACACAAATTTGTGAGCATTTTCAACCTATTTTTTCGCGTCATGAAAATGCATTATAGAATCACGAAGCAGCCATAAAAGAACTGGAAACTATTGTTCATGAAAATCACGACACCTAGCAAGCTAAAATTGACTCAGTTGCATATACCGATTCGGTTACGCAACTTGCAAAAACTCAGGAAAACTTAAAGGACATAGTAGATACTCTGAAAATTAGTTCAGAAAGACACATGGAGGAAATTAGTTCAATATCAGAGAAAGTAGTCGAACTTTCGGATCAGCTAAATAATTTATCTACGAAGGTAAATGATACTCTGAATGACACAAGACCAGCAGTGTTTAATGACACAGAAGAGTATGAACAAATTAGAAAATTCAAACAAAATCAGAATCAAATCAATACACAGTACAAAAGAGAAATCCGGGAAGCACAAGATCAGTTAGCACAAGTAATACAAGAATTACATATTTCAGAGGACACTCGCGCTCCAGTACGGGAAGAAGGACATAGAAATACGGAACAGCCACAAAATAATAACACAGGGCACTTCGGAAATTATGAAAGAAATTGGCAAGTTACACCGAATTTTGAGATGGAACCGCCGAAACGACGTAACAACGACCGACATGCGACTCGCCGACATGATGATTTTGACTATAAGCTGTTTATTACTACAAGTAAATTCAAAACATTTAAGAATTCCGGCAACGACATTCATCCACAAGCGTGGCTTCATCAATTCTCTCATTGTTTTCCTCCCAACTGGTCATCAGAGCACAGATTATGATTTATGTGTGGCTATTTAGAGGATGAACTAGCTGTAAGAATGCGATCGGTCATTCACGATTGTCACAGTGAAGGAGAATTTTATCATGCCTTCTTCTCAGCATATTGGTCTCAAGCTACACAAGACCGAGTAAAACATAGCATCATAATGATGAAATATTTTGAACAATCTGAATTTTCCAGTCTTGTGAAATATTTTGAAGACATGTTGCACAAGAATCAGTACCTGTCAAACCCATACAGCCCGTCAGAACTCATCCACATTTGCTTAATCAAATTGCCTGAACATTTACGACACATTATTTTGGCAGGACGTTGCAAAGACGACATTGTAGCTTTTCAGGGACTTTTACAAGAATTAGAAATTGACACAGACAGTCACGGGATGCGAAAACAGGAAAACAATCACTACAGGTCACATCCGTCACAATTCCGTGACGACAGAAACAATAACTGGACACGACAAGGCTATTCTTACAACGCAAATCGTGACCACAACAGACACCACCCGTATGACAACCGTTGGCAGAGTAGTAATAATTACAGGGAAAGATCACCTCTCCGCGGTAATGACTATCACAGAGACAATAAGAGAAACAAACAATATGGGAACCAAAATAATTGTTACCAAGGGAGACAGAATAACTTCAGATGCAGCGGTCCACCGCGCAGTTACGATTCCAGGAGAAATTCTCCACTACATGACCGACAAAAAAGGAACTATGTAAACTACCGACAAAACGACCTGAATTTCATCAGAACTGCCGGGATTCAAACACGGCAGGGCCCTCTCGACAAGGTGAATTTGTAGAAGTTAGATCTCCAAATCCCAATAACGATGCGCGCCAACAAAGAGACAATAGGCAATGACTCACACCGCTGGCAGCCACAAAACGTACTTATGAAGCTGACGACGTAACTGCCGTCGCTAGTAATTACGTAAAAATGGAAGACACTAGGGGCGTCTTACTTCAGGAACACGACGTAAAACATAACAACATTGCATATCCTGTGATTCTCATTACAGTAAATGACGTAAAATTTACGGCAGTACTTGACTCTGGCAGTCCCATTTCAGTAATTAGTGAAACAGCCTTTAGCAAATGCAACAAATCGAACGATTGCCCCACACTTCCGTTACGTAATATTAAATTACAAGGTGCAATCGTTGGAAAAAGTGTAGATGTACGCCAACAAACCAACTTAGAATTCTTTCGTCCAAGCCACAGTTTCTTTATGGACTTTCTTATTGTTCCGTTATTGTCGACGGAAATTATATGGGGAGTAGACTTTTTGATTGAATACAAAGCAATCTTAAACTTTCACGATGTTGAAATAAGTTTAGAGAAAGAAGGTAAGTCAATAGCTTTGAAAATTGAAGATTGGCTCTCAAACCATGACGAAGAAATTAATCGGCTTTACCTTCTGTTAGACAGCAGTTTGGAATTTTCGACGGAAATAGACACTAACAATCACTCTGCAAGTACTGGCAGGGATGATATTGACGGCGTATTTGATACTAATAAGTTAATTCAGAATAAGATTCAAACAATTGAGAATTGTAATGACACTGATAGGCAGGACCTTTTTGAGATTTTACAAGTCCATTCCACAGTTTTTACTCACAAAACAGGAACAATCAAGGGATTTCAATGCCAATTTCGTGTTCGTGAGCATACTAAATTTTGTGTTAGACCATATGTAATTCCGTCACATTATAGGGACCGTGTGAGAACAGAAATACAATCTATGCTTGACGAAGGCGTTATTGAGCCTGCAGTAAGCTCATACAACAATCCATTACATGTTGTTGAGAAGAAAAATGGATCGATCAAGCTTGTCTTAGATTCGAGACAAATCAATACTATCATCATTCCTGAAACAGACAGGCAGCAAACGTTGGAAGAACGTCTTCAAAATTTTAATGGTGTGAAAGTGTTGTCTTCCATTGATCTCAGATCGAGCTTTTATCAGATCGAACTTCATCCAGAATGTAGAAAATACACAGCTTTTCGTTGTTTCGGCGTTTGTTATCAATTTCGGAAACTTCCTTTTGGTTTGAACATTTATCCGGCAGCATTCATTCGTGGGCTAAATTCCATATTACCTGAATTCTTAAAACGTCACATCACCTTATATGTGGACGATATTCTGATAGCAGAAACCTCATGGGGACAGCATAATCGCATCCTCAACAGCGTGTTACATATTTTTGCAGAATCTGTAATTACAGTTAACTTGGAAAAGTCTGAATTCGGTAGGACAAAGGTGAAGTTTTTGGGACATAATATTTCTTCTGAAGGCATTCAGCCGGATCCTGAAAAGTTAGAATCAATCAGAGCCTTTCCAGTTCCATCCACAAAAAAAAAACAAGTCCGCAGTTTTCTAGGTCTTGTAAATTTTTGCCGTCGTTTCCTGAATATGAAAATTCTAGTTACACCAAAACTTTGTTCTCTCACGGGAAAAAATACTATTTGGAACTGGGACAAACAGACACAGTTGGAATTCAATTCTTTGAATGAATCGCTACTTAACGCGCCAATATTAGCTCATCCAGATCTGTCACAAGATTTCTGCCTTAGCACAGATTCTTCTAAAGTCGGTCTTGGTGCCCACTTATTTCAAGAAGCCATAGAAAATGACGCTACTGTTCAGAAAACCATTGCTTTTGCTAGCCGAGTGCTAGCAAAATCTGAAAAAAAAATATTCCGTCACTAAATTAGAAGCTTTAGCTATTGTTTGGGCATTTAACAAATTCCGTTTCTTTCTTTCTGGTACGCACGTAAAAGTATACAGTGATCATCGTGCATTACAATTTCTAATGTCTTCAAAATTAAATCATGACAGGTTAAAACGTTGGGCATTGTTTCTGCAAGAATTCCACTTCACAATAGTCTACATTCCCGGCAAGCAGAACATTGTTGTGGACGCACTATCACGGGCACCGGCTGGGCTAGAGAAAAGTAACACAGAAGGTAACCTCGAGAAAAATTTCAGTATTCTTTACATTCAGAAAGTCGCCTATGAAAACTTCATCACCACATCTTTAGAGGACATTGCTCATGAACAAGATAAAGATCCGATTTGGAAAGACATCAAAATTAAATGGCATGAAAAGACACACACAGATTCGGCATTATTATCTGGTTAGAAACAACATACTCTTCAAACGTTGCACTGTTGATGACAAGCTGTGGGTATGAAACTGTGGGTACTTTGCATTCCTGACGATTTTGTTAATAAACTCATTTGGTACATTCATTTCAGCTACGCACATTTTGGCTCACGAAAATGTTATCGTATTCTTCGGACGACTTGTTATTTTATCAATATGGAAAAGAGAATTCGAAGAGTCGTGTCTATTTGCAAACTTTGTCAAAAGGCTAAACCATCTACTATCTCACATCATGCTCCGTTGTTTCCTATCATTCCTTCTAAATTAAAAGAATTTGCTGCTGTTGATCTCTTGGGACCCTTTGTCAGATCATCGAATGGATTTCAGTACGTTCTAGTAGCTGTTGAACTTACTTCAAAATTTGTTTTTTTCACTCCGTTACGTAAAGCCACTGGGCGGTCTGTATCCAATGCCTTTGTTAAAAATTTCTTACGTGAAGTTGGCCATGTTGCTAAAGTTATTTCAGATAACGGACCGCAATTCAGATCTACTGTTTGGTCATGCATGCTTCGGAATCATAAAATCAAACCTGTTTTTATTTCATTGTGCTCACCACATTGTAACCCGTCTGAACGGATTATGAAAGAAACCAATAAGCTTTGCAGACTTTATTGTCACAGAAAGCATCAGTATTGGGACAGATATTTACACTTATTTCAAAACGTGCTGAATGAAATGCCTCATGACTCCACTGCTTTACCACCTATTCTTGTACTGAAGAGTGAAGAACCACCGAACAGAATCAGAGAGCTTGTACCTTTTCCGAATACACGTAAACTTCGACACAAAGACAATTGATTTGGCTATTAATGATATAAATTTTGCTGCAGGCAAAAGGAGAAAACTTCACGGTAAAGCAAATGCAAAGAAACTATATATTGGTGAGAAAGTTGTCGTTAAAGCTCATTCAGTGTCATATAAGAAGAAACACCTGAGTCACAAATTCTTTCTGGTTTACAATGGACCTTACAGAATCCGACATATGCCACATGATAATTGCGTTGAAGTTGAAACTCTGCGTACAAATAAGAGTAAAGGTTTACACCATATTTCACATGTGGTTAGTTTATTTGACAGCTACACGATTATATCACGACGCAACTAATGTGTGACACAATTTACATTGTTGCTTTTGCGGTATATCTGTTTCATCTCTGCACAGTTTTTCTGAATTCTTCTGGAAAGGAAAACACGTTTTAGTAATAACTTTTGTCGTATAGCTACAATGAGACACCCTTTTTCGTAGCACAACAATACATTACAGTATAGTACTTTCTTGATCACGGTACTATACGTAATAACTACAATATCTATACTCATAGTATTTCACTTTTGTTTATTACGAGGTAAGTACATTGACTTCTACAGAACTTCGCATATGGACGACGATAATTACGACACTTGGCACATTTTTACCGTTAAGTAATGACAGAGATTATCTTACAACAAGACTCACAGTTTAGCGCTGCAGTACACGTATTTGAGTGATTAATTTTGCACTTAAAACATTTATTTTTAAAGATTTTTGAATCACAAAGACACAAAGAAAGTTTTCGGTGATGCATTTCATTCGATTGCTGTAATCGGTAACACCTGAGGGTATAATTACATTAAACCTCAGGGGGGTACACGCTTACTTTGTGTACCATGTGTTTGGCAAGCACAAGGAGCCCTAACTAATATGGTATTTGCTTATACAACTTTACGCATCGGTACCATGTTTCTCTAACACAGAATTACACAGCTATCTGATTATTTAACAGAGAAACAAACATTTTTTTTACTATGTCAGTGACACACATTTACGCAATTACACAGTTGGATAATTTCACACTTATGAAATTGTATTTTGTCTGTACTTTGTGAACTGTTCATATTTTTTCAGAACCATTGTGATACTATGAGAGCTTTGAAATTCGTATTGGGTATGGGGTCATGATTTTTAAAATACGTTTGAGGTAGATGACATTATTGAAATGAGCAGAGAATTTTTTTTCGGTTTTGAAATCATTGGAGGAAGCTACGACGATTTTGAGATTTGACTGAGGTGTTATGATGTTATTATTACGACTACGATGTGTATTATGCTGTTGAGGTATGTTTATGATCAATAAGCTGATGCTATATGAGGAATCTGATTATGCTACGTATTTATTATGATGAAATGTTGAAGTGTCGACACAAGATTGACGTGTCGACGAATATGTATATGTGTAATAAGGTAAGGAATAATGAGTAGTGTTTAGGGACTCTGATTTGTGAAAAAGGATGTTGGAAACCAAGAATCGTACTTTAAGAGTTATGATATGTGTGTAAATGCGTGAATGTATCACAATGCAGGCGAAAATTTTTGAACACTTATATTTATAGGATTTCGTTTCTACACATTTGTAACGCAAATTCTCGACCTGTGAGATTTTTTTGTATGAGACTGTCACTGCAGTGCAAACTGCTGTCGTAAATATTTTGTAAGAAAGGTAAGTGACCTTGACGTAATGCGTTGTGGGTACCCAGCTGTGCCACCTGCCTCGAGAAAAAGCCATTAGGTGGAGAAAAAAGAGGCCATAAACCTCACTATTGACATTCCTTTGTAGAAAGCATCGCAAATACGACACACTCAAACTTGAAAACATATGATTACACTGTGGAGCTCTTAATTTATGATATTTACTAAAATGCCTAATGAAATGATGAGAAACATTTTACATCTATTGCCTTTCTAGTTGACAGATTTTTTTACTGACTTCAGAGACGCCATTTGCCTAGTGAATGATGTTTCATGCTTTGTATTTATTTACTCGTTTTGTTTAATATCTAGTTTCTAGCTGCACTGCGGCATTGGTTAAAATAAAATTTAATAGATGTACTAATATAGATATTTTACGCCTACAGATCCAGTAAATAATAATTTTATGATCTACTTCCAAAAAAAAAAAAAAAAAGAGGGAGCACAAAAGACATTTCCCTTCACAGGAATTGCATATATAATTTTTTACGATTTGGTAACTTGTCTGCTAGAGTAAGTCAAGGGGATACATCACTCTAGTATTAAGATGTGACTTAGGTATTAAACATGGCCATTTTTACTGCAATATTTTTTCTGCCTGAGCTTGGTCATGTTTAGGTATAAGTTGTAGCACTTGCTGCTGTTGTTTGCCAGGCATAGTTCTACTGAATTTTACATTGTATTAAGCCAGTTTTACTACTGATTTATATTTCTTTTCGCTGAACATTGGCTCATATTAGTGATAACGTTGCCTTTGCTTTGCTAATTTATATTTATTGCTGCTTGCTTTGCCAATTTGAATTTTTTGTCATTGCTGTTTGTGTTAATTATTTTGTGCTCCTGCATTGCCTCGTCCCTTAGTTTAGCATCTGAGCTCAGTAGATTTAAGTTAGCTTAAGAGGGGGTAGGCTATATAAGAGAATGAGTTGTGATGAATTGGAAGAAATGCATTGACAAGTTATAAAAAAAGTGAAATAAGAGGAAACATCTATGAAATGAAGTTTTGGGTTGGACTGCAGTACCAAACGTCTCAATGAAAACAATTCCTGTCCTGTCCTTTTGTGTTATTCCACTATGTGTCTGTGTACCTTGTGTATTTGTGTTCTTCCTGTCTTTATGTGTTTATCTGCTAAAAGTTATGTCGTAGAATTTTTCTAATACTCAGCTATATTCACTATGGTGAGGAATACTGTTATCCTCAAATATAATTTGCATTTATAATATGTTATTTACTTTGTAAAGATGTTTAGACATTATTTATTCTGTTTTGTTGTAATGCTCACGTGTGAAGATGATGTTTTGAAAGTTTATTCTGACCTTTTATGTATTTACTTATGTCATAATTCCTGTAACACTGATGTATATATTATTTCGATTCTTTTGTAAAGCCTGTATTACCACAAATGTTGTCTGTATTGTTATGTTCTTTACTGATGTATTTTGTACCTTGGTAATTGTATTCTCATGACGTTAAAATAAAATTGTAATGGACACCAGTTCATCAAATTAAGTAACTTGTAAGCATTCATTTCAGTGCACACATTTCTGTTGGTCATAGTATAGGCACAATATGTAACAAGTTGGGACTGTTAGTGTTTGCATGTGTGTTAATAATTCAGCAAGGGAGTGGTTAACAGCATTGCTGGTTCTAAGGACAGTTCCA
This sequence comes from Schistocerca piceifrons, assembly GCF_021461385.2. Lineage (NCBI taxonomy): Eukaryota > Metazoa > Arthropoda > Insecta > Orthoptera > Acrididae > Schistocerca > Schistocerca piceifrons. The sequence goes on along the minus strand of NC_060149.1, from coordinate 500,478,487 downwards.
GAAACTAAGTGGTGGTTATGGACTTGCTATATTGTCCGCAAGACTTTTCGATGGTGATTGGGCACCTGCACAGTCGCAACAAATGGCTGCTGGCCATCTATACAAGGACTGCAGTGGGTCTGCACCTTTGATGACCCACCAATACCATTATTTCCACAAGGACTGCAGTGGGTCTGCACCTCTGGTGGCCCACCAATACCATACTCTCTACCAGGACTACAGTGGGTCTGCTCTGTGATGACCTACCTACCAGTATTCTTCAAAACTTCGACTGACTCTACTGTGGGTTTGCTCTGTTGTGGCCCATTACCTCCCTGCATGTCAAGGGTCAGCACTGTCTTTCCGTTGGAAGGACAGCACTACTTCTTCAAGACTGCATGGAAATCCACTACTTCCATGTGCATTTTCTTTTACTGCTCCGACTTCGAGAAAAACACTGCAATTTTACTGTGATGAATGATCAGGACTGTCTTTATGAACTGTGAGAAAATTTTAGCTTTTTACCAACATTGTATCAATAAGTGTGTGCATTTGATTTCTTTGTTACTGTAGTTATGAAATTTTTTTTCAAATCTGTATTGGCCACTGCCCAAAACAATTTGTAAAATTTTTTGTGGGGAGCATGGGGGCTATGTAAGTAGGCTGTTTAGGTTTTTATATTGGTAACGCCACGTAGCGCTCTGTATGAAACTCACTGGCTGTGATGTGTGCAGTCTGTGGCTGGTTTGCCTTGTTGTTCGCTATTGTAGTGTTGGGCAGTTGGCTGTTAACAGCGAGTAGCGTTGCGCAGTTGGAGGTGAGCCGCCAGCAGTGGTGGATGTGGGGAGAGAAATAGCGGAGTTTTGAGAGCGGATGATCTGGACGTGTGTCCATCAGAGACAGTAAATTTGTAAGACTGGATGTCATGAACTGCTATATATATTATGACTTTTGAACACTATTAAGGTAAATACATTGTTTGTTCTCAACCAAAATCTTTGATTTGCTAACTATGCCTATCAGTAGTTAGAGCCTTCAGTAGTTTGCATCTTTCATTTAGCTGGCAGTAGTGGCACTCGATCTATTGCAGTAGTTCGAGTAACGAAGATTTTTGTGAGGTAAGTGATTTGTGAAAGGTATAGGTTAATGTTAGTCAGGGCCATTCTTTTGTAGGGATTATTAAAAGTCAGATTGCGTTGCGCTAACAATATTGTGTGTCAGTTTAAGCACAGTCATTTATAATTTTTCTAAGGGGACGTTTCACATCACACACATCCATGCCCGAGGTAGGATTCGAACCTGCGACCGTAGCGGTTGCGCGGTTCCAGACTGGAGCACCTAGAACCGCTCGGCCACCCCGGCCCGCTTTGAAGAATTCATTGTGACCTTGGAAGAAGTACAAGAATAATTTATAAAAATTTTGAGGACACTGTTTTCGAGCTGTTTTTGAGACCATTTGCCGATTCAGTTCAAAGTGCCCTTGTGCATGTGCAGATGTAATTAATTCCAGATTTAGTTACAAATATTTTTAGATTAAAACTTACCATTGGCAATCGGGCCAGGTATGGCCCGCGAACCGAAATCTTGGCCAACCCTGTTTATGCCCTACAGGCAGGGAATAGTAACGTCATCCCGTGTTAGCATGCAATATGTACACTTTCGTCATTACTTTAGTTCCTATCCTGATTTTTAATTATCACACATCATTTTCTATGAGAAGTTCAGAAAATAAATACAGTTATCTTTGAGTGACATATACAGGCCCACACACAGGATAATTTTTCGGGGGGGGGGGGGGAGCTCAAATCAGAAAACTAATTTTACCTATAGTGACTTTTTATAATATAATAGAAGCAGTGGTCTTAATCGATCAAACAAACGGAGAAGAATTGATTTGCTGTTTTCATTCGCCTTAAATGATCCATAAATGTGTTAATAGATGCAATTTTGGCAAAACTACAAAATAATTATTTATTTAATTTGCAGCAGTGTTACAGAAGTATCAATCTCACATAGTACACAGAAGAAAAACAGATACCTTGAAAAATTCAAAGTTAGGCAATCCAACTTAAAGTGGACCTAATGAGTGATTTCTTAAAACTGACTTACATTATTACAAATGCTGTGCATAAATAGCTTAAGATTCAGATTTCTTCCAAATAAGCTTTGTTTTAATAAATACGTAGTGGCTTAATTTCTATAAAAAATTCTTATAGTCAGGTTTCAACAAAATATATAACAGCAAATTTATCATCATAATTTTGTATGCCCTGTACTCAAATTGGCTGTGACAATGCTTATTTTATTGCAACAGAAAGTTGAGAACATTACTACTGTTACTGTGAAAATAAGAAAGCAAAGGATTAATTATGATCTTTTTACAAGTATGATGTGACAGTAACACTCATTACAAAAAGATGACAAAAGGTTCTATAAATTTCTATTTTAAAATGACAGGATGTTGTATTTTTAGGAAAGTGGGAGTAAACATTTGGTATTTAAGAAGCTAATCCACAATCATAAAAATATTTAATAATTACCTGGCAATTTGCTGTAATATTCTTTTTTGTACTTTGTGTTACATGGTTTTGTACTGATAATTACATATCATCTAGTGTGCATTCCAGGTGAAATACTACATAACCTAAAAATATTACACTGAACTATATAAAAATAATAATTTAAGTAGTTTACATTTAAAAAAACCAGGCTTCATATTTTCAGAGAAAGAAGTAAGACATGACTGAAAAAGTGCAGTGTTTCAGGTTGGCTTTGCAGAATATTATTCAGTACTGTCCCAAGGCGACATTCAACCTACTGATTTGAGTCATAATAAAATTTCTGTCTTCATTTGTGATTTATGGTTACATAAAGGTATTTTCAAACCTTATGTTACTGTTAGTAAGACCTGTCTTACAGTAAGTATTCTGTGTATGCTTTTCTTGATGAAACCATCATAGCAGTAAAGAGGGTAGTGCCTACAATCGATAACCTTATAATTTTTAGTGATAACTGTGCGGGACAGTTCAAAAATAAATTTATTCTGTCAAATATTTGCCACTTGAAGTGTGATTATGGTGTGGAAGTGGAGTGGAATTATTTTGCCTTCAGCCATGGCGTAGGAGGCGCATATGGAATTAGTGGCAATGTATTGTGCCGTGTATGGATGGCTGTGAAATCTAGAAGAATTATTGTTTCATTAGCAGAAGATTTTCATATTTATGTTAATAAGCAAGTTAAGGGTACGGCATTAAATTATATATGTTGACAAAGAGAAATATCTTCAATAATCATGTGTGCTCCATACCACAAATACAGGTATACCATCTCATCAGGCCAGATGAACAGAAGCATTTTTTTATATCAAAAGTATCTCAGTCAGAAGTAAAGACAGGTGGTATTTGTGCTCTGGAAGTTGGGCAACTAAGTGCAAGTACAAGGGTTCACTGCAGTTGAATCTACTCTGGCTGTGAAGAAGAGTTTGGCAAAGTAAAGAAGGAGGAAGTGAATGCAGGGTTGCAAGTTGCTGCTGAAAGTGACAAAGAGAATTCAAAGAATCTAAAACAGTATAATATATTGGTGTTTGCCAAACCATGGATGAAGAAAATAATGTGAAAATAATGTTTTTGCAATCTTGTGAAAGTGGTAAAACATTAGTTAAACCTAAGTAAAATGACGTTTCTTAAATAAAATTAAGTAATATATTGAGTGAATTGCCTGTACCAAATATTGAAATGAAAGGAGGAAGAATTTTTTATGAATATGGCAAAAACATGGATTTTTCATAAAAATAGCTTTTATAAAACTGTTTTGCTCTCAGAAGCTTGAAAATGTTCTTCTATAACATTGAATTAATAACATTAATGTTAAAAATCCTCAGTTTCAATGTACAATGAAAAGGAGTCAAGACTTCATAAGAATGATATAGTATCTAACACCCGTTACAATCTGCATAACACCTGATACATGAGATTTTTTTAAAATACTAAAATTGTTTGCTCTGCAATAAAGAGTTAACTTTCACAAAGAACGTTATCCTTCATGAAGCACAAAACAACAGAGAACTGTTCTTTTTTTGTAATGTCTTGAGTTTCATCTGCTAAGACAGAGAAGAACATTGCTGCTTTAACTTCAGCAGCTACTTATTTCATTAAGTATGTGCCTCACAAGCGGCAATGGCTTCGTTCTGTTTTTGCCAGGTCAAATAACTTGCATTTTTGGAAGCTGTATCCAGGTGAGATCGCAGATTGTATCACCAGCGTGAATTCCGAACCTGTGAAAGAAGCAGTTACAATGGTAAGTACACGAAATGGGTAGCTCAGTTGCAAATGCAGTTATTTTTATTGAAAATACGTAATTTAGTGCAGTTTTAGTTGTCCTGGAGAAAATAATTTCTCTAAAAATTCTCTATATTTCTAAAAAAATTGTCACAGTTTAATTTTGTCAGAATTCCTTCAGTAGGGTGCGTTTCGAAATACCTTACTCAACTATGGTTTAACTTCCAACATATGCTGCTTTGTTCAGTCACAAGAGGTTCTTTGAATAACAATGGCGAGTGCCCATGGAGGTATAAACTAAGGGGAGGTAACGCTACAGGCTGTACATTAGTTTGATCAACTTTTTTACCATGAAAATACGAAAATTAACTGTAGGGACTGAGTAAACATACTCTACGTCTGCCAAGAAATTAGCATAGTTACCTGATGGAAAATCGAAAGTTTCCATCATTTTCGGATGGTTCATCTCGCGATTTTCCGAAGTCGCTTGTACCACGTAAAGCAATATTCTACCTTCCGCAGAAAAGAGTTTTAATGATAGGAATAAACTTAGGATAAATTAAGTATATAATAAGTGATTATTATCTGTTTATTTAACATTTTTGTTGCTTACATTGTATTTTTCAAATGTATTTTATGAAATAAATTATAATTTGTGATTCATCCACCTGAATACTATTTATTGACAGTACATTACGATTTATTGATTCATATTTGTAAAGTTAATCAAAGTAGAAAAAGAACTATGATAAAAATGATTTTCAACACATCTCTTGCGATTCTCCTCAACCAGTTATTTATACCCAGTGTTGAGTTTGTTGACGACATTGTGACCTTGGTTCTTACAGCAGGCAATAACATGTTCGGGATAAATCTCAACCCTGAAACTTAAAATTCACTCGTAACTAATTTAAATAACAGTTAAATTCAATATTAAAAGTATGGGGTTGTTAATGTATTGAAATTGGAGCTTCTTGTTAACGTAGAGAAAGGTGATGGCGTTATTCAAATGATATAAAAAGTTTCGTCTGGGTTTAATCGTTAAACTGAATACGGTACAATTGTTTTATATGAAAAATAGATGTACTGGGAATCGTTATCAGAAATTTCCTTAAGCAGTTTTTACAGAAAGTTGTCAGAACTTTGTAATCAGTACCCGCTTCTTAAGGAAGCCGTTCTCAAATTGATGAGCTCTTAATAGTACCATGGCGTTCTTATATTTGCGCAATGGTGTTCTGACAAATGTCTATAATTTTTGATGTGCACCTTCACCATCAGTTTCTTTTGCATAACAGAACACACTTCACACAAAAGGTACCCTCTTTAACGGCGCTGTACGTGGGTCACGGAAACAAATCCAACCATGAAAGTTGGAAATATCTGCAGGCAGACGACATTTACGTTAAACATTAGTAATACGTCTTCTGATTTCGAAATGAGTGATCTTTAATAAAAATACAACTGATATAAAATTTGTTGACTTCCTGCCTTTTCTTTCCTGATTTTGTTACAGCTGGAAAATTATATGTCTCGTTAGGTTTCCAGCACTTTATCAGGAGATCAAACTTTACACTGTCAGGGATATTTCGTTTTCAGTGTAGCGGCCTATATCTCCTTGCATTTGTACTTCTTCATCTGGGTCACTGGTGTTCAGGTGTTTATTTTATATTTCTGTACTAGTATTTGAAGATTGTAGTGCTATATTAATCCCTACGTGTGGACCTTCAGACACGTCTATCACAACCACATCTGTCCCTTTGTTTTTTAGCAAACAGCTCAGTCAAAGAGAACTGTCTTTTCTTCCCTTTCTCCTTTTCACTCATACTGAAAATTGCATGTACTTATGTAATTACCGCCTTTACTTTAATAGCTGATAGAGAGATTCTGGGTTATTGGAACTACTGTGCACAGTCAAACGACATGCCTGTAACGTACTTTGTAGCATTATTAGTGCTGCACTACTATTATGATTTTTAAGCGGGCAACATGGCGCGTGACCGTGGTTAAGTGGTTGGACCACTGATCCTGGAACGTGTACATTCTTCCGTGATGGAGCTTGCAGTACGGTCTCGTGTGCAGATGCTTGTCCGGTCGAACGCGCAAATTACCTTTCGTCTCGTGGGACGCCGTCTAATTCGCGGACGTGACAGAACAGAGCGAATGAGCCGCGCCTGTTCCATTCACATCCGCGACAGTGGGGAGCCCGTGTGGTGCTCCACCCACGTGGTCCGCGCCTGGTAGAGTCAGTGACCAGCGTAAACGTCCGCAAAATACCGACGGCTACTTCGCACAGAGGCCGTTCCTTGTCTCCTAAGCGCCTGTGGGTGCCGCATCATTGCCAACATCTGGCCTAACGATAATAATTGAGGGACAGCACACTGCACTCAGCTGAAGTACAGATCAGGACCCTTGGGGTCCGTTTGCCGTTACGTATAATCCAATCCCCTTCTGCAGTCCACAACACGCTGTTCAAAAAATGGCTCTGAGCACTATGGGACTTAACATCTATGGTAATCAGTCCCTTAGAACTTAGAAAACTACTTAAACCTAACTAACCTAAGGACAGCACAACACGCTGTGGTCGGCAGTCAAGAGCTGTGCCGTCTCTCCGCTGAGGTCAGTTTGCACTGACATGCAGAATCTCCGTTCCTCTGCCAAGCCTCGGCAACGCCTTGTGGCAGCAGCGACTGCTCACCATTTACTCTGCTTCACGAGAGTTGAAGCCTCATATAACTGCATCTACTTCTTTGGACATGAATCTCCTTTCACTTGAGTTTCAGTCATGTTGTTGTTGTGGTCTTCAGTCCTGAGACTGGTTTGATGCAGCTCTCCATGCTACTCTATCCTGTGCAAGCTTCTTCATCTGCCAGTAACTACCGCAACCTACATCCTTCTGAATCTGTTTAGTGTATTCATCTCTTGGTCTCCCTCTACGATTTTTACCCTCCACGCTGCCCTCCAATACTAAATTGGTGATCCCTTGATGCCTCCGAACATGTCCTACCAACTGATCCTTTCTTCTAGTCAAGTTGTGCCACAAACTTCTCCTCTCCAACTCATTAGTTATGTGATCTACCCATCTAATCTTCAGCATTCTTCTGTAGCACCACATTTCGAAAGCTTCTATTCTCTACTAGTCAAAACTATTTATCGTCCATGTTTCACTTCCATACATGGCTACACCCCATACAAATACTTTCAGAAACGACTTCCTGACACTTAAATCTATACTTAATGTTAACAAATTTCTCTTCATCAGAAACGCTTTCCTTGCCATTGCCAGTCTACGTTTTATATCCTCTCTACTTCGACCATCATCAGTTATTTTGCTCCCAAATAACAAAACTTCTTTACTACTTTAAGTGTCTCATTTCCTAATCTAATTCCCTCAGCATCACCCGACTTAATTCGACTACATTCCATTATCCTCGTTTTGCTTTTGTTGATGTTCATCTTATATCCTCCTTTCAAGACACTATCCATTCCGTTCAACAGCTCTTCCAAGTCCTTTCCTGTCTCTGACAGAATTACAATGTCGTCGACGAACCTCAAAGTTTTTATTTCTTCTCCATGGATTTTAATACCTCCTCCTGATTTTTCTTTTGTTTCCTTCACTGCTTGCTCAATATACAGATTGAATACCATCGGGGAGAGGCTATAACCTTGTCTCACTCCCTTCCCAACCACTGCTTCCCTTTCGTGTCCCTCACTCTTATAACTGACATCTGGTTTCTGTACAAATTGTAAATAGCCTTTCGCTCCCTGTATTTTTCCCCTGCCACCTTTAGAATTTGAAAGAGAGTATTCCAGTCAACATTGTCAAAAGCTTTCTCTAAGTCTGCAAATGATAGAAACATAGATTTACCTTTCCTTAATCTTTCTTCTGAGATAAGTCGTAGGGTCAGTATTGCCTCACGTGTTCCAATATTTCTACGGAATCCAAACTGATCTTCCCGAGACCGGATTCTACCAGTTTTTCCATTCGTTGGTAAAGAATTCGTGTTAGTATTTTGCAGCTATGACGTATTAAACTGATAGTTCAGTAATTTTCGCATCTTTCAGCACCTGCTTTCTTTGGGATTGGAATTATTATATTCTTCTTGAAGTCTGAGGGTATTTCGCCTGTCTCATACATTTTGCTCACCAGATGGTAGAGTTTTGTCAGGACTGGCTCTCCCAAGGCTGTCAGTAGTTCTAATGGAATGTTGTCTACTCCTGGGGCCTTGTTTCGACTCAGGTCTTTCAGTGCTCTGTCAAACTCTTCACGCAGTATCATATCTCCCATTTCATCTTCATCTACATCCTCTTCCATTTCCATAATATTGTTCTCAAGAACTTCGCCCTTGTATAGACCCTCTATATACTCCTTCCACCTTTCTCCTTTCCCTTGTTTGCTTAGAACTGGGTTTCCATCTGAGCTCTTGATGTTCATACAAGTGGTTCTCTTTTCTCCGAAGGTCTCTTTAATGTTCCTGTAGGCAGTATCTGTCTTACCCCTAGTGAGAGAAGCCTCTACATCCTTGCATTTATCCCCTAGTCATCCCTGCTTAGCCGTTTTGCACTTCCTGTCAATCTCATTTTTGAGACGTTTGTATTCCTTTTTGCCTGCTTCATTTACTGTATTTTTATATTTTTTCCTTTCATCAATTAAGTTCAATATTTTTTCTGCTACCCAAGGGTTTCTAGTAGCCCCCGTCTTTTTACCTACTTTATCTTCTGCTGCCTTCACTATTTCATCCCTTAAAGCTACCCATTCTTCTTCTACTGTATTTCTTTCCCCCATTCGTGTCAGTTGCTCCCTCATGCTCTCCCTGAAAATCTGTACAACCTCTGGTTTACTCAGTTTATCCACGTCCTATCTCCTTAAATTCCCACCTTTATTAAGTTTCTTCAGTTTTAATCTACAGTTCATAACCAATACATTGTGGTCAGAGTCCACATCTGCCCCTGGAAATGTCTTACAATTTAAAACTTGGTTCCTAAATCTCTGTCTTACCATTATATAATCTGTCTGAAACCTGTCAGTATCTCCAGGCTTCTTCCATGTATACAACCTTCTTTTATGATTCTTGAACCAGGTGTTAGCTATAATTAAGTTGTGCTCAGTGCAAAATTCTACCAGGCGGCTTCCTCTTTCATTTCTTCCCCCCAATCCATATTCAGTTACTATGTATCCTTCTCTCCCTTTTCCTACTACCGAATTCCAGTCACCCATGACTATTAAATTTTCGTCTCCCTTCACTATCTGAATAATTTCTTTTATTTCATCATACATTTCTTCAAGTTCTTCGTCATCTGCAGAGCTAGTTGGCATATAAATTTGTACTACTGTAGTAGGCGTGGGCTTCGTGTCTGTCTTGGCCACAATAATGCGTTCACTATGCTGTTTGTAGTAACTTACCCGCACTCCTATTTTTTTATTCATTATTAAACCTACTCCTGCAATACCCCTATTTGATTTTGTATTTATAACCCTGTATTCGCCTGACCAAAAGTCTTGTTCCTCCTGCCATCGAACTTCACTAATTCCCACTATATCTACCTTTAACCTATCCATTTCCCTTTTTAAATTTTCTAACCTACCTGCCCGATTAAGGGATCTGACATTCCACGCTCTGATCCGTAGAAAGCCACTTTTCTTTCTCCTGATAATGAAGGCCAAATACTATTAATAAAGCATTCTGATACCAGAAAATTTCCATTATATGTAGTATAAGCTCAAAAATTTCGGAGGGGGGGGAGGGGGTCCTCTGCCCCCGGCCGCCCCGCCCCCCTCTCCCTTTGCGTGCGGGCCTGGGCATGTATCAGCCACATTGCGGTAGGGATGTGCATGTGTGGCCTGGGAGCATCCAAGCAAGTATACTTGGAATATTAAATCTATCTGTTTGTCGATTATCCCTACTGCATTTAAGTTTTGCTTCATTAAAAATTCTTCTACTAAAATACAACAGTATTACTACATGCACATAAATAATACACTCTGATTCAGTCTGGCTATTAATGAGAGCTTATGAAAAATAGTGTAATATAAAACCTTGCAGGATTAAACTTGAAATCTCATCTCTTAGACAAATCTTGCTGCCGAAAAGCATGGTTTTGTTTTAGAAAATGATTAGTTTTAGCTATTTTAATTTACTTAATGAACATTGTTCCAGAACTCTGACGTTTGCCCACAGCTTTGATTTTTCCTTGTAGAAGCGATGTTTTCAGCCTAATACAGGTTACTTATCTTTTTCTGCTGCTGTGACTGAAGATTCGAGGTGATTAGTGTTAAGCTGCTTACGGCAGCCGTAGTTGTTCGAGCTAGATACTTTAACAGGAACTGTGAAATCAATCCGCATTGTTGTTAAAATATGAGTGGAGATGGAAAAAATTCTAGGGCGTTTTTTTTTTCACAAAACGCGTTTTCAGTGATATTCTGTTCACGGCACTCTGTTTCATGTCCCTAAACTTGATTCAGGTGCCAAACCGTGGAGATAATCTTTCAAATATGCCTTAATAGGCGGCACGTGGTCTTTGTGACAAGGTTGTCTTCCCTCTGGAGATCCAAAATCAAAAATGTATGAGAAGTGGTTTTTATTGACTACAGTTGTACCAGTTAAAAACTTAACGGTGTGTTTCTGCGCTTGTGTTATCACAAATAAAATGTATTGCTCCTCTACTAACGGCAATTGGAGCAAATACTGTCTCCCAGCTATTTTGGAGAAAAATTACATTTTTCATACAGTCGTTCTGTACAGAATGCGAGTTCATTCATGAAGAGAACAAAATAGCAGCCAGCCACTGTTTCACACAAATAGCGCCGTTATCGTTTTCGAACCGACATGTGGTTCTTCAGACGGTTGTTCACGTTTATATTACATTGGTTGTTGTCTACATTAGTCGTTGAAAAAAAAACTGCGAACAACTAATGCAAACAACAACAAATTTAGTACACATGTGAACAGACGTCTGAAGGTGAACCTGTCGGTTCGAAACCGGTAGAAACGCTATTTGTGTAAACAGACTGCTTGCTGTTTACTTCTTTGCAAGAATCAACTTGTTGGCACTTTCAACCAGTTAGTTTCCTGGTATGGCATTTATAACGTTCTTAACAAAATACTTATTTTCTAATTTCTCTCATTTTTTGCAACGATGAGGTGAATAGCATAATTATGTGGAATCAGAATATCTTCTCAATTTTGGATACAAATTAGCTATACACAAACAGAGATACATTGTTTCTCTATTTTCCTGATAAATGTTAGATTTGGCACTTGGAACTTTTTCCATTTCCACAGTTCAGATAACGGTAGGGTGAAAACTGTGTTTATCCTCGTCACAAAAGATACTTTTCGACACATTTTACTTACATTTTTGTTGCTGAAGCTTCAAAACGTCCAATTTGAAGTCATTGCTCTATCTTAGCAACATGTGCGGTAGTGGATCACATTTCTTCAGTAGAAACCGCTAAATATACTGTAGTAGTCAATGTACGACCAGCAGGGTGATGGTCCCGAAATCGCAGCAGCCAGAAAGCTGGCCAGTCTTTCCTATACAGATTATCCAGTGAACCCCTCGTTGGTCCTGGTCCGTCCCCATGCCCGTACAGTCCTTAAGTGACTGTAAGGTTTATTGAGGACGGAACAGTTAAGCCCCCCCACCTCGGCAAGGTCTGGGGTTCATAGGGGGGGGACCAGTAAGCCGCCTAGAATCCTAGTGCCCACGTCCCTACCTTATGCTCAAGGCATGTGTAGAGACGTTTGCCCTTTGGACTGTTAGCAGTTTACTGGCGACCAAATGCCAAACTATAAGCATTGTTTATAAACACATATTGAAGACACCAGCAATTCACTGGTTACCAAACAACAGAATCTGCAAACAGAAACTGGGTCAAGAATAGGTGTTTCGTATCTCTGGGCCGCAGTGTGTGTCTTTCCGTGCCTCTCAGTCTGATAATAGAAGAACGGTCAAGCAAGAAGACATCTACAATACAGTATTTATACTAAAGGCAATTGTTCTCTGAGGCCGATGAATCACAAATGAAAACAATATCGAGATGTGAAGTGCAAAATGGAACTACAGCATCTAAAATGAGGAAGTCATTAGGCATTTGGTCTTTTGTTTTCATGCGCATATATAAAAATTTCTCTTGAAGAAATGGTTTAGAGTCGGGACTGTAAATGAGGGTTACTAAGAAGCATCTTCTAAAAATGTTAAATGCTATTAAATTTTTGTTTGCAGCCCATGAAACGTAATTTTGTCAAAGCAGGAAAGGTTGTGAATGGCGACGCCACAACAAACATATTAAGCAGCCATAGCTGTTCAAAAAGTTAGGTGGTAAGAAATTCGTGGCTAAAGTCCACGAAAGAAAATTTCATGAACACATGGAAGCTTATGGGGGCGAATGTCATGAACACATCAATGGATAGATTACTAAGATTTAGATGACAGTAATAATAATTCCATGTGGCTCAACGCCCTAGTGAAAGTCTATCAATCGACATATACGTCCGTAACATATACCCCAGCAGTCCCACCGGGGAATGGAACCCAAAGGTTGAAGTGGATCCGAACCATGTGTTTCTCTTGACGAATCTTCAGATCATTGAGAGACGAAGGCTGCGTTAAAGGCGGACGGGAACATTCGACGGGGATTCGAGTCCGCTAACTTTCGGTTTCCAGTCGCAGGATTTATCAGTAGATAATCAGGCCGACTTTAGGTGAGAAAAGATGGTCATTAGTGCCCATGAAAGATAATTTTGTCAACACATGAACGCTTTTGAGACGCGGATGTCGTCGATGCCCCGAAGGATAGATTGCTAAGATTTAGATGATAAAGAAGTTTTATGGTAAGTCATTGCTGGATATGGTAGCCGAAATATGATTTCGTCAAAGCGTAAAAACTAGTGGGCTGCTAATGCCACCGCCTATAAGAAAGGTTAGGTGATATGACAATGGTGGCCAGAACCCACGAAATAAGAAAGTAAGTCACATGCTTCACCCTAAGCTAGGTCCATTGCGCAACAAGACTGGCAAATTGTATGAAGAGAATAAATGTTCCGGATTTACTGCAGACACAGTTCTGTTGCGGTACGGAAAGGTTGTGAATGGCGACGCCACAACAAACATATTAAGCAGCCATAGCTGTTCAAAAAGTTAGGTGGTAAGAAATTCGTGGCTAAAGTCCACGAAAGAAAATTTCATGAACACATGGAAGCTTATGGGGGCTGTACAACGGGGGAGAGAGGGCGGGGGGTGGTGTATAGAATGGCGGCGCAAGCTGAAGTACGCCGGATAGTACGATTAATGTGAGCAGAATGTCTAAATTGCACAGATTCGCCATGAACTTCTGGAGGTATGTAGATCAAATGCAATAGCGCGTCCAGTCGTAGAGAAATGGTGCCAACAATGCAACGAAAGTCGCAGTGACCTGGGTTATGCTGATCGGAAGGAAGATCATCTACATCGACAATAGACGACTACGTCCAGCCATCGTGGAAGAACATCTGGGGAAAAGGCGCTTTCCAGCTCTCTGGAAAAAAAAAATCATTTTATTTGAGGCTAAGTGCATTAAAGCAGTAAAATTCAGTTATCTGTTCTTTTTTCTTTTGAAAGTAATGTTCTTTTAAATAGCACTTCTGTTCTTTCTTTTTTCTTTAATGCACGAGCCTAGAAAATGTTCGTGCACTTTCTGTTCTTAAAGGGCGGCGGACTAGAATTTTTGTTCTGCCGCCATATTTACTGGTCTTCATTTTTTCCATTATCCAAGAGTCATTTGTTTTTCATGATTTAAACATATTCAAAATTATTTCAAATTTTTGTTCTTATTAATGAATCTATTTTTTAAATGACGTGTTTTCACACAAGACTCTTGGGCTCTGCAACAGGAAATTAGCACACTCAGCGTAGCAGCTGAATAGATTCTAAAGTGGCATGCATTTCTTACAAATATACTGTCATTTATGTCAATGTCTCTGGGGATTCGGCGGTCAGGTAATAAGTTCATCCAGCATATTACGATACATCAAAATCATCTTTTATTCCGATTTGGAATTTATATAAAAAACTCTTTCTGTTGCATTCTTAAACTGGCTTCCTGCGGAAATATTCTTTGCTAGTCATAGCCTAAATGGAGGAAAAGTTTTATTTCTTCTGTTGTGTCTTCCAGGTTTTTCTTATTGACTTCTTTTCTTCATGCCTCCATTCTTCTACCCGCTCATTAGTCTATCCTTCTTCAGTTATTCTTAGAAAGCAGTCTTGTGTTCCACTGGTTGTGATATAAGAGTAGTTTTCTTTGTAAAACAGATCTCTGTTATAAAATCTAAGACGAAGCAACATCGCAAAACGCTCGTCAACTTTATGGCACTATCGTCAGTAAAAGTTCTTGTTTCTGAAAACCTAAGCCACCGTAGCAGCCGCTATGAGCCTCTACGATAATTTTTATGGTCTCGAGATAGAGAAGATACATGAAATCGTAATTTCTTAAACACGGAAGACAATCTGGCAAAATTACTAGCAACAGAAATAACAACAAGAAATAGAATTTCTCTAATAAAGTCTGTGAAACGTGGAGGTTATAATAAATCCTGCTTCCGAATGTTCTGGATCAGTTTAGAGTTGAATAGAGACTGTAAGTAGCAAAAAATTATCATTGTCTTCTCAATTTTCCAGCTTCCTCATATGTTTCAGTTGTTTTGCAGAGCTTGTAACACTTTTAGATGTTATATTAATGTTTTCTGGTGGCTTAAAACGATGCCTTAAGTTTGTAAATGTAGGATCGTAGATTGTTTTTTCTTGGTAAAACATATATAATTTCGGCCGTATGTCTAAGCTTGAAAAATAAATACTGCGATCCTTTTCTTTAACGCTTTGATAATCTATAATGAATTCTCTTCTTCTTTAGTGAAATTATCCTTCTTTTCCCATTGCGCAGTATCATCAGTGTCACATTTTTTGATGATAGAAGTTTTTCACCGTCAGTCACGCGTAAAGTTAATGGAATAATCGTTCGTCTTCATCGTCATCTCTTTTTTCACTTTGCCAGTAAATCTTATTTGCGGCGTTATTTCTAATTTCTGGGTTTTAGGAAGTCTGGTGTATTGTACCGTTTGATGTCTTGTGCATTTGAAGTTTCTCTCGTCATTGGCCTCTCCTTCATTGGTGTCAGACATTTGGTAGTTTCATACAGACTTCGAGATTTTTTGTGCCGAAATTATATAACTGATCACTGGGTCAACTTTTAAAGAAGCATTCTAACGGATGTATAAACTGAGCTTTACTTGCTCGGAATTAATGTGAGCTAGCAACTATACTGTACTCTTCCCATTCACAAATTTTTATTTATCGTTTCCTATTGCTAATATTAAAAGAAATGCTTCATGTTGTCTACATGTACCATTTACCACAATTTGTTGAAATATGTGTTATGACAGTAAATTAACTTGAATGCAAAACCTATTCTGCACTAAATTGATATTTTGAGTCAACTCATTCGTCTAAAAATACCTGTTTTCTTTCAGTTTCTCTTCATTTCTCAGATTCGTTACTTTTGAAGTAATAAAGCTTTTTCGTAGTTCAGTTCTTGCATTGCCTTTTTTCTCTTCTGCCCACCATACAATGACGAAAAAAATCGCAAAACCAAAAAATAATTAATGTGCTGTACTGACATTTCGGCAATACATTTATAAATTATTTAAGTGATTAACATTGCAAGATCACAGGCGAGATAAGCCATCACACACATCCATGCCCGAATCAGGATTCGAACCTGCGACCGTAACGGTCGCGCGGTTCCAGACTGAAGCGCCTAGAACCACTCGGCCTAGGCGACTGGCCGGCAGGATTCGAACCTGCGACCGTAGCACCAGGGCGGTTCCGGACTGAAGCGCCTAGAACCGCTCGGCCACAGCGGCCGTCCTCTCGGTAGTGTCACATGGCTGTCCCGGGCCCGGTACTCTTGCGACCCTAAATTCTCGTGACCACCGCTGCTAGGAATCATGTACAGTCGTTACATTCCTGTCAAGTCTTTCTGCAGCACTATGGGACTAAACATCTGACGTCATCAGTCCCCTAGACTTAGAACTACTTAAACCTAACTAACCTAAGGACATCACGCACATACACGCCCGAGGCAGGATTCGAACCTGCGATCGTAGCGGTCGCGTGGTACCAGACTGAAGCGCCTAGAACCGCTCGGCCACAGCGGCCGGCCGGCAGGATTCGAACCTCCGACCGTAGCAGCAGCGCGGTTCCCGACTGAAGCGCCTAGAATCGCTCGGCCACAGCGGCCGGCTGCGTTCAAACGCAGAGTGGTGTCGATAGCGGCGTCTTTGTTGCTTTAAAGGCATTCCTGACTAACATCAACTCACCGTGACCAGTCCCAAAGGCAAAGAACGGTAGCGACCGTTGCAGCGCGTATTTAAAGCACACCGGATTTGCACCCTGAAAGTGGCTCTGCCAGCGCCACTGTAATGCGACTGGTTCGAAAACTGAACTGACTACATCATTAAGATGTAGAGTCAAGCCTAACCAAGTTTCGTTTATGTCGCACAACTTCTTTTTGGTGTTGCGATTTTTTTCCAATCACTGTATTACGATTTGAATGAATTAATTCTTCTAGCACAACATTTTTACTTCCGCTGTCAATTTATTCCACGCTTGCATCTTCTTAAATGTGTTTTACTGCAAACTTTCTGTCTAGTAGTGAATTTCCCTAGCATTTATGATTTATTTCCCATAGTCGAAAGGTGTTGCACCGTTATTTAATAAAATGAATGGCGATTTTATAATTTTGAAGGTCCTGTTTCGCCCGAAAGCCCATGTCCACGTCTGATTTCAATTAACTCTGTGATACTAATTTCTCTTCGCAGACAGCTATATATTTTAAACATGATTAAAATATTTTTGATCATGGAGCATGATATTAAAATGTCTGGACCTTTTTTCTGTTAATATGTAATTCTTTTTATTAACTATTTTCAAAGACTGTGATTTGTATGAAAAATTTATAAGAGATATGGCAGTTGAATGGATATAGTACATTGTTTCTCTCCGTCACAAGATGGATTTTATCAAAATACGTGTCTTTCACCCAAGCACCGTAACGTTTTACAGTTATGTTTCTATAGGATATGAAGTTTCTATCGTCGCAGTTCTCATGTTACGGTCTACTTCACTGCCCATGAGAGTAAATTCTTTTCACATATAATTGTGCAGCCTTCAGTTAATTTAATGCTCTGTGGATGAGAAACTGCGTGTCCCATTTTCACAACTACTGATGCTTTTATGTTTTGTAGCAGGTTTCCATCTTCTTTAGCTTTCGCATTCAGACGTCTTCTGCCTTATGAAAGTGTGAGACCCGCTCAAGACGAAATGCGTTAACATTTATTGTTATCATTGCAACATTCAATACAATTTAGTTACATCCGGTAATTTTGTTGTTAAATGGAACATTTCGGTCCATGCAGCTATTTTTTCTTGATGTCGAAGGCTCAATTTGTAAGTCAACGGGATAGTTTGGAGAATTATTCGTTATAAATGTATCCTCTTTATTGGTTAACCTGAGTTGTTAGGTTGCCTTAGACTTTTATAGTTGCAGTTTACATCTTTTACATTTTTGCCGTAGATTGACTTGCATTACGGCGAATACGATGGATATTCTTCTTTCTTGTGAGTCTCAAATTTAGCTTCTCCCATTTACTCTTAGCCTTTTAAGTAGGCCTAAATGAATCCCAATGAGTGATGATCTTCAGCTGGCGGAAATCATATCCTTTTTTGTACTCAGATATCACAAAGCGGTAAAATTCTGGCCTTGTGCCTGCCAAACGTGTACCTTCTTGTTTCAGGATATAGATCCTTTCCCCTACATTATTTAGTTCTCTAATTTACAATTTCTGCCATAATCTGGTTGCTGAAGTACTATGCATACGCCAGTTATAATATTTTTCTTAGATTAATTTCAATTATAAATTTTGGAATATAGGCCCTATTACTCTATTACTTAACCGCCGGATCTGTTAATAAATTTTCGTAAATGCTTTCATCACTCACCTCTTGCAACAGTTATTTTAAGCGATCTTCCTCCACTGGAAAATACTTACTATTAATTGTGGGTATCCAAAATAATGGCACTCCCGAAACGGACGAGCGATTACACTTTATACCGCGTACCTGTAACGAAGTGAGCGGTGCACTTCTTTTACTTTGGATAAGATGCGCCATTATCATCAATACTATATGCGTTAATTTTATTTTGCAAATTTTGAAAATCTTGATGTCGGGTGTAAGAGTAGAAGCAGAGGTAATAATGACCAGGTTACAGAAATTAGATACAGCACCACATGTAGAACGAAGATGCAATTACTCCGGTATTAAAGGTCTCAAAATCAGCATGAAATGTTAACTAGTGGGATTGTCTATAGCATAATCGCCGAATTAGTGATTGCTTGTGAATCATCCACTTATTGCCTTCCCGTCCCCGCATGATAAATGTTTATTGTTGTTGTCGTGGTCTTCAATCCAAAGACTGGTTTGATGCAGCTCTCCATGCTGTGCAAGCCTCTTCATTTCCGTGTACCTACTGCAACCTCCATCCTTCTGAATCTGTTTCTGTATTCATCTCTTGGTCTCCCTCTACGATTTTTACCCCCCACACTTTCCTCCAGTACTAAATTGGTGATCCCTTGATGCCTCAGAACGTGTTCTGCCAACCGATTCCTTCTTTTAGTCAGGTTGTACCACAAATTTCTCTTCTTCCCTATTCTTCTCATTAGTTACGTGATCTTCAGTATTATTCTATAGTACCACATTTCAAAAGCTTCTGTTCTCTTCTTGTCTAAACTGTTTATCGCCCATGTTTCACTTCCATACATGGCTACACTCCATACAAATACTTTCAGGAGGGACTTCCTGATATCTAAATCTATACTCGAGGTTAACAAGTTTTTCTTCTTCAGATACGCTTTTTTTACCATTGCTTGTATACATTTTATATCCTCTCTACTTCGACCATCATCAGTTATTTTGCTTCCCAAATAGCAAAACTCATCTACTACCGTAAGTGTTCATTTCTCAATTTAATTTCCTCAACATGAACTGATTTAATTCGACTACATTCCATTAGTCTCGTCTTGCTTTTGTTGATGTTCATCTTATATCCTATTTTCAAGACACTGTCCATTCCGTTCAACTGCTATTCCATGTCCTATGCTGTCTCTGAAAGAATCACAATGTCATCGGCAAACTTCAAAGTTTTTATTTCTTCTCCCTGGACTTTAATTCCTACTCTAAATATTCCTTTTGTTTCCCTTACTGCTTGCTTAGTACACAGATTGAACAACATTGGGGATAGGCTACAACCCTCTCTCACTCCATTCTCAACCACTGCTTCCCTTTCGTACCCCTCGACTCTCATAACTGCCATATGGTTTCTGTATAAATTGTAAATAGCCTTTCACTCCATGTATTTTAGCAATGTCACTTTTAGAATTTGAAAGAGAGTCAACATTGTTAAATCTTTATCTAAGTCTATAAACGCTATAAACGTAGGTTTGCCTTTCCTTAATCTATGAGAAATCGTAGGGTCAGTACCGCTTCGCGTGTTCCTCCATTTCCCCGGAATCCAAACTGATCTTCCCCGAGGTCAGCTTCTATCAGTTTTTCAATTCTTCTGTAAAGGATTCGTGTTAGAATTTTGCAACCGTGTCTTATTAAACTATACGGTAATTTGCATACCTGTCAACACCTGCTTTCTTTGGAATTGGAATTATTATATTCTTCTTTGAGTCTGAGAGTATTTCACCTGTCTCATACATTTTGCTCACCCGATGGAAGACTTTTGACATGAGTGGCTTTCCTATGGAAATGTTTCTTACAGATGTATATTATGCAATTCACTGCCTTCTCATGCATACCTTTTTATGTCTACAGTTACTCAGTCTCATTTAAAGGTTCTCTGACTTCAATATAATTAATACAAACATATGAGAAATAATGATAAGATAAATGAGATTCATCAACATACTTCGATACTTATTCGTTTAGCGTGAATATGAGCTCTCCATAGTCTTGTTTATCCTACGCTTTTAGCTCAGTAGGAGATGAAAAGACTTTACTTTCTACTGGCGTGATTCTGTTTCCGAAAATTCATATCTTAAGAGTCCGTGAGCTACGTGAATGTGCCATCGGTAGTCAACTTAGTTATGTTACTCCGCCTTATTTAAAGGTGGGAGGTGTCCAATACGACAACTGCCTGAAAAATATCTCAGCTATTTTTCTCTGTGTTTTCGTGCTTTAAATGTTTGTGTGTTGTGTTTCTACGACGGAGACAGGGAAACAACATGGGACTGGGGGAAACATCCTAACAATCCCGATCAGGCTGGCCGTTGTGCAAGGCTGTTGGTCATCAACCAGCGCATACACTCTTAGTTCCTGATGAGTTCCAGCGGCTCCAGCTCCACCAGAGGAGGGGGAGATAGTACGACACGTAGACATTTCTGCAGTGCGGGCAAAGGAGAGAAACACAGTCACATACTGTAGGTGAGACCCAACGTGTCAAAAAACACGAAGACCGTCGTGATCATCTGCCAGAATAAAGAAGGCTACGTCCGCCAACTGCATTGTATGCAGCAGCGCTCCGCTGCGGAGTCATGGACTGGGGGGATTGGTGGATTGCCCTTCATACTCTGTAGCTAGAACAGTAAGAGATTCACGAAAAATTACTTTTTATGCCTAGCAGTATCTTACTAATGTTTTTGCCTTTTTTCCTTGCCATTACTTGCAACCTTCATTCATTACTATTAACATTTTTTTATAGTTAGATAATACCTATCTTCTCTGGTTCAATTTATTTTCATCAAATATTTTTCTGCTATGTAAATAGTTAAGTAGTGTAATGGATTGTTGGGTTTTGGTTTACAGATATCTATTTGTGTTAAGAGTTCTAATTTTATTAATGTGCTGTGGATTGTGCCAATAATAAGAACTGTGAATAATGTCCTAAAATTACTTGCGGTGCAGGTAATAAGTGAAACCAGTAACTAATAACTTGAAATAAGAAATATTCCCCGGTACCTAAAGGAACCCTCAAAATAGAACGATATTAAAGAGACACAACGCAAATAACGCATGACTGAGTCTTGGAAAATTCAAGTTATAAATTCTCTGCATTTTCTCTCATGAACGACACCCTCCTTTATGGTTTCTACGTAAACAAATTATTGTACATCAGCTACCAAACTGTACTAATCAAATTCTTAACTTCAGTTCGAGTATGGAACACTTGTTGAAAAGCGGTTTTTCTCACATACGTCGTTCTTGGCTACAGCTAAGATTATGATCAACCATTTTTCCTGTGACTACGGAGTATTCCTGGTCCTACCCAAATGAAAACAGGAAAGTTTGGAGTAGGAAAGAGATACAGGAAAGGTGAATAGCTATCACATCTTTGTGAACAGGAGGATGTGGTAACAATAGACACCATGTTTGAAGTACCTTTGAGAAAAAGATATACATAAAAAATCCCGGAGGCACACGAAGCTACCAAATTGACTACATATTGGTACAGAAATCAAAATAAATTGAGCCACAGCTGCCCTGGCGCTGAAGTAGACAGTGACCACACACTTTTATAGCAAAACGCAGTTTGGGGAGAAAGAAGGGACAAAATAAGATAGGGTTTGAATATAAATTGCGAAATGAACAAATATAACGTAAATATGGACAGGAGACTAATAATATCATGGAAACCTTGTGGATGACATCGGAAGTTCACTGAGGCTTTTTGCAGATGATGCTGTGGTGTATCGAGAGGTTGTAACAATGGAAAATTGTACTGAAATGCAGGAGGATCTGCAGCGAATTGACGCATGGTGCAGGGAATGGCAATTGAATCTCAATGTAGACAAGTTTAATGTGCTGCGAATACATAGAAAGATAGATGCCTTATCATTTAGCTACAAAATAGCAGGTCAGCAACTGGAAGCAGTTAATTCCATAAATTATCTGGGAGCACGCATTAGGAGTGATTTAAAATGGAATGATCATATAAAGTTGATCGTTGGTAAAGCAGATGCCAGACTGAGATTCATTGGAAGAATCCTAAGGTAATGCAATCCGAAAACAAAGGAAGTAGGTTACAGTGCGCTTGTTCGCCCACTGCTTGAATACTGCTCAGCAGTGTGGGATCCGTACCAGATAGGGTTGATAGAAGAGATAGAGTAAATCCAACGGAGAGCAGCGCGCTTCGTTACAGGATCATTTAGTAATCGTGAAAGCGTTACGGAGATGATAGATAAACTCCAGTGGAAGACTCTGCAGGAGAGACGCTCAGTAGCTCGGTACGGGCTTTTGTTAAAGTTTCGAGAACATACCTTCACCGAAGAGTCAAGCAGTATATTGCTCCCTCCTACGTATATCTCGCGAAGAGACCATGAGGATAAAATCAGAGAGATTAGAGCCCACACAGAAGCATACCGACAATCCTTCTTTCCACGAACAATACGAGACTGGAATAGAAGGGAGAACCGATAGAGGTACTCAAGGTACCCTCCGCCACACACCGTCAGGTGGCTTGCGAAGTATGGATGTAAATGTAGATGTAGATGTAGAAACTAATAACAGTGAGAGAGACTGGAATATGTTGAAACAAGGCCTCATCAAGACAGGAAAACGAATTTTGGGGAATAGGCCACCAGAACCAAGAAAACCTCGGATAACTGAAGAAATAATAGACCTATTATATCAAAGTATCCAGTATTAGAAGATAAATACAGAAGAAAGCCTAACGTATTGCAGAACAATACTGAATGTCATTGCGATAAAATGTAAAGGACCAAAGAAGAATGGATGAAGGAAGCTAGGCGCAGTATAGAGAATGATGTAGTAGGAGGAAGATGAAATAGTGCCACACGAACTTAAAACAAGAAGTACTATGATAAAAGGTAAGAATGGATAACTACCTACTGATAGAGAAGATACTACAGAACGCTGGGAGCTATATCTTGAAGACTCGTACTACAATGAAGAAGAACTAGAAATTACAGACTATCTTGAACTAGAACAAATGGTAGAAAAAGATAATAAAAGCCCAACAATCAAACGGGCAGAATTTGATCCAGCAATTCAGCAGTTGCAGGACAAGAAAGCAACAGGAACAGACGGTATCCCAGTATGACGTATGAAAAGAATAGGAGAAAAATTGAAAGAAGAACTGCAGATCATTGTAAAAAGAAATTCCGGAAGACTTTTACTAAAAATAGGACGGTCACCTTACCGAAGAAAGAAATATCAGTGAGTGTTCTAACTGCAGAACACTGACAATGTTGTCACATACATCAAAATATTGCTCAGTGTATTTAAGAACAGCATCAAAAAGAAAACTGAACAAACTACATCTCAGGATCAATTTCGTTTCACATCAGGAAAGGAAACTAGAGAAGTTCGTTTAGTAGTAAGAACTAACCTAGAAAGAAGACTAGGTGTTAAGAGAAAGACATACATTGTGTTAGTGGATATAGAGAAAGCCTTTGTTAATATGAAAAAAAAAAACTTTCGTTTGTATGAAGTAGAAGCAACTAGTTAAGACCATGAAAAACATACGAGGGTCAGAACACTCATTCTCCTCCTATACGAAAACCAAAAACGTAGGGACAAACGTGAATGGAAATGTAAAACTTCATCCATTGCAAGGGGAGTGATGTGTGGTTGCGTAATACACCCGTACTCGTTAAACACTTTCGTTGAGGAAGCCATATCCAAATTCAAGCAAAGGACGAAAGGCAGCAAAACCAACGAACAAGGAATCCATTTTATAAGTTTTTCAGATGACATTGCATTAATTCCATATAAAGAGAAGGAACTAAGTAAAGTACTGCGAGTCTTATCATTAGCACTAAGAGGAGCGAAACTGTAACGACAACTTGAAGAACCAAAGTAACTATAGCTAAAAAATCCAAAGAAGGGACATGAATAAACATCAAGGTAGATCATGAAAGCGTGCATCAATGCAGTCAGTCCTGACAGTTAGGATGCATTCTCACTCAAGGCAAG
This sequence comes from Schistocerca piceifrons, assembly GCF_021461385.2. Classification (NCBI taxonomy): domain Eukaryota; kingdom Metazoa; phylum Arthropoda; class Insecta; order Orthoptera; family Acrididae; genus Schistocerca; species Schistocerca piceifrons. Next base: position 500,454,203 of record NC_060149.1, on the reverse strand, counting down.
AGGTGCGCCACGGAAATCATAAGGAGAATTGCTCTTACTAAACAGGCCTTCTGTACCAAGAAACCGCTTCTGACAAGCAGGCATACATGTATGAAAAGTAGGAAAGAATTCATCAAAACATTTGGCCGGAGTGTTTCGTTATATGGCTGTGAAAAATAGGTCTTAATGAATCAGGATACACAACGTCTGGAAGCAATGGAAATACAGATGCTGAAAACAAGCTGGAGAGAGAAACAATTAAACGAGTGGCCCTCAAGGAAATAAACCAAACAGGAGAATTGATCACTACCATAGAAAAGAATTCTTGACCACCATATTCAAAAGAGCGGTCTTAGGGGAGAAAGGAAGAGGAGGACCATGGAAGAATCATTTAGATTCAGTGCTGGACTTAAATTCAAATCTAGCCTGACTTGAAGCGCTCAGCCGAGGAGAGACAAATAAGGTTGCTGCGACAAGGCATATCCTTGAGGAGGAGGAGGAGGAGGAGGAGGAGGAGAAGAAGAAGAAGGAAAAGAAGATGAAGATGATGATGAAGAAGAAGATTAAGATGAAGATGAAGAAGATTAAGATGAAGAAGATGAAGATGATGACGTCCCCTCTCAGTGCCGATGAAGATGAAGATGATGACGTCCCCTCTCAGTGCCGCTACGCTAGACAAGAACCTTCGTAGAAATCATTGTTGAGTTAAAAACCTCGTTTGAGAGGTCGCACCAGACTTAAGCTGGTATTACGTTCCTAGCGAATGTGTAGGTAGCTCAGTGTGAGGTACTGCCTTCACAGTGCAGAGATCTGGGTTTGGGTCCAGCCTCAGAGATTCCGTTTAGTGGACTTTCCAGTGCGAAGTTAACGCTAGATGAGTCGACGCGCTTTGAAAAAAATGGTTCAAATGGCTCTGAGCACTATGGGACTCAACTGCTGTGGTCATAAGTCCCTTGAACTTAGAACTACTTAAACCTAACTAACCTAAGGACAGCACACAACACCCAGCCATCACGAGGTAGAGAAAATCCCTGACCCCGCCGGGAATCGAACCCGGGAACCCGGGCGTGGGAAGCGAGAGACGCGCTTTGACATCGAGTTACTTACCCTATTAGTCTCTTCATGCTCATTACCACCAACGTGCTATCTTATTACGCGCAGATGTACTACTACTTAGTTTCACACAGTCATAAACGTGCAACAGTATATTTTCTGTGCCACCAAACCGATTCCGACTTCCTTATGGAGATTTTTTTCTTGTTTCCAGATGGAGGGTCACGTTGACGGGAACTGGACTAGAGGGAACACAGCTATCCACTGAGGCTGCAGGAATATCAGGCTGCTGCTCTTGCGTTCGACAAGTTCATCGGATATCCAGCTTTCTGTCTCGTCGCTATACAGCCCGAAGCTACTGCAGCTCACCGTTAACACCACGCTCTAGTTCTCTGCACCTCTCGAGCGCCGTTAACCCTCGTCCGTTGCCAACGCACACGACCCTGCACATCGGCGGACTCCCGGTACCACTGGGAGCTCAGATGGTGCTTTACCGGCTGTCACCGCACGACGCCTGCAGTGGCGTCAAAGCACCGGACATCGCCACTGAGGACGCTCGGCCGCTGGGATCCTAGTCGGCACATTCTACACCTCTAGCAGCGGCCGTCCTTCCTTGTTTCACCATCGGTGTGATCAGTAGACATACAGAGAACTCATTTCATGTTTACTCACCATAACCGATAAAAGAAAGTGAGTTCGTCTTGTCAGATGTACCTCAAACTGAGATTTGTTACATCTTCATTCTTTAGAGTTCTGTGTATTTACACTGAAGAAAAATGGAAAGTGTTGAACCATGATCATCTTGAACGAACGCTACCGAACTGGTTCTCAACTATTTACATGCCTATGAGACGTACTGATTAAAAGTTCATTCTCATGAGAAAATAATTTTCTTAATTTCAGTACAGAAAAACCTTTTTCTGCTGGTGCCAAATATTGTGAATACAAGAAAGTTATATGGTGTGTCTAACGTTGCTGAAACTTTTCAGGTAGAAACCGCAACACAGTACGCCCAGAGGACGACACCGTCAGCTTACTGAAGACTTTCGGACTGCATCACGAAAAGATTGTGGGATTGTACCACTCCCTCTAAAGAACAGACGGATGATAACAACTGAAGTCAGAACGTAGACAAAATACCACAACGAACATTCTGGAACAGATAACTAAAAGCTGAGTTGAGATCTCTAGTTGTTATGCGTCTCTAACCGCTGACACCAAATCAGAGGCAATAGAGACTTACATAGTCTAGAGCGAGAGTCAAATGAGACACTGAGTGGTATTCTGTGGTATTCAGCAATGACTCTCACTCACTTCTAAAAATTTTAAGGCTTTTGTGTCCAGTTGTTGACGAACTGCCTCTTGGTTTCTGTTTCGAGTTCTTCAGCTGACGTTTGTTTGATGATTTTTCTGACGTTTCGACAGCACGAGTGTCTGGCACTGTCCAGACTTCACCCTCCACTACTGGTGGTAAACTGGAGTCCAGCTCGCGGCCACAGATTGTATGTACCTGGCGCGCCGACGTCCACGGGCTTTTCCGTGGTCATTACAGTTGCAGTTCACCCCTTGCTACCTGCGACGGTCGTTCTCTGCAGTACGGGAATCCAGGATCCGTTCAACTTGATGCCTTCTTCTTTTATGTTGAGTTGTGTGTTTCTATAGCTTCCATGAATAAGCGGTTGTAATAGCTCTTCTCTACAACAAGAGATTCCGTATAGGAGAATTTCACTATCTGGTCGGTCTCGCACAGCGCGTGCTGCACAATGGCCGATTTCTCTACCTGCTCCAATCTGAATTGCCGTTTATGTTCGGTGATCCTAGTGTTGATTGATAGTGCAGTCACTCCAATATTGATTTTTCTACATGCACATAATATACAGTATATTTTCGGCGTAACAAACTGGTCCGTTTCCCCCCGTGCCGATCTGAGACACTATTTGATCTTTATCGGTTTATAAACAGTGTTTACGCCATGCTTGCGCAATATGAGACCGATTCTGTCCGTCACTCTTGGAATGTAAGGCAGAAAAGCCGTTCCCGACGTTTCTTTCTCCCATGTGTCACTTAGCCGAGTATTCGATTCTGTGACACCTTCTTATACAACTGGTTGAGTACCCACAGCTCCTCAGAACTCTTTCCAGGTGTTGCATCTCGTGTCTGAGGTGCTGCAGCTCACATACTCGTATTGCTCGCGTTACGAGCATGTTATCATGCCTCTTTTCTTACTCTTTTGATGATTTGAGAGTTTGTGCAGGTATCGATCCATATGTGTCGGTTTTCGATACACTCTCTGTCCCAGGTTTTCATCATCCTTCGTGACCAGCACATCTAGAAAGGGCATGTGTTGGTCCTTTTCTACGCCGATAGTAAATTTTGTATTGGCATGGAGATTGTTCAGGTGCCTTAGGAAGACACCGAGCTACTCCTCACGGTGGCTCCACACAACGAAGGTATCGCGACGTGTCTGTACCACACCTTAAGTTTACAAGTCCAACGCCTGTGCTGCGAAATGTTCCATGAATAAGTGGCCGCCACTGGACTAAGTGGATTAACTACGGCATCGCCTTCCAGTTGTTCGTATAAGTTGGAATCCACAGGAAACAACTCGTGGTGAGACATACATGTAAGAGCTTGGTGATATCTTGCGGGAAAATGGAACCGATATACTCCAGACAGTCACTGAGTGGCACTTTGGTAAACAAAGAAACAATATCAAAGCTGACCAGAATGTCGTCTGGTCCAAGGTTTAGTTTCTTCAACTTCCCAGTGAAATGTCCTGAGTCCTTTATGTATGTGTCAGTCTTTCCTGCTGGAGCAGAGAGGCCAAGTGTTTCGCTAGTTTATACATCGGTGAGCCAGTAGCGTTAACAATCGGTCTTAATGGACCATTAGTCTTATGGATCTTTGATAATCCATTCAGCCGGAGTGGTAGGGGTTCTTTGTTGCGCAAGTACCTCTTTTGTCCGCCGAAAGAGTAAACGCCTTGAATAACTGATGCTGTGTGATCCGCCGCGTCGGATCAGTGTTTAGTTTCCGGTACGTCGTCGGATCTAATAGGTCCCAGATCGTCTGCCCTTATTATCGGTCTTCATTACGACGGTTGCATTTCCCTTATCGCAGGCAGTTCCAATATGATATTATCGGCCTTAAGACTCTTGATAGCTTGTAACTCCTCTTTCTTCAGGTTGCAAGCTGGTGGTTTTGCTCTGCGCTGTACGTTGGTGGTTTAAGTGCTAATTTCCCCTGCTCTTTCACAAGGAGGGAACCGAATGGCCGCTTCGGTATTAGCAGCTGCATAGGTGCAGTTCTCGGGAGGATAGCGAAATTCCCTCCTTTTTCAAGGATAGACTGTTCCCCTGTGGTGTGTTGTCGTTCACGGAGTTTGACCACTGTGTGTGACATGTCGGGAATCGTCTTACGAATATGCTTCCCACATCCTGCAAACTTTTTCTTCTGTCGCTCGGTGCAGCGGTCGAGTTCGTTCTTCATGCTCACGTGAGTGATTCTGTCGGTCTTGTGCCAGTCGTCTCGATGCAGGCTTCTGTTTAATCGATGAAAAATATCCAAAAGTTTCTCATCTGTTATTGCCAAGTATCTCCGTGTTGCATTAATTCGCTCACGAAGAAAGGCTCGTTCCATTCTGTCATAGATCGATGTTCTTAGTTCGTGGTGATTAGGTGCTTACATTTCAAGAACTTTGGTGTGACCCTTTCGTCCTGCCACCGCGACAGAAAAGCGAGAGAGGATATCAATAGCGTCGGCCTCCGTGTCATCCTCAGTCGACAGGCGTCACTGGAGGCGGATAGGGAGGGGCATGTGGTCAGCGCACCGCTCTCCCGGCCGTAAGTCAGTTTCCGAGACCGAAGTCGCTACTTCTCAATCAAGTAGCTCCTCAGTTTGCCTCACAAGGGCTGAGTGCACACCGCTTGCCAACAGCGCTCGGCACACTGGATGGTCACCCATCCAAGTTCTAGCCCAGCCCAACAGCGCTTAATTCCGGTGATCTGACGGGAACTAGTGTTAACACTGCGGCAAGGCCTCTGGCCCTCCCAGTAGAGGCGTAATATAAAATTGTTAAGGCTTTTGTGAGCACTTGTTGACAAATTGCCTGCTGGCTTTTGCCTCGGGTTCTACGACCGACTTTTGTTTGATAATTTTTCTGACGTTTCACCACATGAGTGACTGGCATTGCTAAAGCTTCACCCTCCACTACTGGTGGTAGACTGGAGTCGAGCTCGTGGCTGCAGATTATATTTACCAGGCGCGCCACCGAGCTATCGTCAAACAAACGTCGGCCGAAGAACTCGAGACAGAACCCAATAGGCAATTTTTCAGTCTCACTACTGTTTGTGGCAAGCCCGCCCGGCTAGCCGTGCGGTCTAACGAGCTGCTTCCTGAGCGGGAAGGTGTGCCGGTCCACAGCACGAATTAGTATCGAGGTCCGGTGTGCCAGCCAGCCTGTGGAAGGTTTTTAAGGCGGTTTTCCATCTACCTCGGCGAATGCGGGCTGGTTCCCTTTATTCCGCCTCAGTTACACTATGTCAGCAATTGCGCAAACACTGTCTCCATGTACGCGTACACCATAATTACTCTACCACGCATACACCTGGGGTTACACTCGTCTGGTATGAGACGTTACCAAGGGGGGGGGGGTATTCCACTGGAGGCCAAACCGCACAGTAACCCTGGGTTCGGCGTGGGGCGGCGGCGGTGGGGTGGGTGGACTGCTGTGGCAACTAGTGGGGTTGTGAACCACTGAGGGCTATGGCGGGACGAAGCCTCTCTGTCGTTTTTAGGTCCCTGGTTTAATATACAATGCAATACACTGCATGTGGCAGTCAGTAATATGCAAATTTGGCCGTAGATGACCTGGTGAAATACCACAGGAAATGGCGATTCTCGAGACCCACACCTCGTAGTCTTCTAAATTCATGGTGTGGGGTCTATTGAAATTACAATAGCACTGATTTTAATAATTGGAGGGAGGCTACATGCTTTCCAGTCTGTGACAAGACTGGTAAACCCAGTAAGACTGGGATACCAAATGTCAAATTCCAACAGGATCATGCAATACTCCACATGCCAATTCACTTCATAAACGCCTCGAAAAACATGTAGATGCTCGAATGGCCTGCCTGGGCTTCTGGTTCTCCACAATGTGGTCGAGATGTTACTGCTCAAGCACGTCCCATTCTTAGACAGCCCTTCTGTGGTCATTCAGTGTGACATCAGGGTTCCTGCGAAGACGCGCTGCAAGTTTCAACTAATCCCAAGTATGGTCAATGGCATTTATGTCTGAAGATATCGCATGGCATTCCATTTGGCTGCCTCATGCCTTCTAGACTAAGAGGGGCGCAGTACGCTTTTGCATTGTCGTTCTGAAGGACCACCGCATCGCCAAAATGTTGACTGTAGTGCAGGATTCTGTCTCTATACTGCACAGCATTCAAATTACCCCCGATAGCGATGAGTGTCTTCCGACATCCGTACATCTTACTGCCCAGAACACGACTGACCCACCTCCATGCTGCGTCTGTGGAACGTCTCCACAGTCTTCCGTGTCGATCATCATGCGTCAGACAGATCCTGTACTCGTCGGTGAAAAGAACTCGATGCCGTTATTCCAGGTTTCATTCAAGATGTTTTCTTGTCAAAATTCTTCATGCAGCTCGGTGTTGGGTGTTTGTACTGGTAAGAGACCTTTGGGGGTAAAACCGATTGTGTGGAGACAGCTGTGTGCTGTTTGAGCCTCAATTGCAGGTCGTGGCCGTCAGCGACCACTAACAGGCAGAATTTAAATGATTTGTGTCTGAAGATAGTGATTTAATTATCGAATGACGTATCTGTGATGTCCATCATTTTGCTGAGTATCTGCTTTACGTGAAGTGACAATGTGAATACAGCACCCGCTACAGAGAAAGATGACTTACCTTTGCCTCCGTGTTTTTTTTTTTTTTGTCATGAGTTCGATGTGGCCCGCCACGAATTCCTCTCCTATGCGAGTCTCTGCATCTCAGAGTAGCACTTGCAACCTAAGTCCTCAATTATTTGCTGGATGTGTTCCAATCTCTGTCTTCCTCTACAGATTTTACTCTCTACGACTCCCTTTAGTGCCATCGAAGTTACTCGGTGATGTCCTAACAGGTGTCCTACTATCCAGCCTCTCCTTCTTGTTCTTGTTTTCCACATATTCCTTCCTTGTCATTTCTGCGAAGAACCTCCTCATTCCATACCTTGTCAGCCCACTTAATTTTCCACGTTCTTCTGTAGCAGCAGCTCTCGAATACTACGATTCTCTTCTTTTTCACCTTTCCTACTGTCCATGTTTCTCTACCATACGGTTCTGTGTTCCAGTCGTATAGTATCAGAAATATCCTGCTCAAATTAAGGTTCAAATGGCTCAAATGGCTCTAAGCACTATGGGACTTAACATCTAAGGTCATCAGTCCCCTAGACTTAGAACAACTTAAACCTAACATGACTTTTAATTCCATTCTTGAACCTTTCCTTTATTTCCGACATTGTTTCGTCGATGCATAGATTGAACAGTTGGGGCGAAAGACTACGTCCTTGTCTTACATGCCCGAGGCAGGATTCGAACCTGCGACCGTAGCGGCAGCGCGGTTCCGGACTGAAGCGCCTAGAACCGCTCGGTCACAGCGGCCGGCCTCAAATTAAGGCGCATGTCTCATACTAGTAGACTTCTCATGGCCAAGAATGTTCTTTTTGCCATTGCTAGTCTGCTTTTCAAGTCCTCCTTGTTCCGTCCGTCATAGGTTATTTTGTTGCCAGGGAAGCAGAATTCCTGAACTTCATCTACTTCGTGATCACCAATCCTGATGGTAAGTTCATCGCTTTTATCATTTCTGCAACTTATTATTTTCGTCTTTCTTTCATTTACACTCAAGCCATATTCTTTACTCATTACACTGTTATTCCTGTTCACTTTCGCTGAGGATAGCAATGTCATCAGCGAATCTTATCATTGTTCTCCTTTCACCCTGACTTTTAATTCTTCGATGTATAGATTGAACAGTAGGGGTGAAAGACTACATCCTTGTCTTACATCTTTGTAATCCTAGCACTTCGTTTTTGGTCTTCCACTTTAATTGATCCCTCCTGGTTCTTGTGCTTATCGTATATAACTCGTCTTACGATATAACTTGCCCCTTTCGAACATTTTGCACCATTTGACATTGTGGAAAGCTTTCTCCAGGTCGACAAATTCTATGAACGTGTCTTGATTTTTCCTTATTCTTGCTTCCATCATCAACCGTAACGTTACAACTGCCTCTCTGATGCCTTTGCCTTTTGTAAAGCCAAATAGATCTTAATCTACAATTATCTTTTCCATTCTTCTGTATGTTATTCTTGTCAGGAACTTGGATGCATTACCTGTTAAGCTGATTGTGCAATAATTTTCTCATTTGTCGGCTCTTGCAATCTGCGTAATTCTGTGGATGATCTTTTTCCTAAAGTCGGATGGTATATCGCCAGTGCACACCAACATGAATAGTAGTTTTGTTGCCATGTCCCCCAATAATTTTAGAAATTGTAATGGGATGTTATCCATCCCTTTTGCCGTATTCGATCTTAGGTCTTCCAAAGCTCTTTTAAATTCTGATTCCTGTTTCTTCTTCTATCACGTCATCAGAAAAGTATTCCCTCTCACAGAGGCTCTCAATGTATTCTTTTCATCTCTCTCCTCTGCATTTAAAAGTGGAATTTCCATCTTACTCTTAATCCTACCATCCTTGCTTTTAATTTCACCGAGGGTTATTTTGGGTTTTCTGTATACTGCGTCAGTCCTTCAGACCAATTTTTTCTTTTTTGATTTCTTCACATTTTTCATGCAGCTGTTTCGGCTTAGCTTTCCCGCCCTTCCTATTTATTTCATTTCTAAATGGCCCGTATTCCTGTTTTAGAGGGTAGAAACTCCGAAGGAAGAGAGAGATTGGAATACGTCCAGCAAATAATTGAGGACGTATGTTGCAAGTACTACTCTGAGATGAAAAAGTTGGCACAAAGAGCAATTCGTGGCGGACAGCATAAAACTAGTCAGAAGGTTGAGGACTCAAACAGGGAGTGGTCTCCTGATTTCGCCTTGGAAAATGGTAAATGAGGAAGGATATGAACACATATAATAGCAATGTGTACTGGGTAAAGTAGAGGAACAGTTCGGAAGTTCGGAGACGATGACTTCATCAGCATGATAAAGCGCCCTGTCATAAAGCAGCAGCTGTGAGGCAATGTTTTTTGGACAATAACATTCATGAAATCGGATCGTCTGCCGAGAGTCCCGACTTGAACCTAATCGAACACTACTAGAATGAATTAGAACGTTGATTTCGCTCTAGGTCCCTGCGTCGAACATGGTTTTCGATCCTGAGGAAGAAAGGGCTGCCATTCCTTCGCTGACATCGAGACACTGCATTGAATGCGCCCCCAGCAGAGTTCAAGCCGTTATGAAGGCGAAGGGTGGGCATACCCCACAATGTCCACTAATAATACTTTCGATCAGATAGAGTATACCAGCAACAAATATCTGCAAGACTTAAGTCGAAAAATTTGGTTCGCCTGAAATTATGTCGAATAAAATAAGCAACTGAGATTGGGTAAAAGCATGTGCACATCCTGAAGTTATTTAAAAGTAATTTCGGCAATTTTGGTATCTTAATATATTAGGAACTATAAAAGACTGATATAGGTTGGCCTAGAAAATAGGGGGAGGGGCGGGGGGCGAAAGTAACCAAGACACCGACGATGTCTTATCCTACCGATCAGAATGGAGGCCTCCCAATACTGACAATAGAGTCTGCTAATACTGCTGATGAAATCACAATTTAATGAATAGTTACTGTACCCAACAAGAACTGATGTGCCAACATCCCTCCTCCTCTCCCCTAGGCCTAGGGTGGAGTGATAGTTACTCACAGCGCCCTCACTGCCCATCATTTAGGCTTTATCCATATATTCTTCAACAGGAACTCATTTGACATTTTGACTCGACACTTAATTTTGAATGTGATTCTAGTTCCCTCCTTCCACCTCCCTCCCACTTCGTTTCCCCCAACCCCATGCTCCTGTCCTCTCCAAACTCTTCTCTCTCTCTCTCTCTCTCTCTCTCTCTCTCCCTCTCTCTCTCTCTCTCTCTCTCTCTCTCTCTCTCTCTCTCTCTCTCTCTCACACACACACACACACGCACGCACGCACGCACACACACACACACACACACACACACACACACACACAAACACAAACACACACACACACACACACACACACACACACACACAAACATTCACAAGCCCACACACAGAGAAAAATAATTGTGTCTTCCACTTTCGTGGAAGTCACAATTTTCTTCCATATTGTAATAGTTTTTTTCTGTGACAATATTTCTTACTCCTTACCTTTTGACGAAGAAGTCGACGCGACTGATTCGACAGGTAATTTTTAAGGAGATTCTAAACTCTATTCTCTCCTCCTTTGGGAGTCCAGATTGATTTAGCTGTTCAATTGCTATCAATTTAATTTTAAAATAGCGTTGGTTGTTGGATTTTTCCGTCTTCCTGAGTCTTTTCACCACGTCTGTTTTATATTTCTCCGTCATTCCAAGGTCAGTTATAATATATGCACCTAAATTCCTCGTTACTTCTACGCAAGTATCTTCAAAGTGTTGGCTAAACAATAGTTTTTACAAATTATTCTCCTCAAGTTTCAGTCTATCTTGCATCCTGTGTGTTTATTTAGGGGCTCATTTTACACCTTATCGACTGTAATCAATTATGTGATTCAATATCTGCATATTATGCAATCGAAAATCAGTTTTGTTTTTAGTGACAACTTAACAATAACATTTAGAAACATTTTATCATTTCCAGGACTCTTTCAGCACTGTGTCATATTACGATTTTTGAGTTTTAATTTACGAAATTGTTTTCATTTTTCTTGTCTTCAACAGTGAGTCCCGTAAGTAACAAATAATTTTTTTACTCTTACCAAGATATTAATATGTGGCTTGTTTGCTGTATGTATTTCTTTTTGCTTAAAACAAGAATTTTATATTAAATGTTTGCTGTTTGCATGACTTCAGATAAAGTGGTTTCTACAAGGAAAGAAAAAATATCTCTCACTGCATCAATTTTTTTCTTTATACCGTGGTAGTACTGCTGCCAAGAGTCAACAAAGCTTCTGACGCCGTATATATGTTGTGTAGTAGATTACCTCACGAATGGCAACGATTAATTTGGAAAATTTGCAACTCATTTTGCATGAATGACTTCAGAGAACAAACAAGAGGAAGAAGTTCAACATAATTCTAATCTGAAAGTTTTCACGTTGTGAACCGAAAATTTTTTCTAGATTTTGATATATGAATTATTATCAGCAAGTAGCTATGTATGTTGTCTCTTCATAAAATTCCAATAGCGTGTCAGAAGTCCTTGGCTCTCCTCTTGTTTGCATATAGTAGCAGAGAACAAACAAGAGGAAGAAGTTCAACATAATTCTAATCTGAAAGTTTTCACGTTGTGAACCGAAAATTTTTTCTAGATTTTGATATATGAATTATTATCAGCAAGTAGCTATGTATGTAGTCTCTTCATAAAATTCCAATAGCGTGTCAGAAGTCCTTGGCTCTCCTCTTGTTTGCATATAGTAGCTTCTAAAATTATTTTTATCTTAATTTGACTTTTCGATACTCGGCCATGCAGACAGCATCTCTTATGATACACTCATCATAAACTGTATTCACTACCTTATAGTCTTAATTCTATATTCGTATAATATTATATTCTTATTAAATACATCTGAAATCATTTCGGTGATCACTTTTGTCAGTTTTAAGGATTCGCACAGTAGTGGCAGCTTTAAAACTCACATTTATGATCAAGGAGGAACTCTAATCTACGACATACACGTTAGAAGGCAGCACAGTTTGCTAAAATTATGCTATTCATTATAAGAAAGAGAGCGTTTCCCTAAAGTACGAAATCATCAGTCAAGCAAAATACCCCTTATTTACAAAAAAATCATGTAACTGCGTAGACAAATAGTTCTTTCTTGATCCTGATAAATCAAAAAACCGGTAAATTTTTCATGACACTCGGAATAAAACTTAGAAGTGAAAAACTACACAAAAAATTGTTTTGAGATGCTTTTTACATTAAAACGTGAAAGCATGAGGCAACCAATATGATTCCTTTCCTATTTTCTTATAGTGTTAAAGAGTTTGCACTATAACGTCAATTTTTAAAGTGTCTGTAAAATTATCTCATTTTCAGTCGGATTTGCTTCTAGCTTCGTCGGTAAACGAAGACCGTATCACGGTTTAGCTACTGCAAGCTAAAGTCAGCCTAATTTCATGCATCATTAGAAACTCCATCTAAGACCTTTAGAATCTACATTTCTACGAAGGAAACGACCTGAAGCGACGTATAAATGAATTAGTATTGAATGGCAGAAGTGCGTTATGTAGGACAGACTTGTGATCTGCGAATGTGACTTACCTGATCGCGGAGCGAGCAACGGAAGTGGCCGCGGCGGCCGCTCGCTGCAGACTCCGCCCCCGCCGGCGCTGCAGCTCGCTTAAATAGCCGTCCGCTTCCGCCGAAACCATGGAGACAGCCACCTGTTCCACACAGGCCCACCCCTCCAGCCGGGGCCAGGTGACGTGCTACGAGCCAGCCATATTGGAAGTATTGATCCTAGTTGCGCGTCTCTCCGACACCCCCCTCCCCATGCCCCCGCCGTGCCCCGTAACAAATTCTAGGAAACCGAACGGCCATTGGGCTGTAACCACCCAACAGCAGAGCAGCGATAGAAGAGGAAAAAAAGACACGCTTCTATATTCTGTCCTTCAGGTCGCTGCCATCACACATTTGGACTCGTCCGTTTCACGGCACGTTCTAGATACTTCTGCCGGGTCACTCGATACCTGATCCTCCCCCAGCACAACTGCTGCCACACCTACTTTCTTAATTTAACGAATCCGTATTTTCAATATCTGATAAGGCAAATGAATATCAAATGTTTTTCTCTGGAGGTTGACACTAATTAACTGTGTTGCTCTCCTAGGCTTCCGAAATAACATCTAAAACGATATTTTGTTTATAAAAGCCCATCCGTACGAAGTTTTTTCTGAGTGGTGTTAAAAACGCAGAGAAGACAGAGGAGGCGTGAAGAAGTGAAGAAACTATGACTTTCCTTCCCCTGTCCCCCCCCCCCCTGCTCTCCTTCTCTGTCTCTGTGGGTGGGGGGGGGGAGGGGTGGAAGGGACGGGGAGGAACATACACGGCTACAGTGATCTTGCGTGTTGGTTTCGATAAGGTTCATGCATAGTGAACATTAATGACAACTTTACTTGACTTCTTCCACCGAGACTCGAACCCTCTCCGTTCCGTTCTCCCTACAAAGCCCTCTCACTATTCTGACAAGGGAACCTCCCCATCGCACCCCCTCAGATTTAGTTATAAGTTGGCACAGAGGATAGGCCTTGAAAAACTGAACACAGATCAATCGAGAAAACAGGAAGAAGTTATGTGGAACTTACCTAGTTGATATAGGAGACAAGCGGCAAGCCCCCTCTCCCCACCCTCCCGCACACAATACACACATCCCGTACACTCACCTACACTCTAAAATTACACATACGACACAACTCTCACATATGAGCAAGGAAAGGCGCAAATGTGGGCGGAGTAGGAACACCCTCGCCGCCAGGCGGCTGAACCCACCCCGTGGGATATCCCAGCCAACAATTTCATAGGACATTACATTTTTACATACGGAAATTCAGTGAATGAAACTCCTCCCGACCGAAAAGAGCTTTCTTATAGTCAGTAGCTATTGAGTAGAGCCTCCTTTGATTTGACGTTTGGCAAGTATGGAAATATTAATGTGAGTGCGTCAGCCCTGTTTCCTAAACAAATGTTAACCACTTTTATTGTGTAGCTGACAAGATCTTAGTATTATGGACTAGATAACACCGATATGAATAGTATTCGGCAACAAAATTCAGCCGGCCGGCGTGGCCGAGCGGTTCTAGGCGTTACAGTCTGGAACCGCGCGACCGCTACGGTCGCAGGTTCGAATCCTGCCTCGGGCATGGATGTATGTGATGTCCTTAGGTTAGTTAGGTTTAAGTAGTTCTAAGTTATAGGGGACTAATGATCTCAGAAGTTAAGTCCCATAGTGCTCAAAGCCATTTGAGCCGACAAAATTCACTTTTCTCCCACCTAATCTTGGAAAACAGCTGTGTGACATTACTAATGACACAAAAACCTTTCAGAGCAAACGAGTAAACATAATTTAAGCCACAGTGAAGGTTTTGGGTGGTTTAAAAGGTTAAATATCAACAGAAGCGAAAAATAGTAATTACTCTTAATCTATACGAGCATAGATTCGGATGGTACGTTGTTCGATATAGTGGAGATAGTCTTATGATATTTAAATTATTGCACATACCACACACAATACCAGGATAAAGGGGACGGTGCCAAGTCGGGAGTGTACGGAGGATGATCGTTGCCAGTGAAGCCAAGGAGTCAGATCCTTGCCGATATCGGAACACTCGTGTGTGGTCTGGCATTTTCGAGCTGCAGGAGGGGGTGCTCCCTGTGTGAACGAGTTCTTCGAATTAGTGCTTTCGATTACAGCACGCTGTTATCACGCACCGACATAGTTACGTCCATGGAACTAAAAAAAACAAGGGAGGAGGCACTATAGTCTTACGTCGTTCTTTGTTTTGAACCCAGAGTAGGCGCCATTTTAAGTAGCCTAAAACATTAGCAGACTACAGTTTACGAGTGCTTCTTGTTCATTATTTCTGTCGTGTGTGAGCAATAACTGTTTTAAATATTGAAAATCATAAAGCTTAATTGAATAAAAGAGTGCCAGGAAGGAAATTTTGAACGTTTTTCTGTTCTTGAATGCGTATTTGCTCTGGACGTCTCACTGCTGTGAACTATGGGGGTATCAATGCGGTGAACCTAATGTTTCGAGTTAGTTAAGACGGTAGACTTCGGCTGCAAGTCTGTGACGTAATGCTACCTCCCCTCTTTTTTTACCTCCGTGGTTACGTCACACACCGCCATGTTACACGCCACAATTTGGAGCCCTCGAGCGGCAGAGGGTTACAACTTGCGTCTGCGACCCAGAAAGTCGTCCGAGTAGTACGCATGACATTTAATACATCAACCAATACGAGAATAGAATAAAAAATTTGCAGCACGCCCTCGTATTTTTCATGGATTTATATACTAATCTGTAAATAAGCAGCATTTACTCACACATAAAAAATGAATTGCTTCAGTAGCTTGTAACCTGATACTTTTCACATTTTTTTGTCGTGCAAATGATCCGTGAAATATCTGACTAGCTAACCATCAAAACCAAGATAAAGTAAGTGCTCGTCTGTAAAAGTGTTCTCATGCTACAAGGGGATAAGCTGCAGTAGGTGAAGGTCGAGCGACGCACCACTCTTACGGTATTGTGAAGACGGACGTTGATGAATTTGTAATTAGAGGCAGAGTAGTAGACAAAAAATTAACAGTTGCAGGTGCGTTTGTGATTGTGTATATCTGATTAAGCTTTGTAAATGTGGTCTGCGATTGACCTGCTGAAGTAGGCTGGCCACCTGTGGCTGCCGGCCGTCCCCTGCTTTGGAACGTCGCAGATTATCGACAAACCCAGAAACTGCGCAGCAGCCGGTGACTACTTCTCCACCCCCACTGGTTCGTTCCTGTTGCTTCCCTGCCTCTGCCACTCTTATTCTACGCATTGACTCTAATTTAGATTCTGTCCACATACTTCTCTTTTTAATCCGCTGTTGTTTAAATTACGGAATACATGTAAGTTGGTTTGTTACAGAGCTAAATTATAATGTGATGTTACTCTCATGATAATCGAGATCAAAACATTAGGAAGAATATCAAATAACGAAATGTTATTTATCCTGCGTATACAGTACAGTACGAAGAATAAATTATTCAACTTGCAGCTGATTTGGTGGCATACACGGTACGAAATGTAGTATAGAGCTGACACGTCTCACGGCAACAATGGCTCTAACTCGAACTGGGCTTAGCTGACAGATTATGGTACATCATTCCATGCTGGTTCAACATTAAGCCAGAATTTGTCAATCCCAATGGCTGGTGTGTAGTGGTGTGCCAATCTTTTGGCAACCCATGACTGGACGTCTTCAGTAGGTGACAGAAGTGAAGAACGTGCTAGCCAGGACAAGAGTTGAACACCCTCTGTATCTCTAAGGCACAGGCAACACGCAGTCTTGTGTTATCTTGTTCAAAGACAAAATGACGGAGGCCTCGAAGGCAGGACATATCTACCGGTGTTAACGCATTACAAATGTAGCGCCTCCTGTCCACATTACAGTCTATACGAACCAGAAGTGGTCGCATTATGTATCCAGTGACATTCTGTACCACTACGCTGGGTGTTAGGCGTGTGTGACGGTAACGAATGCAATACGACAACGTTCTTTCGCGTCGGAGCTTCCCACACTTATACGTGTACCGCAACAATGTACGCAGAACCGATATTCATCTAAAAAGATGACGTGGTGCCACACCTGCGCGCCGTCTTGCCTTTGGGTGCACCATTGTCAACGCTCTTCTGTCTTCTGGCACATCAAGAGAAGCTGCAACAATGATGCCTGTGCTGACAGACAGTGCTGCTCCAGACGTCGTCGGCTGATACTTTAGTTGTTGCTAACACGCCCATTTCCCAATTCAAGGCACGTAACTTGGCGGTAAGGTACTGCACTGCCGAGAGAAAAGTCTTTTTTCCTCTCTAGTTACTGGGGGCCGTTGAGATCCTGCATGGCACTGAGTATCTATTTAAAAAAGGAGTTAAAATTCGTTTGATGCCTTCCTAAGGGACAAAATGGTTCATATGGCTCTGAGCACTATGGCACTTAACTTCTGAGGTCATCAGTCCCCTAGAACTTAGAACTACTTAAACCTAACTAACCTAAGGACATCACACACACCCATGCCCGAGGCAGGATTCGAACCTGCAAGCGTAATGGTCGCGCGGTTCCAGACTGTAGCGCCTAGAACCGCTCGGCCACTCCGGCCGGCTCCTAAGGGACAGTCTCCGCTCCAAACTAACTAGCTATGTAAGTACAGACTTGATGTCGTTTACGTTCAAAGAAATAATATCGACGGTCATTGCGAGATTTATATCAAATAAATCAACAAGAGGAGGAACTGATCCCCAGTGGTGCACAAAACAGTTAAAACAAGTCAGAAGACTGTTCAACAAGCAACGAAAAGAAACTTGACAGATTTAAAGAACGCTAAATCTCCAAGGTAGGCGATATTTTACAGAAGCTCACAATTTAGTGCGAACTTGAATGCGATATGCTTTTAACAGTTTTCTCAACGAAACTGTCTCCAAATTTGGCAGAAAATCCAAAGAGATTCTGGTCGTATGTTAAGTGCACTAGCGGCAGGACACAATCAATACCATCACTGCGCGTTAACAATGGTAATGGAACCAATGACAGTGCCACTAAGAAGGTATTGCTGAGCACGGTTTTCTGAAATTCCTTCGTCGAAGAAAGCGAAGTAAATATTTCAGCATTCTAATCAAGAACAGTTGCAAACACGAGAAAATTAGAAGTGGTAGTGAAACAGTTAAAATCACTTAATAAAGGCAAGTCTTCCGATCCAGACTGTATACCAATTAGGTTCCTTTCAGAGTATGCTGATATAATAGTTCCGTACCTAGCAATCACATACAACCGCTCGCTCGACGATAGGTCCGTACCTAAATTTTCGAAACTTGCACGGGTCACACAAATACTCAAGAAAAGAAATACGAATAATCAACTGAATTACAGACTCATATCACTGACGTCGATTTTCAGTAGGAGTTTTGAGCATACCGAGAGCAACTGTATTAGTTTTTGACTGCTTTTGTTTTCAGACTTGCAAATTCTTAGTGAGGACAACATTAATTAGCACCGATTGTTCTAGTGTCTCTTTCACGTAGAACAAATCCATAACATTCTACTTGGTGAGTGCTTAACGATTTCCCGTTTCACCTCTTTTCCTGACGACATTAGAAGAAACTGAGCAGACTGAAAGTATGTCGGTATCACGTAACTTCTCCTAACAGAAGAAAACTAGCTGGAGTTTGAAGAAATCGATCCATTATCTCTACAGTGAACTCCTACACTCATTGAAGCCGCAGCCTCCTGCCCTGTGTAGCTAATGGAAGTAATAAAAGATGATAATGATAGGATTTAACAAACAGATGTAGAATTTAATGAACAGAGGCAAGATGATGGTTTTGCGAATAGCCTACGGGAGCATCACGGCGAGCTGTGTAAGTGATGGGGCGTCGATACGTGTTACGCACAGTTCCGAGCTGGCCAGGCTACTCAGTATACTGAGAGCCAGGAGGAAACCTGCACCGTGAGGCGTGTGTCCACTATGAAGTAAACTTCCACAAGTCAATTGTACAAGCTATTTCTGCAAGTCCTTTGACGTAGAAACACCTACTGAAAGTCGACTTTTGCATGTTTCGTCGATTTTCAGAGGTAGTTTCCGAAAGTTATTGTTAACAGTTTCTTGTATCTTGTTGGAAATACTTGTCAGTTGTTGGAAGTTTTTCTGAAATTTGCAGAAGTTTTTTGTGTCAGTGGCGAAAATGAGAACTGCGTGCGGGCCAGTGAAATATCGCAATTGTTAAATCAGAAAGTAGAATTACGTTACGTATTGTGGGACACGAAACACATGGATTTTAATGGCGCTAAAAAGCAGGACTCACTAGAAAATACTGGATCAGATTTGGAGATGGCTGGTTCAAATGGCTCTGAGCACTATCGGACTTAATTTCAGAGGTCATCAGTCCCCTAGAACTTACAACTACTTAAACCTAACTAACCTAAGGACATCACACACATCCATGCCCGAGGCAGGATTCGAACCTGCGACCGTAGCGGTCGCGCGGTTCCAGACTGTAGCGCCTAGAACCGCTCGGCCACCCCGACCGGCGATTTGGAGATAATTTCACATATTGCGTCCTCATTATGGACCAGAAAATAATAAGAAGTTCTTGGAAGCTTAAATATGTATGTGTCTGTAACAGTTTTTTCATGCAAATGCCTCTGTTTTCTTAACTTCGTTCTGTCTCTCGACTTTTCTTTAATAATAATAATAATAATAATAATAATAATAATAATAACGCAACAACAGTGGCACCTGCTCTGATTTTTATCTCGACATTGTAAACTTTCACAATCCTATTTCACGACGCGTCGAAAGAACTCGGCAAGTATTTGCAGAAGTTACTTCCAAGTGGACACACGCCTTACCACTGACTATTGCCGGTGTTGTCAGTACCTCGTTGACACTACCGTCTCCTGCTGGGTGAAGTGTTGCTGTTGGCCGCCACTATAGTACGATTTAAACTAGTTATAGTTTGGCAGCTATCCGGCTGGGCTACTCCCACCACGAGTATAACAATGGGAACCTAGCATTGTCGGCTACCACTCTGCTGCCACTTGTGCTGCACAAAGCATCTTGTTCACAGTGAATCACTGCAGCAGGAGATTCGTGTAACGTTCAGATTCGCGTGGCTTGCGATGTGCGATGAAAGTAGTCGAAAGAAGAGCATAGGGAATAAACTATATAATTCTACAATCTGAGTAAATTTCTTAATTTTTATGCGATTCTTAGAATCTTTAAAGGGATTTTCTATCGTTGCGGAGAGCGGAGCGCTGTGGCGGCTGCTGTAGATACTGCTTGTACGAAAACGCTGCAACTTTGGACTTCAAAACATCGGATACAACCAGTTAAAATCAGATGGTAAAATCCGCACCAGTATTGTCCTCAGCTTCTACTGCGTTCTCCAAATAGTTCCACGTCATAGACATTTCTAATAGTGCCCGCACGATTGCTGCAAAAATGACACGTTTCTGCGTATACCCAGGAGCTGGGCCAGCCGATGGTCGCCTTCGCGGATTTCGTCAACGCTTCAAGAGTCTCTGTGCGGCTCTGAATGACCTGCGGATTGTGATTTCCTTAATACCTACGATGGAAGAGAGAAAGTAATTCTCATACACTAAAAAAAAACACAATTTTTCATTAAACGTTTAGTTGATTAACCCTCCATCATTTCGTGTATTTATTGGAAATTAACACTATATATATAACTGGTACGCGCACTTTTTGATTTCGTCTTCTGCACCATACTGCTCCACAGATTCCCTAGGCTAATAGCACATGCAAACCATCTCGCCAGATCTCATCAACATAGGTGTAATACAAGGGAAAGTGAAAACAGAAGACCGTCTAATGCAACCTACAAGTTTCTCAAGACGCATAAGAAAGAAGCGGACAAAATACGAGCAGTATTCTTCGGAGACTATAGCCGGCAGGGAATGATAGGAGGTGCGCTTTAATTGCTGTCTACTGAGTTTACACTCATAAGAAGAAGTATTGTCTGTCCCCGACTTTACATTCATACGATGATAATTAGGAATCTTAGACTCATAAATTTTTATTGCAACAGCATTTACAGAACGTACTAAAGCTAGGAAAAATAGTCCCCATGTAAACGACAAATAGTTGCATGAATAAAGTTTGAAAGGAACTACATACAGATACGATGTTTCGAGCGATCCAGAATAAATCATAAAGAGGATATGTGGTGCACTTTTTTCCTGCCAGCGAGAAAATTAACGTAACGAAATGAGATTTTTTTAACTAAAACTTACTGGTTTCTCTGTCTAATGAAAATGTGTTTTCATTAAAGAATTCGAATATAGTATTGTTTCTTATATAAAGATCAACACGAACAATTGTTTTTGGTGACAGACTGCGACTACTTCCCTTAATTTTATTTGAACCGTGAATCTGTAGTAAAATTAATTTGAAAGGAAAGGAAGTAACGTTGGTTGACTAGTGAAAGTTGTTGCATATTCTTTTAGTTGCACTTGTATTGTATTGCATTGTATTTTGTTGTATGTTAACCGGGCGCCTAGAAACGACGGAGAGGCTCCGTCCCTGCGGCAGCCGCAGTGGTCCACAGCCCCATGACGGCTACCGCAGTCCACTTCACCCCTCCGCAAGTTGCACTTACTTTACAATTTCACGGGTGCAGAGTACTTCCAGATTCACAACTAGGGCTTATTTTACGTCTCTTAACATAGATTTTCTCGCTTTCACCAGCGCCTTTTTCAACCACTGTAATCCAGTCCAGTTGTGTTCAAAGTTGCTGCATTATCATAGCCACTACAGCAGCACAATGCAGTTCTACAATTTACAGAAGAACAATTCTAATGACAAGAATAATAAATGACTTTAAAACTGTTTATAACAGAAGATATAACACATAACGGATTTTTTTTACATAAAGTGCAGGTTGTAGCAACATTTTGCCTACTAGTATACGAAATGGTCGTAGCAACCTGGAACATTTAGTGAGCCAAGACGCAGTAAAGGGAAAGAAGAAACGACTCGGCAACGGCGAGTTCATTAGAGACGCAGAACCGAGAGTGATGGAGCAGAGATTAGCATTCGGGTGGACGGTGGTTCAAATCCATCCAAATTCAAATGTTCTTTGTTTTCCATAAATTGTTTAAGGTAATGGCGCACTGGTTCATTGCAGATAGACACGTCCGATTTCTTTTCCCATCTTTCTTCCAGTACTAGCTTGCATGCCGTACCTAATGTCCAGAAACCGTAATTTCCGGATTGGACAAGTAAAAGGAGGAAAATCGCCCGTGTCTCTTTCAATGACCCGTTGAGACATTTGCCGCCCGTGATTTAGGGAAACAACTGGCAACTTAGACGTGGATGACAGGACGGCGATTCGCATCTCTCTCTATCAAATGCGAGACCAGTTTCTTACAACTGCGCCGACTCTCTCGTTCATGAGGATTCAATGCCGCATTTGTGACGCGTTATGCTGCCTTCTTACATGGTCAGTGTCAAGTGCTTATACACGGCTGGCAGTTAAAGCCCGAAATCCATGAAGGATAGAAAAACATAAAATTTACTTGTGAGTTGGCAATGTAGTAGGAAGAAAA
The DNA here is from genome assembly GCF_021461385.2 of Schistocerca piceifrons. Classification (NCBI taxonomy): domain Eukaryota; kingdom Metazoa; phylum Arthropoda; class Insecta; order Orthoptera; family Acrididae; genus Schistocerca; species Schistocerca piceifrons. The sequence continues at coordinate 500,432,107 of NC_060149.1, read as the reverse complement.
CATGGTTAAATTTGGCTATGGGATTTTTGTGCACAGGGTACGAAATTTAGTACTCAGAGTTGCCATCTCTAGCAGCAACAAAGTCCCTACACCGACAGGGCATTGAGTCGAAATGAACTTGAATGACAAATACGGGTATATTATTCCATACTGATGCCAGATTTCAGCATTCCTAGTGGCTAGCAAATAGTGGCATGCGAGTCTCTCTGGAGAACGCGTTGGCTAGTCGATCACCGTCTGTATTCAGATAGGTGAAGACAGCACGAGCACCATGCGGCCTAGCGTTTTCTTATTGTAACATCATGGAGAAAATAGGACATAGCCACCGACCTTCACACGTCAGAAACGTGACGCCCGTTGTAAACATTACCGACTGTAGCAATAACTATGAGGCCGCGAGGGACATTCTCCTGGGCTTCCATACCTGTGGTAATAATCGAAGCCACCATGATAGCTGTAGGCTACGTGAACATTTTTGTGCGTCACCTGCTTCCCTTCATACTTAATATCTTCCTTGACATTGATGGCATCTTCCAGCAGCATACCTGTCAGTGTCATAAGGCCAGAATCATGCTACAGTGGTTTGAGAAGCATCGTAGTGAACTAACGTTGATATCTTGACTACCAAATTCGCCTGATTTGAGCACGATGGAACTCATATGGGACGCTATCCGACGCCAGCTCCGCTCCCACAAACCACCGGCTATAGTTGATGGGAGTTGTGCGACCCGTGCATTAACATGAGAGCTGTCAGCTTTTTACAGAGAAAATAGGGGATCGAATAGGAAGTGTAAAAAATAAATATTTCAAATAATGTTTATTTTAAACACAATAGGAATATATTTAAAAATTGCATGCACATTTTATTTTACATTGTTGCTTGTATTTATCTACAGACTTTGCTTCTTTTTGCAAAGATTCATTAAATTTTACATATATAAAGAACTTTCTGAAATTAAAATTAAAATTCACTGCTACTTGCAAAAGATGCTGCGGTGGTACGTTTGCTGCACACCTCTGTCCATTTATGGTTCATAATGGGACAAAATTCTTTCTGCGTCAACATATGAACCAGGAATGCTTAATACAAACCGAACTACTTTCAGCAAATTGGGCATTTTGGGCTCTCGCGATACAGAAAACATTAACCCACCTTCTGTTTGCATTGCGATCCATAGATACACGTTGCTTCAAAATATCCTTCGTATTAGAAAATTCATCATACAATCAATATTCATCTACATCATCCATCTGACCTGAGTCAATTATTTCTCGAAGATGCTTAAATTTTAGCCCAGAATTTAGACAAAGAGGCATCCAAGACTCGACTGGCATTGGCAACTGATAGCCAGATTTGAAATTCTCTAGTAAATATATTTTCAAGGTCGAACAAAATTCCGTAAGATTATCTTCAATGCTTTTTCTGGTTCTGGAACAAATTAACCTGCAACTCGTAAAATACTACCTCTGATTCTTTGCTCAATTTTACTAATCAAAGTCTTGCCCGCCTCAAAAGTTTCCGTTGTACTAATATCAGAGCGTTCTAAAAACTTACAACATCTAGTTAGTACATGTCTGAGAATTTCACTCCATTCTAAGTCTAAAAAGTCAAAAAACGATTTTATAACGTCCCTTCACTTTGCAGAAATGGAGAAGTGTCCATACAATTTTAGGACCAAATTTTCGAGATCAATATCAGGCGTATCACAGGCATGTTTCATCGTATTGTGCAAAAGATGCTTTGAACAGTTTGGTTTGAAGATTTGTTTGCTATCATCATTTAAAGTCTGAATGCCGAATTATGCTTTCCAAAATTAACGTTGATATTATAAGGGCAAAAAGCACTCCAATTGTTTATACCAAGTTTGTGGGATTCCAAAGAACTTTTTAACAAATTGTGGATAGAGACTGCTGTTCCACAGTTTCCTTCTATAAAATCTGAAGTTTACTTTGAATTACGATTTAGGGATCAAAATATATCAAAACAATCGGAAACATCCTACTACTTTTATGGTTTGAGGCATCCCTTGCTATGGAGAAGAATTTACTGCACCTATTGGGATCGTTTAAAATTGTAACAAAATCTGACACACTTTTGGCGGTTAAAAATTCTTTCACTATTGATTCAGCTCACACTGCATTCTTTCAGTAACACTAGAGTCACTGACTTCATCCTTCGCGTCTTGCAGTCCAAGCTATTGTAGCTGAGGTTATGCTTGTGTGATACACAAATGTCAATTTTTCTGCAATAACTCTACTTAATCCACTTGTGGTTGAGCTACCTCTAGTAGAAAAGAAGTTGGAAATCTTGGAAGACTCCTTTATGCACTTCTCCTAAGCTGTATGACCCAATGATATTAAGAATATTTATTATTAATTTTATTCGTGTTTATTTAATTTTAAATCGGACCAAACAAAATAAAATAATGGTTCTACGAAATTATGAGGGTTGCCCAGAAAGAAATGCACCGCATTTTTTTCTTCAACAGTTCTTTATTGGACATAATGATAATTACACACTCGAAAGCTTGGCGTTTTGTCTAGATACCCTATTTTTACACGTAATCTCCATCCCGTTCTATGGCGTTCATCCAGAGCGAGACAATGGCGTGTATACCCTGTCGGTACCAAATCCTTGTCTTGCTGGTGGAGCCAGTGCTTCATTGTGGGAATCACCTCCTCATCGCCTTCAAAATGTCTTCCACGAACGGCATCCTTTAATGGTTCAAACAAATGGAAGTCCAAGGGGGCTAGGTCAGGGTTGTAGTGTGGATGGGATAATACCGTCCAACTCTGTTTTGCGATGTGTTCAGCAGTCCTCAGACTTGGGTGGGGCCGAGCGTCATTGTGTTCCAGCAAAACATCTCCTGGGTTGCTGTGGCACGGAAATCGCCGGAAGCGTGTCCTTAGTTTTGTTAATGTGTTGCCACATGCTTCTGAATTAATGGCACCGCCTCTTGCATCACATCAATGAGAATCACACCTTCACAGTCCAAGGACACGGTGATCATAGCTTTACCGGTGAAAGTAGTTGCTTTGAATTTTTTCTTCTGTGGGGAGTAGGAATGGCGCCATTCCACCGACTGTCGTTTTGTTTTGGGCTCAAAACGGCTGACTCAGGTTTCATCACATGGCACCATCCAGGACAAGAAGGCCTCCCCCTCACCTTTAAAACGTTGCAACAAATCAGCACAAATGTTTCTTCTGTGCTATTTCTAATCCACCGTCAGACACTGCGGGACCCATCTTGCACAGACTTTTGAATATCCAAGAGTGCGGATAATTACATCCACACTTCCTTTGCTGATTGACAGATGCAGCACCAATGGCTGAGCCGTAACGCATCTGTCTTCGCGAATGACATCAGCTCCCTGCAACATGTCAGGTGTGACAGCCGGGGATGGTCTCCCCGACCGCTACAGATCGTGGAGCTCCACCGAACCGCCTTTTGATTACCTTAACCTTTGTGCCCAGCATTTAACTGTATTTCTGTCGACAGCAGATGCTCCATAGACTTTGCACAAGCGTTTGTGAATATTCCCTACAGTTTATTTCTCTGCAGTGAGAAAGTCAATTACAGCACGTTGATGGTAACGTACATCACCTACAGACGCCATTTTGAAACTGTCCTGCAGCTGCTCTATCTGTCGGAAATGACGGAAACTTGGCGCGCTCATTCAGGAGACTTCAAATAATATACGTGTAACTTTTCGCATTGGTTGTACTGTTTTCGGCTGAGAAAAAATTCCATGCATGACTTTCTGGGCAACCCTCGTAATTTACGGCCTCCCTGTAATTTTTACATGCCGAGAACAGTCGGTATTCTCGTTTGCAAATAGAACAGAAGGCTTTGAAACAATTAGCTTTCACAGGACGAATCCAGGAATATGTTTCTTCCAAACATAAACGGTAAACACGCATGTTTTTAGTTTTTTCCTTGGGGTGATTTTACAATATATCCATCGTTACATATTGAAACAAGAAGTCACGAAGTCCGAATCTGACCACAATAATGCCCACGTCCTCTAGCTTAGCGTAATGCAGCCTGCAGAGCAGACTCGTAATGTAAGCGCTGTTGCCGGTTTACTTGTTTACCAAAGGACCAGGGATTGTAAGGAAAGCTGTGCCGTGTCAGGCGAAATAAATTTTTTTAAGTACCATTTCAAAAGTTAGAAAAATACGAGATAAATTCGAAATAATATGGGACACGGGATCTGACAAAAAAGCCAAAATACGGAATTTAGCGGGTGGGATAGCTAACATCTGGTGCCATATATCTGCGGAAACCTACCGAGGATTTATCGAATTTATGCCATGCCGAATCACTACTGTATTGCGTTCCAGATGTGGGCCAACATATTATTAAGCGGGAGGTTATAAAGTTTGGCTCATCATTGTGCGATCCTCATCCTATACGCTACTGCCGCTCGTGTTTCGCAGTTATTGTAATCATTATTTAGACTCACAGTTCATTAATGAATAGGCTCCTTTTATAATTACTTATCTGTACACCACGAAACCAAATATCACATTACAGTATTTAAATATGTAAAAATATTAAACAATGTAATCTAGAGAGGGGAGGAAGTGCAATGGGAAGGAGAGAACAACAATGAGGGTAGAGTATGGGTTAGAGAGAGAGAGAAGCAAGAGACTATGTAACAAAAGAAAGAAGTTTTATTCAGTGTAAATAGACTGCAAGTAATAGTAAACAGAAGGAAGAGAAAGTAATGAGATAATGATAGGCGTAAGTACCAACTGTTTAAAATTATGCTATTGTTTTATCTCCATGTTTTGAAGGCCAATGCACTGAACGAAATCCGAGACTTCGTATGTAGAACATTTCAGCACTCTCTGCACTCGACATCAGACTCAGAAAATGTGGTTTATTTACTTCTTGTAGATGTTCACACTGGTCAGCGTGTCTGACAAGCAGGTTGTCATCCATCGGAGGTGACAGTCGTACTTTCCACCGTCTAGCACCGCAGGTCCTGCTGATGTGCTGTCTTCCTTTCTTTTAGTGAAGCACGCACCAAGCTGCAAACGGTAGTACTCATCTGGAACTCTGTAGTCCAGGTTCCTGGTACCCACTGCGGGCATCATAAGCTCAGTGTCAAGTGCTGACGTGAGTCGTCGTTTCTTTGCATTATTTCCTCTAGTGCTGAGTCTATAGCGATACAGCGCTGTTAGCCATTATCAGGCTTCATGTTCTCTTACTCTGTGAAGATCAAGATATCTAAATCGCTCTCTACTTGAAATATGTGACATGGTCTGGTCAGAACAGCATATGCTTCTCTGTCAGGCGTAATATCATTCAAACTAGGATCTGCTCCCCACTGAAATGGCAGTGCTGAAGATGGAGTCGTTTCATGTCTGCCTTTGCGGAGTCGCGCAATGCAGGAAACATTAGTCATAGCAGTGCGTCCTCGCCACTGGTTGTCTCAGCCCTGTTGCTGTACGCAACAGGTTAGTCAGAGTTGGGGGAGTCGCTGATATCCCTGTGTGAATCGATTTACCGAGGGTCCACTGACCTACATCAGCCGAGTTGGCTCGTTTTGCTCCCTGGGGGCGAGACGGGTAGCTTGGTGCGTGGAAAAAGACAACAGTAGAATCGTAGCTTTTGTTTAGCACTGGGGCTGTGGCTGGCAGCATCAGTCTAATGAAAAGCAAAGCCCTCATCAGTGTCTTTCTTCCGTCTGGGCAGTGCCGCAGCATATCCTCGGTGAGACGCCCACAATCTAATTCTGACTCCCTCCCACATACAAAAATAAACAGACACCAGATACCAATGGAGGTGACGCAGCGCTTAAAACACTGGAGTCGTACTCGATAGGAGCAGCATTCCGATCCCAGAATATCTGAACTTGTAAGCCAATACTAGAACGTCAAAAATGGTTCAAACGGCTCTGAGCACTATGGGACTTAACATCTGTGGTCATCTGTCCCCTAGAACTTAGAACTACTTAAACCTAACTAACCTAAGGACATCACACAACACCCAGTCATCACGAGACAGAGAAAATCCCTGACCCCGCCGGGAATCGAACCCGCGAACCCGGGCGCGGGAAGCGAGAACGCTACCGCACGACCACGAGCTGCGGACTAGAACGTCACTTTTGTCATCTACATCTTCATAGATATTCCGCAAGCCACCGTAAGATGTGTGGCGGATCAAACAAACCCTTCTAATGTTAATCGTATCGTGAGTAAATGTTTCCCTAAACCAAGCAAATTTTGCCCAGGATAGTGTTAACTAATCTGTAAATAAGAAATGGAATCACTCACATGAATTATATTAGTGGATACCAACAATGGTCTCTCCAAAGTTGCAGAAAATAAAATTTCAAGAGTCTTAAAAAGAAGCTCGTAGAGTCGCTAATACTCCCCATACTTGACTATACTGATGCCGTTTTCCAAGGACTTTCACATGAGAGCTCACGCAGGCTACAACTGGCTATGAATGCTTGTGTGCTATACATCCGAGACGTGCAATGTTCCGACGAATCACTCCTGGCTACTAACAATTGTCATGCACTGCCTCTTATTTATCTTAAACTCTTACACTACTATTTGAACAGCGTAGCAGAAATACTCTTTCTCTACAAAGTATAATCCTTTCTGTACAATCAAATAACACTGTCGTGTTCTCTAAAGCACTTTCTGCATAAGAAACGCGACTGTGGAACAATCCTCCCGAAAATGCCAGAGAAATTAAATTGCTACCAAACTTCAAAAGACAGTTAATAGGCCACCTTCTATCACAACGGACATCTCCCCCATATACCAGTGTGCATCTAATTCTCGTCTCAACCTTTGCCTACCCGATGACGGCAGCGTTCTTAATTTAAATTCTGGACCTCCTATTAGCCACTGTTACTGTCATTTCTGTCTTCTCCTCTTTCTTTATCCTTTCCTCTTCTACAATACTAAACGTTGATTCAAATCTCCTAAACTAATCCTTATCATTCTTAATGTTCTTTACCACTACCATCATCATCATCATTATTATTAGTGTATGTTACTATCGTTATTAGTGCCTATTATTATCGTCATTACGATTATTATTATTATTATTCCTATCAATGTTTTTGTAATGTCTTTGGTATGTGTTGTACCTGGTAAGATGTAGGAGAGTGCTTTAAGGCCCTAATCTGGTTAGGCTAAACAATCAATAAGTAAGTAAAATGAATAAATAACAGATCTTTTACAGAGGAGTAAGAGTTACATACCTGAGACTTTTCTTAGATGTTTAACGCACACATGGAGAGGCCTTAGCGACCGTTTCGTCCAGTAATTACAAAGAAAGAATGTCGAATTACTGAGCTGATACAAAATCCAGTAACAGATTCGAAGGGGAAATTACGGAACTACTGACTGCAATTACGAGTCGATTGAGCACGTATTAAATGAGTTGGAATACTTAATATCCGAAGTTCTTCTAAAAAATCAATTTTGCTCTGGATTCTGCTACCCACCGATGTATTGAAGTATAGTATCATCCGATGATAAGGTCAGATTAATTTTGAGATCCGCCAAGCAAATTATTAAAGACAAAGTCCCAAGGTGGCGTAGACCTTTGAAGGAAAAAAAGAGGCGTTTAGTTAAAATTGGCTTCGTGGCCGCGCTGGCACAAAAAAAACTTCTTTTCTCAGCGTGTTCGAGTGGCAATCACTTCAGAACGGACAAATTCTCCCCACCTCACTGCACAAAAAGCAGAAAGGAGGTTAGCACGGAGTTGGAACACTTGTACGGAATGACACTTGTACTGAACCTGGAATAAATTAGTTTCCATAGGTACAGGAACGATAAGAAGTCTAGCAGTGTAGCAAACGTGATATAGTTACGAGACGTCTTTAGACGGAGGAACAATGAATGGACGTAATTACTTGTCATTTCCTTGCGTTTCCACTACAACGATTTTGGGTTCGGTGTCCACCCATACAGATTTTTATTCATAGAATATTTAAATGAGAATGCTGCAATGATTCCCTAGAAGAGGCATGGTCTTTGAGATAGTCTTCTCGGTCCTCATTAACGAATATTTTACAAATTGGAAGAGACATTTTTCCAAGGAAAACTACGAGTAGATACTCTCATTTCGTCCCTCATTAAACTTATTTACAAGACAACCAATGAGTACGACGTGCATTAAATTACTTTTCAATATTTGCATAACTTTCAATGGTTGTGACGTTTTCTTCTTCATTGTGATTTTTGTGCTTATTTTAAGTTACCGTCAATCTGTAGTTTTTTCAAGCTTTTGCGGTAGTCTTCTCAGTCTTAGTTGATGACTTCTTCCTGCTTTTCCCCTCGAAATTTCAAATTAATCGGTCAAACTGATGACCGTCATGTTCTGCGTCAGCTCAATGATTTTTTACTCATGAGTAAACATGGGGATGGAGTTTTGATATTAATGTGTTTATCCTTCGGTTTCATCCTTCAGAGACGTCGTTGGTGCGATGGCGCCTTGCACTGCAGTTCCACGTGTCTCTTGGCACATTATCGTTATTGAACCACTGGTTAAGAAACGGTCCGGAAGCTTCTGGTTTTCAGGCGTGTTCTCCTGAACAGACAGCCAATTATCTTCCAAAATTTCCAGGGGAAGAGCTGAACGCATTCTTATGTAACATTGTATTTCTTCGTGTTCCTTATAGGCAGAAACAAGACCGCAGTATTGAACTTGTCTCGAAAAAGTTGATTAAAACGAAAATTGCAACACATAACCTCTGTTTCGGGACACTAACTTCTAGCTGATTGGATAACAGAAATTTCTGTGTCTATCATGAGAGAAGCAAGTTTCCATCCAACACCTACGATGGGTGTGAAGTCTAAATAACTCTCCAAACTATTTGTTCGAACTTTTGAACGCTCTATCCAGAAATAATCATTCACAGCTTGATAAACATGGTTCTCCCTTTTCGCTGGCAGACACTAACGTTCTCTCATTCGGTCCCCTGTTATCTGCAAATAAAAAGCTGCTGCTGCCGTCATTCAATAGTAAATTATTTTCTCGAAAGAATATTCCTCCATAATCGGTCTGCTCTTGCATAGATCCCTCGTATTTTCTCCTAATGCAATGCAGTTAGTGTTCCGGACTTCTATGAGATGGTAATGACGTTACTAAGTCGTGGCCTCAACTGAAACCCTACTTCCTCAAGCTAAGTTGAAGAACCTTGTAGCGTCTGTTTCTTTTGCACGTTTTCATGGACTTACAAAATGTTTTCGCACTGCATTTACTGCTTCATCTGGAATAGAAACGTGGCTACCTTCTCCAAAAACTAATTTTAACAGATGGTCTTCCTTTACATTTATACTTTATAACGTTTACACAACGCTAGTAAGTTTCATTTTCTTTTCTGATATAGTCCACTATTTACGGATTCCCGTTGTAAATGAATAAGGGCTTCCTTTTGGTAGTCTCGGAGAATTCGGTCTTTACCAAACTCCATCTTCATCACAATTAGAACGCGGAACAATATTTTCCAGAGATCAACTGCATTACTGAACTCTTGGAGAAAGCTACACACTACAGTTATTATAATTATTTCGTTTTTATCAATGAGTATTTTTTCTTATTGATTAAAACAAATAAACGTTTTAGATAAAATTTATTTCTTTCGGCAGAAATATAATTTAAAACATGTACAAAAACATCAAACAACATTGTCCGAGTGGAACAGACCAAAAAAAAAATAGATGGCCAAAGTTTTGGAAGACCAGTCGCAGGTCGGCTCAGTGTTGAAAATTGTTAAACCTACTTTGTCAGCATCAAGTATTCAGAACATACCAGACCAAAATAACACAGAAGAAGATGTAAGATTTTCTGTCCGAGACTGCATTTGAAGGTAACGAAAAAACTTACTGAAGTAACAAAGGTGAAGTAGCAGCCAGAGAGAACACTCACGAAGAAAATGAAGAGCTCTAACAAACTGTAGAAAACCTTGTAGATAATTGTAACGTGAATGAAAATAGATGGGAAGACAGTGAAAAAGATGAAGAGGGTGCGACTGAAGAAGAAACCACAGAAAGTAGTAGTAACATCTTGCTTTGTGACATCTATCAGTGGCCTTACCTGTTCCAGAACATCTCAGGTTCAAATGGCTCTAAGCATTATGGGACTAAACATCTGAGGTAATCAGTCCCCTAGACTTAGAACTACTTAAACCTAACTAACCTAAGGACATCAGACACATCCATGTCCGAGGCAGGATTCGAACCTGCGACCGTAGCAGCAGCGCGGTTTCTGGCTGAAGCGCCTACAACCGCTCGGCCACCACGGCCAGCAACATGTAAGTGTTGACTTAATTAAACCAAGGAGTGAAGTATTCCAAAACGTATGTGGGCTGTTTGTTTCTGTTAACAGCCAAGTGATAATTATAAGATGAAAGGTGCAAACCGACAGCTTGCGTCCGGCCAGTTGTATGTCACTCAGTCAAACGGTAAGAAAACTGCTATAACCTGGATAGCATTCTAACCTAAAAGCCAAAATTTTTCTATGGACTCTTTAGCACAGATGCAAGTTTGAATAGTGTAACTATATTTGTTGCTTGTTTTCAAGCTTGGTGGAAATTTAGTCCGAAAGTTAACAACCACGAAACACCAGAGAAACATCAAACATGTTTTTGAAAATGGAAAATCTTTAAGAACAAGTTTAATTGCCAATAACACAGCTGATCATATTACACAGACAGCATCTAAGACAGAAAATTGAGAGGCATTTTGATAGGACTGCTAGACGTCACTGTTCTGGGCTGAACAAAATTTTCCATTTCGTGGCCACAGAGAGCATATTCTGACAGAAAACAAAAGAAATTTTCAGCAACTGAATACGTTCTTATTTAAATACGACGCAGTTCGAAGGGAAAAAATGATCAAACTAAAAGAATCAGCTCAGTCACACCCGGGCAAAATATTTTCAAGTTATTTATCCCTCAGTACACAAAAACCGAGTTTCTTTCATTTCTGGTTGGAATTGTTCGGGGAAAAATTTGAAATAATATAAAATATTAAGCATTTTCTGTGTCATCTCACACAACGCTTCGGACATCTTGCACATAGATGAAATCAGTGAAATCATTAGTTACATTCAGATAGAAAACGAAATAGTAGGGGTGAACTCCAGGTTACATTCAGCAAACAGGGAAGATATTTTACAAGTTACAGAGCAGAGTGGTCTGGGTATAACAATGTGCCGAGGATGGGGATACGACAACGCTTCTACAACGGTTGGAATACTGTCAGGAGTGCAAACAAGGAATTTGTAATAATTTTAAAAGATACAGCAATCAGCCACTGGTTGCAGTATTAATTAAAGTAACATAATCCACAGTCATGGTGCTCAGCAGCCGTAGAACGGATACATTATTGTTAAGAATTTGTAAGCTTAACCTATAAGTAGGCTGTTTAGGTCTTTTTTATCGGTAACGCACGTAGCGCTTTGTATGAAAATCACTAAACGCAAATAACGTAAGAGGTTTTCCAGGACAGTAATTCATAAATTTTTCGAAGGGGACGATTCAAATCTTACGGCGTTGTTTGTACCCTGTGCAAAAAATGGTTCAAATGGCTCTGAGCACTATGGGACTTATCATCTGTGGTCATCAGTCCCCTAGAACCTAGAACTACTTAAACCTAACTAACCTAAGGACATCACACACATCCATGCCCGAGGCAGGATTCGAACCTGCGACCGTAGCGGTCACGCGGTTCCAGACTAAAGCGCCTAGAAGCGCACGGCCACACCGGCCGGCCCTAGGGGCAGCAGCCTTCTCAGTAGTTGCAGGGGTAACAGTGTGGATGATTGACTAATCTGGCCTTGTAACATCAACCAAAAACATTCTTGCTCTGTTGGTACTGCGAACGGCTGAAAGCAAGGGGAAATTACAGCCGTAATTTTTTCCGAGGGCATGCAGCTTTACTATATGGTTAAATGATGATGGCGTCCTATTGGCTGTACCCTGTGCAAACCACTGTGTTACAAGAAGGCAACTATGCTCAAAGTATTTACAGGTTCTCGTAGTCAGCTTCGGTTTGTGTGTTACTATGAGGAGAAACCTAAAGCTCTTTTTGAAAGACGAGAGAAATTGCCCTGTTGACAAAGTATATCTTTTAGCGAACGACACATGTCAGGCGATGGAAATTCTTGTGGAAAAAGTAGAAATATCAAGCTGAAGACGAGACACTGACTTTGCACCAGGAACTGAGAAGGTCAATGTTAGGGTACGTCGACAGGTTTCTACAAGAAATCTGTACACGTTGCAAAACCATGATACGTACATCAGATCGTTTTTCAGTTTCAGGTCGCAGAAATCTGATTAAAATATCAAAAACGAAACTTCCCTAGACTGTACAAAGTTTAGTTGAGAGTTACGACGAGACTTCTGAAGATGGTATACTTGCAGAAATTCCATATCTGAAAACAATTCTGAAAGCTACCAAAGTTCATAAAAAATTATTTGGTTGGACATCTTTAAGAGTCAAATTCGTAGCTGACTATGAGTTTTCCGCATCTGTTACGAACCTCATTTTCGTGGCAAGACTTTTCCTAACTTTGTGTGTTTCGGTTGCGTCATGTGAGGGGAGTTTTTCAAAACTCGTAATAATTAAGAATTATCTGAGGTTCACTTTGAGTCAAGCGGGTCTCTCTAGTTCAGCAATTTTGTCAATCGAAAAAAGTGTAGCTAAATGTATCCATTTTCATAACGCACTTTTAAAAAAGTTCACAAAAAGTTGGAAAGAAGATCTACATAACCAAATTACCTATCAATAAAAAGATATTTGGTTATTTGTACTGCTTGATTGATAATAATCAGTTAATCAATGTTATTTATAAAAAATTGTTTTATTTATTTGTTTCCATTCATAGAAACAATTTACGAGTGAAAATTAGTAAACATTATATTCTACTTACTTAACCAATCGTATCAAAAATGTTCACCCCCAAAAAACTAATCAGTGTTTTTGTAGGGGTGATGCGAATTGGGTTCGGGGGACGGGGGGATGGGTTCAGTTAAAACACCATACCGTGTGGCAAAATACCTAGCTACGGCGCTGCACACAGTACTCCCTGGCCTTCGCAAAATCCAGTGACCTTTTCCCTTGTAGCTTCCTCCCTACGAATTCTGCACCAGAACGCATATTACCAGTATAATACAAATTATTTAATGATGTATCTTTCATAAACGTTATAGGAGACGTTGCACGTGCGTTATCAGAACGAGAGAAGCAAAACTAAGTGGTAGATTCTGTGTTAATTGCTACATTGGACTCGCTGCTTTTAATGTTATTCATGACTGTACAAATTTATAGTATAAAAATCTATACCACTATCAAAATTTTTTGATAAGAGTGTGTGTACCGTTTCTTCTTTATAGGAAATTATCTCCTCTTTCTACTCGGGCATTCAGGTTGGCGATATCTCTCATGGTTCTCGTCTAATGTCTTTTCTTCTTCGATGAGAGAAGGGCCACGTGCCAACTTCAGTTTCTTATTCGTTGTTCTCTGCTTCCAGTACTCTTTCGTCTGTACGCTGTGGTTTTTCTTCCTGTTTTCTGACCACTTAGAATCCTTCCTTATTCAATACTTTGTAGCGTAACATATCTCTGTCACTTTTTTCTTCAGTTCCGATGTTTTTTGTTTCCAAAATCCTTTTTTTGCGTCGTGAATCCATTTTGTTCTTGCCTTCTTATCCCAAAAATATTTGAAGATCTATTTGGTTAATGCACTGTCTTGCATTCGATGTAAATGTCAAAAAACTGCCAGTCTTAATTTTCTCATTACTTTTGATGTGCTTTATATGTTTCGATAAATTTCATCATTACTACATAATTTTCAAACTTCCACAGTTTTTCGTGGCCCAAATATTTTCCTAATGATTCGCCTTTTTAGTATGTCTAATTTATCCAAGCTATAGTTTATGCTAGACATTCTCTTGCATATAGACGTTCTGGCTTCACTGATGTACTGTGATACCTTACTTTTGAATTTATAGACAGGTACTTTTGCTGTAAAAGTCTTTGTTCTTTTTTTTTTTTTTTGAGAAATATCTACATGGTGTAGCTGAAATTCTCCCAACATTGGGCTTGGAGAAATTCATAGTTTGGCTTTTCTTGGGAGTTTCTTGAAGAGGGCCGAAAGTAATTTCAAGTGAGAATTTTGACGTAGACTGACCAGACTCATATCACTTGTGTTGGTTCTTTTGTGGGCTGGGTAACGCCCTGTTATGTTTCTAAATTTGTTTTCTCTACCTATTTGACCATGTCAGTATGTTTCTAAGGGTTACTTTATTACAGACTAATTAATTTTTCTATTACGACACTTTGTGTCTTAGGACTAGTCTAGTACATCGTATAGCAATTCTGACAAGTAAACTTTTGAGCATCACGTATCGAACGATACCCTGATGGATAAAAGGCGGTGAGTGTTACTGGATTTCACAAGTGCTACCGCATTTACCCATTTTTCATTGAGAATAGTCCGCCCCCGGTAGCAGAGTGGTCAGCGCGACGGACTGTCAATCCTAAGGGCCAGGGTTCGATTTCCGGCTGGGTCGGCGATTTTCTCCGCTCAGGGACTGGGTGTTATGTTGTCCTAATCATCATCATTCCATACCCATCGACGCACAGGTTGCCGAAGTGGTGTCAACTCTAAAAACTTGCACCAGGCGAGCGGTCTACCCGACGGGAGGCCCTCGTCACACGCCGTCATCATCATCATTGAGAGCATATGTTAATACAACTGGCGTTGCGGGAAGCGGTCATCGCCAGTGATTTTTTTCCACATCTTCTGTGGACCAGGGTACGGGCTTATCATGTCGCATATCGGTAACATACCTTCATCATATACAACCGAAACGTGTATAACTTATTATGCTCCAACATATTACCCGTGTTCAGGACAAGTTCACATTTTAAATACATTTCTGATCACTAAGCCAATATATCATACTGATGTCATTAGCGGCTAGGCTGCTCAGACGACCCGATTTTGCCGGGACAACCCCAGTTTTCACATGAATGACACATATTTGTCACGGTTTTTAATCAGGAAACAAAATGCGTGAAATAATATTTCTCATCTAATTATATATTTGTGAAAAACAAGTTTCCCAAAAGTAGAACGTCATAGAAATATATATTTTCACAGTACCCCCTACAAACCTACCGTATTTGGTTTAACTCCTCCTACGCCTAAAGAAACAGTAAGAAATATGTTGAAAAGAAAAGCAGGTATTACCTACCCTCGCGTCTAACTGGCCGACCTTCCACTTTATGGCCCTCGAGACAAGTAAAACAAAAAACAAAGGAGGTACAAAGGAGCATCTCAAAGAATTTCTCCTAATGGGACTGCAGCCAAACGGAAGTTAATTTTGTGAAGAATGTTAGCGTTGCGGCGTTTGTTAGCAGTGCTTATTGAATATTGTTAGGAGCGTATGCAGTCAATCGAAATCTTAAATGTGTAATTTGTATCTGATTATTGATTGGTAATAATACGCTGTTTTTAGTGTTATTAAATTGCATCTAAGAACCTAATACGTGACTAAATATTGCAGAAAATTTATCCAGGCCATTACAATGAAAAAGTGTATCAGTCTTTTTCAATTTTTGAAGAAAAAGATTTTATTTTTGTGTAATGTGCGTACACGTTACCTCCTCACAATTCACAAAATAGTGATACATTCTTGCTATGGGTTCTATTAGCCGCTGTATCGTCATAAGTCTATTATCGATTTCAAAATATTACAGATGACAAGAAAGGTAAGCGTTAATGTGGTAATGAAGTTAGGTAGCACGAGCGTCGCGGTTTTTTATCTTTGAAATCTGGTCAGCCTGGTATCGGCTCGTAACCATACATTCGTAACCTTCTCGTAAATGACTTCTGCAGATCTATGTTCTCTGGAACGGTTTCGCTTATTTTGTCGGTGCGTGTTTACACGTGTCAGTTTTCGCTATTAGTGATAATACACCCTGTATAATCAGGTTTCCGTTGTTTTACAACTAGTCATTCTGTTCGAACTATTTGTCCTTGTATAAAAGAAATTTTTCAATCGACCATGGAGGACGATTTGATGCTGTGCAACAGATTAACATGAAGAAACACAAGCTTGCTGTTTGAAATAAAACCTCGTCAAAAAGTTTGATGTGTTTTGTTACAAAACAGCGCCACTATAAATGATGATGAAAAGCGTCTTGTTCCTGAGGAACGTTTGCTGGTTATCAGTGTAATCATCATAACAATTCCTTCAGCTCGATGGATTGCACTGATGTGATCAGAAAACTGTTCGAGACGAAATTTACCTGTTCCACAACATAGTGTGAATCCATAATAGTAAACTTGTTGGCCCCCATACGAATTGCATGAAAATTGTGAGGAGCTCAAAAATGCGAAATACATTTCAGTAATGCTGCTGCAGAAAGAGCGTATTCTAATACAAATGCTTTATGGTGTGATGGAGAGAATAGGTTTAGTGTGGATACTGTAAAGGAAATAACTATAAGACACTCCTTTTCAGGATACTTCATGTGCTGATTTTTATAACATTCTGTTTGAAAATATCAGGCCCCTGGGCGATATACACTCTTCTGCAAAACCTAATTAAAAGGTTTTGTTTCAGACCTATGCAGGTAATAGTCATTGTTTACTCTAGTTCAAGGCCTCATTACGTTGAAGTGGTATAATGTGTTTGCACGTGACAACAATAAAACAATAAAATACTTACTCGATTAGTAATGCACGGTATTTTGATGTTTTTAATGCGAATTTTAGCAACAATTTGTGTAGTTGTAGTAAAAACCTAGTATTTTAAAATATATTTGCTACATAAATATGCAGCGCGAACATTAACAAAATCGACAAACTGCAGGGACAGATTACTGACTGGAAATGGAGAAAAAAGGTCCTATGAACGTTTGTCCGGAAATGTTGGATGGCACTGGCGAATGAAAGTTCTTGTCACCACGTGCCGTAGTCGGCCGGAGTGGCCGAGCGGTTCTAGGCGCTTCAGTCTGGAACCGCGCGATCGCTACGGTCGCAGGTTCGAATCCTGCCTCGGGGATGGATGTGTGTGATGTCCTTAGGTTAGTTAGGTTTAAGTAGTTCTAAGTTCTAGGGGACTGATGACCTCAGATGTTAAGTCCCATAGTGCTCAGAGCCATTTTGAACCACGTGCCGTGTGTTTCTTGTGTCTTGTAGGCTTTGTGATTGACGCAACGTACTGTAAGCAGCAGAATGGTCCGGTACTGATGGCGGTAAGAAGGCGAGATTGTGGTAGACAAGAACCACATCACAGAACATTTCAAGCCATTTTTGGGCCTTAGTGTGATCGTGGGTCCTTTAGGACAGACGAACGTGCAGGAAAGCGGCGGATTGCGTATACACCAGATTTTGAGGACAGGGTTCTACAGGATACTGAGACGAACCAAAGTACAGCTCCAAGCAAGTCGCCCGCCAACATGATGTAATCCACAGTACGATTATGTGTATCCTGCATGACAACCGCTCCTATCCGTATCACCTGCAATCCCATGGAGGCCACTTTGGACTTCTGTTATGACGTGGATGCGATGCAGCTCTGTACTGTGTTCCCGGACGATTTGTTGTCGTTGCACGCACACCTTCCATTTATGGACACAGGTCCATAGGACCTGTTTTCCTCTATTTCCAGTGAGGGATCCGTCCCTGCAGTTTGTTGATTTTATGTCGCTTCAGTTCAACTTCTAATTTTGGTCTGATATCTTGATTTTGGAAATATTGTCACCCTACTTTATCAGCTCTTGACTCATAAACATGAACATTATTTGTTAGTAATAATATGTACTGTAACTGATGAAAATTCAATATCAGCATCCGATAATAGCTACGACGGTAAGTCCAGTCGCAACGTTAGCATATGACATTATTGTGATGAAACGTTTAACTAGAAAGCAATGGAAAGCAGTCAATAAATAGCAGAGGTGTGTTTCTTTAAACTGTTCGCAGGAGACTGTTCACGGAAGTACACTCTGGCTTCTGTGTCAAAATAATTGATCGCTTCTTCATAAACATTTTGGCGTTTATCGCTCAGTTTTCAGCCAAAATATAATATTCGTATACATAACAAAGTTGACATTTTCATCACCCTGGCGAGGTGCAACACACCAATGGTCGTCATACGATGTAACCAAAAGAGGAGCTTGAAGCTCTGGGCGCACGGTACGCAAAATAAAACAGGTGGGGTTTACTAAAATTAAATCGTGGCGTCTGACTACCCCAAACAGGGAGTCAGGGTATCCCAGTCACCACTCGCTATAGTAAGTAAATTGAACTAGTTTAATATTAATTACGAGATATAACTTCTAATCGCTTTTGCGCTGTTTGCCACTTTCAGCAGTTGACAATATTATGTATTTCGCAGTGGAAAATATTCCTGTTCTTTCATTTTGTTAGTCTGCTATCACTCGGAATCTCATTGTCAAAAAACGACGGGGTGCACGGCAATCAAAATTTTTAACACAAGAAGCTGGTTGGTCACTGGATCTCCGTGTGTGCCCCTCCGTTTTGTAGGTAGCTGCAGAGAGAAACCCTCTCCGGTGAGACAAAAAGGACAGAAAGTGAGTGTGGGAATTACTTTCAGGCATGTGTCATAAGCAGACATCAGCCTCCAACTAATTACAGCTGGAAACAGTAAATAGGGCCCGCAGCTGAACAGTCCGATATTTGGCCGAAGAACACAAATTCCGTAATTTGTAACTATTTTTTGCCCCCTTTTTCGTCTTTCCTCACGATAATAACAAAATACTTTTAATCAGGAGACTGTTTACACACAGTTATCCTCGCAACTTGAACAGCTGTCAATGATAGTCATGACTGGCGAGGCTTAAAAACATCTGAGAATGATGCTGCAAAACTAAATAAGTCAGTCAATAAAGCAATATTACTCTTCTGAAAAATAAAAGTTATTAACACACCCCTTAGTAGACCTTCACAATATCTGGCGCATTTATTAATTTAAATAGTTCGGTTCTGTGTTGAAAGAGCCTCTGCAACAACCATACGAAATACCATATCTTGTATTACAGTAAAATATTCTACAGTCCTACTCAGTGCTTTAAGTCTGGCTTTTGAAGAACGTAGAGGTAATGGGACTAGCTTTTAACTCCGTACCAAAACCTTTGCGGAAGCATGTGAATTTATCCCGAGTCCTCACGAAACATGAACAGAGTGCAGCCTACTCGCATTATCAGTGTACCCCAGGCAGAAACACTTTCGTGATGGTGGTATTACATTCGCATATTTATAAATACGGTGCAGGAATCTTGTCGAAAAGCACGCTGTGAGGCGCTTGAAAATCTGCTTTATTTTACGTCCACTTAATGCGGATTCAAGAGGCAACAGGTTCTCTGCAACTCGACGTAGCGGCAACATTGTAGAACATGGTTCAGAAATCAATAAGTAACATTAGTACGCAAGCACGGATTGGGCAGTTTATGGCTCCACCTGACCACCAATCAGAGAATGAGCTACCTGCTGCCTTCTCCCCTCTCTGACACATCCCCACCTCGCCTACACAGAAGCCGAAAGTTTGTTCTTTCTCTCTCTCCTTCTCCCCTCTCTCCCAACCCCTTCTATTCCAACCCCTTCTCTCCCCCCTCTCTCCCACCTACTTCTCTCTCAGCCCCTTCTTTCCCTGCCCCTCTCTCCCTTCCCCATCTCTCTCAACCCCACCCTCTTCTCTCCCATCCCTCTCTCTCTCTCTCTCTCTCTCTCTCTCTCTCTCTCTCTCTCTCTCTCTCTCTCTCTCTCTCTCTCTCTCTCCCCCCCCCCCCCCCCTCTGGAGCAGAGCTGTCGACAGGTGGCAGCGCGCAACAGCTGTGGATTGTGAAGCAATCGATCAGCCACATCGCGTCCATCAGGCTGTTGCTCATAAAATAACAGTATAGCATATTTGGCCGCAGTTATCTCATGTATTGATAAGACAGAGCTTCAAAGACAGAGCACTAGCTTCGAACTGAATGTCTTGAATACACATGATGTGAACATGAACAGCAGAAATAGATTTCGGGATTTCAGTGTTATCATAATTAGCTTTAAAATGATCATCTTCAATTCTCAGCAGCAGAAAAGGGTACCAAAAACCAGTATGAGGTCAGGAAACATCGAAGTTGGAAGAGAAAAACCAGTATTTTGGATCAGTTTTCGTTAGCAAAATTTAGAAGGAATTTGCTAAAACTAAACATTTACTGCTGCAGAAACAATGCTTCACCGACAGCAAGCTGTGTTTAAGACATCAGGTTGAAGTTCTTTTTTCCTGTAAGATTTCTTATTGAAACCCTTTCGCAAACTCTCATTTATTACAGAGACAAAATCAGTCTACTATATACTATATATGAAAAAATATTTTTCCACTTATATCAACGAATTTTTACTGGAGCAAGGAATTGCGCGAAACATAAATCATTAGGGATGATGGGCAAGCATTGAACAGTATCGTCCGGTCAAATGAATCACACAAACGTGAAGCATTCATAATATCCCTACTTGATAGCTGCATCCGACCCATGTATACCTTGACAGAAGTGTAATTGTTATACAAGGCATGTACACATAATTGTTTTTAGGTACTGAACTATCTGCAAAAATTTACAAAAAACATTGTTTTTTATACTTGTTGTACCAACATCTGGATTTGAAAATCCTTAGCTTAGCGTAGAAAGCTGCCAAATACCGATGATTTAAAAAGAACTGTACCGTTCGAATTACATATCTTTCCGTTACTTATTTGTTTGCTCTAAATATACACAAAACGCAAGTAAACGAAGAGAAAAGCGCACAGCAGTCTTCAAGAACTTGACATTAACTACGAAACGAAGTTAAATATCGATCATTTGCTTTCATTTGGTTATATGCCATCCCTACTCGAGTGTTTCAACTATCTACAGCAGTGTTTGTTTACCTGCGGCCCGAATCAAGTATTAGTACGGCACGCGGTTCTCAACAACATTTTATAATAATATGCCTCTAGCAACTAACAGCCGAATACAGGAACATCAACTGACGTTAAGAGTGTTTTTAGAGTGTACTTTTCTTGCTTAATAACAAACAACAGATATTACAGAGACAGTAATATTTTAAGATGTGCTTCATTTTAACTGGCATTGGTAAATTCGGCAGTGAGCTAAGTAAAGTTGGCCGCTTAGTCAAGAATAGAGCAGTAAGTAGCCTGGCCACTGTAGGGTTGGAGGATGTGAGAGGGGGAATGTATTAGTGTTTGTCTTCAAGTACTTACACCGACAACTCACGGGCGTCCCCGACTCGCACCTATCAGATGCTACGATATAAATTTTGACCCGGAAGTAACATGTATTTGTGACTGCGTATTAG
The DNA here is from genome assembly GCF_021461385.2 of Schistocerca piceifrons. Taxonomy (NCBI): domain Eukaryota; kingdom Metazoa; phylum Arthropoda; class Insecta; order Orthoptera; family Acrididae; genus Schistocerca; species Schistocerca piceifrons. The sequence goes on along the minus strand of NC_060149.1, from coordinate 500,410,750 downwards.
AGAAGCTGTCATCTTGGAATGGGGTACTTATTTGTAGCAAGGTACATTAAATTAATGAAGGCTGTTGTAATACAATGCACTACGTGGAAGAAAATTGACATTTAAATCACTTATCAAACTTTTGTGATGCTCTCTCATATTCGAAAAGTATTTAAATGTAAGTAAAAACACTATTATCAGCCAAAGTCATTCACACACTTACTAAAAGCAGCAACACTTCACCACGCATGTACAGTGTCGCAACTGTTGGCAGCAATCTGAAACAGGCCAGTCAGTACGGAGTGTGACGAATGGTGACGACATCAGGACTTTGGGACAGCCTGCCAACTTTTCGTGTGTGTACAGCAGAATAATACTATTAACAACAAAAGTGACCGATAATTAAAGGAGCGGGATTTGAGCGTTCTTTAAATTATAGAACCAAGGAGCTGTGAGGTCGAGGTTTTATTTCAAATTTTCGGTGTGTATTACTGATGCGTTAATGGCTTGGCACAGAGTTTACCCATCGTTTTGCAGATGCGTATTCCAGCTGTAGTGTATTTAGAGTTACTTTGCATTTGACAGTTAAGCGCATGTACTGTCTAGTATCTGACTGGGCCAATCGTATCTCGCAATCTAGCAGATGAATTATGCATAGTTGCCATCTGGCCGACATGCGCTCTGTTGCACCTGTTGATACCCCGTAACAGGTGGCAATGCAGCACTTTCGTCGGTCGTCAGATGCGAAGTAATCTTATTCGCACTGTAATGACAGTACTGTCTCACGTGATAGTGAGAGATTCTGCATTTAGAACATGCAATGACGATTGTAAGCAATCGAATAGTTGCAAATATGTCCGACATAGCCAGAAAAGTATATCGCAATGAACGTTAAAACTATTTATACTGAAATTTACTCTGTAATTTTAGAAAAACAGGGATCCATATTCAAGAGCAAACACGTAATGGTTTTTAAATGGCCCTTCACATATGAAGGGTACAGAAAAAGATGAGGCTCCTACCCTTTTTGTCATTTGCACTTATTACTGATTGGGCCGTTTCGTGGTGGGAAATAAGGGCACGTCCCTATTTTAAGCTGAGCTCCATCCATTACTTATTGCTTCCGCACTGCCAAATTTATAGTCAGTCTTCCTCGTTTTATGTTTTTACTTCGTCTTTTTCTGTTTTTATTCAATTTATTCTTACAACTGTTAGGAAATGTATCGTAGCCATTTTTTTATATGTGTATGGTAATATATATGTGAATTGTTACTTTCCTTTATTCTTACATTTTCTCATTTCTTTCGTTAACTGTTCACCTGAAATATCTAATCCGAGTCGTAAATTCCGAATCCTAGCTTTATCCATTACATAATTGTTACCCAGGCACTAGTGTCATTTGTACAAAATACTAAATAGGTTGCAAAGCATGTTCTCCGATATTTCATTCGAAAGGTGGGCTGTTAAAGTTATAAGAGCGCTCTCACTGACAAGACCTGAGTTCCAATCTCCAGCACAAAAACTCGTTAACATTACAGCCGTAAATAAGGAGAAGTGTGGGCGGAGAACACCAAGAACGATCAGCCGCCCCTCAGCCTTGTCTCGTTAGTCAGTGTTAGTCGCGCATTTCAGTGCTCCTGAGTGTTCATCGCATTTATTTGAATAAATAATTTCTGTTGTACCGTAAAAAATAGTTTGTAGGAGGAAGATAAGTGAAAAGAACAGAAATTCCCAAGAAAAATGGGAAATATTATTTTGTTTTATAAGTGGACACAAACTAGGTACCGCTATTTGCTTGATACACAGGGAAACGGTTGCGATAATGAAGGATACTTTTTATTTCGAAACTACACAACTAAGCCAAGTTCATTTACAGTAGCTTTTTCTGTAGAAACAGACGAAAGAATGGAAAAAATTATTCACCAAAAAATCAACAATTCGTCATCAGCAAAATATTAGTTGGGTAAAATGAGGCTGTCACGCAAGCTTCATATGAAGTACGTAGCAAACTTTAAAAAAATTTGAAACCTTTCACTGATGCTGAATTAGTGAAGCACAATAAATAACTCTTTCTCATTCTTTGTTTTTGACACATCTCAAACAGTAGGCAGTAGGTTACACTTTCACAGTCTACGTGAAACTGGCGCATGGAAGGTATTTCAAAATAAATATTCGAGGGAGTAATTAATACCAAATTTGCAGATAGCTGAGACTTGGATGAGATTCCAGGACAGTTATAGATTCGATGCTCAATTTTCGTTTCCTGTGCATTATCGCACAAATTAAGAGATAGTAGAAGACTACTTAGCAATTATAACGATGAGTGGCTGCACAAATTGCAGTGATTTTATGTATGAAATTAAAGAATCTGTAGAAAAGAACGGTTTACCAATGAGCAATCTAATATCAGTGTATACAGATAGCTGTTCGCGAATGATGTGTGTAAATAATCGTTTGATGGCATTGATGAAGAGAGAATGAAATTTACCAGATTTACTTTCCATTCACTGCTTACATCATTAAGGAAGTTTGGCATGTCTAATTTCAAATAACAAACTGAAGGATGTTATAAAAACTGTCGTAAGTGCCATTAATTTCAATCGCGCAGATGAACATAATCACCGGAAACTTAATGTATTGGTGGAGGGATTGCAAAATTGTTACTGTGATGTTGTCCAACATACTGCTCTCCGTGGGCTAAGTAAAACAGAAGTGTTTGAATGGTTTTCAATTTTAATTTCAAAATTATTTTATTGTTACAACAATTCGGTAAAAATTATGCTGAATTTGATAATGATGAATGGTGGAAGATTACAAGTTTTTTGCCCTGTAATACACAAACATTCAAGAAACAAAACCTGGAACTGCAAGGACCAAACAACACACCTGGGTAAAGGACTAATAAAATATTTACACCTGAAGCCAAGCATTATTTGTATGTCACTGAACTTGAGGAAAAGATTTACGAATTTGAAGATTAGCTAGTCTAATTTCCCAACAGTTGCTATCCTCTGATCACACTTGACGATCGCCGAAAGTGTGTACCAAGCTATGGCCTCCTAATTTGAAGAATATTTGGAAGAAATATAAAAAAAAAACTTATTTCTAGGCGTTAGAAATCTTGGAGGCTCTTACATTCTCGTAGAGATTTGACATATTAAACATGATGATCTCAAATTATTTTGCCAATTTGGGCTTCATAAAACTACTTTGTTACATAAAATAACCGAACTTCAACGTGACACGCAGCTTAAAGGTCAGTTTACAGAACATCGTTGAAAGCAAGACTACATGAATTTTGGAGTTGCGTATATAGCAAGACGGCATAAAAATTTACAGGACAGTACACAGTTTATTTTAACACTACATCTTTCAACTTATCTTCGTGGTGCTGCGTTTGCAAAATGAACTAATTGAAAAATCATTACTTTAATCGGATATACAGTCATTTATAAGGTGCAGTGAGGATTACATGGATTTCACAGACAAGCAAGTATAGATGATATAGCCAAATAAGTACGAGCTGACAAATCACATTAACTAGCTGTTCTGTTTCTGTAGTTAAGTTTGCTTTGAAATTAGAATGAATAAAAGTCGAGATTCTAGAACAAACCTGTCGCTTTTTTATATGGCCTTTGGCATGTGAAGGGCATCGGAAATAAAGCTGCTCATCAGCTTTTTGTCATTTTCAAAATCAGAGATTAGTGGCATTATAGTTTTTGTGGCCATTTGAAGAACGTAAAATTTTTTTGACGATGCGACTGGTTGATCTTGCAGAAAGATACTTCATAGCAACTTCAGGGACAAAATACACTCACTTCAAACTCTTTTTTCATAGTGACTCTATGATCAAATTTTTAATAATTCCCTTCCTTTCATGCACTCTTCACATGCACCTGTCAAGCGACGTGAACATACGCGAATGGTAAACCGTATTTTCACAGGGATATGGTATACTGGACTCAATTAAACAGTCGCACTGAATTCTTTCTGTTAGTTTACTGAAAACTGATCAGCAGCCCCTTTTGTTACTTTCTACTCTGGCAAACATGGTGGTAGACATTCTGTGAAATTCTGGTAGTGGCCCAAGCTACCACATCAGTTATTCCTGTCATCACCAACACCCGACTCCTGTGACTACAATTGACTAAAATTGTAATTGTTATCAAAACGGCACTCGCAACACTCGACTCCCGTCAATACAACCCTCGAACTCCGACTGTGGTCAATACGACGCGCGGCAATTTGAGCTTATTATGCTCTATAACGGAAGATTTAAATGTCATAAAGATGGCTGATCATTGTCAGCAGCTGCACAACAATTTAATTCGATGAAGGAGTCAGGTACAACCACAGTTGCGAATAGTAATTATTTATTTCGTATTGGTTTCCAATATGCATTTTCATTTGTAATTGGTGTAAACATTTAATACTTTCTGAAGGATCGTAACTTACGCATATCCGAACTCCTAAAGAGTAAAAACTTATTTTTCAACTGTTGGCAGTACCTCCGTCGAATCAAAAATGTATTGGAGGAACTATAAAATGAGTGAGGCGAAGCTGTGTGCTGGGATAGATTTGTTGTTGTCGGGTGGGAGGACGTGATTGGGGGGAGGGGATATTTGCTTTTTTGTCTTCCGGTGCTCACAACAGATGAACGTGTGTGCCTTCTACTGACCAGATCTATGGCATAGATTTCAAATGGAAGTAAGATCGATTCGTGAATGCGCATTATAAAGATGGTTACCTCAAAATGTGGTACATATTTCGTGGAGTGTAGCCTTCTACGAAAGTGAATCGTAGAGATAAGCAATTTAGAAAAGAAGAGTACACAAGTTTGTAAAACGTGGTGCTAGAGAAGAATGTAAGAAATAAGACAGGTAGATCTATTAACTAACGAGGAAGGGCAAAAAATAAAAAGTAGAAATTGTGGTACAACTTGACTAACAGAAGGGGTCGGTATCTAGAAATCTTGAGTTTGTTAATGGAAGGAAATTAAGGGAGTAAAATTTGTAGAGGGGGAGCAAGACTTGAACACAGTAAGCAGCTTCAATTGGATGTAGGTTATAGTAGTTATACAGAGATGAAGAGGACTGCGCAACACAGATTATCGTGGTAAGCTTCAAACCAATCTTCAGACTCACAACTACATTAACAACTACCATCTTGAAACTGAAACAGTTTTGGACCAGTAACGACCTAGGCTGCATGTGCACTGAAGCTCAGCTAATGACCAGCGTGTTATTACGGTTGTTTTTTATAAGCGGAAGGAATAAGGTAATCAGATGTTTTAGGTGTTTATCACCGCGATAATGACTGATAAATAGAACTTTCTGTGTTACAGCTCGCTGCTGAAATGCTAAATAGTTCAGACATTGTCGAAATTGATTATAAATTATTAAAGCTTACGATGAAAAATAAAATGCGTCGTATTACAAACTTTATACCTATTATAATGAAGTTTTATAAAGTTTAGACATCTGGATAGAACAAAGGTTTATAACATATTCCAGTAAACTATGCTACACTGTAAAACGATGACACAACGGCTGGCAAAATATCGTATACATAGTCATTAACAGTGAAAGGTAGAAGCCTAATACTGCGACAGTCGGCGGGGCACTGGCGTATTTCAATAGGTTAAACAGTAAGCCATTAATAGAAACATTACAGAAATTCATCAAAACATGTACCGACTATGAAGATACACTGCCTGAATTTACCTCCTCAGACTAGTGTGGAACGTAACATAAATGAAACTCTTTTACCAACCTGTAATGATGTAATTATGGTTTCATGAAGGAAAATTATGATGAAATTATTCTTCAAACGCTCGAAAAATCGCTGATATTTAATTCCCAGTGCTGCACAATCAGGCCTGTATAATCTTAAACGCTGTAATTATTTTCTATTCAAAACAACTAACTCTTAATTGAGGACCGTTTAAACAAAACCCTACAAACGCCATATTTTTCAAAATGTGTTGCTTAACTGATGCTGGTACGTTAATGAGAGCCTCACGAAATGGCTAAAAGAATAAAAAAAAAACTGAATATTTGCCGTTGTAAAAGGCGCCTGAATACAGCAAATTTTCACAAACCCCGACATCTCCATTTTTCAAGATTCCACAAAACTCAACTAATCCTTGTTTATACAGCGTAGTTGAAACTCAGAACACAAAAATAAAGCTTAAATTTAGTAGCCATTACGCTGCCTTGAGTTTATTGTCGGCCAATCTCACAACATTTTACAAGATAAACCAGCTGTCTGCTAAGCGTTTGTTGGAAAACAATGCATATTGTCCCGCTTAATTCTCTTTCATGTTTCACTAAAAAAATTTGTTGCAGTTGTATTACGCTATTGTTGAAACATAGTTATTAAGATGTTAGAAGATTGAGAATATTCTGAAACAGTTCAGAAGATGAAAGGTACAAGATAAAGCACGGGTGTTCAACGTCAAAAGATAAGAAGTGCACGACTGCAACCTCAGAAGATGATCTCAGTATGGATTGTAACCTTGTTGAAATTACAGAGGAAACAACATGCAAAGGAGAATATTTATGTTTCAGTGATCTTATTCATCCCAGAGATAGCCTGTATTTGAATAAAACAAAAGTTCAACAGGATAACTTCTTACTTCGATTCGTGTAGGCAAATTAGACTTTTGCTGGCCAATAAGCTTGCGCAACGTGGAAATAATTTGAACCTACGTCAGACATCTCAAATAAGACTTAAATGAGTTCGCCATAATTTCTGGCTTGTGTTAAACTTCTGAAGGCGAAAACCACGAAATTTGACTTTTTCAGTTTTTCGCTTGTAACTCGCAAAGATACGTCCTAAGGAAAACTTACAAAACATCAGAATGAAAGAGCATAAGATTTCGCGTAGAATGATCTACTTAAGAGTTAAAATCGGTTCAGAAGTTTACTCACATTCGACCGTGAAAAATTGGCAGTTTTTACCAGTTTGTCAGGAAATGGATTTTGCTCATATTCCAGCGTCTATAACACAGAAACAGTTGTTCCAAAGGAAAAATGTCATATATGAAAGTTGTTGAGTATCAATTTCTCCGCAAAAAGAACACGTAAATTTTAAAATTCACTCACTTCTTTGGAAAGTTACAAATGAGAATGTGGAAGTATTCGTATCGCTAAAGAAGTAACACGGATGGAAACATGAATATGTTGAGTTCTGTTAAAATTTCTAGTTTCCTTTTTTCTCAGCAAGGAAGATTATAATGAACTTCAATTATGCCTTCATCAATTCATATCTACATGGATGACCAGATATACATTTTCCAATGTTTTTGAATCAACGACATTGAGTGCAACTAAAAAATAAATATCCTGCAACATTCTATACATGACGTTTGTTGGGTTTTGTTAAAACGGTCCTCATTTGTTCCTAGAAAAACTGTACGGTTCCGCTAAGGAACACTTATCAGTGCGAGGTTCGTAACATGTGCTACGTGCTGTGTGGATAAATCGCCCCCGATGATGTTTTTAGAGCAGCTAATATGTTTGGAGAAGACCGTTTGTGTTAAGCGGTGTTCAGGCGGAATGTCATTGGAGGACTGAAGCACCAATTTAGCTGTAAACAAGCAACCTAATTAAAAAACTTGTCTCACCACACTGCATATATTGTTTCACAGGTGGTATTGACTATCCACTCCTGAACTTTTTCACAGAGCTAGCTAATATATCGGAGCAAAGGAAGGGGAGTAGGTCCTGAGTTCCGAACCGAACAATACCGACGAGAGTTAGCTGTCACCTGAGAGCAATATCATCTCAGCAGACACTAATTCTTGTTCGCGCTTATTCTGTAATGAATGTCGATAAATGTCGTTAAGAGACACTATGTTACTTGCTCTTTGCACTGTTGGCTCTTTTTCTGAGTCACTGATTTCACTGTTCTGTTTGGTTCTTTTTACCTTTCAAGTTCGGCTCGTTATAAATATTATTTGTTATAAGAATGAGGGTATGTAGGTTACGTTATTGTTTATTTATATGTTAGTGCATTATATGACTGTATATCACAGACAATATATTGTGTATACATACATTACAGATATTAAATTTCTGCAAAACGAGCGCTTTACTAACTGTTGAACGAACTGTCATTGTAATAATAAAATGAGATTAAACGAGGTGAAAGAATTAAAGCACATAGCGTTAGCAAAAAATAATTTACGAAGAGTAAATTATACCTTAACTGCATAAATCCATTACTGCTTTCATCAAATGTAACAAGATCCATCATGTTTCGCCTATGAAACGTCTTATGAATGGAAAGGATTTAAATTTTAGAGCATTATCAGCTATGATGTATCGCCACGCATATCCATTTACGTAGTTCTCAGTAGTAAACGGTGAATTTACAATATAGTGAGTTGTGAGTCATATATCGAATCTGTCTGTCAGGGGTATTTAAAACTTACATTGTACATGCAGAATAATCCGATGTATTCAACCAACTTTCGTAGAAAAAATTGCATGAAAACTAAAGTTCACTCATATGCGAAGGAATTCTAGAAATGTATAAGCGATCTTGAACGCCAGATAAGTTTTAGCTGCTTCGCTGAGGGTGAGCCCAAGCCTATGGACCTACAGTGTGCTGCGGGAAATGTTCCAGCCAGGCAAACGTGAACGCCGTAGGGAGTGTTTCTACCCTAGAGCCACAGGGTAGGGGCGGCTGACTTTACGGGTGGACAAAAACAGAAAGAATCTGGAAAAAAAAGAGCCTTAATTTTCCCGAACACAAGTGTAAGCGACTGAAGATAATGACATTCCACTCATTTTAATGCTGCCATAGCCACAGTGCATTACGCATTCCAGTGGACTGTGCCACACATTAAAACGACGATACAATCGCTGTGGAGGTAAGAAAAATCCACCTAAAATAGTTCAGTAGATAGGACGTCATTAAAATGACGTGCTTGAAGAACTTCCGCATCATGCTTGACGTTTAAATTTATTACTCTTTTGCTACTAACTCTATTCGCAACACATTTCGCAGGCGTTGTTTAGAGCTGAAGAAAAATATGAAAATCTTATAATGGTGACTGTATCCTTCGATTTAAATTGTATATCGAGTAAATTACGACGTTCTCAAATTTGTGAGAGTGTGCTGCAGTTGAATTTAAATCAATTTTGTGAGACGCATACTTCTCAAATTTTAGGACGATTGCTTTTCATGTGAGGCATTTCTCTAAATTACAACAGTTTTTATTGTAAAGTTAACATGCACCTTATTTACCTTTTACTGTAAAATTGAGATAATATTATGGTTAATTCACGAAAATTGTTTCTACTGGAATGATGAAGAAAAAATCAAACAAAGTATAATCCATTTCTGAGAATTATGAGTAATGAAAACCATTTTGCACAATCCAGTGAGAAAATGGTTCTGATAAAATCTCTGGAAATTAAGACTTTTCCCATATCTTCTCCACAGGTAGAGGGTATAGCAGTTGTCAGACAGCACATTTGCGTGATACCCTTAACTAGCCGGCCGCTGTGGCCGAGCGGTTCTAGACGCTTCAGTCCGAAACCGCGCTGCTGCTACGGTCGCAGTTTCCAATCCTGCCTCGTACATGGATGTGTGTGATGTCCTTAGGTTAGTTAGGTTTAAGTAGCTCTATGTTTAATGGACTGATGACCTCAGATGTTAAGTCCCATAGTGCTTAGAGCCATTTAATCAGTTTTGATACCCTTAACTTGAACGCGGAGATACATTTCCAATTTTTCTCCCTTTCTTGCTTCTATATTTCTTCATAATCATCTAAAAGTACAGACTTAATTTGTTGAGAATGGCCTTTCTGATCATGGTGCTCAGCTAGGTACAGTATATGACATAGCTCCATTCAGTAATTCAAAACGAACCTCCAAAGTTGTGCGTTCAATTAATGACTCAACAATTAGAAATTTCAGGGAAAATCTTCAGCAGTTAGACTGGAATTAGCAGTACAAGGAACCCGATACTAATTTAAAATATAACTTATTTCATGATACACTTGTAGGAGAATGTGAAAACTGTTTCCCCAAGAAAGTAGTTCAATCTAATTATAAGAAACCATGTAAAAAACCTTGGCTTACTAAAGGAATAAAAATATCTTGTAACTACAAAAGGGAACTGTATCTAACAACAAGAAAGATTAATGGCCCCGAAACAGCCAAATATAAAAACTACTGTGCTACATTAAGAAAGGTTATTAAAAAGTCCAGAAGCATGTGCATCATGTCTGAGATTAATACCTCTGATAACAAAATCAAACAATTTGGAATATTATTACAAGGGAGACAGGGTAACCAAGCGTACAGGATGACAGCATTACAATCACAGCGAATGGAAACTTGACAAATAACAAACCGGAAGTCGAAAACATTTTGAAAAATTATTTTTTAAATGTTGTAGAGAAAATAGGATCTAAATGTTCATTAGAAGAAGCAAGGCAGTTAATGGAAGACGCCTTACCCGCACAATTTGATACAATTGAAATTCCACCCATCTCTCCTTCTGAAGTTAGGAAGAAGATCAACTCTCTCAAGAATAAAAGCTCACATGGAATTGATGGCATTCCCAGCAGTATAATAAAAGCTTGTTCCCAAGAGATAAGTGGGATTCTTAGCTACATATGTAATAGCTCTCTAAAGCAGGGTATGTTCCCAGATAGACTGACGTATGCCATTGTTAAAGCGCTGCATAAAAAAGGAGATACGTCTGACGTCAACAACTACCGCCCAATCTCTCTTCTGACTGCCTTATCCAAAATTCTTGAAAAAGTAATGTATTGTACAGTAGCTTCACACCTTTGTAAAAATAACGTTTTAACAAAACGTCAGTTTGGTTTCCAGAAAGGTTTTTCAGCGGAAAATGCTATATATACTTCCATTAATGAAATATTAAATGCTCTGAGTAACCGGAAGTCACCCGTTGGGGTTTTTTGTGATCTCTCAAAGGCTTTTGATTGTGTAAATCATGGAATACTTCTAGATAAGCTCAAGTACTATGGTATGAATGGGACAGCGCTCAAATAGTTTAAATCATACCTAACTGGAAGAGTGTAGAAACTTGAAATAAGCAGTTCACATAATATGCAAAAAACTGATGATTTCTCAAACTGGTGAACAATCAAGAATGGGGTGCCGCAAGGTTCGGCCTTGGGTTCTCTGCTGTTCTTAATATATATTAATGACTTGAAATTCTATATTCATGAAGATGCAAAGCTGGTACTTTATGCCGGTGATACAAGGATCGATATCACACCCAACAGACAAGAATTAACTGATGAAATTGTAAACGATGGTTTTCAGAAAATCGTTAAGTGGTTCTCTGCAAGTGGGCTCTCATTAAACTATGACAAAACACACTATATACAGTTCCACACAATAAATGGAATGACAATATTAATAAATATAGGTTTCGATCAGAAATCGGTAGCTAAGGTAGAATATTCAAAATTTCTAGGTGTATGCATTGATGATGGGTTCAACTGGAAAAAACACACTGAAGATCTGCTGAAACGTCTGAGTTCAGCTACTTATGCTATTAGGATCATTGCAAATTTTGGCAATATACATCTGATTAAATTAGCTTACCAAGCCTATTTTAATTATCTGCTTTCGTGTGGCATCTATTCTGGGGTAACTCATCATTGAGTAAAAGAGTGTTCATTGCACAACAGCGTGTAATCAGAATAATTGCTGGAGCTCGTCCAAGATCATCCTGCAGACACTTATTTAAAAAGCTAGGGATCTTCACTGTGGCCTCCCAATATATACATTCACTTATGAAATTTGTTATTAACAATCCGAACGAATTCAAAAGTAATAGCAGTGTACATGGCTACAACACTAGGAGAAAGGATCATTTTCACTACTCAAGGTTAAATCTAACTTTGGGTCAGAAGGGGGTAAATTATGCTGCCACAAAAGTCTTTTGGCACTTACCTAATAGCATCAAAAGTCTGACAGATAACCATATAGCATTTAAAAGGAAATTAAAATAATTTCTGAATGGCAACTCCTTCTACTCATTAGATGAATTTTTGGATATAGTAAGAGGGTCATTTCCCCATTCCCCACAAAAAAATATTAAGTGACATGTAATGTTTTGTCTAATGTAATATCTTGTATGGACACCTTTTATTAACCTGACACGCTCCACATCATTACGAAGTGTCGTATTCATGATTTATGGAACAAATACTAATCTAATCTAATCTTAATAATAAAGACTATTCCAATTTTCTGACGACCGCACGCGCAGGGTTTTGTTTGTTGGCCACCGGTCCCGCGTCTTCCTGTTAATGCAGCACTACAAGCCTTTTATGGCCTTGTAATTCCAACAGTGAAGCAAAATTCACGAATAATGGCAAGACCAAATTATTCCATTCCACAAAGCGTGTTTATTTACGATTCGTATGTGCATGCAAAATCTGTTCGTATTGTCAGGAGAACTTTTGAACAGAAGTTTCTAGGTTTTCAAATTCCGAGTAATGATGCAGTTCACATTTCCGTGTGCGTGTGTGTGTGTGTGTGTGTGTGTGTGTGTGTGAGAGAGAGAGAGAGAGAGAGAGAGATTTCCACATCTCCTCCTAAAACCTCTGCAGCGATTTCAGCCAGACTTTGTGCACAAATCCTTTACTGTCAGGCAACAATCGCTGTAAGGATAAGGACCACCTACCCAACAGATTTCAGGAGATATGACGTCATAAACACTGAGATGCGTGAAAAACTTCCGCATCACACTTGACGTTTAAATTTATTACTCCACTGTTATTAAACATTCGCAACATACACCGCATACAGTATCCACATATGTACCTATAGAAATACGTTATTGTGCGAAACATTGTTCAAGAGATATGGCGTCATAAAAAATGAGGCGCGCGAAAAATTGCCGCACCATGCGTGAAGTTTTACTGTATTTATTTTTTACTGTTAAAACACTCTTACAGATGAGTCAAATTAAAGAAATCCCTAACACCTGGTAGCGCTTATGACCAGCTTTCAACTGCGAAGCGCAAACGGTTGAACGCGTTAATGGTAGCCGTCTATAGAATTATGAATAGACGTTGCCACACAGAGGTTTAAAAACCTACGTTGCAGTCACGCGAAGCAGCTGCGCCCAGTGTACAGAAACTGTCCAGGATCATGTTTCTTCATTAGATACTGTACTTACACATATCTATATTATGGATATTTCTTTATACGACTGTTTCATAATTTCAAAGGCGTTTTCACAAATACATGAAAATGAAATTTTTTCGATACTTTGCTGTTTGTTTTCGTTTCTAACAGAACACTGTCAAAATGAATACCTGGACAGTGTTGGGTTTGTCAGCTATATAGTGAATAAATTTCGTGAAACGAGTACTGTTCGTGACAAGAAGCGTAAACGACGACGTGCAGGCTCGCAGAAGCTCATCTCGATGACATGGCATGCCACTTGGAAAAATTCCCGTAAAAAGTCTCTTGGACGTCGCGAAACCATACTCAGAATACGAAAAATGTTTCACACACACAGATATACCGCACTATTCACTGAACTGTGCTTTGTACAACATGAAAATAACTTCCAAACTGTATGTAAGCTATCTGGCCTCATCACTGATTAACGGTATAATCATACAGTTCTGTATGTATAGTGCTGCTGTATGACTTTATAGCCCTGAACAGTTCTTACACTTTACTCGGTATAGTAATACAGCAAAATTTTCTCTCGATAGTGGAGCACAGCAAGCATTGCCGCAGGAAATCTAAATTCAAATTGTAAACTAGAAATGACATTCAGAAACGTGTATACCGCCAGGTGCATAGCGGACACAAGCAACATAGCATTTTTTGCATGGGAATAATTTTGTTAGAGTGTTCTATAAATGATTTTTCTAAAACTGTTTTGTAGAAAAGAATTATTTTATAACTTCAGTTTCAAGATCGTGATCAATAGTTACTTTACATAAAAATTATTTGTGTTAGAAACAGTTCTAACAGATTGAGTATTCAAAATTTTACTTTACACAAAAGGAGAACTGACTGCCCTAGCTGCGAGCGATCCACGAGCTATGTTTCAACCAAATTTCGGTCCGACAGTTAATTTTGCAACACAGTGATAGCTACGTGCTAGCATGCAAAGCTGCAAATTTACCTTAAATCAGTTCTTTGCAAAATCCATAAACACTCTCATCATTGACTTTTTCAACCAATCTGTATCAGTATTTAGCAGCTCAGTTCCACGTCTGCTTCCCAACACGCGTCGACTAATGAAAAAGCTCTTTTTGTGAGTGCCCTCAGTCAGAGACGGTGTAGCAACACAACCAGAGATCGCGGATCAACACGTCTTGCCCTCAGATGTGTGCATATCGATGTATGAACGTAAGAATTCAACAGTTCTGTAATGACTAAGATTATATTCATACCTCACAAGTTTTGCAGATTGGTTTTGAAACAAATGCATGACGGTGAAATGGATCCTTGCCTCATTCTGTTTTCAGAGAAGGTTTGGTTCCATTTACACGTGTCTCTTAATTCTCAAAACGGTCGACATTAGAGTCCTGATAGGTTTGTTCTGGTTCGTTAGGAACCCCTTCCCAGTCAGAAAATAGTAGTGCGATGATGATAATGTTTGGTTTGTGGAACGCTCAGTCATCAGCGCCCGTACAAAGTCCTAATTTTTACACAGTCCAATTTTTTTATACATTCGAATCGAGAAACTGTCACGAATGATGATAATGAAATAATGAGGACAACACAAACACTCATTCCCCGGGCAGAGAAAAAATAGCAGCGAGGTGCGCAGCTAGTTGTGAGAGAATAAAAGGCCCAATTGTTTTTAATGAAACAGTTAACAGTGAAAGGTACGTGCAACACATTTTAAACCGTTTTTTAATGTATTGAGTGAAAGACAATGAAGCTTTGCATTTTTTCAACAGAATTCGTCAAGGGCTCATACGGCCAATGTTCCCTAGTACACAGTTTGTGATTTGTCCCTCTTAATCATTCTGTACGAGAGTTATGGCATTCTTCCAGGTAAGGAAACTTCATTCGTCACAATATCTGGCCCGCTCGAAGTCCCGATTTTACCCCTCGCGATTTCTAGCTGTCGGGAGTACTAAAGGATAAAGTGCGCATAACACATCCATTCAGGTTGCAGGAACTCAAGGATAATGTCATCAAGTCAATTAATTCAATGTCTCAAAAAGAATTACATCGAGTGATGAATAATTTCTTGAGTAGATGTCAGAAATACGAGGAAATATGTTCAAATGCGTGTGAATTCCTAAGGAATCAAACTGCTGAGGTCATCGGTGCCTAGACTTACACACTACTTAAGCTAACTTATGCTAAGAACAACACGCATATGCCCGAGGTAGGACGCGCAATCCGTGACAAGGCGCCTGTACCCGCGCGGCCACTCCGCGCGGTTCCGTGGAAAAGAATGGCAGGTAGTTGACTGGCGACACGGCATCTGATTCGCCTGGCAACGGAGCGCTCGCAGACTGCCATTTGCTGCGCTGTGCGTGCAGTATCAGCTAAGTTAAACACCCTGTATTTTTATTCTAGTTTGACATTGTTATAGTGATTACAACTTGCACACAGAAATCGAGAATCGTAAGATGTTGGGTAGAGAGAATTTTTATTACTGTTACACAAGTGGAAAATAAGATGCTGAAACTCTGAACTAACGTAACCCACGACAGAGAACTCACTCAATGTTGATTTTTTTCCATATATTATACAGGTTGTAGACTGTACTATTTATAACAACGGACCTATTGGAGCATTCTCTTGGACAAATGTAGCATCTTAGTGTCTCCTGTAGCTATAATACAATCCTGAAATTTAGCTTGAAAGCGATCATAAAAGTTTATGAGATTGCCTTGAGAGGTGTTGTCTGCCCGTAAACCGAAGAGCGAGCTCACGGGTCCTTATTTTCTGTACCTAGCTACGTTAAAAGAAGCACCTACAGACTGTTTCATAAAAGTAAACCGGCCCTTCCGCGCCGCGCCTTTTGAAACAGTGACGACGAAGTGAGCAAACCCGCCGGAGAATGTCCATTGACACTATACGGCATACAGATATTAGTAACTGATATAACTAACTCAAGAAACACACAAAAACAGAATCTACATAACTCATAGCACATGGCGCTGCACTGAAAGACAGGAAGTCCCTCTTAATCATTCTGCACGAGAGTTATGGCATTCTTCCAGGAAAGGACACTTCATTCGCCACAAGCGATGCTCACTCTTCAATTTGCAGACAGACTATAGTGTTCCATGATACTTCCACCTGTTTTTGAAAGTGGGAAAGATATGTTACCAGTAATGCAGGTTGAACGAAACCCCTACATTAGGTTCTACACACGCTCACTCGTCAACAAGTCGGTGAGCCGACGAACGCCTTGGAGAGCGTGATGTGTAACAGGGGGAGACGAGCATGAGTGGAGTTCTTCTTGAAAAGCACGCTTCCCTAACATTTGACGAATGGAGACAGAATGGGTTGAATGCTGTTCTACATTTATCTTGCATGGAGACAGAGTGATTATCTATAAGTGTCCTACAAGCAGATAGAGCTGGCTGATCAGTATTGTAGATGTATCCTGCAAGGGGATAGGATTGGCTGAACGGTGTTCCAGATTTATCATGGTGGGTGACAGAATAGGTGCATCCTGCCCTGCTCAGTATTCTGTCATCGAGCAATATGGAGAAATGATAAAGCAACTAGATTCACTTTGGGATGGAGTGGGATTTGCCGGAATGATTCCTTTCACTTCCCTTCTCTCTCCCTATGTACATACAACTCGAACTCAGTCTCTAATAGATTCTTCGTCAGCGGGCCATTAATCCACAGTCTTGCTTTCCAAAGTTCTTTTAATAGCTCTAATAGGCACATAGTTTTTGTAGGCTGTGGTTGCCCATATCATGGTACCAGAATTTGTTTCTGTACGTTACTGCATGTTACACTCCAGCTGTTGCCTCTTTCTCGGTCGACGTCATATTCTCGTCTCGCCGCTGCTGACGCCACAGCAGACTCTGTGCTATTAATTTCACCAGTTTCTCTTCCATATCTTCTCTGAAAGCGCACAGAGGAGATTGTCCGGCGGCTCACAATCTAGCAAACAGTTGTTGATGTTCTTAGCTAATACCTTGCGTAAACCATTGCATCCTTCTTGAACTGCAGTCGCCGTGTAACCCACTGCCGTATTTAGGATCTACCGACCCCTAGGCTAAACCTGTGGTGCCGGCCCTAACACGTGTCTGACACATAATGGACTGGAGAAATTTTCGAATTAAAAGGCCTATATCGGAGATTTATACAGCTAGATCTGCATAATTACTCTACAATTCACAAATAAATACCTGGCACACTGTTCATCGGACCACCTTTAAGCTGCTTCCTATCGCTCTACTCTCGAACAGTACGCGGGATAAACTAACTCTTAAATCTTTTCGTGAGAGCTCTGATTTCTCTCATTTTATTATGATTATCATTTCTCCCTATGTAGGTGGGCGCCAACAAAATATTTTCACAGTCGGAGGAGAAAGTTTGTAATTTAAATTTCATGAGAAGGTCCTGCAGCAGCGAGAACCGCTTTTGTTTTAATGACTGCCAACGCAATTCATGTATCATATTCCTGGCACTCTCTCTGCTGTTTCGGGATAATACAAAACGAGCTGCCCTTCTTTGAACTTTTTCGATGTCCGCCATCAATCCTATCTGATGCACATCCCACACAGCACACCAATATTCCAGAAGATGGCGGGCAAGCGTAGTGTAAGCCGTCTCTTTATTAAACCTGTTACATTTTCTAATAGTTCTGCCAATGAATCGCAGTCTTTGATTAGCTTTCCTCACAACATTATCTATGAGATCTTTTCAGTTTAAGTTATTCTTAACTGTAATCCCTAAGTATTTAGTTGAGTTTACAGCCTTTAGATTTGTTTGGTTTATTGTGTAACGGAAATTTAGCGGATTCTTTTTAGCGCTCGTGTAGATGACTTCACACTTTTCACGATTTACAGTCTACTGCCACTTTTTGCACTCTACAGATATCCTGTCACAATAATTTCGCAATTCATTTTATCATCTGGTGACTTTACATGACGGAAAATGACAGCATCGTCTGCAAACAATCTAAGAGGGCTACGCATGTGGTCTCCTGAATCGTTTATGTAAATCAGAAACAACAGACGGCCCATAGCATTTCCTTGGGGAGCACCAGATATTATTTCTCTTTTACTCGATGACCTACCGTCACTTATAACGAACTGTGACCTTTCTGACAGGAAACAACGAATTCAGTCACACAACAGAGGCTATGTACACAATTTAATTAGAAGTCACTTATGAGGAAAAGTGTCAAACGTCATCTGGAAATCTAAGAATATGGAGTCAATTTGACATTCCCTGTCAGTAGCACTCATTACTTTGTGAGAATAAAGAGCTAGATGAGTTTCACAAGAACAATATTTTCTGACTCTGTTTTTGCTATTTGTCTATAAATAGTTTTCTTCGATGTTATGAATAACGTTCGAGCACAGCATATGTTCCAAAATACCTCTGCAATTCGACGTTAGTGATATGGGTCTGTAGTTCAGCCGATTACTTCTATTTTATTTCTTAGGTATTGGTGTGACTTGTGCAACTTTCCAGTCTTTGAGTACGGATCTTTCTGCGAGCGAGCGGTTGTATATGATTGCTAAGTATGGAGCTATCCAATCAGCATACTCTGAAAGGAACCTGACTAGTATACAATCTGGACCGGAAACCTTGACTTTATTGTTTGAAGCTGCTTCGCTGCACCAAGGATGTCTACTTCTAGATTAGTCATGTCGGCAGTTGTTCTCGATTCGAATTTTGGAGTATTTACTTCGTATTCTTTCGTGAAAGAATTTCGGAAAATTATAATTCTATTGTTGTGTAAAATATTGCTATACAATTTATTGTTCAAAGGGAAAGAATTGAAATAATTAAGGTAATGAACACGATTTATTAACACCGCTACCAACAATAACATTAAGGAAAAGAACAAAAATGTTGAAAATCATATCCATGCGAGAAACAGTATTTAAATTTTAAAAATAGCTATTTGAAGCAATAGGCGAACATATTTGGTGGTCCAGTGCCAGTTAACTAACGGAAAGGAACAAAAAGCAATTTTTAAAACTGTACAATTGAAATACAGCGTTTTTCCGCAATATATGGTTATTGAATACCCAGCCGCACAGCCGAGAGCGTTAACGGGCTGATTCTGGGATTCTGGGATGCAGGGCAGCCATAAATCGAATCCTCCGAGGACTGGTGAGCCGGTCGGGCTGGATATGGTTTTTAGATGTATTCCCAGAGCCAACTATGTGAATACTACGCTGGTACACTCAAAATTTAGAAGACGCTCTAACAGTTGGACATGAGATTTACTCTAGACGCAAAAGGGAAGGTGCACAGGGTCCCATCCCGGGAAGAATGGTGAGTGAAGGAAGGGCATCCGTCACTAAAATTGCTGCATCCCATACAACAATGCCGACTCTATAGACAAACGTGAAAGGGCAGGGGAAAAGAAGAAGAAGAAGAAGAAAATCTGGTTAACAAATAAACTTATGTGAAAATGGTGTTCCAGATTTCAGAAGCTCAGGAATCTGGATCTGATGACCAGAAGGAAAAACATTGATGTGTTCTGGCTTGGATGAAATAAGGAAGATAAGGTGAGCTATGTATGACACAAAATTAATGTGCATTTTTTTAAAGAAAAAGAGCAACTGTCATGAAAAAATTGTAAATAATAGAGAGGTTAGCTGCTTTAAACCGATACTTTATTTAATTCTTTAAAGTTACAGATGTAGACTAGAAAAAATAGAAACAGTGCGTCATTTTTTAGGCTGAAATTCTTAAATATGATGTTGCCCGTCCAAAATATGACACACATGTGTTACTGTTGTGAAAACTGAAGACAGAAGGCTCATATCTTGAAAATTATGTACAGAACACACAAGACGATGCATATACAGGGTGTTACAAAAAGGTACGGGCAAACTTTCAGGAAACATTCCTCACACACAAATAAAGAAAAGATGTTATGTGGACATGTGTCCGGAAACGCTTAATTTCCGTGTGGAAATTTTAGTTTCGTCAGTATGTACTGTACTTCCTCGATTCACCGCCAGTTGGCCCAATTGAAGGAAGGTGATGACTTCGGTACTTGTGTTGACATGCGACTCATTGCTCTACGTTTGGGCAGGCATTGTTGGTGATGTCTTGATTGGGCCCCATGTTCTTCCACCTACGCTCAATGGAGCACGTTATCATGATTTCATACGGGATACTCTACCTGTGCTGCTAGAACATGTGCCGTTACAGGTACGACACAACATGTGGTTCATGCACGATGGAGCTCCTGCACATTTCAGTCGAAGTGTTCGTACGCTTCTCAACAACAGATTCGGTGACCGATGGATTGGTAGAGGCGGACCAATTCCATGGCCTCCTGACCTCAACCCTCTTGACTTTCATTTATGGAGGCATTTGAAAGCTCTTGTCTACGCAACCCCGGTACCAAATGTAGAGACTCTTCGTGCTCGTATTGTGGACGGCTGTGATACAATACTCCATTCTCCAGGGCTACATCAGCGCATCAGGGATTCCATGCGACGGAGGGTGGATGCATGTATCCTCGCTAACGGAGGACATTTTGAACATTTCCTGTAACAAAGTGTTTGAAGTTACGCTGTTACGTTCTGTTGCTGTGTGCTTCCATTCCATGATTAATGTGATTTGAAGATTAGTAATAAAATGAGCTCTAACATGGAAAGTAAGCATTTCCGGACACATGTCAACATAACTTATTTTCTTTCTTTGTGTGTGAGGAATGTTTCCTGAAAGTTTGGCCGTACCTTTTTGTAACACCCTGTATATACATAACTGGGATTTTTCTGTGGGAATATTTCTTAGATATTTATCGCATGAAACGTAAGCCAGATAGAAGACTGCAAAAATTTCTTTATTTTTTTGCACCTATGTTCAATATGGTTCAAACGGCTCTGAGCACTATGCGAGTGAACGTCTGAGGTCATAAGTCGCCTAGAACTTAGAACTAATTAAACCTAACTAACCTAAGGACATCACACACATCCATGCTCGAGGCAGGATTCGTACCTGCGACCGCAGCGGTCGCTCGGTTCCATATGTTCAATACTATAAAGTCAGTCAGCAATGGGAAGGAACATAGTTATATATAATGTATTGATACTAATACAAAAGGAAAAGATACACAAAACAGAATCACTATCTTGTCTTTTTTCATGAACATCGACGGGACCGTTAAACAAGAAGCAGCTTCGTCGTTTGATATTTCCCACTCCAACATGAGTAACTGGCAATTTCCCTATTACATCACTCTTATTAATAAAGGAAATATCTTAATTTAACTGAAGAAATGTTTTATCAATGTGCTCAGACTTTAGAGGCATAACTTCTAGGCCATTTTCCAGTATTTTTTGGTTGGTGCAGACATATCTGCAGCTTGTATGAGTTTCTCTTCCCTCCTCGAAATTTAGCCAAGATATAAACTCCTCCACCTACATGTGTAGGAACTGTCATTGCCATAGGGTCGAGTGTGGATACTCCAACGGGATAGACATCATCCGTGGTGTTGTCACTCTTAAAAAAACGTCAGATTCAGTCTCATGGGTTTCCTTTCTCTTTCATGTACTTCCCATTACGGGAATAGCTTTCTGGCTCTCCTGCTTTTGGCCTACCCTTTTTAGTTTGGAGGCTTTCCTTTTTCAGCAATGAATTTACTGTTGAAGGTGTGGTCCACGGCATTTGTGGGGCTGAACTATGGGTAGTGCGGCAACCCGCGTTACACCGCTGTGTAGCTGGAAGCCGAGTTATAGGCGACAGTGTATCACTTGTGGGGAATCTACCACATTTTGAAATGCAGCGTGTCATATATAAGGATTATATCGATTGCTTAGAAATCACCTCCATATAATAAATGTGGCAGTAAGGAATATTTTCTCAGATAGAGCACAACTTTCTGTGTAAGTAACACAAAGTTGGTGGGTGCACAGTAAATACGTAAGTGTGGAAAATGGTCTAGGGCTGTGCGCGCCTTTATTTTCAATCTAAATGTGCTCTTTCTCAAAATTATTTATTTCACTCCAAATTATAGTTTCTAATGGAGAAACAACTTATAACTAATCATTCCTAAACAATGGCAGCATAGCTAACAGCAGGAACATTTGTCATAGATATGGTTTTTTTATGGATAGACCGAGTGTATAATTTTTTGGTAAGTTTGTGCTGCCTCAATTTTAGTAGATCTTACTTTATGGAAGAACTCGACTTTCTGTGAAATCGAAATCACTACAAAACTGCCAAAATTCCGTTAATCATTCTTTTAAAAGTCTTAGACATTTAGCCAACTGAAGCACAACGCATTTGACTGGGCACCACTGCGAACTTAACGTAAGGAAGAGCAGGATTTGAGAGGTAACGCTGACTCAGTTCACGTCAGTTGTCCACTGAAACATTTAACCGAGTAACCTATATAAAATAATAACGTCCACATATTTCACGTTTGTAAGAGGAGCGCCGGCCGATGTGGCCGTGCGGTTCTAGGCGCTGCAGTCTGGAACCGCGAGACCGCTACGGTCGCAGGTTCGAATCCTGCCTCGGGCATAGATGTGTGTGATGTCCTTAGGTTAGTTAGGTTTAACTAGTTCTAAGTTCTAGGGGACTAATGACCTTAGAAGTTGAGTCCCATAGTGCTCAGAGGCATTTGAACCAATTTTTTTTGTAAGAGGAGCATAGTATGAAAACAAAGTCGTTTTTAATTTAAATGTTTGTTGTGCAAGCTCCTAGCTGCAGTCTGGATAGATGCACGTAACACGGCCCTAGTGGAATTAGCAAGGTTGTTAATTTGGTGCCGTAGTCGAGGCTGTGATCGGCATACCATTGCCGTGTACGATCAGCAAGACTAATATATTCCTTTTTTTTATATCGCCGGCAACAATTCATATGTGACTATTACTGAAAACCTCTTGCACTCCCGTCGAAATTCAGTGGCATGAACTGTGCCTATCAGTGTTTATAGACCCAGTAGTATGCTCAAAATGACAGACTACTCTTTCTGCAACGTTTTCATGCAAAGCTTTTCTTCATCGAACATGGTTTTAATGCTAATTCATGTTCCTTGGAAACATAGCGTTAGTAAATCATAAGTTTAGAGATATTTTTCAATTTAAACTATTGTGTTATTGTTCTTTCTCTACATAACTGTAACCTTTGTATCTTTTCCTCTAACCGATATGGTAGTGTGCAATGTGAAGTATAGTATGATTGAGGGGCTGAGAGTACAAGTGTGACAGGAGCTTGCTGAAGCAAACTGAGCACATGACTGTGAATTACTCTTAAAACATCAGAACTTTTTTCTAATGGTCAGTTAGTCCGTGTAGAGATGTAAATATGGTTAGAGATTAATTAATATATTAAAAATACTTATACTCCTTGCATATTAAAAACTTTTTGGAATGTAACAAGTACAAGTACAAAAACATATTCTTTGCTGTGCTTTATTTTCAAGGTTTCTTGGTACAACACACATGAGAAGCATAGCACAACACACGTTCGTTATAAAATAAGAATACGTGTGTAATCAAAGCAAAATTACTACAACAGTCAGAAAAACAAAGGTAAATAGCAGATAAAATAAAAATACCGTAACGGAAATTGGTGTGGTTCCAGCACAAACGAGAGGTTATTCATTGTCACTTTCAATAATTCTCTCATAGTCAGGGTCTTAGTATAGAAATAAAATCATTTTCTTCTATCGTATCCCTTGAAGAATGTCCTTGCTCGGGCAACACACATCATGCTGTACCACCGTATTGCGCATTTTTCAGCCTTCCTTGTTCCTTTCTTTGACCTCGTCCTCTTGTTTCTCCACTCCCTCTTCTTATACCCACAGTAACTACTGTATGGAAATGGGATATATTATAATAGAACTCCTGATAAATTTGAAGGATGTAGTTCTTTCATTGTGCCTTCTAAGATATACTCAAGATCACGCTTTAGTGAATACTTGAACTGCAGTGTTAGAGGATTTTCTTCGCTCATCTTGCAAACATTTCTCCACTGTATTTTGTTTTCTTGAGCGCCTTTAGCAACTTTTTATTTCGCAAGTCCGTCTTGATCACACAAACTTTTACACTTCAGTATTACCGGTTTCGGCTACTGCCATCTTCAGATCTGTTGCAAACAAAAACAGTGTGAAAGTGCAGTTGGTTGGGCTACGCCACAAAGTTGGCAAGAACAGCAGCAAATGTTTGGAATCTGGTGTCTATAGGATCAGCTGCCAAGACTGTGACACGTTTCATATCGGTCATACAGGAAAGAATTTCAAGACTCGTTTTAGAGAGCATACGTGTAACCAAAATAAGAGCGCTTTAGGTACACATTTAGACAGAGAAAAGCATTCGGTAGGAAACACTGAGAATAATACGAAAGTGTTGCATAGTGCGCCAAAGGGACAGTTACTGAACCTACTCGAGGAAATGGAGATTTATGTGCACAGAAAACGGCAACCGGAATTATTTGCTGAATGAACATAATGAATTTAACCTAAATGTTCATTTTGATGTATTCAGAAACCTACTAGTTTGAGCAGCTTCGAGTGCCCCAGCGTATTGGCGTGCGGTCGTGTGAGCCTGCAACGAGGACACTGAGACTTCCTCCGCAAGTTCCGCCGCAGGAAAACAAGACCGCCATACAGAAAGCCACGACGGGCAGCCATAGAGACCACGCTCCGGATGCATTATTGACTATTGATTTTTTAACTTTTAGTTAATAGTCATTGCTTCGTTAATTACTTTACAATTACGTTTACGGTAATTGATCTGTCAGGTTGGAAGATTTTATTTTATGGATGTTTTTAATCTTATACTTTTTATACTGACTTTTGTACAATTGTATGTTTTACCTTGCCACGCTAGGAGCTTCACATTATTAGTATTTGCACTTTTTATGTGGGTTTTAAGAATGGATCCAATTCCACGTATAGCATGTCAGTATGTGTTTTATTGTCAGACGCTCGTTTTGCCATGTGAGGTAATTTAATTAATGTCTTCGAATAGCGCATTTTAACCAGTACATCTGCGATACTAGTTTATCACGTACCCTAGCTATAGTGCCCTCTGCTGGCCTCAGTTTCCTTGTATAAAGCCGGCCGGGGTGGCCGAGCGGTTCTAGGCGCTACAGTCTGGAACCGCGCGACCGCTACGGTAGCAGGTTCGAATCCTGCCTCGGGTATGGATGTGTGTGATGTCCTTAGGTTAGTTAGGTTTAAGTAGTTCTGAGTTCTAGGGGACTGATGACCTCAGAAGTTAGGTCCCATAGTACGTAAAACGATTTGAACCTTGTATAAACACCAGACGCATTCTGATCATCACTAGCACTTACTATGAACCTACATATTTTGTTTGACATTGATACCACATCAGAATATTTTATGGCATGTATGGCTGGTATACATGGCAGTTAATAATGTAAACACTTTATATCTTTCTCATGTAGCACCAGGCCGTTTATAGATTTAGTGTCAGCAAACTGAACTTAGTTGGTTATACACTGTTTTTGTTTATAACAGATCTGAAGATGGCAGTAGCCGAAACCGGTAATAGTAAAGTGTAAAAGTTTGTGTGATCAAGACGGACCTGTAAAATAAAGTGCCAAAAGTACGACTACGGACTCATTTTCAGACTTTGTGTCTTGATTTAGCAACTTTGTTATGGCATTCATGGCTTTAATTGAAAGAAAGAGTCTTGGTTTAGTTTCCACTACGAAAACTTTAGGCTGATGTTCTTTTTCTTGAGGGACAAATACATATTTCCCGTGTTTCTTTGCATTATCGCATTCCGTGTAGCCGTCGAATGTGATATGTAGCGTCAGTTTTTTCTCAAGATGTTCAACCGCTATTTTAAAAATGCCTCAAATATGACTATAATTAATCTTAAACGCACACACCTTAGGCTATTGCACTACTTAAAAAAAATCATACCTCAAGCTTAATTAAAGATAGCAATTCTCATTTCGTTCACTATTTCATTTGTACTAGTTTTTACTCTAAATGTACTCCGAGCATTGGCCTCGAGCCTAAACTTTGTTAGTACAGACTGCAGAACTGTGCAGCAAATCGCTTGTAGTTCTTTTACTCTTAAGCGATCCACACTTCATCTTAATAAGTCTGCGCTTAGGCTCTCAGTCCCTCCGTTGTGAATAATGCCTACTTGGATGTGAGGGAGAGAGTCACACATCCTTAAAACGCCACAGAGATAATCATAAGTTAGTAACATAACATAAACTCACCCCTTAAACGAACGCCCTGGGTGCTTTGGAGCACTGTGTAATGGCTGGCAAGAGCTATCGAGTTTGGGAGTGCTCATGGTTATACTCAGAATGACGTAGTTAGATTTGTTGGTATATCAACTTGGATAGTTCAACGTGTACCATTCTCAGCCACGTAACACAGTTTAAGAACAGTGGTCGCAGAAAGGCTCTTACTGACAAGGACCAGAGACGGATATCATGGCTTCACAAAGACATCCGGTTTCAAAACTAACAAGAAGTGATGATATTAGTTAATGCAGGTCCATTCCAAAAAGTTTTCGTGTGAACATGCCGAACGAAACTGTAGGCGACGGAGATTTGGAGTCGGGTACCGTGCAAAATGCCATTCCTCACAACAGCACATAAAATAGAACGTTTTCAGTGGGCCAAAAAACACAGAAACTGGTGAGTTGCTGTCTGTAAGCGTGTAATATAGTCCAACGAGTCACGAATTTCTCCCTTTCAAATGCGAGAGCGAGGCGACAAGTGCATCGACTGCTGAGTGAGGCGTTCAGTTCAGTCTGTGGAGAGTGCAGTTCAGGCCAGAGGTGGTTCTTTCGTGTTTTGTGATCGTTTTTTGTACCATGACTTAGGCGCTCTCATTCTAGTTACCTATTTCAACATTCTACGTCGTCAGGTTACCCTTTCCTCTACATCTTCATGTCGAATATGCCTTGGACGCTTCCAAGATTACAACACCGTCTTCAAAGTGTTCCACGCGTACGTTCCTGGTTAACGCACACTCCGTCACTTTGTCGCACCTCTACCCCGCTAAATCCCACACCACCCCCCCAAAATATAACTTTCAGTCAGCCCCACTTTTTGAGTATGACTGTAATGAAAATAACACTACCATTTGTAAAATATTTCAATACAAACTGTTTAATTACCATTAAATATATAAAATACTAGATTAGCGCCCGCTGCTTCGCTCGTGTAGACTGTACGGTGCGCACAAACGTAGTGTTTTTCTTTAATCGAATTTTTACGTTGTTTACAAATTGCAACACCTTCTCGCATTTTTCCTTCAATTAAGACCACAGAAGCAGGTATTCTCCGAATGTACTTCTAACCAGAAAGTGATTCTAGTAGCTGGAGTCCAAGGTTTTTGTTAAGCTTGCCTTTTGCGTTCTTGTGGTGATATTTCGATAGAAACTTTCATCGCCTCACATAGTTATTTATATCCAACCGAGAAGTGAAATACAAATTTCCATAGATTTAACACTAAAATAATAATATAAGGAAATATTTTCTTAATAAAAATCATACTCTATTCCCAAAAATAGTGAAACGCGTATTTTTCTTATTTCTCACAGAAAAGCCAGTACAGATTTTCATAGTTTTAGCTTTGAAGGTGCTTTCATAATGAAATAATTTCACAAAACTTCTCATCCCCTATTTTATTCACTTAGCCGATTGAATTTCCAAAAGTTCTGAAACGCATATTAGTTTAATTCAGACCGTGGTATCAAATACCAATATTCAAAGGCCTAGCTTCAAAACTGCCTTAAGGGAGACGTATTTTCAAAAAACATTTCATCCCCTATTTCACCCCGTTAGGGATGGAACTTCGAAAAATCCCACTTCAACGATGTCTAGAGAATAAGATCAACACCCTTGCCAAATTTCAAGTTTCTGTCCGTAGTGCTTTGGTCTGGGCGATAATTAGTTGGTCAGTGAATTTTATGTATGTAAGTGTCGACTGCTTCCTATCCTAGAGGTCTAGATTCAAACCACAGTTCGATTACGATATTATGTGTAGTGACAATGCAGTTTCTGATCCTGGCAACAGATTTCCGTATTTTATTGGTGGTTTTTCAACTGTAACCATTCATTTATTGATGTAATTAACTATCATTATTTATCCTGTACTCAGTGAGGTCTTTATCCCAACTGTTTTCTGTTACTTTATAACAGTCGTACAACGCTATTCTGTATCAACGTCGTGGTTAGATTCAAGGTTTTTTGTTCCAGCTCAGTTTTAGTCTGAAATGGCTGTTGGAGGATGATTGTCACAAAAATGTCACATAGTCACATAGTCTCTAGAGGAACGGAGGGTTCCAAATGATTGGAAAAGAGCACAGATAGTCCCAGTCTTCAAGAAGGGTCGTCGAGCAGATGCGCAAAACTATAGACCTATATCTCTTACGTCGATCTCTTGTAGAATTTTAGAACATGTTTTTTGCTCGCGTATCATGTCATTTCTGGAAACCCAGAATCTACTATGTAGGAATCAACATGGATTCCGGAAACAGCGATCGTGTGAGACCCAACTCGCCTTATTTGTTCATGAGACCCAGAAAATATTAGATACAGGATCCCAGGTAGATGCTATTTTTCTTGACTTCCGGAAGGCGTTCGATACAGTTCCGCACTGTCGCCTGATAAACAAAGTAAGAGCCTACGGAATATCAGACCAGCTGTGTGGCTGGATTGAAGAGTTTTTAGCAAACAGAACACAGCATGTTGTTATCAATGGAGAGACGTCTACAGACGTTAAAGTAACCTCTGGCGTGCCACAGGGGAGTGTTATGGGACCATTGCTTTTCACAATATATATAAATGACCTAGTAGATAGTGTCGGAAGTTCCATGCGGCTTTTCGCGGATGATGCTGTAGTATACAGAGAAGTTGCAGCATTAGAAAATTGTAGCGAAATGCTGGAAGATCTGCAGCGGATAGGCACTTGGTGCAGGGAGTGGCAACTGACCCTTAACATAGACAAATGTAATGTATTGCGAATACATAGAAAGAAGGATCCTTTATTGTATGATTATATGATAGCGGAACAAACACTGGTAGCAGTTACTTCTGTAAAATATCTGGGAGTATGCGTGCGGAACGATTTGAAGTGGAATGATCATATAAAATTAATTGTTGGTAAGGCGGGTACCAGGTTGAGATTCATTGGGAGAGTGCTTAGAAAATGTAGTCCATCAACAAAGGAGGTGGCTTACAAAACACTCGTTCGACCTATACTTGAGTATTGCTCACCAGTGTGGGATCCGTACCAGATCGGTCTGACGGAGGAGATAGAGAAGATCCAAAGATGAGCGGCGCGTTTCGTCACAGGGTTATTTGGTAACCGTGATAGCGTTACGGAGATGTTTAATAAACTCAAGTGGCAGACTCTGCAAGAGAGGCGCTCTGCATCGCGGTGTAGCTTGCTCGCCAGGTTTCGAGAGGGGGCGTTTCTGGATGAGGTATTGAATATATTGCTTCCCCCTACTTATACCTCCTGAGGAGATCACGAATGTAAAATTAGAGAGATTAGAGCGCGCACGGAGGCTTTCAGACAGTCGTTCTTCCCGCGAACCATACGCGACTGGAACAGGAAAGGGAGGTAATGACAGTGGCACATAAAGTGCCCTCCGCCACACACCGTTGGGTGGCTTGCGGAGTATCAATGTAGATGTAGTTGTAGATCCTGTCAGGTTACTTACAGAAATATGTTCTCAAGCAGTCTATGTTAATTGCTTATTAACGAGAAAAGAAACAAAAATTGCGGCTTATGATCTTTTCGCGACTCGTTCTATTAAATATTTAATATCTTGGCAGAATAATGGGTAGCCTGGAGATGAATGGTTCGCTGATTTTTGTGAAAAGCCGCCCAACTCTTTCATTACGAGAATCCCAGGCGACTAGTCCAGCACGAGCTTTTAGCCTCAGCCGAACAAATGTGAATCTTGTTTTCAGTAATTTGAGAACAGTTCTCTCGGACGATATAATTCTCAACCTTACGAAGTTTGGAACATGGTTGAAATGGGCGTTACTTCTGTGCAGAGGCCATATAGAATTGTTGCTAACAGTAAATCTAAAGAAAAATCGATCCAGTGAATAGAATTTAAGAAGTGGCTCCCCAATTATGAACCACAAGGTCAAATACGAGTGTTACACATGTGAAAATTGTGAGACTGCGTTCGCAAGTTAGCCTTTGAAAAGCATACGCCCCAAAAACTTGAGAAATACGTGTCTCATACAATTAATTTAAGGTGTATAACAGCAACAACCCATCGTAACTTCCATAACGTCATAATTTACTGAATATAAAATCCAAGTGTGCACTCCTAATTACCAGTTTTTCACTAAGCAGTACGATTATGAGTACTTTTCTATAACTTATGGCTGTACGAGCGTGTAAATGAGAGGAACATAGTTTCTTTCAGTCGTTTCCGCCTGTCTTTGTGAAGCAAGTTTTCTTTTCGAACGGTTTTCACCTTTCCATCTTGCATTACTCAATTTCATGTAATTTTCCGGTTCTACCTGGAAATTTAGGATTTGATATACAAGGTGCGCTGAAAAAATAACGGATATTTCGTGTGTTTCGTTAGTCTGTTTCACGCGATTTTTTTGTTATTGAGTTGGTAAATATATCTGCAACGTGCAACCTTTTTCTGTAAGAATTAACTGAAAAATATAGGATTTGCTATACAAGGTGCGCTGAAAAAATAACAGATATTTCATGTGTTTCGTTAGTCTGTTTCACACGATTTTTTTTCTTTTTTTTTGTTATTGAGTTGGTAAATATATCTGCAACGTATCTGTACAGTGTGTTAACCATAGACAGCATTTAGTCTGCTGTCAGCTGTCAAAAAGGTAAGTCTGTTTTGACAGAAGCGGCGTTTATTAAAGTCTTGTAAAGTTTTAGAAATGTTAAATATTGCTTTTTATGCGTGTGCTATGAGTAAAACGATGGTTGATGAGTGGTATAAGCATTTCGAAGACGGTCGTAGAAACGTTCAAGACGACGAACGCCTTGTGCCATGCAGTCTCTTCGGATGTTATGGATATGAAACGTGTGCAGCAAAATGTGTTCCAAAATTGCTGAATTTCGAAGGAAACAGCGGCGAATGCCAGTTTCTCAGGCATCGCTATGTGAAGTCAGCACCGGTGCACAGTTTCTGAAACGTGTCAGAGTAGGTAATGCAACATAAATTTACAGATATGAGGTCGAAGCTAAGGCTTGATCGCTCAGTGGAAGCGTTAGGAGCGCCAAAACCGGGAGAAGCTCAATAAGTGCGGTCAAATACGGTGTTCTTCGCCAGCAACTTGTGGTTTTTTTATTAGAGTCGCTGACTCACGATTAAGAGACCCCGGGTTCTATTCGCGGTTGCGTCGGGGATTTCTTCCCGCTCGGGACTGGGTGTATGTGATATTCATCATTACATCACGATCGACTAGCAATTCGCCGACTTAATGTCAGATAAAAAGTCTTGCACCAGACGGCAGAACTCACCGGAATGGGGATCCCGGCAAAAAATGCCACACGCACTTGTTTCACCGCGTTCTTCGACGTTAACGGCATTTGTGAACTATGAGTTGTTGCCAAAATGTCGAACGATCAATGAGGAGTACTATTTACAAGTTCAACGCTGTTTACGTGAATCAGTTCGAAAAGAGCACCTCAAATTAATGAAGAAGCCAGCTGTTCCACCAAAAACAATAGTATAATGACGTCCCAGTCTCCAAATTCGACAGGTATAGCCCTTGTGAATTTTTTATGTTTCCAGAAAATGAAGAAATCCTTAAAGCTCCGTCGTTTTACGAAAAATACATGAGATTAAAAACGAGCTAAAAGCTATCCCAATGATGGCGTTGCCGAAGTGCCTTGGCGATTGAAAAAAGCGCTGGAAGTGTATAACATCCAATGGTGCCTATTTACAGGGGGATAATATTGATCTAGGAGAATAGATGTAATACTTTTCAAAAAACAAAATGTTCCTTTATTTTTTTAACACATCTCGTATGTAAAAATATAAGACTTCAACAAAATAATTATCAATGAATGGCTTCGGCTGCATAATGCACATATGACGAAACATATGGGCACTCTTCCTCACCGAATTGAGGATATTTTCCAGGCAACACGTGGAATTACACGGTATTACAGTGATGTCTCCAGGGGATGATTAATTTTTTGTCTAGCATACTTATGCAAAGTAAATAAATAAAAACGGTAACATCCAGCCATTATTCAGAGGCCACTTGACGGTCATTTACTGGAGTTGCAGATCTCCCCACATCCTGAGAAGAAAACCTTTTCGACGCTCTGCAAGAAGTTGTTTCAAAAGACCGGAAAAGTTTCTTTTGTTTTTTTGTGTTCTATCAACGGCAACCGGATAACTCAATTGATGCTGAAAGCATATTAGACCACCTGCTTTCGAAATTCTGTTACCTATAATTTCAAGCGACAAACTCAGTTTCGCAGTGGGAAGGCGTACCAAAATATCCGTCAGCTCGCCCTCGCCTAGTATTGATTTTCTGCTTGGATCCGGGCGCAGCCACTTCCTGGAAGTGGTGCCCGGGACCGGACAAGCCTATTATGCGCGGCGATGGGGGAGGCGGTAAGAGCAGGAGGGCGTATCAAAATATCCGTCAGCTCGCCCCCGCCTGGTATTGATTTTCTGCTTGGATCCGGGCGTAGCCATTTCCTGGAAGTGGTGCCCGGGATCGGACAAGTCTATCGTGCACGGTGATGGGGGAGGCGGCACCTAGTGCGGCCCCACCTCTGCGAGAGTTTAAGTCTGGGCAACTGGTTGTTAGCCCTTGTATAAATTTCAACTGTTCCACCCCACTAAACCATATACTAACGTGCATTTTGGACCCTGTCGGTCTATCTGAGAGTGAAAATCGTCTAAAACATAATTTATATTTTCTTTTGAGAGGTAACATGCGTTTTACTGTTACGAAAACATAAAATCTAACTTTCTCATAGTAAGAAAACGCGTTTCACTTCATTCAAGACCAAATATAGATTATGTATTAGACAATTTGCAGACGAAATGCATTGTGTAGTTTAATAAAACACGAAAAAATTAGACTAAAGGTGTTTTATTCGAACTTCTTACAAAAAGGACATATTTCTCGCTGATACTCGAGGTCCTGTTATTCGGGCAACGATAGATAAATGTGGCATGTTTTCTCATTATTGCGAATTGTCGTGTCCTAACACAGGATAAAGGAAAGACAGAAGGTTACAGGTCAGTCTGCAGTTTCCGAGCGGTTATGAGCAAATGCAGAAAGACAAACTTCCAATGAAGGCAGGCTGTTTGTTTGCAGCAGCGCCAGCATCGTCACAAGGCACCTACGAGAGGCGCTTATCTTAAGACGAGACAGGAAGCTCGCAGCAGAAGACTTAAGGATACTCTGGGGTCTGATAAACAACGTTTATTTGCATTCAAACTAACTACTGAACTAAAGGCTAATGCTAAACATTAGAAAAAGCAAAAGGTGCAACTTGGTGCACAAAAAAGTCAATGTCTGAGCTCGACGAGTGAGCGCTGGCATAAGCAGCATTTTAAGTACAAACTATAGGAACAGCATTCCAAGTGAGAGAAACAGACTTGTCGGAGTTTACCGAGGATGTCAACGAGTGGCACAGAGCTGGTGTCCCACTGATCTGACTGAAAACTCTGTCTGAATACAAAAACATGGATTTTTTAAGGATTGTGGCGGCGCACTATTTCTCCCTTCCTATAGTCTGCCCATCAGTCCAGCGGCACTTTACAGGCTTCGGTCAATCTACCGAGTGGTTCTGCATCTTCAGGGTGCCTAACAGTATTCAGATTCTTCCTCTTCTACTACTCGGTAAGTAATAATGTATCTGGACCTTACACTAACAAACTTCATGTTTGATAGCAACGAAGTTCAGCTGAAAGCTAAACGTCACTGCCTTTCGTCTTATAACCAGCAACACCAATACTGTACGTCACTTGGCTCTGCCCAGAGACCTATCATGAGTGGAGACCGCTGCAGTAGCACTATAACCTGTGTAAACGCACTGACGTTGAGGTTCTCAGGAGCAAGTATCAAGCTTGCTGCGTCTCCTAAAACGTGCCTTTTGGCGACCATCCTCTACTGTGACGCCTTAAAACTGCGTCTAGGCGGTGGATGGAGTTACCAGTTAATTCTCTGAAGTGAAACTTCTCCACTGGGACAGCTGCACAGAGCGTCTGCAATTGTCAGATCTCTAGCGTTACTGTCGACCTCCGGTAACCTAAACACTACCGGTTTTGCCTGCTCTCTGCATTGTGTCTCTGATTTGCTATCATGGAATGTCCTTGCTCGGTTCCAACAGCCTTAAGCTTAACAATGTACAAGTCATTACATCGTCAATATATGTGAAAGAAACCTCTGACATCTCGCCCGTGAAATCTTCTGGCTAAACAGCACCCTAACAGGCTCATTTATCTGCTGATACTGATTTCACTAACAGAAAATTTGTCATATTTTCCAGTAAATCATATCGTGTACAAGCCCCTATTGATACATGCGCCAGGCGATAGTGCGCTCTATAAGAGGGCTCTGAGCACTATGCGACTTAACTTCTGAGGTCATCAGTCGCCTAGAACTTAGAACTACACTCCTGGAAATGGAAAAAAGAACACATTGACACCGGTGTGTCAGACCCACCATACTTGCTCCGGACACTGCGAGAGGGCTGTACAAGCAATGATCACACGCACGGCACAGCGGACACACCAGGAACCGCGGTGTTGGCCGTCGAATGGCGCTAGCTGCGCAGCATTTGTGCACCGCTGCCGTCAGTGTCAGCCAGTTTGCCGTGGCATACGGAGCTCCATCGCAGTCTTTAACACTGGTAGCATGCCGCGACAGCGTGGACGTGAACCGTATGTGCAGTTGACGGACTTTGAGCGAGGGCGTATAGTGGGCATGCGGGAGGCCGGGTGGACGTACCGCCGAATTGCTCAACACGTGGGGCGTGAGGTCTCCACAGTACATCGATGTTGTCGCCAGTGGTCGGCGGAAGGTGCACGTGCCCGTCGACCTGGGACCGGACCGCAGCGACGCACGGATGCACGCCAAGACCGTAGGATCCTACGCAGTGCCGTAGGGGACCGCACTGCCACTTCCCAGCAAATTAGGGACACTGTTGCTCCTGGGGTATCGGCGAGGACCATTCGCAACCGTCTCCATGAAGCTGGGCTACGGTCCCGCACACCGTTAGGCCGTCTTCCGCTCACGCCCCAACATCGTGCAGCCCGCCTCCAGTGGTGTCGCGACAGGCGTGAATGGAGGGACGAATGGAGACGTGTCGTCTTCAGCGATGAGAGTCGCTTCTGCCTTGGTGCCAATGATGGTCGTATGCGTGTTTGGCGCCGTGCAGGTGAGCGCCAAAATCAGGACTGCATACGACCGAGGCACACAGGGCCAACACCCGGCATCATGGTGTGGGGAGCGATCTCCTACACTGGCCGTACACCACTGGTGATCGTCGAGGGGACACTGAATAGTGCACGGTACATCCAAACCGTCATCGAACCCATCGTTCTACCATTCCTAGACCGGCAAGGGAACTTGCTGTTCCAACGGGACAATGCACGTCCGCACGTATCCCGTGCCACCCAACGTGCTCTAGAAGGTGTAAGTCAGCTACCCTGGCCAGCAAGATCTCCGGATCTGTCCCCCATTGAGCATGTTTGGGACTGGATGAAGCGTCGTCTCACGCGGTCTGCACGTCCAGCACGAACGCTGGTCCAACTGAGGCGCCAGGTGGAAATGGCATGGCAAGCCGTTCCACAGGACTACATCCAGCATCTCTACGATCGTCTCCATGGGAGAATAGCAGCCTGCATTGCTGGGAAAGGTGGATATACACTGTACTAGTGCCGACATTGTGCATGCTCTGTTGCCTGTGTCTATGTGCCTGTGGTTCTGTCAGTGTGATCATGTGATGTATCTGACCCCAGGAATGTGTCAATAAAGTTTCCCCTTCCTGGGACAATGAATTCACGGTGTTCTTATTTCAATTTCCAGGAGTGTAATTAAACCTAACTAACCTAAGGACATCACACACATCCATGCTCGAGGCAGGATTCGAACCCGCGACCGTAGCGGTAGGTCGGTTCCAGACTGTAGCGCCTAGAACCGCACGGCCACTCCGGCCGGCGCGCTCTATAAGACCCCGTTACGGTGAGTAGATGGCGAATGTGTGAACCGTTCATCCCAGGGGCGTTAGTACAATCACAGGGGCCCCAGGGCAAGTACACAAAGTGAGGGCCTTGCCCCCATCTTCTGCGTGCCTACCACTAACCTCACTCAACTCAAAGAAACGTCGCCGACACATCGTTTAACACAGCCAGCCACCCCTCACCACCCATATATATACACATTGTGTTAAATCATTCCCCAGACGCTCTCCTCACACTTGAGTCAAAAAGTGAAATAAGTAACGTAAGCTTAAGGAAACAGACAATTTGATTTCACATAATTTGGTGAAGCGGAATACAATCACAACATATTTTCCATGATTCATCCATACACGATACAGTTATTCAACCCTGCGTCATTGTACATACCAAATACTGCACACATCTTGATACACATACAAAAATAAACCGTTCCTTGGGAGAATCTTTAACTTACTAGACCATCTTTTTAGGTCTAGAAAAAAAACATAAAAACTAATTAAATATAAAAACTGAATAATCTCACAAGAACTGAAATGATATCTCATACTTTATTTCAAGACAAAACGCAAACGAAAAGACAATCTCAAAGAAGTACATAAGAATGAATATCCATGCAAAAATACATACGGCTAATAAAATGAATTTGCGCATAGTTAAAATAATTCTTGTGCGAGTTAAATAAGCTTTTCCTTGTTCTTGATTGTGCAAAAATGGTCCATTATTTTAGAAAATTTCATTTTCTACGTAACTTTAACATCTGCATCTTCGTTTGTACTCTGTGAATGACTAAGCGGCGTAGCACTGGACACTTTTTACTCAAACATACCGTATCTCTTCCACTCGCGGATGGATCGTGGGTTGAATGTATGATTCTGCGCCCCTGCGCGAAATGCTACTTCCATAATTGTATCACGACGATCTCTACGGGACAGACACGTAGGGAGGAGGGAGTGAAGTTAATTACTAATTTATATGTAAAAAATGAGAATTTGAGTTTTCAAAGCACGCTCTTGAGAGAATTCGCACCACCTTTCTACTATTAATAGAATTTTCAAAACTTATAACCATTCGTGACTCACTGTAAAACATAAATATTTTAAAAAACATATTTTTAGCTTCGAGAAACAAAGCTCGGCTTTTCAACAGCCTTGAGTTCTATTAGATGTATCACAAAGATTTTAAATAAAGTTTTTATCAACATTAGCTGTTCTGGAAACAGAAGAAAAAAACAGGAGATAACTAAAAAACTTAAGTTCTTCATTTTTAAGATTTTTTCACAGGTAGAGATATTAAAAAAATGTTGTATTGCCAACTAAGCATCTATAACTACTTGGAAGAGCATCGATGCCATGAATCTTGTAATTACAGGAAACCTGAATACAACAAGCTAGCCGGCCAGAGTGGCCGAGCGCTTCTAGGCACTACAGTCTGGTACCGCGCGACCGCTACGGTCGCAGATTCGAATCCTGCCTCAGGCGCGGATGTGCCTGATGTCCTTAGGTTAGTTAGGCTTAAGTATTTCTAAGTTCTAGGGGACTGGTGACCTCAGAAGTTAAGTCCTATAGTGCTCAGAGCCATTTGAACCATTTGAATAACAAGTTATACATTCACTTGTGCAGCTTCCATGCCAAGTGATCCCTGTGCTCGCTCGTATACCTATTATAGTGTGTCACCAAGTTGTCTTGAAACACACGTTTTCCAAGATCATAAGAAAAAAACTAATTATTATGCATAAAGTTCAAACAATGCCTTCCCGAGCGGGAAGGCGTGCCGGTCCCCGGCACGAATCCGCTCGGCGGATTAATGTCGAAGCCTGGTGTGCCGGCCAGCCTGTGGATGGTTTTAAGGCGATTTTCCATCTGCCTCGGCGAATGCGGGCTGGTTCCCCTTAATCTCTTTCAACTACACTATGTCGGCGATTGCTGCGCAGACACTGTCTCCACGTACGCGTACACCACAATTGCTCTACCACGCAAGCATCTGGGGCTACACTCGTCTGGTATGAGACGTCCCCGGTGTGTGTGTGTGTGTGTGTGTGTGTGTGTGTGTGTGTGTGTGTGGAGGGGGGGGTCTCCACTGGCGGCCGAACCGCACAATTACCCTAGGTTCGGTGTGAGGCGGCGGTGGGGTGGGTGGACTGCTGTAGCCTGTTGTGGGGTTCTGTACCACTAAGGGATACGGCGGGGACGAAGCCTCTCCGTCGTTCTAGGTCCCCTGTTCAAAACATACTTACATACAACCTGAATATTTGTCCGAAAAATAATTTGTCTTTTAAACCGTAGGTGTCTTATAAACAGAATGAAATATGATTTGGTATTATTATTTCCGCTCACGTATAAATGAATAAAGTTATTCAATTTTCGACTTCATGACTGTGCAGTTCGTGTCATTCGAATAACAGTGCGCCTTTTTTTTCTTAGCTTCAAGGCTGTCTAACAGGGGAGAGAGTTGTACCTAGAGGATAGTGTACCGAGGAACACACGATGTTTGTTAGTCGATACTTCAGTCTAGTGACTGACTTTAGAATCACCCAGAGGAATGCGCACTACTGAAACCATAAGCAGTTTCCGCCATTTTCTACAGCTTTAGTTACTGTTAGACGTGAGGTTCTATTTTTTAGAGCATTTGTAAATATTTTGCGTTCTACACATTTAAGTGCTGAGTAATATATTGAAGTTACTTCGAAATTGTTTCCATGCATGGAAAAAAGCCTCAATTTTGCGGAGTAATTTCTATAATTTCAGGAAAGACTATATCACATGAATCACATAGAAAGTGAATGCCATTACTTCCAGGTAGCAGAATACATTTCTTTATTTCCGTCTATGATCACAAAATTGTTAGGTTCTCAGACTACCGACTTCGGTCAACAATGACCATTTTCAGATCTGTAACAAACAAGAAGAAAAAAAAAAACAAATACAACTAGTGGGTTTTCTACATCATAACAACATAGGCCGTAATAAAAAGTATCACTTACATACATGTGGAAAACATGTGCTTTAAATATGATGAGGCATATCTGTTTTGAAACATGTCCTAATATAATGAAGCCATAATGGCATCGTAGCATGTATTTAAAATATGGTATATACTATCACACAGTGTCAGTGGAGTCAGATTGTTATCAGCGCTATTGTCCATAACAAGCTGCAGTACAGTAGCCACAAAATGTTTGTGTCGTAAGCTCGTTATATGTCGCAACTACGGATGTACACATATTAATCTATTATATAATTGTGCGATATTGAATAAAAAGAAGAACACAACAGGTAAGGTAAATAGTGGGCTTATCGTGTGTATAAGTTAATACAGTAGTAAAATGCAATAGATTAAAAATACTACAAACGTTAGATTGTTGAAAAGGACATCGTTAAGAGACGATAATTCTGATACACACTTGTGGCGAATTTTAGATAAAAATATAATGACATATATAAGTACAAGCTTACGGAGCTAAAAGAATATGAAAATGATAAAATAAAGAGAAAAAGAAGCCAAACGGATGAAACAGCCCTATCTGTTGGCGTGACAGCCAGAATGCCGGATATGCGAGAAGTGGTCAGAGGGACTTAAACTTCCAGCGGGCCTCTCGGACACTGCGTAACGCCGTTCCAAGAAACGATTGATAAAACACCGTACGAGTCAATAAGATTACCTACTTACAAAATCTTCCTGCTCACTGAGTAGTTTTGCTGGCCCTTGTTTTTTGTCTTTAAAAATTTCAAGCTTTTCTAACAATTTGAGAGCAAGGCATTTTTGCTCAGTGCTACCTATAGTATGACCAGTTTCTGATAAATTCAATGCGAAAGCAGTTTCGTTACACGAATTTGAATGCTCCGTAAATCTTACGTTAAACGAGCGACCGGTTTGTCCGATATAATATTTTTCACAGTTATTACAACCAGTCAATTCTGCACAGTCCAGTGCCATCAAATTTGTCATGCGCCCTTTCCTGTTTATATTTTACTCGGAATTTTAGGGTGTTATTGGCATGAAAGCGACATCAAGCTTTAGATTTTCTGACAAATTTCTCTATTTTCTGGGTCATCTTGCCGTGAAATTTCATTGGAACGGGTTTCATTCGTTCGTTATTGACTCTGTTTTCTGGGTGAATTTGCGTTTCCCTGCTGTTTATTACTTGTTTCTTTTACTTATTTTAAGAGCGCATGACATCATTTACAGAAAAATCATTAGCTACTGCTATTTACTTTAAAATACCGCGTTCTGTACATACGTCGCTTTCGGCCAAAGATAGACGAAAGAGCCGGTGAATAACTGAGGTGAAGAAAGTTTTTTTATATCGTGGAGGATGGCATGAAATGGCATTGATGATACAATCTGTACATGTGTGGTTCCTGAAAATCTTTACTATTAAGAAAGTGAAGGTAGTTTGGAGTTCTTCTTTTTCTTCTTCTTCTTGTTCTTCTTCTTCCGTAGTAAAAGTTATTTTTGGGTGCATGCTGTCTAATGCCTGGAAATGGAATTAGAATATATGTTTAACCTCTATCACAGGGCTGGCTAGAGGCGAAAGGCTTACTGAATCGGTAGTGGTCGCTGGACTTTGAGATGCTATTATGATGATTCCTTTCGCTGCAAAATTTGGCGATCCAATGGTGCCGTAAACAATAGACATCAACTGTATTAATCATTGTTTAATGCCATGTTTCAATTCAGAGATAAGTAATTTATAGCAGTAAGTATCATTTGTATATGTCCTCGTACGCCATTATGTCCCTCCTGATCCGACAAGTATTCATCATTCGCTCTAGGAAGCCTCTCGGAGCAGTGGGTGCTGAGGGCAGCAGCTATTTCGATAAAAGTCGATAGATTATGTATGGTTTTGGACTAACATCTACTTGTTTCTGGTCGTTACCAACCTTAACATTCAATATTGTGTACAAAGAGTATCTTTACTCAAGCTGTCAGTAAAGTTAAACCATTTCATACTCAGTCAAATATAAGAATTTGTGATATTTAATTCCACATCTTACGTCTGCTTTCGTTTACGAGTACACACTGTGTACGCACTGAGCACAGCGTCGTCAGCTAATTAAATTTGACTAAATGAGTCGCATTAAGTTACGTCACAATGAGTTTCAAAACCAACTTAGATTATGTTACTATAGGGAAAGACTCCACTTGAGTGATATATTTCCTTCTTAATTTTCTTTTTTTCCCTTCGTTTCGAATTTCGACGCTAGATGCTCCTCCACCTCCGGGGGGCGGGCATGGCGAGGGGGGCCCCAGCCTAATTAGGGCTTCGTTGTACAGGACCAGTGCAACGACACGTCCATGAGCGGCGGCGAAGTTTATTGGCCACCTGTTTAGCAAAACAGGGTGCGTAAGTGCGTCACCTGTGACATCAGCCACTCACGTTGTAGCCGAAGTGAGGTAACACTGTTGTTTGCTGGAAATGGTCACTTCAACAGCTGTTCCAGCCGGCGGTCGGCATTTAAAAATTGCCAAATTGCCGGAGCTCTGTCTTCCGTGCCCCGGGCCCTGACAGATGCGAGTAAGGTCACACCCCCATTCTGCCTAAATCTACACTATACTAAGTACAAGTTTCAGTGCTTGAAAATATTTGACATTCATTTTATCCATTATGGATGAGGATCACTGCGACTGTGATGAATGAAGGTTTCTTGAAATTACTGCAACCAGTCATCCTTAGCTTTGTTCTTCAATTTTTGTTATCCCATTACCGGTTTCGAACCACTTAGCAATTTATCATGAGGAGGTACATGTTTATTGATTGATTGCAGCAATGTGGTAGCCGTGTAGCTGTGGCAAGACATATAAACGAAACATGTAAGGACTGGGTGTGGCGAGAATTATTCACAATATGAGATCGATTTTGTTGCATTGCTTACAATGATTAGTATACGTTAATTGGTTGTTGGTGCACACAGTATTCAGGAAAACATAATGAATTTTTTTTCAGTAACACTAATTTTACTGCACTTGACACGCTTAGCCACAGGTAACATGTTCCATATGCTTTACAAAGCATAAATAAAGCAAGGAATATAGCTAAAATTCTGTCAAAAAAGTAACGCTGTGGCGGTTATTGTTTAATTCATAAATATTGATCAGTATTAGTTAAACGAAATATAAATGAAACGTCACAAAAAATTTCAGTGCTCAAATTGCAGATGTAACATCTTCCAAACTCATTGTTTAATGGGGTTTATAAATAGCACATGTCAAATTTACCGTATAATTACACGTTATTTTTGCAGTAGTGAAATAGATTCATATTTACTGTCGCCAGTGTGTATTACAAGAGCTGAACAAAGAGACACTCTGCTCTAACATAAACTCTTTGACATAACTTTAGCCATACTTCTTGGTTTGTTTACGTTTTGTAAAGCATGTGGAATGTGTTACCTGTCGATAAGCATGTGGAGTGCTGTAAAATTAACGTCACTTGAAAACATTCATTATGTTTTCGCGAATACTGTGTGCACCAACAACCACTCAACGGATACTAACAACTATAAGTAATGCAACAAAATCGATCTCATAACGTGAATAATGCTCCCCACATTCAGTGCTTACATTTTTCGTTTATACATCTTGTCACAGCTGCACGACTCACACATTGCTGCAAGCAATCAATAAATACGTACCATCTTATGAGGACTCGCTGGATGGTTAGAAACGGGTAATGGGATAGTGAAAATTAAGGAAAAAAACTGCGACTGGTTGCAGTAATTTCTTTATTGAACATTCCAGCCTGTCAGCCAGTCAGCTTTTTATCATGGCTTGAATGGCTTTTGCTTCAATCACAGGCATTCCCACTACTTCCTTCCTCGTCCTCCTCCTCCTCCTCCCCCCCCCCCCCCCCTGCCACCCGCCACTTATCCTGTTTCACTGGCATACTGGCATACTTCGTAGATGATTGACTCCTGACATGAAGATTCGTACACCTGTCCTAACGTTTGGAAATATTTCCGTAACGTAATGGGGAAACCATTCACAAACAGACAACACCAGTAATTTCTGTAAGAGTACTTTCCAAGCACAGACATCCTAACTGCAGTCAGCTTATAAAATGGTAACTTAGCGAAAACATAATTCCTTAATTACGTGTTGCCGACACAGGGATCATCACAGACGCTGTCTGGCCACTTCTTCCATGTATCAATGTCACGAAAATTCGAAACAGACTACGGCGGTCTGGTTCGAATTTTCGTAACATCGTTTTTCATGTATGCCAGTTTTCCGAAATGCTCTCATTCGATACATCGATACATTACAGTACAAGCATCATCTACCTAATTTCGTTGTTTCCTAGTAATACTTCTTAATACATACATAAACGAATTCATATCATTTCAAGTGATAAACTAAGTTACCCTCCATACAGTCAATAATTGGCCGGGATATCATACTTCAGTTTGGAACAGTCATATAAATGCGTCACTGCGTTATAATACAATAAAAAAAGTGGAACTGAAGAGGCTATGAGTGCCATATTTCCACAAACACGTTTTCAGTGGCTCTAAGCACTATGGGACTTAACATCTATGGTCATCAGTCCCCTAGAACTTAGAACTACTTAAACCTAACTAACCTAAGGACAGCACACAACACCC
The DNA here is from genome assembly GCF_021461385.2 of Schistocerca piceifrons. NCBI lineage: Eukaryota > Metazoa > Arthropoda > Insecta > Orthoptera > Acrididae > Schistocerca > Schistocerca piceifrons. The sequence goes on along the minus strand of NC_060149.1, from coordinate 500,366,854 downwards.
AGTCATCACGAGACAGAGAAAATCCCTGACCCCGCCGGGAATCGAACCCGGGAACCCGGGCGTGGGAAGCGAGAACGCTACCGCACAACCACGAGCTGCGGACACGTTTTCAGTACTATTGTATTTTCGGTAGTTTGTTGCATGTGTCTTTGTTCAATACACGTGTCAAACCATGGAGAAAGTCGTTCAAACATGCGTTAGTGGATGACGCACAGTCTTTCTGCCAAGCTGTGCTTTCCTCTGGAATTCCAAAATTTAAAATATATATGAGAAGTGGTTTTTAATGACTACAGTTCTACCACTTACAAACTTAATTCTGCATTTCTGTGCTTTTATTATCACAAATAAAATGTATATCCACAATGCTGAAGGGAAGGAAGATTGGATTTAACGTCCCGTCGACATCGACGTCTTTAGAGAAGAGCACAAGCTTGGCTGACGTCAAGGCTGGGGAAGGCCGTGCCCTTTTAAAAGAACGATCCTGGAATTTGCCTTGAGTGATTTAGGGAAAACATAGAAAACCTAAATCTGGATGATCTGACGCGGGTTTGAACTGTCGTCCTTCCGAATGCTAGTGGCACTTGGAACAAGAGCTTTTTTCCTGCTATTTTTGTCGAAAACTGACATTTTTGAGATCATGACCGTGCACAAAGTACAAGATGATTCGTGGTACGTAGCAAACAGAACCCAATCAACCAATTTTAATCACGCTATTTACTTACAAAAATAGTGCTGTTAGCTGTTACGAACCGAGAAATTCATCTTCAGATGGCTGTTCAGGTTTATATTACATTTGTTGTTGTTTATGTTAGTTGTCGAGAAAAAACAGTCAATAACTAATGAAAAACAACACCAAATGTAATGTAAACGTGAATTTCCACTCTTCAGTTGTCTTTTCTGACATCAGTTCTGTCGCCTCAGACCATCCAGAACCTAACATTTACAGAAGCTCTCCGCACACCCCGCAGTAAGACACACATGCTGCACGAACTGGCGGATGTGCAACTGCTAAAGGGTAGCCGGAAGTGCACGCTCCTCAAATGACAACATACGCACCCTCACTTCTCTGGCGGGCGGAATTAGATAGCCGGACAGCCTGCGACATTAGGACAATCAGTATTCCTCTGAGAAAACTCAGTGACGCCGTGGCGCAGTGACTGCGCGCCCGCGATGACACGTCCTGCCGCTTAAAATGTGCTGCGCCTGCAAGATAACGGAGTACGTCTGATGGATAGCAATTGAAGTTCCCTATGTAACGATAGTCTTGTAACCTTTCCAGCTCGTCTTTTGTAGGATAGTACTAGTGCTTATCTTAGCACTGGAACCGCACATAACTCGGGCTCTGACACTTTGTAATTGGGAGTGACAATCCATATGTATCCAAATTTCTTAAAAGCATTCATTTTTCTGCTTCGGTAAAACACGGTATAAGACAAAGCACAAGAATAAAAAGTATCATTGGCTTCTTTGTTATGAGGTAAGGTAGCGGGTTTAAGCCTTTTGTGTACAATACTCTCGAGGCACAAGAATTGTTTTTTGTGGCGTCGATATAGTCGTGAGCTTCTCTTAGCAACCTTTCGCTGCCGGTTTCCACACACTCCAAAAAGTGTTCGTCACATCCATAAAGGAAATAAGGTGATAGATGTTAAACATCCTTTCAACATTACACAGTGTGAAAGCCTGCAGTTGCTATCATGTTCTGTCTCTCCTGACCTTTCTCTCTCTGTTAGAGGTTATTAGCTCTTTTCCTAGGATCTGCACCTTGCCATTGAATGAGTAAGCTTTCTCACTTTCAGTTTGGAATTAATTTACCTTCCCTCTCTTGCCGGTCTACTGATGCAGGTTAATCTCTAATGATGCAGACAGAAGTGTGTTCCAGCCGTTCGTGTATTGTATTACATTTGTTCTGTTTAGTATATAATGGACTGAGTTGATGTTTAAAGCGCAAATATTTTACAACGTTCTACGTTCTGTAAGCCTATTTCTCAATTCAGCTGATGGATGCTGCCTTGTGGTGTTTGTCAAGTTGACTTTAAAACCAAATGAGAATTAATTTTCAAATTTGTATGATAAGGAATACAAGCACCACGCTAAATGAAGCAGATGGTGTAAATGTGAGAGTGGAGAGGAAGTTGAGGTGATATCAATAGCGTGGCAGATAGCCTACCAACCGACTCTACATTACTGCCAAAGTCAGTCCACACCTCCCCCACAACGACCTTCCCTACACTGGGCTGTTAGAGGTCTGACTCAGAATTACAAGGTATAGAAATAAATCCCTTGTGCGACGTAACTGACGGCAATACGCAACACAAATGAAATATCCATTTGTGCAATGTATAAATGCCCACGGAATTGGCAGTGAATCTGAAGACTAGGGTGATACTGAGTGGCTGAGGAATCTACGGTGCAGAAATTATCCCAGGAAGAATGGTCGATATGTAGGGATATGACAAGAACCATCATTAGAACCAAATAAGTCTGGTAAATATGGGATCCAAAGTGCATACCTTAAGAGCTATGAGCACATGTTCAGTAGAAGAGATGTGTTTCACTGTAGCGAACATGTACAAGTGCTCATAGCTCGTACGGTATATATTAGGGATGGCGGTTATCGCCGAAACAACCGGTATTCGATAACATCGTTGTTTTTCACACCAATTTACCCCGACTGTTAAAACCGCTCAAAATAACCGGTTTCAGAAATAACCAGTTTTCGGTTTTTTATTCTGATTACTTCTCGTAATAAACGTAGAAATCGAACGAAGATTGAAGAGTTAGATTCTCTCACTTTCAAGATACATAGAATCAAAGTATTAAATTAAACAGGCAAATAAAAGAAAACTTAGTCTGCACATCGATCGCTGCTTTTGTCGAAAAGTTGTAAGTGGCTGAATACTACAAAAATCACCAGTATTCTCCTGTTGATTCCAATTTTTTTAAACTCTGCTCAAAAGTCATGCGGCAATCGGGGATCATACCACTTTTGGAGCTTTAGGAATAGTCAGTGCTTATGGGTGAAAACAGACGTTGAACTATTTTTCGTGATAATTTGTCCGTTTTCAGGGGCGACATGCAGAAAAAGGCGTATCACGTAGACACATGCAGCATCAGAGCTACTTTGTTTTCATTGTATACCATGAATGAATTGTTCATTTTGCAGAGTATTACTGTTACCATAATTTTCTTCCTCTTATTGTTTCATGGAAATAGCACACTGATCTATAATCTCTTAAAGCAAATTAAACATTGTATTTCGTTAACACCTCAGTTCGTAAAATTATTTCCAGATTGTAGTTGCTGTCACTTTGCAATACATGGGATGCCCAGCGACGACGGTGAGAAACTACTGTATAGACCTGGTGGGGGGCCGGCCGCGGTGGCCGTGCGGTTCTGGCGCTGCAGTCCGGAACCGCGGGACTGCTACGGTCGCAGGTTCGAATCCTGCCTCGGGCATGGCTGTGTGTGATGTCCTTGGGTTAGTTAGGTTTAAGTAGGACTTATGACCTAAGATGTTGAGTCCCATAGGGCTCAGAGCCATTTGAACCTGGTGGGGGCACACTGCACGTATACGCGTAGCTAAAGCCATGACACACAGCCATAGAGACCTTATTGCCTCAGCAATGCTGTACCAATTCTTATGCCTTGTGTTTGTAGCTCCCTTCTGTCGGCATTGTTATTAAAATACAGTAGCACTGATAGCCATTTACTGTAACAATGCAATATATTAAATGAAGGCAAATGTTACGAACAAACATTACTCCTTTTCCAAAAAAGGTTTCTTTAACAACGAAAAATTCTAGCACTGACGCTATGGCTATTTGACATTTCGTATTTTTACTCAGTTATTAGTAAAAATAAAAAATCCTGAAAGTATCTGTTATAACCGAGAGCAAACCAATACCCAAAATACCGGTTATTCAGAAGTAATATTCAGGTATCGGTTTTAACCAATCAGTTTTTTCCATCCCTATTGTGTTTTAGTGCACATGTTTACTTTACTTTTTCTTCGAATGATCGTTCCTGTTGTATCCCTGAATGTTGACTATTCTGCCTGGGACACCCTGTAGATGGTCAATTCTCTGCCATTCCATAACCCTAGCAGGAGTGGTAATGGTGGAGGTGCTAGTAGTAGTAGTAGTAGTAGTATTGATGATGGTGGTGGTGGTGATGGTAGCTTTAGCAGTTGCAATAGTGGTGGTAACGGAAATCTCAATCTGTGTTACATTTCTAACCGCAGAATCATTATTATCGGAGTGTTCTTAACCGATTTAGTTCAAACTCTTACGAGATTCTCTAATAAACGTTCGTATCGACGTAAGCTATTTATTTTTAATATGTATGGTACGTAAATATATGTGCAATACGTAAAAGGGAAAAATTTTTAGTAAAAATCTCAAAAAGTTCTTTACCGATTTATTTCCTATTTTTGCACAATACTCTAATAAACTTTCGGACGGTCATAGGCTACATGTTTTTAAATATGTACGGTAGATAATATATATGTAATATGTACAGGAGAAACGCTGTTAGCAAAAATCTCGGTATGTTCTTGATCAATTTATTTTAATTTTTGCACGATGCTCTAATAAACATTCAGTCAGACATAGGCTGTATAGTTTATTAAACAACAGTGTACAGATTTTCTGTTAAAACTGTCCGCTAGAAAGAAAGTGCTGTGCTGAGAAAATGTGGGAATTCCTTTTCTTTCTTGCAGACAGTTTTTACTTACACAGCATTTCTAAGAGGGAAAAGAAATATTGTACTTATCGCTTATAAACTTATGATTAGAATACTACTGTACTATGGAATATACCAATGATCTCAGCCGATTTACCTATTCATTTCAAACTACTTCAGTTCCCAATTAAGGTTTAGTTTGCAATAAAAATAAACAAGGCTCAAGGTCAGAGAGAGAGAGAGAGAGAGAGAGAGAGAGAGAGAGAGAGAGAGAGGAGGGGTAAGAGGAGATGGGCAGAAGGGGGGAGGGGGAGAAAATGGACAGAGAGAGGGGAAAGGGGGAGATGGTGAGAGACTGATGGGGTGAGGAGGGGAGGGGGAGAGGATCAGAAGGATGTTAGGACGTATATGCAATTCCCATAGATATTTAGTAACAGCGAAGCATTAAAAAGGTTCACTAGTACAGTGTATTGTAGAACAGTAAGTAATTGGCCATATTGTAGAGTAAATAAATTAAATAAATATTTATAAATGCCAGTAAATTTATTAATAGTACTATTTCATCAATTTACGTTAGAAGGAATTCCCATTTTTCCGGAAAAATATCTGAACTGTCCGTCTTCTCCCAAAGGCTCTTTATCACTTTCTACCACAGAGATCGCGGGTTAGGTTATCTACGTTAAAAATAACCTGAAACTTTAATACTTGTAATATGTGAAATTACTGAACAAGTGTACCAAGTCAATTTCTGTCTCACATTGTCCCTGTTTTGTTTGTTACAGTCTCAGCGGAGGCCGATGTTTGCAATTAATGCTATGTTATTGGTTTGTAAGTGTTTCACAAGCACTTCATTACTTACCACCTCGTCAATATGCAGTCACCAATTACAAAATTATTAGTGCTTTTGCGCTCATTTGCTACTTTACTTGAACTTGTGTTTGACTAGTTCAGACACTTTGTTAGAGTATAACTTTAATTATCACAACACTGAGAATAACTGTATCTTCTTACAGCAGCAGTTGTGCGCCCAATTATTTAATTTTCGTATACATTTTTTCTACTTTTACCACCTTTCCCGCACTGAGCTGGCAGCGTGGCACGCTGTTACTACACAGCACATTATAGCTGAACCACTATTGTTGGGATGTCCAGAAAACTATGTTTACATTTTTCGTTGATCCGCCATATTTTAGAACTGCTGTCAGACAATTACAGTTTTCATCTTCCTCATAGTTCTGGAAACCAATAATACAAACATTTTACTAACAAATCTAGGGTTCCACGGAAGGAAGGAAGATTGGGTTTAGCGTTCCGTCAACATAGAGGTCATTAGAGACGAAGCACAAGCTCAGATAGTGTCAAGGATGGGGAAGGAAGTCAGCTGTACCCTTTCGAAACCATCGCGGCATTCGCTTCGAACGATGTAGGGAAATCACAGAAAACCTAAATCTGGATGGCCGGGGGCGTGTTTGAATTGTCGTCCTCCCGAATGCGAGTCCAGTGTGCTAGTCACTGCGACGCTTTCGAAAAAACATTTACGTCGCATGTAATACTCGTGAATTGACAACTGATTGCTTTATTTGGATTAGGCGTTACTGTATATCCGTAACTGTATTATCGCAGTTAATTTCTACACACGCAGCGCAATTACACGGAACGTTCAAATCGTAATCCTGTTTAACATCACAAATTCTGGAAATCAAACGCCCCTCCTAAGCAAAACCAACCCATCAATAACTACGTATGCGACACGCTGCAAACACAGAACACATGAACGCTGCTCGTTAACAGGCATTAATAATAATTACATATATATGTGGAGTTTCGCTTGTAGTTTCATGACTCTGACTCGAAAATCAGTTTCCAAAGAAACTATGTTGTGACAGTTTCCAAATATACATTCATTGTTGGATACTTCAGCTAGAAATGCTGAAAAGTTACAGTTGTAAAAGTAATAAGTTATTGATAAAAAGTTTTTCATTTCTGCCACTGGCGTGGCCTATTTCACTATGAAAACATCTCATAAGCAAAAGCCTCTAACTTTCATTCTGGCTGCTTTTATACAAAAGCAAGCTCACACCGATATACGTCATATGAATCGTGGTTGCACCATAACTTTCCCACTGTTCGTTTCTACAGAGTATTACATAAAATGTCATATTAAGTTTTAACATATGTCCCACATACACTCTCTCAATCATTCTCACACATTCACACAGCAAAATATAATCAAATAATAATTTTGAGCGATTTTTGTATTACGTAATGTAAAGTAACTTAAGTTTTGAAAAGAAAATTATAATTAATTGATTTTGTGCATTGATAACTTTCTAATGCCTTCAAATTATAATAAAAGTCAATTTGTTATTGTTCCTAACTGGGTTTTAAAACAAACGTTGGTTTTAGGACTTTTAGGTAATTTTCATTATCTTCGGAACTATAATAAATAAAAGTCTGAAATTTTGATAGCATCATTCAATTAATAACAAATGACTGTGTACCAAATTTGAAGAAAATCGAATAATGACTAATATGGATGATTTCGATTCGTAGAGGGTATGCATTTTCGTACCGACTGTTATGTTACTATATGCAGTTGTCATGGCAGGCAGCGTCAATTGCGCTATGAGCAAAGCGAAAAAAAAACGTAGCCATCCTACAACCACTGTACCAAATGGCTGCATGCTTTACTGCAACGAATGTCATCTCGTAATAACTTGCTATGTTACACACTCCCTAAGACTAAACTAAAGCCGCGCAGGATTAGCCGAGCGGCCTAGGGCGCTGCAGTCATGGACTGTGCGGCTGGTGCCGGCGGAGGTTCGAATCCTCCCTCGGGCATGAGTGTGTGTGTTTGTCCTTAGGATAATTTAGATTAAGTAGTGTGTAAGCTTAGGGACTGATGACCTAAGCAGTTAAGTCCCATAATATTTCACACATATTTCAACATTTGAACTAAACTAAACTCCTCCCGAACAGGCCATGAAGGCCCAACGGTACCGACCCGCCGCCGTGTCATCCTCAGCCCACAGGCGTCACTGGATGCGGATATAGAGGGGCATGTAGTCAGCACACCGCTCTCCCGGCCGTATCTCAGTTTTCGAGACCGGAGCCGCTACTTCTCAATCAAGTAGCTCCTCAGGTTGCATCACAAGGGCTGAGTGCACCCCACTTGCCAACAGCGCTCGGCAGACTGGATGGTCACCCATACAAGTGCTATCCCAGCTCGACAGCGCTTAACTTTGGTGATCTGACAGGAACCAGTGTTACCACTGCGGCAAGGCCATTGGCGTTACACTCTCCCTACGAACCTAAAATTACTTTTAAGTGCATTTAAGGTTCGTATAATGGCAATGTTATTACTGAATTCTTTAACTGAACCGAGAAATTTAACTATGGGATTCCTAATGAAAATTGTTCCTACTTACAATTTTTCTCCAATGAATGAAATATCAAAATCACATTACAGTTCTTTTACAATATTACATCAGATTTCAAAGACTTGGACTCGACAGCGAATAGCAAAATTTATTTTCAAAATTTCCTTTTTTTTCTTCAGAAACAATATATTTCGTACAAAATTCCGCATTTTAACATTTTCCAAAAACAATTATTTATCAAACCATGTACATTAGTAAACATTCAAGTTTTCCTCGCAATTAAATTTTTCTTTGAAGAATTACTTTACAAATTCCTATATCGTTTTGAAATGAGTTAAACACTTTACATTCGCTATGTTAGCATTCAGCAAACCTAATATATTATTTTAACAGCTCTGGAATGTGTCCTTTTTATATACTTAAAAAAACACTGATTTCTGTAGCAGCACTGGGGTATAACTATTTTCTTTTTTAGACTTACACTTGGGTTTCTTTAGAGGTACTTCACTGTGATACAGCGTCCAGTCATCAGTCCTACCTGAGATCCTACAGTCTCTTATCAGGTTTTTCCAAATTTCATACCTGCAAAATACAGAACGTCTAAGCCACCATTCTTAATTTCTGGACCCTAACTTTACACATATACGCGTATCATAGTTCGTATTTTTTTCTCAAGTTTAAAGAACAAACTATGCGAGGAACCTTCCAGAATTTTGGTGTACTCAAAAATTACTGCTTGTTTTCACGAAACTTTTTTTCCAAGAAAACTCAATATTCATTGAAATTCATCATTAAACATCATTCAGAAATAATAACAGGACCCAAATTGGCACTACTACTTTATATTTTTTTTTCAAAAAATCATTACAAGTATTTTATAGTAAGAGAATTCCTAAGCAAGTTCCTGCTGAAAGCAATACTTATTCCTATGTAAGAAAGCCAAAAATTTACAGACATTTACTTCATTAACTTTTCTTTTCAGAAAACATATTTACTTTACAGTTACTATTAAAATCTCATGACTTTACATAAAATAAGCTATTATACACATAGAATGCAAAATTACTGGAAATGTTGACAATATTTATGCCAACTTATGTGGCTCTCAAAAACACATCAGATACATAATCCTTTTACTTACTTCTAGTAGCCAAATTCCTTATGCCTCTTACCACAAAAATCTCACAATATCACTTCCACGTGTTCTGAAATTGGTTTAGAAATCACTTATTATATAGTCACGTTACATTATTCTTTCCAGTATACCGTATTACATCACTTTCATTCCACATTCATTTGTGTTAGTCTTTAGTGATCATATACCTCCAAAAAGATCTTTCTTTTACCAATTCTCTTACTTCTGAAAAGCATTTACTCTCTAGCTACGTTTTTTATATACCTTATTTACTACGATAATGAAGGAGGAAAGATAATACCAAAAAAGTTTTGAATGATGGAGAGTTAGGTTGACAATACAAAACGAAAGGAAATACTTTTGCCAACAACTCGGGATGCCTGGTGTTCGTCAAACATCTGACGACGCTAAGAATGCGGTCCCCTGAGGCCAGTTAGCTACCACTTCCCCCATCATCTTTCTGTATGTACTTCATCAAATCAATGATATTGCGCAATCCCTATACTGCAGAAGGATCTACTTCCTTACTTTCGCCATAATCATTATACCTCAGAACATCCTGTTTCTTTCTGCAGTTGTGTATAGGCATATCACTTTACTACTCGTATTCATATTGCATTTTTCCAATAAAATGAATAGCTAATGTTCTTCCCTGTACCACAATGACCGCTTCATTACGTCCAAAATGCACTTTTCCTTGGTACTTTTGTAAGAAATCTGCTCCCATCAGCATTTCCACGCTTAATCCGTTTATTATCAAAAAATTTTGGTCCAATTTTACCTCACCGATCCTGACAGGTATCGTAACTTCATGTTTAACTACTTTCTTACTGTTCCCTGTGCCTACAATAATATTTATTATACTTACTGGCATTATAACCACATCCTTATAGCAGGGAGAGCATTTACATAACCCTGTGATACTGCACATAAATCGGAACCACAATCCAGTAAACAAGGAACCTTCTCATTGAAAATAGTAACTTCTATTATAGGTTGTCCTGCAGTTTTTTCCTCTGACATCAGGATCAGGTTCGTGTAACAAATCTTGCACTACATCGCATCTATTTAATCCTACATCTTCTGTGGAAATTACGCACATATTCACTGGGTCTTCTTCCTCTTTAACTGTGGCAGCTTCAGTTAGTCTGTCCGCTATTGGCAAATCAAAACACTTCTCCAAACACTCTCCTTCTTTAATAATAATATCAGACTCTGCAACCATTCCTATCGTTTTGTCAGAATCATCAAAATAGCCCCCTACTTCTTCCACTTCTGTTTCTTCTTCGTCACTATGAGAAGCTTCTCCTCCTAATCTTCGTAAAACTTCCTCTGCCCTTCTATATTCTTCCTCAGGTACCTCTAGTGCTGTTTTCCCTATCATAGTGCTAATTCCACAGTTCACTAAAAGCTCCTCATCTGCATTGCAGTGCTCACTCACTCTAATATCGTGTTCAGAATCGTTATTTTCTAACAACTGTTCCTCATTAACCTGGTTCCTGGAATCGCTGTTTTGACCTTTTTTCGCAAAAATCTACTTAACTTCCCCGAAAAACACAATTTTTAACAGTGTCCCTCTCCTCTGAAACATTTGTTTCTACGGTATCACCCCCAAGATGTTCAGCTGGTGGCTGCCATACAAAATGTTTTGCTAGCGGATTTAAACTATGCTGCCGTAGCCTGCCGTAGAACCATTACAGACTGGCATTAGTTTTCCCCCCTCTCCTACATGGTCATTGCCACTGATATTCCTTTCGGCTGGCAGTCTGCGCCACGCCATCCTGTCAGCGGATTGCTGCTGTCTATATTCAATATTTCGGTCTCTGTTATTATATCTACATCCAACAGGACCCCGTCGCCCTCGGTATCTGCCTCTCTAATTGCCAGATCTTTGCACTCCTATTCAATTTACCTGTATCTCAGCTCTGTTTTCATTTTTCCTAACAAGAGGCCTATAATCCCTTCTAGCATTCTCCTCTGCTTTTAAAATATTTTAGACCCTCTCAAAATAATAAATAAATTTATCAATATCATCTTTAGGTACCGAGATTATTTTATTATGCCAGTACAAAGGCAACTCATTGTCTGTCCCCGTAATGATCTGTTCTGTCTCCACTTTAGAGCTCAAATATGACAAAGCTGTGACCAATTTTTGTACAAACCTCTTAATAGTCTCTTTCTTCCGATCATATTTTTCACCTGACCAGAATTTGTTTACAACTTCCATCAGTTTTCGTTTGCCCCAATATTCCTAAAAAAATGCCTGTTTAAAATCTTCTATCTTGTCATATTTACTACTGCCCAATTTCCCCAAACTCTAGCTTCCCCCATCAGACTTGATGTAATGAACCCAATTTTTTTATCCTCCCATGATTTGGGCAAGAACTCCTCAAAATCACCCCAAAATTCTTTAGGATGTATATTTTTACTTGGATAGAATCGCAAAAACTGCCGATGTGTCACATATGAAATTTCTGAAGATTCTACCACACCATTAGATATTACATATCCACTATTGTTAGTAACATTTTGTTCTACTCTTTTTAGTCTACCATCACGGTCACGCAGTTGTTCATCTACAGCTGTACTAACCTGATTTATGTTAGTTTCCAAGTTAGTAAATTTAGCAGCCACTTGCACACCAAATTTCGCACACATATTCTTTCCTTCCTTGATATGATTTTCCATTATAATGTGACTATCCTCACATTGTGTTCCCTCATTATTTACTTGTTCCTGGATTTTATTTAAATCTGTATTTACTTCTTCCTTTAACTGTTTGCTGTCATCAGCAACTTGATTAATCTGAGATGTCAATTCATTTTTTACTGTTACAACAGCCTTATTACATTCTTGTTTTACTTTACTAATCTCACATTTCACACTGTCACTAAACAAAGTCATATTGTTTGTCCATGAATCTCTTAATTTAGAAATTTTGATTTCCATCTTGGAATCCATTTGTACTGCCAAATTAGTAAACCCTTGATTAACTTCCGATTGCAAACCATTCACTTTGGTGTTCATTTCGGAACCCATTTGCTTCATATGTATCAAAATATTTGCTAACATTTCTGAAACACTAAATTTCTGTTCACAAGCAATTGACAATGGTTCCTGCTTTATTTCTGTAACAGTAACAGTAACTTGACATCAGTTTCCACTGTGTTTTGTTCATTGTCTGCCCCACAATTAGCATACATTGAATCTGGCAAGCCACTATCATTTGGTTGTGATGCATTAAAACTAAATTTACCAGCCACTGCATCATCTGCATATATTACTTTACCGAAATTTACCCCCACATTCTTGTCTACTATAGCGTGGTTATTATTTTCCGAAATGTTGACAAGTTTCTTTGCACACACACGCACACCAAAACAAGTAGAACACAACTTAGCTTTTCTCGATCGTCGTCAGCACTGCGAGATGTTACAGCGGGTCCATTCACCAAGCTCTGCTGCTGCAGATGTAGTTTCCGGGTCCACACTCAGTCCACTGCTGCCAACTGCCACAGACTCCCGGCTGCTGTTGCTCGTTGTCGCACGATGTTTAACTGTTGCCAGCGTCGTCGGACGCCTTCTCCACCGGTTGTTCTAGCCGCTAAATTTCCACTTTGCTATTGTTGTCCTTTCTGATCAAAGTTTATTTATGCACATATGGGTGTTTCTTTTATCGGGTTAGCTACACTGCTGCTTTTAAAGTCCACATTCACTTGAACTTCACAATTCCTGGACGCTAAATGCACCAACTGCGGCGCGGTGGGATCGGTCGTCTTCGTTCTCTCTCTCACTTATCGAAAGTCCACCTACCTCGATATTCCTTCCTTCGGACGTCCCTTCACTCTGTAGTAGCAGATACGTGCTAGGCAGTGTAAAGCAGCGTTGATGAAACCACTACTTAATACCTACCACACAGAGGCCACGTAACTCTAGTTGGAAGTCAGTTCCTGAAAGTTCATTTTTAAAAAAATCGGGCGTTCAGAGGATGCAGTCTAATTGCAGAAAGTATTTAAAATTAGATTTAATCTGCCTTTTATTCATACGGAAACACATGAAATGGCTATCAAGTCCGTATTTAATATCGTAAACTTTATCCTTCAAAATTCACTGTCTGTACACCAAATTTTCACTTGAAAAGCAGCCAGAATTTTTGCAAGTCCGACCCGACTAATTTTCACGATCTAACAGTCACAGACCCACCACTCTTCGCGAGTTAAACATTCGTTCGTTTCATTGGTCTTCTTAGCAAGGAGTGTTCGCCAAAGTATTCCGTACACAGTACGAAATATGCCACGCGGGATTGTTACTGCGACCAGAAAGTTCACACGCTCATAAAACTCCAACTATTTAATTTAGAAACACCAAACTTTCATTAAAATGTTCACAACTCCAGTCGCTTCAGTCACGACACGTTTTAACCGAAATGAACTCACTAGTTCTTCATCTATTACGAAGCTATCTAACATGGTGTTATCCGTAGGCCGGTTAGCAAGAGACTATCTCGAGCTCCTCTACTCTCTGCCCACCTCACTATATTCGCGCGGGAACAGCTTAATTGAGATTGGCTGTTGATCTAAACGACCAATCAGAATGTTCCTTCCAGATCATTCTCACTGCGAAACTTGCCTTATCCAGTCACTAATCTGATAGTAATTAACGTCATCAAAACTTCAATTTCTAGTATATTGTTTAATCAAAATATTTCCAAATTGGTAAATAATCTTATTCCGCCTCTAACCTTCATTCTGGTTGCTTTTATACAAAAGCAAGCTCACACCGATATACGTCATCTGAATCGTGGTTGCACCATAACTTTTCCACGGTTCCTTTGTACAAGGTCTTACATAAAATGACATATTAAGTTTTAACTTATGTCCCACATACACTCTCTCAATCATTCTCACACACTCACACTGCAAAATATAATCAAATAATAATTTTGAGCGATTTTTGTATTACCTGATGTAAAGTAACTAACGTTTTGAAAAGAAAATTCTAATTAATCGAATTTATGCACTGATAACTTTGTAATGGCTTTAAATAATAATAAAAGTCAATTTGTTATTGTTCCTAACTGGATTTTAAAACGTAAGCGTCGGTTATAAGCCTTTTGGTAATTTTCGTTATCTTCGGAACTATAATAAATAAAAATCTGAAATTTTGTCAGTGTCATTCCATTAACAACAAATTTGAAGAAAATCGAATAATAACTAATATGGATGATTTAGATTCGTAGAGGTTATGAATTTTCGTGTCGACTGAATGTTACTCTATGCAGTTGTCATGGCAGGCAGCGTCAGCTGCGCTGTGAGTAAAGCGAAAAACAACGTAGCCATCCTACAGCCACCGTACCAAATGGCTGCATGCCTTACAGCAACAAATGTCATCTCGTAATAACTTGCTACGTTAGATGCAGAAATGGTTTGCAATAGCATAACTGAATTTGAGAAGCAAAAAAATGAGCACATACTTAAAGGTGCACATTACGATTTCACAGAAGGCGGAAGAAGAAATAAGGACTTCACTTTTCGCAATTTGACACCACAGACAAGAACTATTTATGGTAATATTGTGATATTTAATAGGATTTAGAGGAAGATTTTAATCACATAAAGCGGTTTAATACTTTTATGGAATGAACCAAAAACTCTTCAGGTAAGTAACACAATAATGCAAACTTCATTATTGGTCCAGTTCTGAAAATTAAAATGAGCGTTGCAAGCAATCGAGCTACCTTCTGGTAGTGATAAGCAGCAAAAATACACGACCGTTCGTGTAGTTTTGCTGCTTATCACTACCAGAAGGCAGCTCGATTGCGAGCAACACTTGGGCTGTAATTTTAGCGCATTCATAGTGTTAAAATAGGTGAACGTAATTTTCAACTCACCTTTGACACTTCGCATAACCGACGAGGTAACGCCAGCATTGATAAATGCTCGAGGAACTTTAATGGAAATCTTAACAAGAAAGACGAAGTAGTCCTCGCCAAACCCTGTTGGGTAAATTTGGAGACCTTCATTCAATGAAGTCCGTGCGACCGTTATACTGCCAACATCGTGTATCTCGCGCAGCGTTCATGTAAGTAAGAGAGTAAGTGCACATGCATTGTTGTTGTTCGTGTTTAGTGTTGTTCACAGGGCTGGTAGGGCATGGCACAACTTTATCGAAAATGACATGAGATGATGGGTCCCCCATGCTAAAAATCAGTACTCATTCAGGCGGTGGTGGTAAGGGAAATGTGTACATGGGATGAGATGTAGACATCGATTTGCCTGCTACTGTCTCTCACTGGCAAACAATAAAGTAACCTATTGACTAATCACATGTATTCCTTTGTTTGCCTAAGCAGACCGCAGACAACCTGTAACTGGGGAAAGGAAATATATCACCGTATCAATTTCGAACCATGTTCTGACACCATCGAGCGAGATGTGTGCACTTCGGTCCAAACTTCGAACAATCTCTTGTTGTAAGCCGCGGTTAAGCGACACTGTGTCAGAATTTCTTCCGACACTTAGGAATTGCGTAATGATCTCACACTGCAACTCAATGATGGTCGTCCACATGT
Organism: Schistocerca piceifrons; assembly: GCF_021461385.2. Lineage (NCBI taxonomy): Eukaryota > Metazoa > Arthropoda > Insecta > Orthoptera > Acrididae > Schistocerca > Schistocerca piceifrons. Next base: position 500,351,089 of record NC_060149.1, on the reverse strand, counting down.
TATCGCCTGAGGACAAAAAGTTTCAGCATCCAATATATTAGCACAGAGAGTGTCCAGATCTAGCCTCATGCCTCAACCGTTTTGAAGTTCTCTGGAGGAGCGAATTTGCTCTTAGCCTATCCAGACCTGTGCCGTGCAGAGAGCAGCATTGCAAGGAGAATACACTCCCTGTGAAGGTCACAAAACAGTAATTAACAATAACACAACTCATTAAAATGTTAGAGAATCATTCTGCACATTGATGTTACTTGTGCTACGACGGACTAAAAATCGTATTTTATATATTTCGATTATGCTCTAATTCGAATATAAATTCTTTACCCCTACCTCTGATTACATCATGTTTTGGTTATGTCATTCATGTTTCTTACACTGTGGCTAAATTTTGTCAGATTCAGCGCATAACTTCTTCAGCTATTGATATTTCGGTGACTGTTCCTAAAGTAAAAAATTAATTGTATTATCATGAGCCTAACTGATGTAACGCAGTTAACGCACTAGACTCGCATTCGGGAGGACGATGGTTCAAATCCCCATCCAGTTATCCTGATTTAGGTTTTCTGCGATTTTGCTAAATCGCTCCATATAAATATCGGACTGGTTCCTTCAAAAAGGCACGGCCGATTTCCCTTCCCTTCCTTACGTAAACCAATTTCGTGCTCTGTCTCTAATGACCGCGCTGTCCCTTTGTGTGACATATTGGCTGTTTATTATCCTTGACTGTAACTCACCTTTAGCTGTAGGTTTATGGCCGCAAGGCGTCACATAACATAATTAATTCATAAGGCATATATAAGTAATCGAATTAATATTTGTGTGTAGCTACCAATATTTAGATATCTCCTTGCTTCGACGACATGCCAGGGGCTATATCGCGCACCAATGGTTCGCGCTTGGGGCTGGCGCTTCGTCTCTGGCAGATATCGGCTTTCTATTAGCGCTGTAACCATGGCAACGGCTCGCCCACGGACGTGTGCCTGTCATCGGCAAAAACTTCCTGCCTCTGCTTGTGCCAGATATAAAACAAGACGCCCTGTCTCCTGTGGCAGTATCGGATCTCGTTTAATTACGCTTTCTTCTGTAAAATACTGTGACAGAGCGATTAAAGAGTTTAAAATTAGATATGTAGAGATTCGAGACTTGGTCGTGAGTTATGGGTAAGAATACTGCGCATGTCCTTAACACTGCGTTATGGCCGCTAATAACAAGTGTCCATTGATTGCAAAACTTATTATTTACGCGTTTCGCGCATGGTTCATAATAAGGATATCTGCCAGGGTCATCACAATTGCCTTGAAAGTACAGCTTGTGAATTCACTGACAAACAAGTTTGCATACCAGAGAAAATAACGTTATGCAGAGTATCATGTGAAACTCTATGCCTCGTAAGAATGGTGCTCAACTGACCGTGTACTACCGTTACAAAACTAGCTGTCAAAGCATTTTACCAGGTGGGATAGTTGAAGTGACGTTAGGATCTTGTATTAAAAGTTAACGGACAATTAGTAACAAAATCAGTACCAGACACCAATGTAAAAACATAACAGAAAATGCTATCAAAGAAAATTAAGAATCACAGAAGTGTGAAAACTAAAGTGCGTCGTTAATACATTTGTTATGAACAAGGGATGATCGGAAGGTGTGGAAGGTAGAACAGAGGAGACAGGGTGAGATGGGCGCGAAACAGTCTTAGCACATGCAAGAGGCTGTCATTTGACACCTTACTCTGCATTAAGTTGTTCTCTGTGTTGTGTAAACCTTTTTTCCTATGCATTTAAATATGTCTGCTCATAAATTTCATGTCTAAGTTGTGCTTTCATGGCAATTGTGAATTTTTTTGGGTAGATATTCTGATAACTGGCTATGCGTAAATAAAAAGTTCCAACATTTTATGGATTATTTTTATTAGCCGCCAAAAATCGGTGATAATGGCGTGTGTAGTATTCTTAGAATGGTCGCAGACCTCCTATCCGACTTTACGTCACAAATCAAATTTAGTTTTAAGCAAATGATTTGACAATCCCCCATAGTTAAACAGTATTGATGTGAAAAAATTGACGTTCATGCTTTAAAGTGTAGATTCTCAAGTAAAGGTGTGATTGAATTGGCTAATTGGTTTGAGGAGACCATGAGTATATCAATTGCATTAGGTCAATAGTGTGTAATCTAACATTCGAACTGACCGTTGGTTTACTTTTAATTAACCGTGTGATTGAATTTAAGCGTGTCAAGTGATGTCAGGGGAGCAGTGTCAGTGATGTGCGTCTATCAGGGGGGTCCAGCTCCTCGCCTTGTAAAGTTTAAAGTTGGTTAATGACTTTAATAAACCCTAACATGCCCTGATTTGGAAAGCTATGCCCTTTCATGTACAAAGTTTTGACCCATGCAATTAATCCGTGAACTCATCTGACTATAACACGATAAAATAAAGTTACTTGAGCAGTTAACACTTACTTTTGATGGCAACAGCTAACAGCAGGCATAGTAATGAGGAAGTGAATTTAATATACAAAATCATCTCTAATATCTCAGCAATAATAAATGTGTCCAGCAACATGGCTTATAACCAGCTGCTCTACGATGGGAATATGAGCCGCAGTCCGTAATAGTTAAAAATCAGAGCGTCTCTCCAAGTTATTTCGGCGTCACAACTTATCTGCTGAAAAATGCGTGCGGAGAACAGGTTCAAATGGCTCTGAGCACTATGGGACTTAACATCTGTGGTCATCAGTCCCCTAGAACTTAGAACTACTTAAACCTAACTAACCTAAGGACATCACACACATCCATGCCCGAGGCAGGATTCGAACCTGCGACCGTAGCAGTCGCGCGATTCCGGACTGAGCGCCTAGAACCGCTAGACCACCGCGGCCGGCGAGAACGGGTTATTCAGAATAGTTCATGCCAGCCTTGATGTGAAATATATGACGAGAACCATGAGATGCATGAATTAATAGGGAAAAATGTCGCGTTTCGCAACACGTCATCGCGTCATCATTGCAAAATTGGAGGCACACCAAAGAACTGAAATAACTAATACGTGACCAGGGTGAATTAAATGAAATGAGAGAGAATATTAACATATTAATCCATATAACTGACTTTAGAAAATCAAATCGACAAGATAATACACGTCCTATCAGTGCAGTCATACGTGGCAGTTAAAGTTCATACACGTGGTCACTATATAAACAGAAACGAAATGAGCCATGGCATCGTTGGCCGGGAGGCACCTATTCGGGGAAGTTCGGTCGCCAAGTGCAAGTCTTATTTAATTCGACACCACATTGGGCGACTTGAGCACCGGTGATGAGGATGAAATGATGATGAGGACAACACAACACCTAGCCCCTGAGCGGAGAAAATCTCCAACCAAGCTCGGAATCGAAAACCGGACCCGCTTGCATGGGAGGCGAGCACGTTACCACCCAGTTAAGAAGGCGGACATATAAACAGGAATTCCATACAAATCACGAATTATTTAGGAACCTAAACTGAAGGAAAGAGTGACTTTATTGACTGTAAAACTCTTCGGATTCATTGACCATGAACAGATTCTGTACTCATTCTCGAAGTTACTACTCTCACAAAGAAGAAAGAGTTGATAACAACTCGTGGAATTCAAATCCACTCGTGCTTACCATAAGAAGTTCGCAACGTGAAGTAACTAATGTTTAACCATGAAATACAAGTATGTCATGAATAATGTTGCAGATCTGCACTGCCTACTCAAAACCCAGTTACATGAAACCAGCACACCAAGCAGCAACACAACTACACGCCGCACGAATCCCGTCTTGTCTACGCCGCTGAACACACCAGAACAGAATATATTTGAATTCAAGACCCAGCGCGCTATGTGACCGGTCAGCGATCCCATCAGACTGAACTATCGGAAGCGTCCAGAATAGGCTTTCTTCAGTCCCCACAGACAAACTTTAATAATACCAGTGTTCTTACGAGTATTTATCCACATACATGTTACGAGAGCCACTGTGGCTGCGCTTCTTTTAAAGATATTCTTTGACTGAAGCACCAGGGTGAGGACATAACGGACATCGTCAATCCCGTAATTCGTATGTTAACCACATTGTAACTTACGTCATATAAATAAATGCTGTTCCAAAACAGTAGCGCACTGAGGATCTCTCGAAAAGATACAGTTTATTGATATTAAATGTCAGATAATGAGTAATCCGCGTTTAACGGCTGCTGCTACGGTCGCAGGTTCGAATCCTGATTCGGGTATGGATGTGTGTGCTGTCCTTAGGTTAGTTAGGTTTAAGTAGTTCTAAGTCTAGGGGACTGATGACCTCAGACCCATTTGAACCATTTGACGTTTAACGGTTTCAGGTGACGTAAGAGACAAAATGGTTCAAATGGCTCTGAGCACTGTGAGACTTAACATCTGAGGTCATCAGTCCCCTAGAACTTAGAACTACTTAAACCTAACTAACTTAAAGACACCACTCACATCCATAGCCGAGGCAGGATTCGAACCTGCGACCGTAGCGGTCTCGCGGCTCCATACTGAAGCGCCTAGAACCGCTCGGCCACGCCGGCCGGCCCGTAAGAGACAGGACAAAGTTATACAAGATACGTCCTCACTGTGGTGCAGTGGATAACGTCTTTAGTTGTGCATAAAAGAGAGGAATTATGAAAATGATAATTCTGGTTCGTATTTTGCTGTCGGCAAACATTTCATTAATCAGTTTCACATTTCTGAGAGCTTCAGGGACTTGTAATTGTCAGTGACTCACAAAATAAAGCGAAAATGTGGGCGAATATTCAGAACACATTGATTATCTGGTAAAAGCAAACTACCAGTCAGAGTAAGAAACATAAAGAAGACCGACATGTGAGAAAAAATTAATAGGTGACGTAGTTTATAAAGTATAGAAGAAAATTTACAAGCTAGTTGTTTCAGGAGACTTCTTTTCCAAGCAAGAACGTCTTCAAATAAAGCACATATACTGACGAAATATATTCCGGTATTAGTACAGGTATATTTCTGCTGGTGCTTTTTCCTCATTGTTTCAGTTACTTTCAAGAGAAAAGGAAAATGTTAACTTTTCTGGCAGCGAGCTGTAACTTTTCGCACAAATTAGAACATACTCCACAAGAATAGCACTTTAATTTGCAGTGGGGGAGGGTCTGCTTAAATACTATGTGTAATACGTACCGCCATGTAAATAACAAGTACGTAGTTGACAGGTTCTCACTTTTAGAGAAAGAAAATACAGCAATAGTTGTAATTTTTAGCACAAATTAGAACACACTTCACACAAACTGGATATTTATTTAGCAATGGAAGGGCTTCTTCAGTACTTTTGGTACTATACACCACTACGTAAATAAAAATGCAGTGAGCAGGTCCTCGCTTTCAAAGAAAGAAAAGAAGAGCGATAGTTTCCAAATCTGCAATGAATGAACCAGCTGAATGTATAAAAAGCAGCTGCTTTAATTCGTCTGCTAGAATGGCTGCCGTAGTCACGGTGATACCTTAACAACAGGGACATATATCGACGCGTTCGACAAAGCGAAAGTATACGTATGAAAGGAGAGTAGGTGAAGTATCCCTCGTGACTTGTATGCAAATAAAGAGAGGCCCCCGAGAGAGACAGGCCGTGGCACGTACGTCAAAGCATGTGACTTGGTAAGAATGTCTTCCACGAGTAATGAGTGTGTTGGGGTGGGACACTACGACTGTAGTGTGTGGACATACAAGGTGAGAATGTGGGCCTCGTGGAAGGCGTGCGCGAGATAGTCCCTGTAATCGCGCTATCCGCCGTGCCCTCGGTGGCTCAGATGGATAGAGCGTCTGCCATGTAAGCAGGAGATCTCGGGTTCGAGTCCCGATAGGGGCACACGTTTTCACCTGTCCACGTTGATATATATCAACGCCCGTTAGCAGCTGAAGGTATTAATATAATTCTAATTTAATACTAGTCAAGTGCGATTACGTGTGGCTGGGCCAGGACACCAACCCGAAGGTAAAGGACGTGGCATCAGGGGAGGATTCACTAGGTAATTGCGATAACAATCTGCTCTTGGATCTTACAGAGCATTGAAAGAAATATATATGTCAAAACTGGAATAGATCTGTAAAATAGGGAACTGAGGTATACAGATTGATAAATAGTAACTCCGTGTCACGAGTTTAGTGTGAAGATGCACTCTTACATTGCAAAATTAAATCAAGAACGGCACTAAAAAAGAAATCACAAAAAATTGGTCATAAACCCTTTGGTAAAATTCTATTTATGTCATCAAGTGTTGGAACTGCACAGTGTCTACTGAAATATACCTCTGCAGTCGCTGGTGCAATAGCTATTGTACATTCTGCAAGAACACGATGTTTTAAATCATCATGGGTCATTGGAACTTCTGCGAAGACTTTATATTTGAGTTCACTACACAGAAAAAAGTTCAGCGGTGTTAAATCAGACGAACGTGAAGGCCGACTACTGACAACGACCAGAGAAGAGGTAGGTGAGCGCTCTCTTAGCCGCATGCGAGTAGTGAGCTGGTCACCCACGTACTCACGTCTATGTCTTTCAAATGGTACCGTGCCTCTTCTAGAAGAGCTGGTAGCACGTCGGGAAGAAATTATTATCCCCCCACTTTCTTGAAAATGTTCCACACAGATGATTGATTTTTACGGTTCATTTTCAAAACGATAACCATAAAAACTCTGTTTACGCACCTCTTACATAAACAAAATAATCTGGGGAGCGCGGAATTTCCTCAGCCAACAGAGACTAGCGGTGGTGTGCGAAAAGTACTGATCGTTTCATGTCGGCGCCTTTCGGAACACTTCTTCGCGACTGTGCTTTTTGTCTCACTGCTGCCAACGACAGCGATTCAGCAGTTTTGGCACGATAGCTGCGTGAGGAAGATTAATCTTCTTGTTGTGTGGCGTTTAAATAACGAAATGGTTGACGAAGAAGCCATTGTTCGCACATTGAAGTCACCTCCTATGATACCCCGTAGAGCTAGAAGCCTTAGAGGCAGAATTCTTCCTCGTGACGCTCGAAAAATTATTAATCAGGTTGCAGAATGATGTAAACACGAAAAAACGAAAAAAAGTGATAGTAGTGAACTTATTCACCCGCTGCACAGGCCGGCTGGAGTGGCCGTGCGGTTCTAGGCGCTACAGTCTGGAACCGAGCGACCGCTACGGTCGCAGGTTCAAATCCTGCCCCGGGCATGGATGCGTGTGTTGTCCTTAGGTTAGTTAGGTTTAATTAGTTTTAAGTTCTAGGCGACTGATGACCTCAGACGTTAAGTCGCATAGTGCTCAGAGCCATTTGAACCAACCCGCTGCACAAGTTTCATGCAAGGGGTTTTAGCATTGACGGGCAAGAGCTTAATAAATATCTACAGGATTTGGAGTTTTGCAAAAACGTTCCTGGACATTCACAGTCAACTCTTGGCAAGAAAAAATTAGTTTTGTGTCACATCCACTGAACCATTCACATTTCGCCCGAATTACTTATGAATATGCACTGCAATGCTGTGAACGCAGATAGCATGTAAATACAGCTGTATATTTTAATGATCATGTCCAGCTACCATACAAATAAAAAAGCTTGATACTCGACAGGTTGTGCTTTTACTGTATTCAGTTTTGCGGGAGCTGGTGGTCCTTGAAGGAACATGCTCCGCTAATCGACCACAACATGGACAACCAACATATGAGTGATATCTTGCTTCTGCAAAAGCAGAAGTGACGCAGAAGCATTAGAATTGCGTCAGTGTTTTCTGTTTTGGAATCACTTTACACATGAACATGTACAACTGAAAACACTTGTAAGTACAACGACGACTCAGAAACAGAAGAGGACAGTAGCAGGTGTGCTGAATTAATAACGATAATAATTGTATTTATTTTAAAATGCATTAAACAGTACAGTCAGTTACACTTAACAAATCTTTAGAATGTCATTTTTTCCTCTACTAACTGCGTTGTATTTCAACAGCCTTATTTACATGTGTATTCCTTGCTAAAAATGCAAGCTCACACATTTGAAGATAAAAATCAGTATAATGCACATTCACAAATCCATGTTATTTACATGTGTATTTTTTACCAGAAGCATCTAATGGGTACAAGACGCGCACGACCGTGAGTTGTCATCAATGGTTGACAAACAAGAAAATTCCCTCTTTCACGACCCCTCCCAAACAGCGACCAAACTATTAACAACATAGTTTATAAACAAATTAGACTGGCTAAGCCGTCACCATATTTGTGGTTGATTATAATACCTCCACACTATCGACTTTCCCTCTGCACTCCAACGCCATGGAGGTAATAGGAACCGACAATTTGTCAGGCGCCAATTCAAAAAGAATTACATTATAAGCGATAGGACTATCGATAGTTAAACCATACTACCGATAATGACGATAGGGCTGGTACTACCGATTAATCGATAGTTTATCGATGTTTAAGTAATGCTACTTCTTTCTCACTCTGCGCAATTCCGTGAGGTCCTTTCTGACGATATGTCAATTTCGGCAACTGTTGTTTTAGATACAATGCAATGTTTGCTTTATTTATCGTTGCCATTGCTCTGCTTTATATCACCACCACTAGCACGGTAGTACTGCTGTGAATTACTCGTCGACTACCCAGTTCAGCTACGCTCCGTAGCCTCGTGCTGTGCTCACCATTGGGTATCTCCAGTCCCGCCCCATGTTGCCATTAGCATCCAATATTGCGGTTGAACGGAAGACAATATACGGGGCGTCGAATGCCGTAAACAGCATTGGTATTTTGCGACCTCGCACTCAAGGGGTTCCTTGTTAGTCAACAGTAAAATGATCCATGTAAAATCAGTGGCAAACGGGCATCATTCACACAGAAAAACCACTAACAGGACAGAAGGGACAAGCCAGCAGGAAATTTGCACCCAGGTGGCGCTCACTAACTAAGGGGTGCCAACCACAAAAGACACCTTGAAATGTTAGTAAGATTACATTAAAATAACATTACAGGCATAGTTAAATAACAATTTTTTAAAAAAGAATATAAATGTATACAAATGAGGAACAAAACTACGACGAATCTTAATGCAGGATAGCGACAGATTGCGTCTCAGACGAACAGGGACAACCATTACACCTTATTCTATAGAAGCCACGATGAAAAAATGGTTGGTCAGTACGCTTTAAGGTGTGAATTAATTTCTTTCAAGACAGTTCTTAGTTGAAAACGCACATTACAGCCATATTTCTTAGTATGAAGGTGTCTTACCTTATATGAAATACTTCATAGAAGCTGGAAAGAAATTCCCTTGCTCTAAATTTGATTAAAACTATAGCCCGTAATAACGGCTAAGAACCGTCATTAGTAGACCGAATATTGCATCATAAAACCGCCAAAAAATGCTCTGCCGTATAAACATGACTAAAGTTTCGTTTACAACTAACAAGTCTTGAAAACAATTTAATTCACGCTTTGAAGCATAAATGACGAACCATTTCCTCATTCTGTAATGACGATTGTCCATGTTTCTATATAGGGCAGACAAGAAGAACAGTAAACTTTAGATTGACTTAGTATAGGAGGTGGTAACGTTCATGGCTCTACTAATGCTGAGCATCTCATGTAAGGCGCACAGTCCCCTGTTAAACTGGAAGGCACGGTTATTTTGCATAGGGAAGAGAAAGGTTTCAGACCAGACTTGGGGAGGAATTTGAAATTTTTAAGCACAATTTCAGTAGTGAGGACTCTTTCCTTAATGGTCAATTGCAGCTTAAAGACGAACTTTTTTCGATGGCTTGCAGCCTCTTTATAAACTGGCATAGAAGCTGTATCGGGTTTTCCACTCTGTTTCGTGATATTATTTTTATCAAAGACGCAATCTGTCATTATTCTAGTTTCGCTCACAATTTGTATAGGTTTACATGCTTTTTTTACAATTTGTTATTTTACTGTTTCTGTAATGATATTTTAATGTAATTTTACTAACGTGTCAGGTGTCTTGTGATTGGCATCGTTTCGACTGTGAGCGCCACTGGGGCGTAAGTTTCTTGCTGGCTTGTCTCTCCTGTCCTGTTAGTAATCTGTTTGTGTGAATGATGTTCAGCTGTCTGAGATTTTACATAGATCGTTTTACTGTTGACCAAGCTTTGTGGCTATCCCATAGCATTTATATGGATCTTTTTACTGTTGACCATGTCTTCTGACTTCGCTTCTCTTTTCACACAGTAAAACACGTAAGTTTATTTTATATTTCTGCTGTATGTAATTTTTGGTGTTGCTTTTTGCGCACATATAACTTCCATGTACTGTTTGTAATTTGTCCTATCTTTAGAAGTTATTACGTCTTCTGAAGAACACAGGTTTGTATCTGTCGAAATTTAGGTGAAGATTTGAATAAACTTCTGACGTGCAGTTGGTTGGCGATATGATTTATATTATATCAATCTTACATATACCTTTCCATCATTTAGAAAAGTAGATTCATCGGTAAAGGGAATTCGTCGAAGAAAGAACCTGCTGTCCCGATGTAGCATCAGAACCGAGAGACAGAATTTCACACGTCTTCTGCAGTTCTTCCGATTAATCCAAAGAAAGACATGATACGGATGGAAACTTCTGTTCGCAAAATGCGAACTACACTGGCATGACTTACATGAGAGTACTCACAATTTCTGTGAAGTTAACATGTAGAAGTGTGCAATATGACGAACAACTGCCACAACAATTATTTCGCTCACTTCGCTCGTTACAGCTTTGCTGTGTAGTGTTCCAGTGGCCTTCAAACTACAATTTTTTGCACATTCTCTGAGTTCTCATTCTTGTTGAACACCGTCCGTAGGGATACCTTTGTACGGACAATTCCAGTGTTCTCTTCGCATTCCTTCTACCTTCTCCATAGGCAAGTATCATATCTAGTTTCTCTTGGTTTGTGAAAAAATTTTATTTTTTTCCAACTAACCAGCGAACGAATGACAGAGACAGAATTAAAAGTACATTACCTCCTTGCCCCTTCTATACCTGTATCGTGGTAGTGCAACGCTGTTTCCACATTATCTGACGTACTTCGTCACTCTGGTACAACGCCACTAATTTCGACCTACAACAGCAATCGGTTTCATGTTCAGAAGGGATTAATTCTTAATTTTAAATATTGTAATTACTCCAAAACTCGTAACAAGAATTTGAACAGCGTAACTCTATTGAATCTGTCTTTTTTAGAACTGTGATAGTAACAGCAAAAATTACTGTAACTCATTGAAAAAAGAAGTTGAAAACGATATGACTGTAATTGATGTAACTATGAAAACAGACTATATGTCAGCTAGTGAAGATTCGAAATGAAGTGAAGATTCGAAATGAAGTGAGGATTCACATAGTATTAGAGGGAGGGACAGATTAGGAGAAGTGGGGTATCATATCAGAGAAAGAAGAAACGTAATTAATTGCATTAATGGGGAGCTATTTGTTGTGGCGTATTAATACGCAACTTATTTCCACTTTTAACTACGTCCTTACGCTGTGGCTAGGTACATCAAAATCGATCACACGAAGTACGTGAGACAGGCATTTAACGATCTGCTCTGATTGGGAAATGAAGAGAAACGGATGTGTACTTTTTATTTTCAAGGGAACCTTCCCGGCATTCACCTCGTGCATTTTAGGGGAGCCTGGGAAAATCAAAGTCGGAATTTGACATGCGTAGGCACCGAATACCAGTGGCACAGTGACTGTTGTAATTAACGTAGAGACAAACCGCCACATATCGCGTGATATTTGATTTATTTAATTAGTTTCTCTCTTCAGAAGCAAGCATCCTCAAATATATATTAACCTGGTGACTACTCGTTAGAGGTTTAAATCTCTGCTCGAAAACAGCGTGAGCACAAAGTTTTCAGCTGTGCCATCACATGACGTGCACAAATCTGAGTATAAAGAAACGTATTGAATAAATTTCTGCTTGTTTTAGACGAAAACAGAAAGTCTACTGGGTACGTATCGTCGACAAACTGATCTTCGCTATTGTGTTTCAAGCTGTGAACGACTCATTTACTTAAACACAGTTGCAAGAAATTCTGCATTGTCGCAGCTCCTTCACGGATATCTACAGTAGTAAAAGTAGTATAACAGCAAAGTCTGTTCGAAAATGTGCAAAGGATATGAGATCTTTTAATGCTGTTTCTGCTGAAGGTTTCAAAGACTTAGACCAAGAATTAATTCATCGAGGGGCACATTATTGAGAAGTTAGCATTTCAGATGTCATGCCACACCCCTCTACTGTAAGTAGACATGTCAAAGAACAGGGTGATGCAATTCGAAACAGCATAAGACTTCCGGTTATTAAAGAAGCTTTTAATAACACAAGTGCTACTACAGTTGATTCGTACAATAAGATATATAATTTGAGGCTTTCAGCACATTACATAAAGACAGTTTGGTCTCTTGTGAACAATGTTTTATTTACAACTAAATTACAGGACTTTAAGATGAAGGAAACAAATGTTATGAAAGATACAGAAGAGAGGATGACTGACTGGAGCATTTCGCCGGACATGCTGGATAATTTTTTTTGTCTCCGACCAGGGTGCCGATATAACGAAAGTTTTAGAGAATCGAAAAAGGCTTCCTTGTGCTGATCATCGTATAACAGCACTTAGCCACAATTCCGATAAAGGTAGCTTCTGATTAAATGATGCCGCGCACATCGCAGCAACAATAAATAGTGCGGGATGCACTGCACGGTACATGAAGGAAAGTGTCCTCTGCTCATCTTTGAAAACAGTGGTCAGCACACGCTGGAGCAACTTGTACACTACGCTGGATTCCTTACATACTCAGTACAATAAAGTTGCTCCTTTACTGAGGGAAAAGAATTCTGCTCACAGATTACATGGATATGACAATGAACTTACAGCAATAAGAAACCATGTAAAGAGGGCACAGATGAATTAGAAGGCAAAAAAGAACGTACAGTCCAGTTAGTTCTTCTTTGGTTTCATGAACTTGTAGAAATCTGCAGCGTCGAAGACAATGACTGTCAGGTGAGTTTAATTACTGCAGTTGTAAGTACTGTTTCAAAACGATACGAAAAAACGATTGACGTATATTGGCAGATACGTGTTTTTTAACAGGAGGTACAAAGGATTAAAAAACGAGCCTTGGCTTTTATACGTGAGAAGGTTGTAATTACTTCCAAACATAAAAGCGTTACTTTCATTTGGCCGTCTTTCCGATATGTCAGTAAGTTTGACATAAATGAAAAACAGGAAAGTCCGTACTGTGTGCGAAAAATGTGCACAAGCTAATCATGTGCAACATGCAATCGTTAACGTAGTCGTTTTGGTATAGTTAGTGCATTGTGTTATAGCGAAACAGGAGTATTATAATTCGTCTAATATTTCATGAACGTAAAACACTTTTTTTCCGGGTGTGCTTTCATGATTTCCACATCAGTTCTGTATTACGACTTTCTCCCCACTCCGGGGATGTTAGCATCTTAAAACGGTAGATCAGATATGTAAAGAATCTTCCAAGCCTGGCTACAGCCACAAGAAGTATTTTGTGTATCTCATCAACAAGCGCACGTAACAAGCGGTGCTTTAGTAAAGCTGGCATGTTCTTAACAAATAGCCGCAGTCAGTTAAGTCCTGAACGTGTTAGTGATCTACTACTTATCAATAAGACCTGTAAATTTTCTTCTCTTGCAAACAAGTGACAAGTGTATAAAGTTTCAACTGTAAATATACAATGTTCTTCGTATGTTTTCTTTGTGAAGACAGCCATCTCCTATATTTCAGAGATAATATTTATTTAATGTGTACGTAGTTTCCTACTAGAGACAAGCAGAATAAATCTGCTGTTTGGAAATGCGTTTTATCCTTTCCTGTGATTGTAATGAAATATCAAATTATTGTCACATGATGTTAACTGTGGCATGCAAGCGTTACTGAAAATATTACTTTTGTGTTAAAAAGAGAGGCAGTAAAAACAAGAAAAAAGTAAGGGAGAGAGGGGTGTTGCATTTGTGCAGTGCGGAGATGCGAGGCAAGATGAGACGTCAGGCAAGACCGGTCATGCTCGGTTATTTGCATGTTCGGAGTTCAGACAGCAGACAAGGAGCGAGAACTTGACCTAGTCCAACCATCTGGGACCGGACACGAGCGGCTCGGTGCCCCAGGTCAAACATAGGACGCTGCAGCACTCTAATGCTCACAAAAACACACTTGTGCACAAACGCACATCAGGAATAAAAATAACCCATCATACGACGGAGTTAAACAGCTCACGGCGTTCGCAAAGCATAGCTGACAAGCTATTACGACGGCCCCTGCACGCCCTCCATCTCTCCAGGCAAGAGCCCAGAGTTCTCTCCTCCAGCCAGGTATTCGCGTCCATCGGCCAGCAGCGGCAATTACTGATTAATACCCGAAGCAGACACACTTCGTTTTGCTCCACCAATCTTTCTTATAACAAAGCAATATTCAGTTTGGCCGTCAATTGTCTGGCGTCGGATTTTTTTGTATCACATCGCGCTTCTTTCACCTGTGGCAATGTTTCCCGTAATGTATGGCGGCTCCCTTTAAATGTGGGTTAATGTAGCATAATGCATGGAAGAAAGAGAAAGAACAGTCTAGCACGTGATTTGAGTACGTCACTGCGTGCGGGTATTTGCGTGTAATACTAAGGAGAAATATGACATGGGACGATCACGTGACATCAGTATTAGGAAAGGTGAATGGCAGACTTAGATTTGTTCGATGAGTTGTGGGAAAGTACAGGACATTTGTAAATGATATGTCAAACGAGACGCTAGTGTGACCAAATCGAGAATTTGTCCCACAGTTTGGAGTCCTTGTCAAGTAAGGATGACAAGAGATATACAACGAAATCCAACGAATTCAGTGATATGCTGTTAAAATTGTAACAGGCCGGTACAGGCCGTACGAAAGTAACAGAAATATCGTTGTGAAGTAAATGAGAATTATTGGAAGATAGACAAAGTAGTTCTGGCGAAACCCTGTTGGGTAAATTTAGGAAACCTGTATTCGAAAAAGACTTTGCGGTCATTATGATGCCACGAACGCATATCACGCGTAGGAATCATAGTAAATATAGAAGAGAATTAGTAGACAGTACATGCTTGATATTTTATTTTTCTATGAAGCTTACAAGTATTTCGGCTTTATTGCCTTCGTCAGTGGATCTGCAAACAATCTTATTTATTTATATTTCAAAGTCCATCAGCTATTTGATGTTGCACTTATATTATAGAAAGTATTTTATAATTTTGACAGTCGTAGAAATTCAAGTTTGACAGCTAGTTGTTTACTCAAAGATATTTACCTGTATCTATTTACGTGTATCTATGGAACTGCTATTGATGTGTTAGTAATCTCTGGCGTTTTGGTTATCCGTTATCCCTATATAAAATTTCAGTACAATTCTTGAAAACAGTTTTTGATTGAAATAGGTTTGTTCGTTTAGTATATCGTGTGCATAATTCGTAGTGTGAATGTACATTTTAAATTCCTCCAAAATATTCATGATTGAACTTTTGGGACTTTATATAGCATTTGAAGTGCGTTATCAATGTTGTAAACTTCATGTTTCTCATTTTTAAGGTATGTAAAGTAGGTGGATGGCTTTTATTTGTTTCTGTCCTGTGTTATCTGAATCGGATGGTGAAATTTCTTCCCTGTGTCCTATATAAAATTTTGTGCAGTTATAGCAGTCGCTTTTGTAAAATCCAGTATTTAAGCTTTGCGCGAGTGTGGGTTTTCCTGAACGTAGTTTTGTGCTAATATTATTTGTTGTTATGAAGGCTAATTTTACGTTTGTATTTTTTAGTAAGGCGTTAATTTTATCGGATAGCTTTCCCGTATTGTTTTTTGGTATGTAGATGGTTTTATTTTTTCATGTAGTTTCTCGCGCTAGTGTAATTTTATGATTCATGGGGTCTCTTTAGGGTGTGTTTCTTTGCTGTATAGCTGTAGAACCATTCTGCGGTTATAACTGTTCTTTGCAGTGGTAGATTTCGGATTCTGTCAGTCATGGAATGAAAGAGTGCGTATTTGTGAAATTTTGGATGTGGGGATGTATGGCCAATTATTCTATCTGTAGTGACTGGTTACCTGTAGATACCAGAAGTGTGTGTGTGTAGTAGTAGTAGTAGTAGTAGTAGCAGTTGGTTATTTTGAGATCCAGAGAATTTATCGATTTACTTTTTTTAATTTCTATAGCGAATTTCATTTTAGGATGTAAGTTACTGAATTCCTGGTGTATTGTTTGTATGTCGTGGTCATTTCCTTGTGCTAGTAGCAATGTGTCACCGACATAATGATAGTAGTATACTGTGTTTTTGTAGAAAGGGTTGTTGGGAGCTGAAAAATTTTGTTTCGAGTTTATGTTTGCTACATATTCTTTAATAAACTTGAAACAAAATTCTTCAACTCACAGCAACCCTTTCTAAAATACGCAATATGCTACTACCGCTATGTCGATGACACATTGCTACTGATACAAGGAAATGGTCACGACAATCAAACAATATGCCAGGAATTCAATGACATATATTCTAAACACAGCCTGGAACTTACAAGATTGACTGCAATAGCTGCACAAAATTTTATACACCACAGACAGGAAGAAATTTCATCGTCAGATTCAGAGAACACATGACAAAAATAAATAACAACCAATCCATCTACTTTATACACCTCAAAAATGAAAACTGCAAAGTTTACAACATTGATAACGCACTACAAATCTTACATAAAATCCCAAAAGGTCCAATCATGAATATTTTGGAGTAATTTGTAATATACATTCACACTAAGGAGTATCCACACGATACACTAAACTAACAAACCGATTTCAAGGACAAACTGTTTTTTAAGAATTGTATTGAAATTTTGCATAGGGACAACGGATAACCAAAACACCAAGGATTACAAACACATCAATAGCAGTTACATAGATACACGAACCGCAATAACACAAATATCTATGAGTGAACAACTAGTTGTCAATCTTTAATTTCTACGACTGTCAAAATAATAAAAAACGATAATATACGTGCAACATCAAATCACTGAACAACTTTAAAACGTTACTGAAAAAATATTGCATCCAACAACTACAGAGAGCAGCAACATTTACTAAATGTTGAAATATGTGTGTTTACAGCGTCAGGACGTGGGTACAGCTTAAGGAAACCATTGTAAATTATACATTATGTAAAATATAAGTAAATGGGATTGTTTGTAGATGTACTGAAGAAGGCAATAAAGCAGAAAGAAGCTTACATACAAAAATAAAGTATTAAGCAGCATAATGACTACTAATCCTCTGCATGATGACCTACTGTGACATAATATATGCTGCATGTCCCAAAACAATAAAAAATATAAGAAATACCACCGCTCGTGCAGAGGGATATAGACAAATATTTTTCCATCGGTCAGTACGCTATAGAACAGGAAATAAAATCGTCAATATTGGTATGATCTACCTACCAGCATGCGCTGTACAGGGTCTTGCTGCGTGTATATATATATATATATATATATATATATATACGTAGATTTGTTAATGCGCATAATGCCAAGCTGTACAGTGATTCGGAGTCTAAACTAAAGATCGACCTATGTCGGGCTGATTAGGTTAGCTCAGACGTCGGAGAAAGGCAAAAGCATGCCATCTTCAATAAGAGCGTGCCTGGTATATTACTGTGGTGTTCAAATCAACCGTGGAGTTGGTTAGAGCCTAACATTTTACAGGCACTAGTGTGCAAGGAACCGGATCTTGAAATTACCAAAGCACAGAATTTTCGGTCAAGACATTAGGAACGAAATGTCGAATCGTGTGCTCATCACTACGTTTGCGTACTACATATGTTGTAACAGCTAGTTTTTCGTATGTAGTACAACCAAATAGAGAGAAGTTGAAGGTGGATGAATTACACTGTTCGGCAGACACACTTCAATACAAACACCATGTGATGCAGTTCAGAACAACTGGATGGTCGGCAAAATAAATAAACTGACGATTAAAAATAAGCGAAAGAATATTAAAGATTTTACGTACAGTCGGCGACGAGGTCACTAGAGTCGGACAACAAAGTCTGACTGAGAAAATTGGCCGTGTTCTTTTTAATGGATCGATCCCTGTATTTGCCTTAATTTAGGGAAACCACGGATGACCGAATCTGAAATGCAGCCCTACCGAATGCGAGTCCTGCATCTTGCCACTGTATCACCTCGCTCAGTACAATGGTAAAAAAGACGTAATGTGTCACATTAAGAAACAAATGTTATAGTAGAAAATTGGTAAAGAGCCCAATAACAGCGGTACTGCGTCACCCCCCATTCGAAATGTGACACGTGTAGCGCGAGTGCGAAGTGTACGAGGCTCTGAGTTAACCGTACACAGCTGTTTTAAGCATTTGAAGTTCCCTTGCGCCCTTTGGTCAGTTGTGCTCATTGTGAAACATACGACAAATCACATAGTGACGGAAGAAAGTTCGATCTGCCACAACAATGACTGTGATTTCCCCAAGACGGATATCTCTCGGCAACTTACATGTCCGGACTTAACTCAGTGCAACAGATTTGAAACACACCAGGTGGAAAATAATTTTTATGAGCTATGTGTGAGAGTTGCATTTCTGAATCATCCGTAATACTGATCCTAGATGACATATTGGGGTAATCAGATCTTGACAAACAGTAGATGTTCAAATTGGATCTAGATCGATAATTACGACGAAGTTAAGCGATCCACAGAGATATGCACAGCCGACCGCAAGGGGTAGTCTTATTGCATCACGATGTAAGACCGTAAAAATTCTCTCATTCACCTCATTTCCTACTTGGAAGAACCGTCCTTCTCATAGCTTCCATTCATTATTCCTAATTCAAGCTATTCGCTGTTCGTTATTTATTCGCAATCTAACCCACATGGCGCTTATTAAAAATTGTGGCAGAAGAGATTCGCAGAAACCACTAGGCTGAAATCGCAGTTATGGAAGGTCTTGTTTATATTTATGTGTACCAACGAAAAATTGGAATTTTGTGTACGTGCAGCTATCATTCTGACTAACATGCTGAGTAACAAACTTTGTTTGAAGTGGAATACAAAATTGAATTTTCCAAACAATACTGAGCGTTAACTTGTCGCTAACAAATGATTGGGGAAATACGATATGGAACGAGTAGCAGGGAAGATCCTCTGTGCTCTAATACCTCAAGGACCTTTTAATAGAATTTCATAATCGATTGTCGATTTCCGACGGAAAGTCTATCGTGGCATCTGGCAACAATGTCTCTGACCCAAACAAAACTTTAATTGAATAACAGCATTTTTTCATATACATACGACATATTCGTGACAACAGCACAAAGTTACTGATTGCTTGCCGATTCCATAGATATCGTACAACCCTTCTGAAATTTTATTTTAAGATACCTGTAGTAAATCCTTATTTAGAATGACAAAGCTAGTTCAATTCATCAATCCATATTTTTCTACCATCCACTGAGAATCTATAACAAGTAAAGACCGTAACAGGATAACAGGTATCATGGGGAACCTACTCGTTTGGCTAACTCCAAAATTGTATCACGTCTTATAAAAGGAAGCTATTGTACAGCATTAGAATTCTTTTAAACGACAGCTTTGAAAAGTAAAATTTATTCAAGAGGCGTTAGAAGAGAAAGTATCATGTTGTCCACATACAACTGTAACCCAAACGCATAAGCTGAATTAACACTATTAAAATATAAATCATAATACTGAGTTGTTCATAAATTTGGAAATATTACAGACCCACATAATCTGAGACTACTTTTGCAATCACCACAGAAATTCCTTTAGGGTGAGACACTTTATACAGCAATTCTCAGTCATTTTGAATTCCATATAACGTTTATTTATTTTATTTTGCTAAGATGACAGACAGATTAGAGGAAACAGTGGGCTTAAATTTGGTTGTTACCAAATTAATACACATCGAAACAAATTAAACAGAAAAACTCTCAACTTAATTCTGATATAAATCAAAATAGCGCTGGCCTTCGAGCAGCGTAATTATATCATTAAACACATTGTGATTGGTATTGTGACCTCACATCCCTTAAACTGATAGCGAGAGGAATGTCTTTAAATAGATTTTACAGACATTCCAAGGGGTACTTCTAAGTTAAATGATCTTATGGTGAGTCATATACACCCGCAACACTTTTAATTTATTTGAATACCTTCCAAAAATAGGTCTGCAACAGTGCATAAACGTATCCGATGTCAGCTGTGACTGAACACGTTTGGTGGGATGTTTACGAAATAAATGTTGTGCTTCGAAAACAGGTTTCGATTTATAGATATTTGCTTGATACATAGTTACGAAACCTAATAACACGAGTGAACTTTGCGACCTGAGGCCACTGCGACTGGAGCCATTACATTCATCGCACGATATTCATGAAATGCGGGAGTGTGTATTTGCGGCATGTTTGGACGGGGCCTCAGACTTTGTTTTTGTCGATCCTAAGCATTGGTAACGGCAGAAGCAGCGTTCATGCGGAATGTCACTGCTGTGGAAAATTGCAAGGTTTATAGGGTATCTTTTCCTCTTTTTGTGTGTCTTTGTTGAAGGTAATTTTCGCTGGTTTTAATTTTGGCCCTTGTGTTTACTCTTTTTTCTATGTACTATTTATAATTATTTCTTGATTTTTTAAATCGGTCTTATCGTACTTTTGCTTTTTAAGTGTGAATGAACTGTTTGGAATCTTCTTCCGGTACTTCTTCTGTAACCTTAAGATTCTCTTGTAATTATGCTAATACATTTGTCGAGTTTTAATTGGCTTATGTTATTCTTTTGATAGTTATGTTATACGTTTCATTTAGTTAATGAACTGATTATTGTACAATCTCCCGTTGCTCTATTTTCCCATATCAGTTTTGGGATGAGACTATACTCAGGCCTTATAAATTAAATGGCCTTTAATAGGTTAGAGACATTAAAAAACTTTATAATCCCATTTTTACGACTATTTTTAAGTTCTCTTCTACTTTTTCGTATAGCTCTGTCATATATGAACACTGTGGGGCGCAGAGCCTGTTACTGCGCTGCTTGTGGTTGGTAAGGGTTTGTTCTGCTCGTTGTGCCCAGACGCAACTGCTGGAAAGCCTTATCTTTAGTGACTGTTCGTTTTGTTTGCAACTTTCATTCCTTTTCGAAGGAAACGAGAAGTAAGACAAGGTCGCGTCCACAAATATGCTTTTCCTTCATTTGTCTGCGAAACAGAAACTACTTCTCTAGTAACAGACGCAGGTTGTAATCAGATTTTTGTAGCAGTTTCAGCCGCTCTCGAGTTAAATAGACGGCGATGATCTTCTCAGCGTTCTGGATCTTTTTGTCTTGACTGTGGCTGTAGTTGCTAAGTGTAAGCACCGTGACCGTCATGAATAAGTTATTTGCTTTGTGTTGCTTCCCGTCATGTTTATTTTACTACACAGAAGCGTTTTGAGCATGTTTCCATTGCATGCATATGAAAAGAAATGTAACAGAAATAATGTAATACTAACTATTCGATTATTTATACACTCGGGGTATGAATTAAAAAACGCCTTCAGTCACAACTTTTCGTGTTTTACTCAGTACAAAGTTTTTTAATTCATACCTCAAGTGTATTGAATACAGTTACGTTTGAAGCTGTGAAATATGGATAAAGTTAAATCGAGTATTTATATATTGCGACTAGTTAGTTTTACGTAATTTCAGTAACTTGCATTTTCCTCCGTCCGAAATGCGTCGGTATGTATTAATAATAAATAATGTGACTGGTAGCAGTACAAGACAAATAAAATAGTTTATCGTATTGTTTGTTTGACACTGCTCTAGCGGCCGCTGTCGGTTTGGCAACGTTTCCGTGGACCGGAGGACAGGCTGGATCGTAAATTACTGCGAGGAACGTCGCCCCAAGGCCTTCCATTTGGGGAACATGGCACGTTACGACCTGGAAATAGTGGAGCACTTACATTCCCAGAAGAATACTGTGCCGAATGGTTTCCACACGGTGCCGTATAACAGAGGAGTCCGTGTGAGTCGAGTTTCGATTAAGCGAAAGTTATATGAAGGCCTTGTCCCAGCGGCAGATGGGGTCGGCGTGGATGCGTGATGGAACCGTGTCGGCTGGAAGCTTGTAAATTATACTCGAAATCAAGCTGTCAGGATCGCACATGGGACAAGAGTTTTGGGGAACTCGTTAGTATTGTGAAATATAGCAGCAGTCCAGAAAGCCGGATTCAGTCTGCGGTCCATTCTAAATGTATCACGGGGAACGTCAAACGTGGTGCATTAACTCTGAAAAAGAATCGTGTTTCAGCTGCTGAAGCAGAAAGGTACAAACGGAAAATGTTATTCTTGCGGTGGATGCTGTTTCGTAGAGGCGTACGGGATGTAGAAAGGCTCAGTCGTCTTGACTTATGTATGCAGTAGAAATGGTTCAAATGGCTCTGGTACTTAACTTTTGTTGTCATCAGTCCCCTAGAACTTAGAACTACTTAAACCTAACTAACCTAAGGACATCACACACATCCATGCCCGAGGCAGGATTCGAACCTGCGACCGTAGCAGTCCCGCGGTTCCGGACTGCGCGCCTAGAACCACTAGACCACCGGGGCCGGCTATATGCAGTAGCTCAGGTACGACACGGAGCAGGTGAAGAAACTGTTGAAACGCTAAAGGAAGAAAAAAATACACAGTAACTAAAAAGGGCCATAACGTTGATTGATTGGAATATCTTTAATAAAATCCCAGCTTTTAAATACTACTGTAAAAATGCCGTTGAGAGATAGTCGAATGAGCTGATTGACGTACGTGTTGTGCATAGGAAACTCAGAATAAAAAACTTACTTTGTATGGCAGTTTATTTATCTGTTACTGGCCCATCACTCTTTTTCACAGAAGACTGTTCTAATTTACTTATTCTTTACTGAAGGATAGACGTGTTTGGACAGAGGCTCATATCTATTCATCTGAAAACATTCTCTACGAATTTTCTTGTCAACTCTCCTACAAGAGGTGCATCTTTCATCCTAAACACCAATTCACAATAAATTTTCTCTTTCAAAAAACATCTCACTTTCATTTAGTCGAATGGTTAACAATAATAGTATGCTTAAGTCTATAGTCGCAGTCTTTTATTTTGGATACTGGTAAGCGGTTGCGGTACACAGTACTACTTTCAAGCCATCCTATGACCAAAATATTCCAGTACATAATTATATCAACTATGCAAAGCAATTTACAAAATATTTTTCCCGCTGACAGCAAACGTACGGTATACAGCGTAGCCTTAAATTGTATAGTTAGCTTCTTACCCCTAGCTCTCAGTGATCACCTTCGCTTCCCGAGTAGGTGAGACAAATATTCAAAGTAACGGTCAGTTTTGAGCCTTAAATAGATGTAAATTACGATCAGCTGAGATAAGAATGACCACTATGTAGAGAGCTCCACTTTTGTCTCTTACAAAGTGTCACAGTGTAAAAGATATCTAAGAAATAAAACTAGCATAAAATCTGGAATTAAGAAATTACGTGATAAAATAGTTCCCTCTGTCCTGAGAAGCAAAGTAACAAATCTATTTAGCCAAGTTTACATACGGTTTGTATTATTATAAAACGTCGTTCTGACCATGAATCTTTAAACCAAGCAAGTGTCATCGCAATAATAGCATTTATACAGAAAAACACCATATAATAGAAATAGTAGGAAAAGTAGATGCCACACAAATTCATACGAAGAATCTTAAGGAAATATAATTCAACCACCAAAGAAGCGGCTTACAACGCTCTTGTTTGACCGATTCTTGAGTACTGTTCATCATGGGGCGGTATATTACTGGAATTCCGAGAGAGTAATTTCCGAGGAGAGTAGGACAACATATTACTTCCTCCCAAATACATCTCGCGAAATGACATGATGGAAGTATTCGAGAAAGCAGAGCTATTACAGAGGCTTACCGACAATCTTTCTGCCCACGCGAGTGGAACAGAGAGACGGATCACTTGGCGGCACTAGAAGTACCCTCCGCCCTCAAAAAGTTGCTCCCCGTTTGTCCAATAGAAAAACTATTACAATCATTACAAGAGATTTTGTAAACACCTGAAGTTGATACTTTTTCTGTGTAATCAACACTGTGGGAAAGCGTGTCACGCAATGAAATTTGGTTCTTAAGTTTATCTTGAACTTAATCTTCCGAAACAGACTTGCGATTTTATTCAAAATGCTTCCCATGTAAGTCATGCTTACGTATTTAAAATTTTTTTTAACACATGAATTGTGATTAACCTTAGTTTCCATGGTTTCATGTAGGCGTTATATTTCCTATAACCCCACAAACATCAGCCTCTGCAATTTGTTTTAAGGATGACTTGAGGGTAGTACACCAGTGTACTGAAACCGGCAGCCAGTCGAAAAATAAAAAAATCGGGACTATAGAATAAAACATTATTTCAGAAGTGCACTGGTCGCTGTTCCAGCGGACAGTATGTCGAGAATATGTAGAATGGTTAACAATTCGTTATAAGTGTTAATATGGTCTCAAACAAGAAACATTCAGTTCAGTAACAAAAATATGCAACTGAAGTTTTTAAGTATACAAATTACAGTTTTTTTACCACCAATGTCAAGGAGACTATTCTTTCGTTGGTGACCTACTGTATAAACGACCAAGATTCTCCATATACTTCGAACAGCCATAGCTGGAGTCCTGCATAGTCTACTGGGTCCTCATTTGTACAGTTAGTAGAGTCATCCACGAAGACATTTACAGGGGAATCTATACAAGGTGTCCCAGGAGGAATGGTGAATATTAAGTGATATGGCGGGAATGACCATTCGAAGCAAAGAATTACAGTAAATATGGGCTCTGAAATGCATACCTTAAAAGCTGTGAGCACTTGTTCCGTAGAACATGTACGCTTCATAGTAGCGAAGATGAAGAAGTGCTCAAAGCTCTTAAGGTATCCATTGTAGAACCCATATTTACTTGCCAAATTTGCTTCGTATGATCGTTACTATCATATCCCTAAAGACTGGCCATTTGTTCTTCAGCAGCATGGGTATCTTTGCACACCTCTGGCATGCAGCAGAATTTAGACAAAAATTTGTGTGTTCTGTTACGTCATTCTCCCCTCAGACGAAAGCAACAAGGAAACCTCTTCGGAAGTTTCATTCATTCTGACCTTGTCGTTAAGTGAATATTCACTGCTTGCCATTAAGATGGCAAGAGCAAGACATGTCAAGCAAGACACATGTCAGTACGGTCTATGAAAAGAAACGTTGAGGTGCAGCAACTGTACTCTTAGCTTTCCGTGTGAATCCCCCCTCCCTCCTTGGTCTGATAGTCCATATGCTCTTACTTCGTTCATTAAACGACTATGGGGAACTGTATCGAACACCTTGCAGAAGTCAAGAAACACGGCATCTTCCCGTGAACCCGTATCTACGGCCCTCTGAGTCTCGTGGACGAATAGCGCGAGCTGAGTTTCACAAGACCGTCTTTTTCGAAACCCATGCTGATTCCTACAGAGTAGATTTCTAGTCTCCAGAAAAGTCATTATACTCGAACATAATAAGTGTTCCAAAATTCTACAACTGATCGACGTTAGAGATATAGGTCTATAGTTCTGCAAATCTGTTCGACGTCCCTTCTTGAAAACCGGGATGACCTGTGCCCTTTTCCAATCCTTTGGAATGCTACGCTCTTCTAGAGACCTACGGTACACCGCTGCAAGAAGGGGGGCAAGTTCCTTCGCGTACTCTGTGTAAAATCGAACTGGTATCCCATCAGGTCCAGCGGCCTTTCCTCTTTTCAGTGATTTTAATTGTTTCTCTATCCCTCTGTCGTCTATTTCGATATCTACCATTTTGTCATCTGTACGACAATCTAGAGAAGGAACTACAGTGCAGTCTTCCTCTGTGAAACAGCTTTGGAAAAAGACATTTAGTATTTCGGCCTTTAGTCTATCATCCTCTGTTTCAGTACCATTTTGGTCACAGAGTATCTGGACATTTTGTTTTCATCCACCTACCGCTTTGACATAACACCAAAATTTCTTAGGATTTTCTGCCAAGTCAGTACATAGAACTCTACTTTCGTTGTAAAAAATGGCAGTGTTTGAAAATACAGAAAATAAATAGCAATGTACAATAATTGTGTTCTATAAGTAGATTATCTCGAAAACCAGATGTCCATGTGAAATTTTTGTTCAGGATCGATTATACTACCATCTTTCAAAGCATGTACCTTTCCTCTTGACTCTCATATACTTGATGAACTGCAGTTTCAAGTATTGAAATTTATTCCTGAATTTCGACCTAAATGTACACTACTGGACAATAAATTGCTACACCAAGAAGAAATGCAGATGATAAACGGGTATTTATTAGACAAATATATTATACTAGAACTGACATGTGATTACATTTTCACGCAATTTTGGTGCATAGATCCTGAGAAATCAGTACCCAGAACAACAACCTCTGGCCGTAATAACGGCCTTGATACGCCTGGGCATTGAGTCAAACAGAGCTTAGATGGCGTGTACAAGTACAGCTGCCCATGCAGCTTCAACACGATACCACAGTTCATCAAGAGTAGTTACTGGTGTATTGTGACGAGCCAGTTGCTCGGCCACCATTGACCAGACGTTTTCAATTGGTGAGAGATCTGGAGAACGTGCTGACCAGGGAAGCAGTCGAACATTTTCTGTATACAGAAAGGCCCGTACAGGACCTGCAATTTGCGGTCGTGCATTATCCTGCTGAAATGTAGGGTTTCGCCGGGATCGAATGGAGGGTAGACCCACGGGTCGTAACACATCTGAAAGGTAACGTCCACTGTTCAAAGTTCCGCCAATGCGAACAAGAGGTGACCGAGACTTGTAACTAATGGCATCCCATACCATCAAGCCGGGTGATACGCCAGTATGGCGATGACGAATACACGCTTCCAATGTGCGTTCACCGCGATGTCAACAAACACGGATGCGACCATCATGATGCTGTAAACAGAACCTGGATTAATTCGAAAAAATGACGTTTTGCCATTCGTGCACCCAGGTTCGTCGTTGAGTACATCATCGTAGGCGCTCCTGTCTGTGATGTAGCGTCAAGGGTAACCGCAGCCATGATCTCCGAGCTGATAGTCCATGCTGCTGCAAACGTCGTCGAACTGTTCGTGCCAATGGTTGTTGTCTTGCAAACGTCTTCATCTGTTGACTCAGCGATCGAGACGTGGCTGCACGATCCGTTACAGCCATGCGGATAAGATGCCTGTCATCTCGACTGCTAGTGATATGAGGCCGTTGGGATCCAGCACGGCGTTCCGTATTACCCTCCTGAACCCATCGATTCCATATTCTGCTAACAGTCATTGGATGTCGACCATCGCGAGCATCAGTGTCGCGATACGATAAACCGCAATCGCGATAGGCTACAATTCAACCTTTATCAAAGTCGGAAACGTGATGGTACGCATTTCTCCTCCTTACAAGAGGCATCACAACAACGTTTCACCAGGCAACGCCGGTCAACTGCTGTTTGTGTATGAGAAATCGGTTGGAAACTTTCCTCATGTGAGTACGTTGTAGGTGTCGCCACCGGCGCCAACCTTGTGTGAATGCTCAGAAAAGCTAATCATTTGCATATGATAGCATCTTCTTCCTGTCGGTTAAATTTCGCGTCTGTAGCACTTCATCTTCGTGGTGTAACAATTTTAATGGCCAGTAGTGTAGTAGGTATATACGTACAAAAATTTGTGCCAGAACGTGACTCCAACCTGGTTTTTCGCTTACCACGTGCCGTCGCCTTAAAACTTAAGCTCTCTGAGCATGCTCCCGAGACTGGCTGGAACTTCCACGTATCACACACCTATCTAATTTTTCTCAATGATTATTAATTTATTTACCCACCGTCTTTTGATTCTATAACCTATACGGGAATCACGAGATGTGAGAGTGTGGGTAAGTGAATTAATAATCTATGAGAAGAAATACAGTAGACAGATGAGTGACTCGGCAGTATGGGCCGGTCGGGAGAGCGTGCTCGGGCAGCCGAAGTGGTAATGCGACCGCTTGCGTTAAGCGGGATATCCGGGTTCTAGTCCCGATCCGGCACAAATTTTCTTATGTTGCGTTAGGTTATATACCTATTACAGTTAAGGTGCATTTATATATTCAGTTAGCGACGGGGTGAGAATGGATGAAATTTTAGATCGAGTTTCTTCGATGCATTCGTCCGATAGGAAAATGATGTAACAGAGCAAATTGATTTTGGCTTAAATTCAAAACGGGCATCCGAGTGCCAGAGAGATGTCTCATCTGCTTATCGTCCACGTTTGACTTCCGTACACTATTAAATTTCACACAGATATCTTCAGAAGAGACATCCTAAGAATTAAAGTTATGTAGAAGATAAATTTCAGATTTTCAGAAACGCTTTTCTTGGTATATCCTGTCTGCCCTTTGTATTCTCTCTACTTCGTCCGTGCTCACTCATTTTTTTGCCCAAATAGAAAAACTTATCAACTGCTTTTAGTGCCTCATTTCTTAATCTAATTCCCTTAGCTCTGCCTGAATTAATACGGCTACATTGCCCTTCCAAGACCTTCGCCGTCCCTGACAGAATTACGATGTCATCGGCCAAATGCAGACATAGTAGCTTTTCTCGCTGAACTATAATCTTCTTTCCTAATGTCTCCTTGGTTCTCCTTACTGCTTGCTCAATCTTCAGATTCAATAACGTTGCGGATAGGCTACAATCCTGTCTTACTCTCTCTTAGTTATTGCTCCTTTCTCATACCTGTCGATTCTAGTAACTGCTGTCTGGTTTCTGTGCAAGTTGTAGATAACCTTTCAATCCCTGTATTTTATTCCCGACACCTTCACAGTTTCAAAGAGTGTATTCTAGTAAACATTACCAAAAGCTTTTTCTAAATCTACAAATGCTATAAACGTACGTTTGCCTTCTTCAGTCTATCTTCTAAGATAGGTCGTGCGGTGAGTATAACCTAGCGTTTTCCAACATTTATCCTTATCCAAACTGATCTGAAACGAGGCCAGTTTTTACAAGTTCCTTCATTTTTCTGTGAATAAATCGTGCTAGTATTTTGCAACAATGAATTATTAAACTGATCGTTGGGCAATGTTCACAGCTGTCAGCACTTTCCTTCTTTGGAGTAGGAGTTATTATATTTGTTCTTGAGTTCTAAATTTTTTCCGCCTGTCCTAAATATGTTCTCTTCAAAGTGGAACAGTTCTATCATGGCTTGCTATCCGAAGGATCTTAATAAATCTGAGGTAATGTTGTATACTCCAGGGAAGTTGTTTCGACGTAGGTCTTTTAGAGCTCTGTGAAATTCTTATTTAAGTATCATATCTGCCACTTAATCAACATTTACTTCCTCTTCCCTGTTTATAATATTGTCTTCAAGTTTGTTTCCCTTATAAAGACTGTCTTTCAGCCTTCCCTTCTTGGCTTAGTATAGGTTTGCTTGCCAACTGAGGTCATCATGTTCATACAGGTGATTTCTGTTTCTCCAAATGTCTCATACATACTGCATCTATCTTTCCCATACTCATGCATTGTTCTACAGCCTTGCATCTCTCGTCTAGCCATTCCTGCTTTGCCAGTTGCACCTTCCTCCAGTCTCATTTTTAGATGCCTGCATTCCCTTTTCACTTCTTCATTTTCTGTATTTTTATATTTTCTCTCTTTGTCGATTAGTTCGTTATTCATGGATTACTAGTGGACCTTGTCTTTCTGCTTATTTCATCTTCTGATTTCTTCAATGTTTGATTTCTGAAGGCTACCCATTTGTCCTCTACTGCGTTCCTTACAGCTGTTTCAGTCAAATGTTGCCTAATGCATGCTTTGAAACGCTCCCAAACGTCTGGTTATTTCAGCTTATTCAGATCCCATCTTATTTACCACATACCTGCAATTTATTTAGTTGAATCTGCAGTTCATAACCAGTTAATTGTAGTCAGAGTCCATATCTACCCCTGGAAATGTTTTGCACTTTAAAATCTAGTTCCGAAATTCCTGACTTTCCATTATGTAACCTGCTTGAAATCTTTGTGTATCCATGTCTCTTCCACACATACGTTCTAGAATCGTTAAGAGCCTCTAAACTGTTTTGCTGTAAAATTATTTTCCCCATGTGCCGTGTTATTAATTTATGGAGGATCACATCAAGAAACATGACGGACAGCAGCAGACTGGTTTGATACAGCTATCCATGCTACTCTGTCCTCTGCAAACATCTTCATCTCTGAGTAACTACTGCCACCTACATCCTTCTGGATCTGCTAACCATATTCATCTCTTAATCTCCCTCAACGATTTTTACCCTCCACGCTTCCCTCCAGTACTAAATTGGTGATCCCTTGATGCCTCAGAACGTGTCCTATCAACCGATCCCTTACTCTAGTCGGGTTGTGCCACAAATTCCTCTTCTCCCCATTTCTGTTCAGTACCTCCTCTTTAGTTACGTGATCTACCCATCTAATCTTCAGCATTCTTCTGTAGCACCACATTTCGAAAGCTCCTATTCTCTTCTTGTCTAAACTATTTATCGTCCACGTTTCACTTCAATACATGGCTACACTCGACAAAAATACTTTCAGAAAGGACTTCCTGACACTTAAATCTATACTCGATGTTAACAAATTTCTCTTCTTCAGAAACGCTTTCCTTACCACCGCCAGTCTACATTTTATATCCTCTCTATTTCAACAGTCGTCGGTTATTTTGCACCCAAATAGCAAAACAGATCTACTACTTTAAGTGTCTCATTTCCTAATCTAATTCCCTCAGCATCACCTGATTTAATTCGACTACATTTCATTATCCTCGCTTTACTCTTGTTGATGTTTATCTTACATCCTCCTTTAAAGACACTGTCCATTCCGTTCAACTGCTCTTCCAGGTCCTTTGCTGTCTCTGACAGAATTAAAATGTCATCGACAAACGTCAAAGTTTTTATTTGTTCTCCATGGATTTTAATTCCTACTTCAAATTTCTCTTTTGTTTCCTTTACTGGTTGCTCAATATACACATTGAATAACATCAACCACTGCTTCCCTTTCGTGCCCCTCGACTCTTATAACTTTCATCTGGTTTCTGTACAAATTGTAAATAGCCTTTCGCTCCCTGTAATTTTACTCCGGCCACCTTCAGAATTTGAAAGAGATTATTCCAGTCAACATTGTCAAAAGCCTTCTCTAAGTCTACAATTGCTAGAAAAGTAAGGTAGAGCACTTGCCCGCGAAAGGCAAAGGTCCCGAGTTCGAGTCTCGGTCGGGCACACAGTTTTAATCTGCCAGGAAGTTTCATATCAGCGCACACTCCGCTGCAGAGTGAAAATCTCATGCTATAAAAGTAAGTGCCATTCCTTAATCTATCTTCTAAGATAAGTAGTAAGGTTAGTATTGCCTCGCGTGTTCCAACATATCTACGGAATCCAAACTGATCTTGGTTCAAATGGCTCTGAGCACTATGCCGGCCGAAGTGGCCGTGCGGTTAAAGGCGCCTCAATCTGGAACCGCAAGACCGCTACGGTCGCAGGTTCGAATCCTGCATCGGGCATGGATGTTTGTGATGTCCTTAGGTTAGTTAGGTTTAATTAGTTCTAAGTTCTAGGGGACTAATGACCTCAGCAGTTGAGTCCTGTAGTGCTCAGAGCCATTTTTGTCTGAGCACTATGGGACTTAACATCTCAGGTCATCAGTCCCCTATAACTTAGAACTACTTAAACCTAACTAACCTAAGGACATCACACACATCCATGCCCGAGGCAGGATTCGAACCTGCGACCGTAGCAGTCCCGCGGTTCCGGACTGCAGCGCTTAGAACCGCAAGACCACCGCGGCCGGCAAACTGATCTTCCCCGAGGTCGGCTTCTAAGTTTTTCATTCGTCTGTGAAGAATTCGTGTTAGTATTCTTTTCTCCAAAGGTCTCTATATTTTTCCTGTAGGCAGTATCTATCTTACCCCTAGTAATATATTCCTCTAAATCCTTACATTTGTCCTCGAGCCATCTCTGCTTGGCCATTTTGCAGTTCGTGTCGATCTCATTTTTGAGACGTTTATATTCCTTTTCGCCTCCTTTATTTACTACATCTATATATTTTCTCCTTTCATCAATGAAATTCAATATCTCTTCTGTTACCCAAGGATTTCTACTCACCCTAGTCTTTTTACCTGCGTTATCATCTGCTGCCTTCACTATTTCATCTCTCAAAGATACCCATTCTTCTTCTACCGTATTTCTTTCCCCTGTTCTTGTCAATCGTTCCTTAATGCTCTCTCTGAAACTGTCTACTATCTCTGGTTCCTTCAGTTTATCCAGGTCCCACCTCCTTTTATTCCCACCTTTTTGCACTTTTTTCGGTTTTAATCTGTAGTTCACAACCAATAAATTGTTGTCAGAGCCTAGATCTGCTCCTGGATATGTCTTACAATTTAAGACGTGGTTCCTAAATCTCTGTCTTACCATTATACAATCTATCTGGAACCTTCCAGTTTCTCCAGGCCTCTTCAATGTATACAGAATTCTATCATGTTCCTTAAACCAAGTGTTTGCAAAGATTAGGTTATGGTCTGTGCAGAATTCTACCAGGCGACTTCCCCTTTCATTCCTTACCCCCAATCCATATTCACCTACTACTATTCCTTCTCTTCCTTTCCCTAGTATCGAATCCAGTCCGCCAAGACTATTAAATTTTCGTCTCCCCCAACTATCTGAATAATTTATTTTGTCGCATCATAAATTTCTTCAATCTCTTCATAATCTGCGGAGCTAGTTGGCATATAAACTTGTACTACTGTGGTAGGCGTGGGCTTCATGTCTGTCTTGGCTACAATAATGCATTCGCTACGCTGTTCTTAGTAGCTTACCCGGGTTCCTAGTTTTTATTCATTATTAAACCAACTCCTGTAATACACCTATTTGATTTCGTATTTATAATCCTGTATTCACCTGACCACAAGGCTTAATCCTCCTGCCACCAAACTTCACTAATTCCCACTATATGTAACTGTAACATATCCATTTCCCTTTTTAAATTTTCTATTCTACTTACCCGATTAAGGTATCTGACATTCTACGCTCCGAACCGTAGAACTTCAGTTTTATTTCTCCTGATAACGACGTCCTCCTGATTAGTCCGCGCCCGGAGATCCGAATGGGGGACCATTTTACCTCCGGAATATTTTACCCAAGGGGACTCCATCATCATTTAACCATACAGGAAAGCTGCATGCCCTCGGGAAAAATTACGGCTGTAGTTTCCCCTTGCTTTCAGCCGTTCGCAGTACCAGCACAGCAAGAATGTTTTGGTTGATGTTACAAGGCCAGATTGGTCAGTCATCCAGACTGTTGCCCTTGCAGCTGCTGAGAAGGCTGCTGCCCCTCTCTAGGAACCACATGTTTGATCTCTCAACAGATACCCCTCCGTTGTGTTGGCACCTACGGTATGGCTGTCTGTATCGCTGAGGCACGCAAGCCTCCCCACCAACGGCAAGGTCCATGGCTCATGGGGGAGGAACAGCAGTATATACAGGATAAATTCCGGGCAGATGAGATCGAACTCTTCCCACCTCTGTCAGTGCTATCATGAACTGGAAATCTTGCTCCAAGAAAACGTATCAGGCGTAGGAATGCTTCCATCGCAGTAGCACAATCAAATTTAACAGATGCAGCAATGTAAACAGAGATTGGTATCAGTTAAAGAAATATTTGCGTAACCTTCTTTGTCATAAATGTTGGCCTTCCGCACCTTACTATGGAAAGGGGTATTAGTTAGAGATTTTCAACTTGATGTGAAGTAACGTTAAAGGGTTCTCCAGCAAGGTATTATTCTTGTGCAGGACATTCTGTGAATGAATATTGCAGTAATCTCTTAAATGGGCCACCCAGAATGGCTTGGCTCTCTTTTTCTTACCGTTTGTTTCGTCGTTGAGGGCAACACTCTGTTCATGATTTTAGAAATTTATTTTAACTTTGGCGCTTGTTGCCCCGCCTGTCACCACAGCCGTCAGTGAATCTTAGTGAAGCAGCTGTGTGTGCCATCTGGATGCGAAAACTTAGTTCTGTGTGTAATCATGTTTTAACTGTTTGTTTATCGTATTTTATGAGCCGGAGATTGGGGACTAGCCCAGTAATCGCTTGAACCATCTTGGAAAACCCACCTAATAACCACACTCAAGCTGGTTTGTGGGCCTCCCAGATTTGATACGAGTGTGGCTCATCGACCTGTTTCGCAGCTTGGCTTTAAGCTACACAAGCAAGTGACACGATGGGCCTTTGCAAGTGGCATCAACTTTCGCGTCGAAAACTGTTAAACCCAGCGCAATAACAAAACAACAAATTCGGTTTAAACTCCACAACTATGAAGCTACAACTCAATATCTTCTCTGTCAAACCTTCTATTCCAGAACAAACATCCTTTGGAAGCCTCAAAGTTAATTTACTTATCTTTTTGATTGGTAAAGCAACAAAACAGTTTGTTCACAGTTTTGGCTCTTTTTCGACTAACTGTCAAAGTGTGTAAATAGCAACAATGATTTCAGCAACCCAATAAGCAATTGGTGGCGAGAAGTTGGAAAACCTATACGCGTAACATTGTCATTGCCACGTTAAAGGGACGAGCTTAATGTTTTGCCTGACGAGTGAATTTCAAATATGTTAACCGCTGGAGTCTGAATCTAATCTAAACTGTATGCTAAACAATTTTGTAAGTAGTATTAAAGAGAGACGGGTGAGATAATTATGTTTTCCAGAAAAAAAGAGTTATTTCGTTGAGCATTCAAGATGCTTCAGTTAAAAGAATTGCGACAATCATCTGCAGATGAAATTTAGGGACGATTAACGATGGAAGGGACAAGGACATTGAGTTTGAGTACTGCTGTGTACGCCTGTGGTCGAGCGTGACAAAAATGTCTGCTGAAAACTTCGTGGAAACATCCGGTGAATTTCTCGCGGGACTCCAAACATAGTTGGCAGACATGGAGAAGGTTTCTCACTTCCCTGCTGTCCCTGAAGTACAAGACAGTGATAATAGTAAATGTGTAGACGTTAAATACGCTCTCTGTTTGAGGGAGGGAAGGGGGGGAGGAGACGATAAATTGGGGAATGATGTTATCTACTAAAAAGAAGAAATGCTCATATCATATAACATAAAAGCTGCCACAACAGTACTGCTGCAAGAACTACTCTGCAATTGGGAAGTTTCTCCAGTTACGTTTACCGAGAATACGGGAGAAGCAGGGACAAAACGGCTCTGAGCACTATGGGACTTAACATCTGTGGTCATCAGTCCCATAGAACTTAGAACTACTTAAACCTAACACATCACACACATCCATGCCCGAGGCAGGATTCGAACCTGCGACCGTAGCGGTCACGTGGTTCCAGACTGAAGCGCCTAGAACCGCACGGCCACAAGCAGGGACAACGTAAGGCACTATAAAGAGAAGGGGTCTAACAACCTCAAGTTGGAAAGAATCAAGTTGCGTGTGAGCCTTGTTTTTGTAGTGTTCGGTAACGTAAACCAAAGCTTCAGTGTTGATCTTGCTAACTCCTGTCATTGTGTCATTTTTCACCATTTTAAGACACTTCTGGTTTTTGATTAGTGCGAAATTTATAGTTCTGTGTGATGTAATCAAGTCTGATACACGTTTTGAACCCTTCGATGCCAACTTCATTTACAATTAGAAAAATTCGTATAAAACTATCTTAACTAAAGTCCATTATTTCATGCATAACTATTTATATTGTATGTGATTACGATACTTTTGAATTTGACATGAAACCGTGTAAATTTATTTCTACTGAGTTTTGCTGAACATTTATCAGTTAAGTGAAACAATAACTTTGACAACAACGTCATTCAGTTAAACCTCTTTGGATGCTGCTTCTTGTTGACACTTGGCTGGTGGTTGGTGTGTAATTGCGTTAAGTCTTATTTGTGATGCTGTAGAAAGCATAAGACTTGTTTAGTTAGAATTTGTATCTCTTGACAGCTGATAGATATTAAGTTTTATCAATCACCTGTTTGAAGAGTTTAAAATTCAAAGACTTAAAACTGGAGACTTCGTAGTTAGTGATTCATCGAACATTCAAAATCCTGGAAACAGTTTACTTTCTTCGCACGAGGAAAACCTGTAGGCCTAGTCATACCGCTGGAAAGAAGACAAGGAGGCAAATTTCAAGATAATCAATGACGTAAAAAATTGGTAGTTACTTAAGTGAACATGCCATTCATAATACTTCTTTCAGAATGATGGAAGTCTGTTTGGTAGACAAGTCACTTTATATATGTTATTGAAGTGGTGTATTAGAACCGGCATCATGTGGCCCAAAGGACGATTTCAGTGGGATAGAGGTTATATTTCTTTGTAATCGAGTTTATTGGCCTTAGATTAACTCATACATAAAACATACAGGTAATGGCAAAATAAGTTCAAATGGTTCAAATGGCTCTGAGCACTATGGGACTTAACATCTGAGGTCATGAGTCCCCTAGAACTTAGAACTACTTAAACCTAACTAACCTAAGGACATCACACACATCCATGCCCGAGGCACGATTCGAACCTGCGACCGTAGCGGTCGCGCGGTTCCAGACTGAAGCGCCTTTAACCGCGTGGCCACACTGGCCGGCGACAAAATAAGTGTTGGAGTATTAGAGAGCACGCACGCAAGGACGCACATACACACCAATACCGTATAGTAAGTGTGAAAGCAAATGTTATATGTCACTTTTGTGCGTTCCATTTTTCAATGATGCGTGTCTGTTTTACAAGGGTGCCCGCCATAGGTCACTCTCTGATACAAACGAAACCTGGCAGGCTGGGAGAATGGCAAAGATAAAGGGACACCTATTGTAGATTAGGTGAAAACACCAAATAGTTTCCGTAGAAATGACGGTTAAAGTTTCGAAGCTAATTTATCAGTCTGTTTGGGCAATATCGAAGTAGGTCAGTAGCATAGTGGTTGAGAGCACAGGTTCGCCTTTTTACGCCCTGTGTTCAAATTCGATATTTTGCTGACTTCTTTTTTGTTTCTTTTGTAGTTGCTGATGTGTGGGACATCAGTATTTTTTTCTCACGTGGTGAGATACTATGAAATTATTGACAAAGGAGGAGGAGGAGGAGGAGATTAGTGTTTAACGTCCCGCCGACAACGAGGTCATTAGAGACGGAGCGCAAGCTCGGGTGAGGGAAGGATGGGGAAAGAAATCGGCCGTGCCCTTTCAAAGGCACCTTCCCGGCATTTGCCTGAAGCGATTTAGGGAAATCACGGAAAACCTAAATCAGTATGGCCGGAGACGGGATTGAACCGTCGTCCTCCCGAATGCGAGTCCAGTGTGCTAACCACTGCGCCATCTCGCTCGGTTGACAAAGGAGTAAGTTTCTCAAACCTTTTAGTGTGAAAGTCATTATCGAAAGCAGCGTCGTTAACATTGTTAAATATTTCGGGATCTGGCGATAACTTTGCGGCAAGCCACCATGCTAATTGAAAGATTTTCCCGAAAGATGGTGCCTGCAACTGACGGATCAAGTTCTGTATTTTAACTGTATCACTTCTACTTGTGATTACTTTTTGGTGTGCGGTGTGAATAGGGCACTTCTGTAATCACCGAACGTAATTCTTCACCTGTTGGTGAAAATATACGTCGCAGGGTTGACAGAACGGAGTACACGTCCGTATTCTGATTTCATCGACGAACAACCCATCGGATAAGGAAATTAAAAATTAGAATGTATACCTTTCATTTTCAATTACTGTTAATAACAACGATATCTAAGTTTTGTGATGGAAACATCTATTTTAGTAAGGTTTGAAAAAC
The DNA here is from genome assembly GCF_021461385.2 of Schistocerca piceifrons. Classification (NCBI taxonomy): domain Eukaryota; kingdom Metazoa; phylum Arthropoda; class Insecta; order Orthoptera; family Acrididae; genus Schistocerca; species Schistocerca piceifrons. Next base: position 500,313,180 of record NC_060149.1, on the reverse strand, counting down.
TTATTTCTCTTGTCAGTTATTCTATTCTGCTTCACGATCTCACAATAAAACAGGTCTCACATACCTCCACAACAAAAAAAGATAAAGAAAAAACAACATAGAGGGCATGCTAAAAAGTAATGTCTCCGAATTTTTTATGTGAGTTAACATTCTACGTCTTTATTCTTCATGTCCACACACTGATTTCACAACATTGTCACCCTGGCGAAAAACTCATTTCTCCCAACGAGCGACCAGTTTGTTGATACCATCTGTGTAGGACGCTTGACGGAGACACAACCTCACCTCTACTTGCACAACTTCTTCACTATCAAAGTGAAATCCTCGAGGTTGTTCTTCAAGTTTTGGAAACAGATAAAAATCGTATCGATCGAAGTCGGACCTGTTTGGAGGATGATCGATAACAGTGAATCCAAGGCGTCGGATTGTAGCAGGTGTTGCAGCGCTCGTGTGTGATCTGGCATTGTCATGCTGAAGGAGAGGGTGCCCCTTGTGTGGACAAACTCTTCGAATTCGAAACTCGATAACGGCACGCTGTTCCCCCCGCACCGGCATATTTACGCTACGTACCGCCTCGTCACACTCTACTATTCGTAGTCTTCTAGCGGCAGAGGGTTGCAAATACCCTACTGGCCATTAAAATTGCTACACTAAGAAGAAATGCAGATGATAAGCGGGTATTCATTGGACAAATATATTATACTAGATCTGACATGTGATTACATTTTCTCGCAATTTGGGTGCATAGATCCTGAGAAATCAGTACCCATAAAAACCACCTCTGGCCGTAATAACGGCCTTCATACGCCTGGGCATTGAGTCAAACAGAGCTTGGATGGCGTGTACAGGTACAGCTGCCCATGCAGCTTCAACACGATACCACAGTTCATCAAGAGTAGTAACTGGCGTATTGTGACGAGCCAGTTGCTCGGCCACCATTGACCAGACGTTTTCAGTTGGTGAGAGATCTGGAGAATGTGTTGGCCAGGGCAGCAGTCGAACATTTTCTGTATCCAGAAAGGCCCGTACAGGACCTGCAACATGCCGTCGTACATTATCCTGCTGAAATGTAGGGTACCGCAGGTATCGAATGATGGATAGTCACCGGTCGTAACACATCTGAAAGGTAACGTCCACTGTTCAAAGTGCCGTCAATGCGAACAAGAGGTGACCGAGACTTGTAACCAATGATACCCCATACCATCACGCTGGGTGATACACCAGTATGGCGATAACGAATACACGCTTCCAATGTGCGTTCACCGCGATGTCAACAAACACTGATGCGAACATCATGATGCTGTAAACAGAACCTGGATTCATCCGTAAAAATGACGTTTTGCCATTCGTGCACCCAGGTTCGTCGTTGAGTGCACCATCGTAGGCGCTCCTGTCTGTGATGTAGCGTCAAGGGTAACCGCAGCCACGGTCTCCGAGCTGACAGTCCATGCTGCTGCAAACGTCGTCGAACTGTTCGTGCAGATGGTTGTTGTCTTGCAAACGTCCTCATCTGTTGACTCAGGGATCGAAACGTGGCTGCACGATCCGTTACAGCCATGCGGATAAGATGCCTGTCATCTCGACTGCTAGTGATACGAGGCCGTTGGGATCCAGCACGGCGTTCCGTATTACCCTCCTGAACCCACCGATTCCATATTCTGCTAACAGTCATTGGATGTCGACCATCGCGAGCAGCAGTGTCGCTATACGATAAACCGCAATCGTGATAGGCTACAATCCGACCTTTATCAAAGTCAGAAACGTGATGGTACGCATTTCCCCTCCTTACAAGAGGCATCACAACAACGTTTCACCAGGCAACGCCGGTCAACTGCTGTTTGTGTATGAGAAATCGGTTGGAAACTTTCCTCATGTGAGTACGTTGTAGGTGTCGCCACCGGCGCCAACCTTGTGTGAATGCTCAGAAAAGCTAATCATTTGCGTATCACAGCATGTTCTTATTGTCTGTTAAATTTCGCGTCTGTAGCACGTCATCTTCGTGGTGTAACAATTTTAATGGCCAGTAGTGTATGTAGACATGAAGAAAAAAGATATAGAATGTTAATAACGTTTGCTTTATTTTTTAAAGAGCTTTAAGAGTTTACACATTAAAATGTTGGAGGCATTACTTTCAGCACGGCCTCGTACGATTGGATTTGAACGGGGTTAGCAAAATTTCGGAACTGTGGTGTTAACCACAATGCTACCAACATACGTGCTTTCGATATCCACTAGAAAGTGATGAATTCGCGTCGAAATTTTAGCCATCATTTTCTCGGACACAATTGAGTGTGGTCATCAAAGCCAACACAGATGTCTTTATTTCATTCTGTCTTTCACCCTGCACAGTTTCGTCTGTGCCAGAGAGCGACTTGTGGAGGGTTCCCCTCCCTAGATGACGATACCCGCGGCGACAGTGGAAAACTTTAGGATTCTGCCAGTGCCGTCTCGGGAACGAATCTGGTGGGGGTGCTGCTGTCTCGATCAACAAATTTAAGAGCTGGGGTGTGGCTGGGAGTCCTGGGCAGATTCTGAGCTCATCTCTGTAGATTTCGTGGGGCGAGCGGAGGAAACACACCGACTTCTAGGGGAAGGGCGGCGCTGAGAGGGGAGGCAGTAGCAGAGGTTATGAGAATTTATTTTTTTTGCGATTTTCATCTGCTATGGTAAAAAACATCACACGAAGTACAGTCAAACTTCGCTCATCGATCCCCTCCCATAACAAGTAGACCAACCTCTATAAAGTTGACTCGCTTAACGATCTATGTCTCGGATAACAAGTCTGTTTCGTATTTTTTCAGGTTTCAGCAATCAGTCAAAAACCACCACCTCGTCAAGATCGGTCTGTTTAGCTACTATGGATGGGCAATGAGTCATACGCCCTCCTATGGCCTACTGCTTTGTAAGGTCATCATCAGAACTGAGACTTTTCACTGTAAGAATATAGCAGTATTGAACAAGCGCGAAGCCCCGTACATAGTTAAATGAGGTAAATTACTTTCTATTGACAATGTTAATATAAATCGCAGTAAACCAATATTCTTACTGTTTACATGTGAACTGAGGCAGTCGGTGCGAAAATACGTTTAAAAGAAAATCTAGAATGAGCCAACAGCACTTACCTCCGTAATTTATTACTCAAATTATTAATCACATTTTTATAGCTATTAAATACATTTTATTGAATTGCGAAAATATTTTCAGTTCATTTAGTCAAAAAGAATACCGAATGGTAAATTCTTGTTTAAAAAAAGTTACAAAACTTACACTTTGAGAATTGGCATATACAAGGTGTCCCACTCAAACCTCCCTGATTTCAAAGGCCCAGGAAAAAAAAATCACGGTAGATACGACAACGAAAAATGCCCGACATTGTAGAGCATCTCAAAGAATTTATATTCCCGCGTCAGAAGTGCCAATTTCACTTCATGCGACCATGCTGTACTCTGGCGACGATACTTGACACTTCTGGCGCGGGAATATAAATTCTTTGAGATGCTCTACAATGCGGTGCATTTTTCACTGTCGTATCTACTGTGGTTTTTCTCCCCTCGGTCCTTGAAATCAGGAAGTTTTGAGTGGAACACCATGTACTTTTAAAATTACTAATTCGTACTTCGACACTTGCAATTAAATGCAATAACATTTACAATATTAGTGCAATTATTTGACAATGTTTTCCATGTTTGCAAAAAACATAATAGGAAATAAAAATTAGGTACCATCATATCAATGATTTATATTAAGAGAATTAACGTTGCTTACAAGGAATTATAAGCTTCTGAATATTATTGTAGTAGTTTGTGCAGTGTCTGAGGTTTTGAGAAAAATGACTGACATGTGAACGATATGTCTTTTGTTGAAAGTAAAGAAAGAATAGTAAAAAAAGCTACTATCTTATGACTTTCTAATACCGGCACCTTTTGGGCAACCATGTGTACGACTTTTAAAACTGTTAGACGTGCCGAGAAATGAGCGCGGTCTCCTGAGTGGATAACCACTATACCACCGAACCAGTTACTGAAATTTAAAATAATTCCACTACTGAGGAGGCCATACATAATGCAGAATGGTACATAAGTTGTGAATAATAGTATCAGTTTTGAGGTGCTCTCCGCAGCAACGAATAACTTTTCAGCCTCGTTTTGGCAACAGTTTACAACTGCAGAATTAAATAGGAGAAAAAATTATAAATGGGCAGATTTACTTAGAAAAAAAAAGGGTAACGGCCGGCCGGGGTGGCCGAGCGGTTCTAGGCGCTACAGTCTGGAACCGCGCGATCGCTACGGTCGCAGGTTCGAATCCTGCCTCGGGCACGGATGTGTGTGATGTCCTTAGGTTAGTTAGGTTTAAGTAGTTCTAAGTTCTACGGGACTGATGACCTCAGAAGTTAAGTCCCATAGTGCTCAGAGCCATTTGAACCATTTGAACCAAAAAAGTAACATCTTAATTAGTTCAATTCTTTTTTCCTGGGACAGGCACAATGATTTCTCAATGACGTTGTCGTAAAACAGGGGTTTCCTCTTCAGGGTGATAAGGGCTTGGTTCTATATGGAAAGTAGACTTAAAGTGACCTAGTCTTTCCTTGCAGTTGTGTACTTCTTGAATTTGTGATGATTCTTTTAAGAGCCGAGAAAGATCATTCCACTGAAGATGAAGTGCATGGAACTGACGATATCAGAGTTATTAATTTCAACTTCACTGAACAGGCAGACCGTGCTCCATTAATTAAATTACCTCTTACATATTTTTTGAAGAGAACTCGATCTGTATAGTACAATGAGTTCATTTTTGAACGCAGCAGAGGCTAACAACAAGAGTGGTCCATAAAGTGACGACAGTTTACGTAACAGAGGGTCAGGAAATTTTAGTTCGTAATTTTCGTAGTTACGAGAGTCAAGCAGGTGAAAAAATCCCAGCTTATTGGAAGGAGAGAGCCCTTTTTCTGTTTAACACAGAATTTGATGAACTATTTCAAAATACAGACCACGATAAATATCCATTTGTTTCATATAGACGCAGTCTCTTCCCTCTACGTTTGAAATTGCGTCAGTTTTGAGTCGCAGACAATTTCCAAAAAGTTATCGAAAGCGTGTTTCCTGTCAAATTACAGCTGTTCTGAAATCTCCTAAATCATCTTGCAGCAATACACGATATAGTTTTTCGTTTGCCGTATATGATACATGTTTCTGAACATCTTTGAAAATATTTCCAATAAAAAAATTGGGTGAAGCTTGTTAAGAAATGCAAAAAAAAAAGAATAAATAAATAAAAACTTCGGACTTCAATGTCTTCATTACCATTGTTATTCCCAATACCGACACAGAATTATAACGATTCTGCTCTGTGTTCTTTAATTGTGTGGAGTAATCTGGATGAGAAGTTCCATGCAGTTGGGGAAATTGATGCAACTTTCTTTGAATAAATTCCTGTACTGCATGAGCTCTTTTAGAAGACTCCAAAAATATGAAGAAAGACCACTCAGAGTTTGGAAAATATTTTACGTTCTTTTATAATAGAGATGGTTTGTTGAAAAACAAAATTTAATGCCTGGGCGTACCAGTGAGTGAAAACCTTACCTTGCGACCCATTAACATGACCACTCATTACTGATGCTTCTTCATAAGTGTGGACAATCAAATTGTCTGCAATAGCAAATTCATCAACTATGCGTTCAACATGAGCTAACAGACCACGAGCGGTTCTGTCTGAACTGACATCAGTAAAACCAACGAACTTCTCGTTCACATTGCCAGTATAAACATGGCGCAGAACTGTTGACCGTTGCGATTTAGACAATACGACACAAGTTTTAAGTGTAGCGGCTACAAAATCTGCCGATTTTATTTCCTGTTTTAATGATCCCTTGACTACTGCAGAAATAGGCGTCATAATTTTTCGAAACACATAGTAATTGCAGATAATTTCCTTCGTTAACAGAAGCATCTGATTCATTACGTCCTGTAAATGGGAGCTCTTGCTCAGCTAAATAACACACTGCATCACTCAGCCTTTTCAAAATTTCCCTGTTCTTTTTAAGCTGTTCGTTGTGCTGGCTAGTATTATATCAGTATTGGTCTTTTAGTAAGACGTACGCTCTGTCCTTCCAGATCATTTTAACTACAAAACTGATTGAATGTAATTATGTGCTTTCGAAGGCATTTGTTGTCCGACTGACAAGTGATTTTAATCGTGAAAGCCGTGTGTATTCTACTACCACTTTTCTTCGTAAAACAGCATACGTGGTCAACAGAAACGTTTATTTGAATCGGGAGAACCCGTTAACCAGTCAACACTGATACTACAAAACAGAAAAATATCTATGGTATTTTTTTGTCCTTACGCTCTGAGATTAGTTTAGGCAGAGGTGATTTCGGCCTAACATTAGCTAATTCCAATTTTTCTTGAAGTGTTCCGTGGAAAACGGTTTTCAATGCAAATGTTTCACTGTTACATTTACTTCCACTGCAGTTTTGAAACCAAACTATAACACTGAAAACTACAGTAGTTTTTGAAGCAAACACTTCGATGTATTTTAGATGATTGTAAACGTCTACAGTCAAAACAAAAAACCAAATATGTCTTCGGGAACGCGTCTAAAAAACGCAACTCCCACGTGCGAGAGCGTTCTTGCCAATCGAAACGAGCGGTGTGGTGCGTTCAACGCACATCTTCAATGACGTCAAGTAGCACCCCCTCTCGGTGTCTCTCGCCAGTAAAACGGCACAAGAAGTTAAACCGAAAACGTGGATCTGCTCCAAACGAAAGAGACATAAGGAGCCCCTCACCTTGCGCATAAGCAAAGCCTGCTCTCTCCTCTTCTCAAACAGATGAATATTTGTAGCAACGAAGAATATAAATCTCATTGCTGCTCATTTTACTTGCAGCAATTTCAGCTGTACTCTTAGGTTTCTGCCTATGCAATGCGGAAATCGAGACATGTTCGGAAAAAACTCCTACATATTTGTGATAAGTAAAAATACAAACGTCATTACTGGTTCCAGAATCTGTTACAAACGCCTACGACTTCATCACTTCAAAACATTTAATACGACTGACAACACGACTGCTTTACATCATCAGCTGGCAGCTGCTACAAAATACTGCAATCCTATAGGCTCTCGCTGCTTCGAAATACTGCTACTGTGTACTTCTTATGACACTTCCGTTTGGAGCTTATGCGTGTTGTAGGTATAACGTCTTCACAAAACGCCTTGCTGTGCTGACGCTTCGGACTGGAAACGAAAATCATGTGACCACACTCATCCGGCTTCAGAGAACACCTGGCTGTATGTGTTCTGGCTGTTTGGAAGTACCTGCTAAGACGTGTGCTACGCTTGTCTACTCTCATATTGCTCTCTTATTCTCATTTCGCTTTCTTTCTTTGTTATTTTTGTTTATTATTCTGTTTTAAATTTGCTGCTGGAATTTACTTATTTCTTATATAGTTTGTGATGTCAAAGAGATAAATATAGCAACGACGCTCAAAAGGACGTAGGCTGCAGTATTTATTCGGAGATAAAGAGGCTTACACGGGATAGTGTAGCTTGGGGAGCTGTATCAAATCAGCCTTCGGACTAAAGACAACAACAACAACAAAAACAAAAACAACAACAACATTGTTATGGCGATAACTGTCACAGTTTAAGTAGCCTGGTATTCAATGCCCCATTACGTTGGTTTTAAAACACGAAAGCCTCCATAACGTACCTACACGGTAAAGGTAGAACATCTAAACTCTTAAACAGTGGCTTACTGTAGTTTGTAGGTTTATTCCTGTATTACTCTAATGGCCCTTTTTGTATTCTGAAAACTCGCTTACCTGGTGCCATATTACCCCAGAATATGTTGACATAATAGGTACTCTTCATTCTTTTCTCACATAACATCCGTATTTTAAATAACATCGAAGCTGATGCTATTTAAAGTAGTGCTGGAAGGAATGACACCATGAATCATGCAGGGCTGTCCATAAATCCGTATGAGTACGAGGAGGTGGAGATCTCTTGCGAACAGAACGTTATAAGGCATCCCAGATATGCTCTATAATGTTCATGTCTGGGCAGTTGCGGGAGTGTAGCAATTATGGACGTGTGGGATGTCGCATTGTCCTGCTGGAGTTGGCCAAGTCCGTCGGAATGAACAATGGACATGAATGGATGCAAATTATCAGCTAGGATGCTTATGTACGTGTCACCTGTCAGAGTCGTATGTACGAGTATCAGGGGTCCCGTATCATTCCAACTGCGCTCTCCCCATACCATTAGAGATGCTCCACCAGCTTGAACAGTCCCCTGCTGACATGCAGGGATTCATGACTGTTTCCATACCCGTACATGTACATCCGCTCGATACAATTTGAAACGAGTCTCGTTCGATCAGGCAACATGTTTCCAGTCATCAACATTTCATTGTCGGTGTTGACGGGCCCAGGCGAGGCGTAAAGCTTTTTGTCGTACAGTTATCAAGGATAAACGAGTTGGACTTCGGCTCCCAAAGCCCACATCGATGATGATTCGTTGAATGGTTTGCACGCTGACACTCGTTGATGGCCAGCACTGAAATCTGCAGCAATTTGCGGAAGGGTTGCACTTCTTTCACTTTGAACGATTCTCTTCAGTCGTCGTTGGTCCCTTTCTTGCAGGATCTTTTTCCGGCCTCATCGATGTCTGAGATTTGATGTTTTACCGGATTGCTGATATTCATGGTACACTCGTGAAATGGTCGTAAGGGAAAACCCCAAATTCTTCGATATCTCGGAGATGCTATGTCCCATCGCTCGTGCGCTGACTGTAACACAACATTCAAACTGACTTAAATATTGACAACTTGCCATTGTAGCAGTTGTAATCGATTTAACAACTGTGCCAGACACTTTCTTCTATAGGCTTTGCCGACTGCAGCGCCGTAGCCTGCCTGTTTACATTTATCTGTATTTGAATACGCATGCCTATACCAGTTTCTTTGGTGCTTCAGTGTATATAGCAAGGCATTAGAAGTGCTTTCATCCTCTACAAATTAGAAACCATTATAAGTGAAAAACCACTGCTTACATGATACCCTTTATTCTATTAACGTCATCTTTTTTGTACTAGTTTCTATAGCAAATATACTTTACGTTAACAGTATTCATGTGGCAAAAAACCAGCGCTTCCAAAGGAGTATTTAATAGCGTGCGTGACTGAATCATATACGCCGCCCTTCTCATTGATTTGCAGCATTAAATTTATTATCACTGTACACTAAAAAATGTCTTATTACAAAAGTAAACAAAGTTGTCTGTGTCATTATCACAAGGACGTGATTCACACAGACATGACCCTACGTACGGTAGTCATCTAAATTTCGCTTCTAGACTGAATAGATCCTAATAGTTTTAACTTCGCTGCGGTGAAGATGTCAAGGAACTATCTTTACCAGTGATACAGACGCCTAGAAAAATATGAGGTTTTGGTGTCCTATATCAAACACTAACAGAGAAGTGTTTATGAAATGTGAAAATTTTTACTTGGTTTAGACAAACAGTTATACAACATTAAAGTAATTTATGGGCAAAGAGTAATAATTAAATTTAAAATATCTATAAAAATGCATTAAAAGTAATCCCCAATGTGCCAGTAGCGCATGTATGGTCTTGTTTTATTAATTTTGCGGGAAAAGTTTCAGTACCGTAATACATTTCTAATATTTGATGCACCATGATATTTAACTTGAGTAAGTACGTTACAACAAATAATGACTACTGTTTAATCTTGATTTTACTTCTACAACAGAATAACATACATGTGTTACAAAAATAGCAATCACATGCTTTCTTTTTGTCATGCGATAGTTCTGAAGCACAGCTGAAATTTAATTGACACCATATTTTTCCCACTTAGCGGTAATACCAGTGTAGATTAAAAAAAAACAATTTTTAGTTGGTTTAAATTATGCTTTGAACCTTCTAAAATATGAGACAAAAGTCTCATCCCTGAAAAAAAAATTTCTATGGAATTCCGAGTTGCTCCGCTAAGCGTCTCGGACAACCCGAAACAGCCTACCTGCACCAGCTCGATACCCCCTTGTAGTGTCTGGGTATAGTTTGATGCATTTCAAAACAATAATACGTTAACTTGGCGGCAGTAAGCGTCACTACGTGTACGCAAAAGACAATTCTTTCGCTATGAATCTTTATTTTTGTGTGTAGTATTGACTTTTGGTGGTTTGTTTGTGACCTTATGATATATAGTTTTGTCTTTCAAGTAATAATCAGTAGTAAGAAAGTGTATCTGGCCAAAAAAGGTACGAAAGCATCTTATCCAACGCGACGTCGAAACAGTATGTCACCAAAGCGTTGAAAGAATATATATGAAGCTGAAAGCAGTTCGGAAGGCGTCAGTGTCTCTGATAAGAAACAGAAAGACAGTGATCAGGATTTTGATTGAATTACGGATTGAGCTGTCAGATTATAAATTTCATTTCCGTTTTCTCTGTTATTTCTCGACACTTGTAATATAAAACGTGCCGGCCGGTGTGACCGAGCGGTTCTAGGCGCTTCAGTCTGGAACCGCGCGACCGCTACGGTCACAGGTTCGAATCCTGCCTAGGGCATGGATGTGTGTGATGTCCTTAGGTTAGTTAGGTTTAAGTAGTTCTAAGTTCTAGGGGACTGATGACCTCAGATGTTAAGTCCCATAGTGCTCAGAGCCATTTGAACCATTTGAAATATAAAACGTGCAGTGCAGATATAACGTTGCAACAACGAAGTCCTCGAGGCTTAGGATTCACAATAATTATTGCTTGTACAAACTGCCCAGAAGCTGTTATACCAGGTGGTAAGTTTATACGGAACGCATACGGAATCAACCGTCGAACCGTCCTAGCAATGCGCCTGCTTGGAGCAGGGCTGAACGGAATTGCGTTCATGGAATTGCCACGACCAATATTTCAGTCGTTCTCTGATAAAGTAGTCGATATGATTTCGATCGCAACGGCAACAGTAGACAGGCCAGTCAGGGATGGCGGATTAATGATTCGAGTTTTCTAAAAGCAGAATTTTTTATTTGTTCATGTCTCTAACACATTTCCAAACTTAATACACGGTTTTATCGGCATATAATTTGCCAAAATGGCACGCAGTGTATTTCCGACTGTTTGCAGTCCTTTCATTTGAAAATTGAGCACAATTTTGAAACAACATTTCAAAGTGAACCTCGCAAGTGATTTCTGATAAGTCAATTTAAACAATATTTATTAACCAATGACTTCTTTTTCGGTGAAAAATGAACGACTTCATTCGAACAATCGCCAAGTATACAAAAATTGCTAAGATTCCCTACGTGGTTTACTAACTACACTCATGTAGATCACATAGATTTTTTTTTTCTTTTTCCTTATTCAAATTAGCGCCAGCTATTGGGCATGCTACAGATGGCCTCGACTTCAGCACGCCTCGGAAGAATTGCTAGTGTCACCATTTTGTAATATTTTCCAACAAAATCTGTTTGTAGTATACTTAAATATATGCTCAATAAGAACCTCAAGTATTATTTGTAGATCACCTTTTCTTTTCCACAAACAAAACAAAAAAAGTTGTCAAGGAAGCGCTTTTCAAGGCTGTTACAATGGTGTTACCTCTTACTAGCAGTCGGCCATTTAAGTAAACTCACTGATTTGTTTGGCGCATATGGATAACTGAGGGAGCAAGACGAGGAAAATTATACGAATTTTATAGCTACGATTGTACGATCGTATTCCACTAGAGCCAAGTTCCGCGTCAGCTGTTCATCTGTCGTTGCAGCCATGTTTGCCTACAGCAGCTAGTCACGTGAGCCGGTTTCCGGTCTGAAACGTCAGAGAAGAGAGGCGTTTTACTGCTGGCCCAGGAGACATTCTTTCTCCTTCTCTCCCTCCCTTCCCCCCCCCCCCCCCCCCATCCTCCACAACGTGAGCGAAGACCGAATGCGCTCGCACCCCGCTCCCTTCCGTCTTTTCCCTCCTGCCAACGATTTCTTAACGGTGTGTGAGACGGGGGGGGGGGGGGGGGGGGCTCTGTTCTCCTCTTACCCTGAGGTCTGTCGTCCTGCAGCTCAGGACGAAGAGGATGTCTGAGATCGTTTTCTGCCACAGGTCGAAAGGTAGTTTCGTATCTGTGTCTAGTAAAATAGCAGAACGGTATTTATTTTCCAAAGATTTCAAAAGTATAAGTGTTCATCAAATGCATAAAGCTTGACAGGGCGTGCGGCTCACGCCTGACACACATTGAATGTACGACACTGGATCCTGTGTTGCCAAGAAAGCCGTCACGCGGGTTGGCAACGGCTGACCAAGCGTCACACGTTCTTATGAAAGAACAGCAAAGCTTCCATGTAGTCTGGGGCACCCAGGGAAAAGGTGATCTGAATCCTTTTCTCCACGAGAGCAGAAAGGTGTGTCACGATGCGATGATACGGAAATATTCGTGGTGAAATTTGAGTCTGGCTGTTAGAAATATGAAGTTTCTAGGCATTGATTGTACATGAAATTTCGTGGAGTAAGGGACCGACACATGTATTTTTGCGTACTTCTTGCCTTTGTGTCTTGTTTACTCACATTCCCGTTGTCAATCTTCTGTTATGATTTCGTTTGAGAACGTTTTGATACTTTTTTTATCTAGCATAGGCAGAAATCTGTATTTGGATCCTTTCACTCCCCGCCGCTCTTTCAACAAACAGAAAACTTCAGAGGAAACGTTAATTTTTTTACCTTTTGTATTCCTCAGTTATACACCAGTTGTTAGTGAAAGCTTGATACACATGTTTTCTCTGTGGACTTCCACTTCCTCCAACGCGTCCGTACATCATCCCTTATCAGCGGAATGCAAGATTTTTAGATTTCCATTAATAAATTTGTTTTTGCATAGGTTCCGCCTAGAGTAAACACGATATTTTATTCTTTTTACCCAGACATCTTTCGTTGACGTTACAGCATCACCAGTGGCTTTTTCATTTAGTATTACTATTTTTATTATTGGTTATTGATGATGTAACTTCAGTGAAATATGTCTGGGTAAAAAGAAGACAAAAATGGTGTTTGCTCAAGGCGGAACCTATGCGAAAATTAATGTATTTGTAGTCAAATACACAACAATTTGCTTCAACTTCAATATGAATTGTCATTGATATTTGTAATCTTATGTTTTTTCAATGTTAATACCGTTTTATTGTTCACTTCAATATTCTCTCTGCAATGCGTCATAATAGGTTAGAGACTGGACAGAAGAAGTTTGTTGTGGGCGCATACTTCAATGTGCGAGATTACCTCGTGCGTCAGGAAGCTGCCATGCTCATATATCCCTGCTCCGCTATTCCTGCTGTATGTTCCTGTTGCTGGTCTAAGGTGCGTCCAAAACTCTACCGAGTAAGACGTAAGAAAATTGGGAGATGCGGAATTTAGAACTTCCTTAGCGAATATTGTTTATTACAAAAAATAATCCCTTCAGTATCTGAGTGAAGAATCCGACCTCTTGTTTTCCACCTGTTATTTTACCGAAACAGTTTAGTGCATGCTTTTATGACACTGGCATAGTTTCCTTGGTGTGATCTTCATTCCGAAGACTGATTTGATGCAGTTCGTCACGCTAGCCTATCCTGTGAAAGTCTCTTCATCTCTAAATAAATATATAACGCAATCTACGTTTGTTTTAGTGAAGTCTTGATCTTCTACTATTTCTCTTTCTCTCTCTCTCTCTCTCTCCTTCTCCCCCCCACCCCCAATCAACTCACCTCTCATCCTTTCATCGACTTGCATTCTCAGGTGAGGCCACAAACCCACACCTCAGAGGTAGCCTGTTCCAATGCGAGTGTTGAAATAAATTTTCAGTTTTCGCAGTCTGTATTTGGCGTGAGGGAATGTGACATTGTTGATAATGACCCAGTGGGGGTATTTAACTCCGTGCCCACCCTCCCCGCCCGCCCCCCCCTCCCCCCTTGGTGCTATGCGAGAGAAGTAGGCTGTGTGTCAGCACTGGGTTTCACTTTCTTAACATCACACAACAAAAACATAACAGCACACTTCGCTGAACAAGTACGCTTAAGACACTATTCTCGCACACAGCGAGAAATGGGGCGAATAGGCGACTGAACCTATCGCACTCAACAAGGGATTATTTATTTTTTCACCATCTAATTTTTACTCCATTAGCAAATTAACTACCCCTGGATGCCTCAGGATATGTCTAATTAACCACTCCCTTGCTTTATTCAAGTTGTACCATTAAGTTCTTTTCTTCCTAACTCATTTCGTACCTCTTCAGAAAGTGCTCGAACTACCAATCGAATTTTGAGCATTGTGTTCTAACACCACAGTTCACAAGCTTTTATTCTCTCCTGGCCTCTGTTGCTTGTCATACACGTTTCACTTCCATGTAAGGCCACACTCAAGACGAATTTCCGTTTTCGATAACGTACCACAAGGTGTATAGTGCTTATATTAACATATGTTTCCTACTGTACTTTCGCTTATCAAATCGCGCCAGTAATTTTTTTCCTTTTTATTCACTCCATTCTGCAACATAAAGTCTAGAAGAACACTTTCTTAACTTAATCTTCAACGAGACTAAGATCACAGTGCTGCACATTGGTGTGATATTCATTATTTTACCTGCCATATTTAAAATTGCACGCAAGTGTTTCTTTTTTGTTTTTGTATTTGAAGATGACTATTTCATACAGTTCCAACCTGTAGTGTAGAAATAGAAGCGTAATTGTCTCAGGAAGTAAGAAATCTAACTTTTTCTGTAAAATCCATCATATGCTTTCCCATTTTTGCCAACACTTTTCCCTTTGTGTGCTTTGTTATTTTACTGTGGCTTAGATAACTATTGATTGCAAGGTCACTACCTGGAGGATTTTTCAAGATCATTTCACTTTTGGACAAAAATGTCGACGGTTTTGGGCAGGGAGCTGTTCTGTAAAGAGTAGTAACTGTCTGTTTTATGAAGTTGAGGATGAGACATGTCAGAGTTTAGTGTGATACAGAAATTGAGGCCGCAGGAAATAGATCTGTCGATCAATTGGACAAGAATGGGGAAGGAAATTTCCCGTTACATCGTTGAAGAATCCATTACGGAAGTGATGTAGGGAAAGCACAAAAGACAAGAATCACAATGAGGACTTGAATTATCCCTCAGCAGTGCTTTAATTACTACGCAACCTCGCACGGTAGTAGGCAGTCCAGCCTCCTTACGGAAATCAACAAATGGGACTTGCATTCTACCACTGTACGTGTAGCAGAGGTATACACTTCTGCTAAGTAGCCTGGCAGTGCAGATCCCTGGAGAGCTATGTTGCTGCAAGGCACGTTGAGACACTCACTGCGGTCTGCTGAAGTCGTCTCTTACATATCTTCAAAATTCAAACACTGTATTGGCTTGTTAAAAACTTTATTATAGGAAGAAGAATGGAACAGACACAGACGAATTGTTGCAGAGAGAAATTATTGAAAAAACAGTCCCGCTTAATTGCTTTACTCGTTTATTCCTGTCCATGAGATGCTAGCACAGTAATGGCATTCTGTCTGCCTCCATAGTTGAGCGGTAGCCGGCACGGTAGGTCAGTTTACTCGGTTAGGGAGCTGGCTGCCTTCGATAATAAACAAAAAAAAAAAAAAAAAACTGAGCGAAGGAATCAACGATGAACTTTGACTGTTGTCATGTGACGTCCGCCTACACCTAATGCCACGAACAATAACGAACAAAATGAAGAGATAAAAGTCATCAACGTGGGTTACTGCCAAACAACGGGTCCGGGTTCGATTACTGGCCGCGTCAGAGTTTTTATCCTCTCGAGGAATGAGTATTGTGCTGTTTTTCTCATCATAGAAGTTGAAGTCGCCGGGAAGTGGCGTCAAATAAAAAGACTTGCCTGGTAACCGAACAACCCCCGATGTGCCCTCCTGGTCAACAATGTCACATGATCATTTCATTCCAATGGCGTTCTCGAATAAGTTCAACTTTCTGATAACGTTCAGACGAAAGACATGAAATGTTCCTTCCACACTCCACTCACGGCCGCGGCCAGCGAGCAACGTTCGATGTGCGAGAAAAAGCACGCGACGTCTTTTTCCTGCCTTCCCCGAAACGTTTGATGGCGGCTCCGGATTAATTCTATATCCAACTGCGCGTATTCTTTCAAGTTAAACAAGGGTATCCAGCCTCGCATTAAACCACGAGACCGGCTTGAAACAGTCACTACTATACCACCAATATCCTCTACACACAACACAGGATCACAATCTGAAGTAAAAGGAGGATGAGGTCATATTCAACAACTCTACACTTCAAATTTCCATTCGAAAAACACGGAATTTATTGTTCTCTAATAAACCTCGTCAAGTATGTCTCGTCATCAAATAACGCTTAATGTTAATAGGATGTTCCAAGCTCTGCTAACCGGCCTCTTCTACAGAGTTTGCAAAACGCTCACTAAATAGCTATATCCGCTTCAAAAGCATAATTGTCTAAGGCCCTTTCACAGGGGAGGCCGTACATTCAGCAACAGAGAGCTGAAGCGACTCGTGTTAAATTGGACCTTATGCGTCCAGTCACATGAGAGACTCCATGCTTCGACTTCGGGTCACTGAGCCGCATTGCAGCTTGTCAAGTGAATCTCCTGCAACTCGTTTTAAACAGAGCCTAATGGGTGCTTTCACACGGGATACGGTCAGCCGCTTGTCGCCTTCCGTGCTGTTACAATACACGTTGTCGACTCAACGGCTCTGTTATTTCTATCCATTTACCAGTGTAGATCACTAGTAAAGGTTCGTCGTCTGTGTCTAAAATTGTTGCGAAAACAGCCAGTGTGTTCGACGTAGAGTTCCATAGCGCTGGTCAATACTGTGGGACTGTGCCACACCTGATTACTCGAACAAAGTAAGAAAGACCGAAGCTTGGAATGAGATACGTAGAAAGTATAACAAGGATGTTGACACTTTGCCAACACGCCGGCCGAAGTGGCCGCGCGGTTCTGGCGCTGCAGTTTGGAACCGCGAGACCGCTACGGTCGCAGGTTCGAATCCTGCCTCGGGCATGGATGTGTGTGCTGTCTTTAGGTTAGTTAGGTTTAACTAGTTCTAAGTTCTAGGGGACTGGTGACCTCAGCAGTTGAGTCCCATAGTGCTCAGAGCCATTTGAACCATTTTGAACTTTGCCAACACAGGAGAACAAAATCATAGGTAAGGGTATGTAAATATTTTTACTATCTTTACTAAAATACTTTCTTTACAAACATATGAAACCGATACATAGTTATTGCATTTCGTTCTGTTCCAAGTGACAACACGTCACAAATTATCTTCATTAATTTTATGATACACACATCAAAAAATGTTTTGCATCACATCGGTTCCGAGAGTTCCGGAATATGTACAGAAAATTGGAATAGAGATTAAAATAAACATCATTTCCGCCCTTTTTATTGCTCATGAAAGTCACACATTACATGTTGTACCACCATACAGCGAGACCTTCAGAGATGTTGGTCCAGATTGCTGTACACACCGGTACCTCTAATACCCAGTAGCACGTCCTCTTGCTTTGATACATGCCTGTATTCGTCGTGGCATACTATCCACAAATTCATCGGGGCACTGTTGGTCCAGATTGTCCATCTCCTCAACGGTGATTCGTCGTAGATCCCTCAGAGTTGTTGGTGGGTCACGTCGTCCATAAACAGACCTATTCAATCTACCCCAGGCATGTTCGATAGGGTTCATGTCTGGAGAACATGCTGGTCACTCCAGTCGAGCGATGTCGTTATCCTGAAGGAAGTCTTTCACAAGATGTGGAAGATGGGGGTGCGAATTGTCGCCCATGAAGACGAATGCCTAACCAATATGCTGCCAATATGAATGCGCTATCGGTCCGAGGATGGCATTCACGTATCGTACAGCCGTTACGGCGCCTTGCATGACCATCAGTGGCGTACGTCGGCCCCACATAATGCCACTCCAAAACAGCAGGGAATCTACAACGAGCTGCACTCGCTGGACAGTGTGTCTGAGGCGTTCAGCCTGACCGGGTTGCCTCCAAACACATCTCGGACGATTGTCTGGTTGAACGCATGTGCGACACTCATCGGTGAAGAGAAAGTGATACCAATCCTGAGCGGTCCATTTGGCATGTGGTTGGGCCCATCTGTACCGCGCTGCATGGTGTCGTTGTTGCAAAGATGGACCTCGCCATGGACGTCGGGAGTGAATTCGCGCATCATGCAGACTATTGCGCACGGTGTGAGTTGTAACACGACGTCCTGTGGCTGCACGAAAAACATTATTCAACATGGTGGAGTTGCTGTCAGGGTTCATCCGAGCCATAATCCGTAGGTAGCGGTCATCCTCTGCAGTAATAGCCTTTGGGCGGTCTGAGCGAGGCATGTCATCGACTGTTCCTGTCTCTCTGTATCTCCTCCATGTCCGAACAACATCGCTTTGGTTCACTCCGAGACGCTTGGACAGTTCCCTTGTTGAGAGCCCTTCTTGGCACAAAGTAACAATGCGGACGCGATCGAACCGCGACATTGACCATCTAGATATGGTTGAACTACAGACAACACGAGCCGTGTACCTCCTTCCTGGTGGAATGACTGGAACTGATCGGCTGTTGGAACCACTCCGTCTAATAGGCGCTGCTCATGCATGGCTGTTTCCATCTTTGGGCGGGCTGAGTGACATCTCTGAACAGCCAAAGAGACTGTGTCTGTGATACAATATTCACAGTCAACGTCTATCTTCAGGAGTTCTGGGAACTGGGATGATGCAAAACTTTTTTTGATGTGTGTATACACTCCTGGAAATGGAAAAAAGAACACATTGACACCGGTGTGTCAGACCCACCATACTTGCTCCGGACACTGCGAGAGGGCTGTACAAGCAATGATCACACGGACGGCACGGCGGACACACCAGGAACCGCGGTGTTGGCCGTCGAATGGCGCTAGCTGCGCAGCATTTGTGCACCGCCGCCGTCAGTGTCAGCCAGTTTGCCGTGGCATACGGAGCTCCATCGCAGTCTTTAACACTGGTAGCATGCCGTGACAGCGTGGACGTGAACCGTATGTGCAGTTGACGGACTTTGAGCGAGGGCGTATAGTGGGCATGAGGGAGGCTGGGTGGACGTACAGCCGAATTGCTCAACACGTGGGGCGTGAGGTCTCCACAGTACATCGATGTTGTCGCCAGTGGTCGGCGGAAGGTGCACGTGCCCGTCGACCTGGGACCGTACCGCAGCGACGCACGGATGCACGCCAAGACCGTAGGATCCTACGCAGTGCCGTGGGGGACCGCACCGCCACTTCCCAGCAAATTAGGGACACTGTTGCTCCTGGGGTATCGGCGAGGACCATTCGCAACCGTCTCCATGAAGCTGGGCTACGGTCCCGCACACCGTTAGGCCGTCTTCCGCTCACGCCCCAACATCGTGCAGCCCGCCTCCAGTGGTGTCGCGACAGGCGTGAATGGAGGGACGAATGGAGACGTGTCGTCTTCAGCGATGAGAGTCGCTTCTGCCTTGGTGCCAATGGTGGTCGTATGCGTGTTTGGCGCCGTGCAGGTGAGCGCCACAATCAGGACTACATACGACCGAGGCACACAGGGCCAACACCCAGCATCATGGTGTGGGGAGCGATCTCCTACACTGGCCGTACACCACTGGTGATCGTCGAGGGGACACTGAATAGTGCACGGTACATGCAAACCGTCATCGAACCCATCGTTCTACCATTCCTAGACCGGCAAGGGAACTTGCTGTTCCAACAGGACAATGCACGTCCGCATGTATCCCGTGCCACCCAACGTGCTCTAGAAGGTGTAATTCAACTACCCTGGCCAGCAAGATCTCCGGATCTGTCCCCCATTGAGCATGTTTGGGACTGGATGAAGCGTCGTCTCACGCGGTCTGCACGCCCAGCACGAACGCTGGTCCAACTGAGGCACCAGGTGGAAATGGCATGGCAAGCCGTTCCACAGGACTACATCCAGCATCTCTACGATCGTCTCCATGGGAGAATAGCAGCCTGCATTGCTGCGAAAGGTGGATATACACTGTACTAGTGCCGACATTGTGCATGCTCTGTTGCCTGTGTCTATGTGCCTGTGGTTCTGTCAGTGTGATCATGTGATGTATCTGACCCCAGGAATGTGTGAATAAAGTTTCCCCTTCCTGGGACAATGAATTCACGGTGTTCTTATTTCAATTTCCAGGAGTGTAATTTCGAAGCATCAAGAAAGATTTAAGGCTAAAACCAGCGTCACTTACTATGTTAATCCAGCTAAAAGGGTGATAGTAAGACGAAAACGCTATTTTAAAAGGCGAGTGTTTTCCACACGATGGCTAATACCTTTCGGAAATAAATTTCTCACAGTTTCAGCACGAAGTAAAATCTTATCGCAGTAGTACGAGCGTTAACAGGAAATGGCCAGTCGAAGTGCCTACATCAAGGTCTTGGGACTCACTGGCCAAAAAGTCTGCGTGTTAAAATACGAGAGAGTGCTGAAAATTAACACTTCCGCATTTCTTATGTGAAAACAGTTAAAGCTTTTTAAATAAAATAAACTTTATTAACGTTCTGCGTCTTTGTTCTTCATGTCTACATATTTATTTCTCAAGATAGTCATCCTGGCGACAAAAATATTTCTGCCAACGAGGAACCATTTTGTTGATACCGTCACTGTAGGATGGTTGCCTTTGTTGACGGAGCCACAGCCTCACCTTATCTTGCACCACTTCGTAACTATCAAAGTGAAGTCCTTGGGGCGTTCCTTAAGTTTTGGAGACGGATAAAAATCAGGTGAGGTCAAATCTCGATTGTATGGAGGATGACCGATGACAGTGAACACTAAGCGTCGGATTGTTGCATATGTCGCAGAGCTCGTGTGTAGTATGGTATTGTCATGCTGACGGAAAGGGTGCACCATTTGTGCACGAACTCTTTGGAATTCGAAACTCTAATTAGCACGCCGTTTGTCACGCACCGCCATGTTACACGTTACAATTAGGAGCCCTCTAGAGACAGATGGTTGCTACTTGCGCCAGCGAAACGGGAAGTCGACCGAGTAATATGCATGACATGTAATACCTTAACTACTATTAATAACAGAATAAAAATTCGGAGATATTACTTGTCAGCCTTTCCTCGTAGTATCGAGGAAATCTAGGGGCGGCGGGCAGACCTTGTGGGGTGTGCAGGCAAGTTGTGAGCCCTGTGGAACTGAGGCTTTGTTGTGGTTTGTATAACGGAATTCAGCTGTCACTGAGCAATAACGTTGTTCTCTCATCTCGGAAAGCTTATCAAGCGTCCAGAAGTGCGTTCCCGTGCGTTGGTATGGATGTCGGCTTAGGCCTGCTCCAGACGAAAAGCCGTGCATCTGGATGCAATGAACCGCTTTTTGCCGCCGGTTTCGGCGTCCCGCTCACTGCAGCCTGTCTCCAGCTTTCAACCCGAACTCCCGTCCACAGCAGCTGTCACGTGGCGCCTAAAAAGAACTGCTTCCCGTTGGCGTCAACAACAAAATGTTTCCTGGAGAGGATGTAGTTGTTGTTGTTGCTGCAGTCGTTATGAAGAAACGCGAAGTACAGAAAAGAAAGCATTGCTGCCACTCAATAACTAGTTCTAAATTACATACACTATGTGATCAAAAGTATCCGGACACCTGGCTCAAAATGACTTACAAGTTCGAGGCGCCCTCCATCAGTAATGCTGGAATTCAATACGGTGTTGGCCCACCCTTAGAGCCGGCCGGAGTGGCCGAGCGGTTCTAGGCGCTTCAGTCTGGAACCGCGCGACCGCTACGGTCGCAGGTTCGAATCCTGCCTCGGGCATGGATGTGTGTATGTCCTTAGGTTAATTAGGTTTAAGTAGTTCTAAGTTCTAGGGGACTGATGACCTCAGAAGTTAAGTCCCATAGGGCTCAGAGCCATTTTTGAACCACCCTTAGTCTAGCGATCCAGCAGTGCTTCGCAGTCGCTAAATATTTAAGGGGATTGAATATGTTCGTCTCCTGCCACCCCCCTCCACCCACCTTCTCTTTGTCCATCGCCAACGAACAGAGTTTCAGACGGATCAGATACTGTAGTAGTATTCTAATCACAAGTCGATGAACCATAAATACAAGTTTCCCGTTTCTATTAAAACAGTGTGAAAAGGTAAACAATATAGCACATATCCGTGTATACAATTTTTATCTAAAATGATACGTTAGTAGGGAGAATACGTAAGGGAGAAGCAGGTTGTCTAATGTTTAAATGTGCTGGCACTGCAGTTAAATTGACTGCGGGAAAGAAAATGAAGCTGCATATTTTCACAGCATGGCTGCACAGTAGACTGAAGAACCAAACAAACTGGTACACCTGCCTAATATCGTGTAGTGTCGCAACATGACATGGCATGGTTTCGGCTAAGTATTGCTGGAGGGAATTGACAACATCCATCCTGCAGGGCTGTCCATAAACCCGTAAGAGTACGTTGCAAGACATCCTAGATATGCTCAATAATGTTCATGTCTGGTTAGTTTGGTGACCAGAGGAAGTGTTTAAACTCAGAAGAGCGTTCTGGACGCATGGGATGTCACATTGTCCTGCTGGAATTGCCCAAGTCCGTCGGAATGCACAATGGACATGAGTGGATGCAGGTGATCAGACACGATGCTTACGCACATGTCACCTGTCAGAGTCGTATCTAGACATATCAGGGGTCTCATATCACTCCAACTGCACACGCCCCACACGAATACAGAGCCTCCACCAGCTTGAACAGCCCCCTGCTAACATGCAGGGTCCATGGATTCATGATGTTGTCTCCACACCTGTACACGTCCATAAGCTCGATACAATTTGAAATGAGACTCGTCCGACCAGGCAGCATGTTTCCAGTCATCAGTCTAATGTCGGTGTTGACGGGCCCAGGCGAGGCGTAAAGCTTTGTGTCGTGCAGTCATCAAGGGTACACGAGTGGGCCTTCGGCTCCGAAAGCCCATATCGATGATGTTTCGTTGAATGGTTTGCACGCTGGCACTTGTTGCTTTCCCAGCACTGAAGTCTGCAGCAATTTGCGGTAGGGTTGCGCTTCTGCCACAATGAACGACTCGCTTCAGTCGTCGTTGGTCTCGGTCTTGCAGGATCTTTTTCCGGCCGCAGAGATGTCGAAAAAAAATTTGGAAATTTGTTGTAGGGTCTTATGGGATCAAACTGCTGAGGTCATCGGTCCCTAAGCTTACGCACTACTCTATCTAATTTAAACTAACTTACGCTAAGGACAACACACACACTCATACCCGAGGGAGGACTCGAACCTCCGACGGAGGGAGCCGCGCGGACCGTGATAAAGAGCCTCAGACCGCGCGGCTACCCTGCGCGACAGCGATGTCGGTGATTTTTATGTTTTATCGGATTCCTGATATTCACGGTACACCCGTGAAAATATCGTACGGGAAAATCCCCACTTCATCTCTACGTCGGAGATGCTGCGTCCCATCGCTCGTGAGCCGACCGTAACACCACGTTCAAACTCACTTAAATCTCGATAACGTGCCATTGTGGCAGCAGTAATCAACCTAACAACTACACCAGACACTTGTTACACCAGTTTCTCTGGCGCTTCAGTGTATATCACAACTTTTTCTTTCTCGGAGTCAGTTTTAAAAGAAAATCTGTATATTGTTGTTTAAAAACATGTACAGCCTATCCATCTGAAAATTTATTGGAGTATTGTGGAAAAATTTCAGGTAAATTGGTCAAGAGCTTTTCGAGATTTTTGCTGACAATGTCTCCTCTATACAGGGTGTCTCACCTAACTCTGTCACCTCAAATATCTCTGGAACAACAATAGATATTCAAAAACGGTTTTCACCAGGGCAGGGGCTTAGGAAATCAAATACTATGCTAAATTTTGAAACGTAAACAAATACTATTTTCAACACAAACTTGTGTATTTTTAAATGGACCATAATTTCGTATGCAATCAGTAGAATGAAAAATCAAAAATAATGGCGTTGGTTGCATCGCAATACGTCAATTACATCCCGAGAAATTTCGAAGCGAATTTGACGCTTGAAATAAATGAAGCGCAGGGCTACAGCACGTCCTAAGCCTCAAGCGTGCACCTCCCGCTGCCGGTAATCGTGATGTGATTGACGTACTACGTCAGCGGTGTGTTAATGTATGGTGTGATATTGTATGACAACACATCATTGGCCCATATTTAATTGATGGCACTCCTAAACGGGGATAGTTCAGCCCCTTCTTGAGCTGTACCTTACTTGAACCGTTCCACCTCTTAGAATGTGTGAAACAATGCGGTATCAGAAAGATGTATTTCCTGCTCATAATGTTTATTGTTGCGAAATGACAGCTAGAGGTACAATTAGTAGTAACACACTTGGTTTCACGTTTATAAACCTCACAGGTTCTGATATATGTGGCTTGTAGAGGATAGCAACGGTGTCAGAGTTACTGACGTAACGCATCGTATCTAGTACTGTGTTCAGAGCAGGGGCTGCCTGCACTGGCGCCTGGATCCTGCCGTAAACATACCGATATCACCACGACATGCTCTAGCTTCAGTGTAAAAGTGTCTCATAATCTGGTTTGCTGAACTGCCCTCATACTGTAACGTAATTCACAAACGTTGCCACATTCAAACCTGTTTTTTTGTGGCTTGTTAGATTTGGTGTCATCTAGTCGATATTCCGACCTTAAGTAATGAAGAAAAACTATATTTATGGCGAATGTCGCAGAAATGTGCAGCAGCTGTGACTCTGTATGCTGAACGCTACCCAGATCGGCAGTGTCCATCACGTCGAACAAATTGGCAACATCTGCAACACACTCACGGAAACAGGAAGCTGGGCTCCCACGAAACGTCGACGTACAACGCCAGCGACTGGCAATGGAAACTAACACGACAGCGAGCAGCACTAGCAGACACTCTTCGAAGCAATGTTAAACTTTGTCATTGTCAAAAACGCAAATGTTGAAACTACGTTTCCATCTATATCTACGCTAAGTAAGAGGTAGGCACTGTTTTGCAGATTTGATTATATGGCAGATGAGTACAAGCTTCATGCTGACGGTGTCCATTTTTCCACTCTGGTTTTAAGGTAACGCTGGCCGCAGATTGCAATAAAACTGGCATCTCGGGTTTTTGTTTGGGTGGATAAAGCCTCGCGTCGGCTAGACGCCCCTCCGCCCGGGGAAAGATGCACCCCGTGGCGAACACATTCGGGCTTTTTTTCCCACGAAGGAGCCGTTGCAGGATGGGCGACACTCACCCTCGCCTCTCCACCTCCGCCATCCACGAGAGGAGGGAGACTTTGAATTATGAATGAACAGAGAAACCGTGGGAAGCTATTATGGCACGAAGTAACGGATACTAAATTGCGAATTATTAGAGCAGAGTGCATTCTAAAGAAATAGTTCAAAAAGTAAAAAGACATGTTTTATAAATACTACATAACAAGTCAGTGTTTCCAGCAAGGAAAGGTTGTCTGACTTGTGGCTGGGAATGTGGCAAATGCGATTTGGCTCACTTAAAAATCGAGCAGATAAGTTCGAGGCGGCCGCCAGCACACTATAAAGCTCCTGGGAGAAATTCACTATTGGCTACGGTCTGACAGAGAAAGGATGGCCCCCATGTGCTCCATGGGATACATATATGTTCAGCACGATTTAGAAACCTGAATTTAGAATTTAGATCTAGATTTGGTTGTGTAGTTTGCTATTTACGTTTAGACTTACAGTATTATTTCTAAAATATTTATTTTGCGTCATTTCGTGGTAATAAATTTACTTAAAACGTTGAATGTTTACTGTGCCTCATGGTACGAAACTATCATCTCAAGTTTTAAGTTCCGCCAGTTAATAACATATGATCAGGAAGGTTGGGCTGCAGCTCTCATGTAGACACGAAGAGCAGCAGAACTTGCTTCTTTCTTTCCTAGTTATTAACGCCTAATGGTGACCCTTCTGTTTATTACTTAATTTCTTTTAATTATAATCCAGGGTTATTTATTACGTTGTAAAAGGACCTCAGTAAAGTATTAACATGCACAAGCTGTGGGACAACGTAGAAATGAAATAGAGGTGCTAAAGTAATAAAGCAGCGTTATGACGTAATTTGATACCTTTTTTTTATGAGAGTCACTGAGATACGACCCCTCTTTTCTTTAGCGCAGTTTGTCCCGCGTGTATTTCGTGCGTTTTGGAGATGTCGTTGCGACACTGGACTCAGTTCAAATCCCCGTCCGACCACCCAGACTAAGACATGCAGTGGTACCGAAAAGTTGCATAAGGTAAATTCATGGGGTAGTTATTTCAAAAAGCATCCCACCGCTACGCTGTAACTTTACAAAACTGTATGTTTTCCATTTTTGTGGCTATCCATTCGCGTCCCTCGTTTCTGTGCGACTTGATGAGCGAGACAGCGCTGTTATTAGGGAAATCCATTCGATTTCAGCAGTAGCAGGCTTCAGAACCCGGTCTGGCCACTGGAATCGAGTGAAGCGTATCGAGAGAAGGTATTCGCGAGGAAAGTATAGTTAGCGAGTTCAGAATCTCTGTGTGAAAAATCTTATGAGACACAAGACAGCTGAAAAGTTTAAATTAAAGGTGATATTTAAGCGCATCAGAAGGTTCATGAAGCTACGGAACTGAGTGCAGGTTATATTTTGATCGGCGCAGAGTCTAATAATTCCAGTTATATGAAGCAAATAGAGCATAGCAGTGAAGTTGGTAGGCCTGCCGAAAATGACTATATTGTGAAAGGAATTATCGCATATACATCAACAACGACTGAAACATTATAATATAGGTAGCGAGATATGGGGAGACGCAAGGGCTAGCCACATCTCATCTATGTAGGTACAGATCGAACGGAGTAGTACGCCAATGACATTTATAGTGGAGCAATTGCATTCACAAGGGAACAACCTCAGACACAACCAGTTAGTTCGTTTCATCTGACAGATCACTTGTGTACAAACAAAAAAGATATTTTGGCTCAGATTTTGCGAAAACCGCCCTTCAAGTTCATGACACAAAATCGACTCATAGTTAACTGGATTGATATATATTTGTAAACACAGCATTTTTCATCACTGTGTATGTTGTCCGAAAACACGTATTTTCCGATAAATCAAAAGAAACTTTTACGACTGTCGCTTATACACGCATAAAGGTAAATATGGTTCAGTGAAAGTGCTGCTGGTCGAGTGAACAAGATACCTGGTTCGTGAACATAGATTCCGTGTTCAATTCCTATACGCCTACTGCTTTTGTTTTCATATTAAATTTCTCCGTTTCAGGATTGGTTGAAGTTCATAAGTTAAATAAAACAATAGGGTACAATAACAGGATAGATGGATAAATTATCTGAAGAAGTTTAAATAGTGGAGAAGTAACCTTTTAAGCCTTGTTGTATGAAACCGGTCCGAAAAGGACTGCTGTGAATTCTTCACGAGGAACCACAGCAGCTGACCACGGGACGCTTTGTTTATGCCGAGGCGCGCCAAAAAATGTTCAAATGTGTGTGAATTCCGAAGGGACCAAACTGCTGAGGTCATCGGTCCGTAGACTTACACACTACTTAAACTAACTTATCCTAAGAACAACACACACACCTATGCCCGAGGAAGGACTCGAACCTTCGGCTGGAGAGGCCGCGCCACAGAGTGCAGACAGATTCAAGAACCTACGTATGTTGCCCTTGTTTTTTGTTTCTCATTGATTGTGAGTAGTTAACTTTCGCAGAGTGAGGGAGCGTACTTGCAGTGAACGGTTGTTGCATTTCACGGAGTAAAATACATTGTGAAATAATACAGTGATGTTTCGTAAGTAATATACGTCATGCACCTTCCACAGTAAGTAATTTTTTAGCAAATCCCATGTTACATAATTTTGTAGTTGCACAATTGCAACAATGGAGGACAAACTGCCTTAGAACAGCACTGAAATGAGCATTTGTGAGCCTGTCACAGAAGAAGACAAGTGGGAAGTGACTGACGCTATGTTTTGCTTTGTGCAAGAATTACAAGACAGAGGCATCATCACTGTATTACCCGCAGCAGGCAGTTCAGTTTCTCGACGCTCCAAATTGATTGGAGCGGCTGTCGTCGAGCGATTTTTGAAGCTGCAGATATAAATGGCTTTCGTTAATGTTGAAGAACTGTATCACGAAGCTGAAAGTGATGAAATGGAATGTTCCGAAACTCGTGAGAGTGCAGTCGTTCGTGACAACTCAGGAACGTTTAAGTCGCAGTAGGGCTCTGATTAATCAGTTCTGGATGAGAATTATGAACCGAAAATTAAACGGCGAATTACGGAACAGTATCGTTTGCAGTTAAAGTGGAATTGGTAACGCTGGCCAAGGAACATCCAAATTGGAATCTGCAAACTTCGCAAAAGAAAGAAGCAACAACGGCCCTGAAGAGGAAGAATGATTCGACATTGTGGGGAAGAGACAAGGTACCACAAATACCAGTAGATAAATAAATGGACATTCGATTGATTTGTCGAATCTCGTCGCCGTTACGAGAATGTAACAACGAGAATGCTCCAACAGTGGGCTCTAGATGCAGCGCTTCAGTTTACGATTATTAAGAATTTTACATTCGCTGCATCTTTATATTGTGCGAAGAATTTCAAATCAGGGTATAAAATTCGTCAAAGGCACGTCACGAAATACGTTTTGCACAGAGAGGTACAAAATGTCGGAATCTTCAGAAACTAGCAGCACTTTTCAGCACACAGACTGCATCACCTATTACTGGTTTAATCGTGGTTATGTGATCAACACCGACCAGACATGGTGCGAGAATCGGAAGAATATTCGACGTATTTTGTCGCTAAGGGAAGAAAACGAATCCTTGTTGCAGTCGGAAGTTTACACAGCACCACGCATTCGTACAAGGCACAATATTCCATTACCGCGTCCGAAGTGTGTTTACAAAAAACTAGTGATAAATTTTCTCCTGAAGTTATACATGAGGCAATTTGTCAAAAAATTCTTACGTTACGTCCTCCATATCCAGGAAATTTTCAAATGCAATTTACAGAACATATCCTCTGAATGTTTTGAACCTTACGTTGCTGATAACTGGTTTTGTCTCGTATTAGATTCCTGGTGTGGACAAGTTAGTACTATTATGTAGGATACCATGCTTACGAGGATCGACCGACTTGTAGAGTAAAAGTAATACCGCCAAACTGTACATCCACATGGCAGCCGTGTGATATTTGTTTTCATCGCCAAGTTAAAAACTTTATTTCAAGGCCTCAGAATTGCCACCGGCTTCAGGAAACCAAGCGGGAATTACACAACCGTGGAGACGCAATCACAGTCCATAGCACTATTCACGATCAGCTTTCAGCACTGGTTTTTAGGGCGATGTTATCGTATGCATGGGACACACATCAAAACTAATTCTCGATAACGAAGTATTTTAAAATGTTAACCAAGTCTGTTTTCCACCGAATCTTATAAAGGAACGTTGTAGTTGCTTGGAAACTGCATTCACTAGATGTGCTTTATGTAAGGAATATACTTGCTCTTAATGATTGTCTGACAAGTACCACCCACCTAGTTGCGCCAAGAACTGTGAGGATATGTAACAGTAAGCACAAGAGCGTTTGAAAAACTGTTAGGACGGAAATTTTAGTTATTCAGTTGACTCCAATATCATTTGTTATATTCTCTACTGCAAAAAATAGTTCGTGCAAGAATCGACGAAGGAATATCCGCTCATGAACCAGGTGGCCAGGTCATTCGGCTAGCGACGCTTTCGCTGCAGGTTACGGTTGAAGTGACCACTATAGCAAATATCTACTAATACCAGTATTTCTGGCCCCTGTTTTGATCACGACCGAGGCAGATTCTTCCTACTCGTCGGTCAGGGGCCTGAGGATGGCGCAGTAAAACGCTGAAACTGGTTGCCAATAAAATAATGTTGGAAACTTGACGGCTGAAAGGTGTTTAATTTGACATCCTCCAAGCATGTTTATTTTCATGCGTATATAAGCGACAATCTTAAAAGTTTCTTTTCTTGATTTCTTGGAAGGTACGCATTTTCGGGCAACACAGTTAATGATGAAAATTCGTGTTTGCACTTATCTATCGATCCAATTAATTTTGAGTTGATTTGGTGTCCTGAACTTGAGGGCAGTTTTCTCAAAATCTGGGAGGTAGTGAGCCAAACAGTTCTTAATTTTTGTTCATACAGAAGGGAAATGTCAAAAATGGACCGAATTGGTTGGCCGTGTCTGAGGTCCTTCCCTTATTAAAATCGTAAGAAGGCATATGAAAGTGGCTGCCGGGGCTATACCAAAACTCTGTACGTTTTCTTTTCTGTTGGGATTTAATGCACGCAATATCGCGATGCATAGTGGCGGATACTCTGCCGTCCGGGGCCGATTAGATCTAGGGTGTGAGGGGCCACCTCAGGGACATTCCCTCGGGAGGCAGGCGGCAATGTCCTTTCACAAGCTGTACAGTAAAATTACAGCAGGAGAACAGGCTTTGTGCGGGTGGAGAGACAGTCGCCAGGCAGCCACTGTGCCGCAGACCACCAGCGCAGGTGCAGTGATAAAAATACAAGCCCCCCACTGTTCCCCCCCATTTCAAGCTGCAGGAAGTACAGAGCGTCCTCAAGTGGATGGGAAAAACTTGCCGGTGGTATGAGGGATTTCAGAGGAACGCTATTCTCGGCATGCAACAGCACATCTTCAGAAAGTGTACCAGAAAACACAGTGACTGTTGCATGGCTGATGGCCCGCATAGCCAACGCCGAGAGAGTAGAACGTTTTCTTCTCTTTTTCTTTTTCCACGTTGGCGAAATCACGCCGGCAGAAAAAGCGCAGTCTCTCACTGGTAGACGGCCTTAGACGCAGGACCTGAGCTCCACATTTTAGACAAAGAAAGGTGGTAAATAAGTTGATTGGGAGAGGAGATTTTATGGGGCCGCTGAAGGAAGGATGAAAGACATTACAAAATTATGTCGTTGACCAGTGTTGGTGGTGAATCGGGAAATTGGCCAGAAAATTTTAGGCACAAAGGAAAGGGCTTTTTAGACATTCAGGGTTTTAGCATTGGAGTAGAAACATGTGGGTCTTAGGGTTCGAGGAGTGAGATTCAAGTGGAACCTTCGGGATCAGATTTCAGACCTGGAGACTCTGACACTGTTTGACTCAGAAGAGCGCACGCCTAGCCTGCAGAGATGGATGCTTCCACTCGAGTTACGCCACAACTGTTCGACGCCGACCACAGGTCCTTAAGATTACTCGTACATTGTAACCACAGCATGACACGGATAGGTAGGTGCAATAACCAGTTAATCTGGCTGAAAGCGGTGACCTCTTAAGGGTCACTCTGCCTCAGTAACATTCACTTCATTCACTGTCAACCTCATCACTCGCAATCACTGCATACTCATCATATAACTTCGCGATTTAATAACAATGATACTGTATCGTCATAACGAAATTGCCATCCCTGTCCGTCTCAGAACATTACCAACAACTAGTTACTATCAGTAATGTGATCATCTATGTGCTATTTGTATTGAAAATGTTAGTCATGAATGCTTAATCCCTGCAAGATTTAATATGCCATTTGTGAAATAAATTCTGAATCTATTTTACTCAATTATTTTACTTTCACAGTCACGA
The DNA here is from genome assembly GCF_021461385.2 of Schistocerca piceifrons. Lineage (NCBI taxonomy): Eukaryota > Metazoa > Arthropoda > Insecta > Orthoptera > Acrididae > Schistocerca > Schistocerca piceifrons. Next base: position 500,281,511 of record NC_060149.1, on the reverse strand, counting down.
GTAGTAAAAAGCTCAATGGGATCCATTCGGGGTACAGTGTTCAGAGTCCCATAACAAATCCCGTTTTTATTAAATTCCGTTGCGTAGCTCCATTATTCATCACTGGCTCCTGAGGAGTGATACGTTTCCGTGACTTCACCGTTCAAAATGGTTCAAATGGCTCTGAGCACTATGGGACTTAACATCTGTGGTCATCAGTGCCCTAGAACTTAGAACTACTTAAACCTAACTAACCTAAGGACATCACACAACACCCAGTCATCAGGAGGCAGAGAAAATTCCTGACCCCACCGGGAATCGAACCCGGGAACGCGGGCGCGGGAAGCGAGAACGCTACCGCACGACCACGAGCTGCGGACTGACTTCACCGTTCAGATTATACAGGTAAAACGCCTTTAAGGGGGCAGGTCCCACATCAGTGTTGCTAGAAATTAATTACTTTTATCGGTGTGGATGCTGTATTTGTCAGACCTGAATCTGCTTTTTGTTACTGCACACTCAAGCTGTTTTTTGTCTTCTTTTTTTTGCGTATACTGTTGCAAAGTGGACAAGAACTTATAAACATCAACTATCAATCACAGGGGTAAAACAGGAGTAACAATCGGAAATATAATACTAGAAAATGAAATTACTTACACTATCCATCACTAAGTCGGCCGCGGTGGCCAGGCTGTTCTAGGCGCTTTACTCCGGAACCACGCGACTGCTGCGGTCGCAGGTTCGAATCCTGCCTCGGGCATGGACGTGTGTGATGTCTTTAGGTTAGTTAGGTTTAAGTAGTTCTAAGTTCTAGGTGACTGATGACCTCAGATGTGAAGTCCCATAGTGCTCAGAGCCATTTGAACCAATCCATCACTAAGCCTTAGTGTAGCACAGAAAGGTGTGAGACGTTCAGCCATAAAAATCTTTGATCACCTGCCCAGTGATGTAAATAATCTAACATAACGGAATTAACTTTAAACGCAAATGAGAGTTAACGTCTCTACTCCATAAATTTCGTAACATGCAGTAGTATGGTTTGTGTGTGTGTGTGTGTGTGTGTGTGTGTGTGTGTGTGTGTGTGTAGCATGCTCTCCTCCCTCCTCCTCTTGGTAACATTTGGATATCGTGGAAGCACGTTTATCTGCGATACCTGCCTTCGATGTGTTTGCGAGACGATGTAATTGTGACACTATAGGATAAGAAACTGTTATTCAGGGGCACCCAATTCAACTCACTGTGATGCAGTACTGGTGAAACAGTTGGGTTGCCAGTCTCACTAACCAAAGAAAAAAGTTAAAAAGCCTTAACTCTTACAGAACCAATCACCGCCGTGTAGTAATCCTATTACCCTCAGAAAAATTCCAATCTCCCATCACTAAACTGTAAACATACCATACTGACGATATCTGAAGAACCTCCATCTGGCTCTGTGCACCATCCCCAGCATTCCCAGCGAAGAGAAGTTCCGGGATAAAAGTTCAAGTAAGTGGAAGGTCAGAAAGACCCACCAAAATGGAACGTTCTGGTGCCACATAAAACCAAGTGTTAATTTTCGCTTCATAAACATCGGAAAGACCGTTTCATCGACTAGAACCTCCTTCAGCTAACTATTAGTTTCCCAGCGTAATACAAAACTATCGCCGAATGGCAATACCAGCTTGGACTAAATCACCGTAGACACGATTTTTGATCCGCTTTTGCTACAGCAGAGCTACTGCCGTAAAATCACCTGCGAGTGCGTTAAAATGATAAAGTCTGTCCACGAAACTCGCAACTTCCAGTAACACTCCGCGTCCACGTCCCGCTGGTTCTGCCTTCTTCCCTCCACGGGAGATTACGACCGGCTTCCATTTCCGCAACTTCACAGCAGCTACCTAAATTTGTTATCCCTTTTAGGCCTCTTCTGGCTCTCGGGCATTCTCACACAATCAGCCCCTGCTACAGCTAATAACACCACAGTCGTGACCGTATTGGGGAAAGCAGCGAATATGAAAGTTATCGTGGCGTTATTGGAAAAGCTCTGAATTCCCCGTGAAGTGAAAGCAAGACCAATCCCAGGCAATACTAGCCTGTATGAAAAATCAGGCTGCTGATAAAGAGAGCAGATCTGAACTCTTTCCACATATCTCGTACACGACTAGAAGAACACAACAGTTAAGCGCATAAAATTACTCTCTAGACTGAATAATTACGCCTCTGAAACTTATCCTTCATTTTGGTTCGATAGTCTTCTGACTGTTTTGAGACAGCGCGCCATGACTTCCTCTGCTCTACCAACACTTTCATCTCGGAATTGCACTCACACCCAATCTTCTATAATATTTGTAGCATATAGTCCAATGCCTTTCCTCCCTTACACTCTTTACCTTCTACAGCTTACTCTAGTACAATGTAACTAATTTCCTGTTGTCTTTACACGTGTCCTATCACCTCGTCCTTCTTCTAAGTGTTTCCACATACTCCTTCCTACATCTACACTCCGCAAGCCAACTTTCAATGTGTGGCGAAAAGTACTTTGTTTACCACTGTCACTTTCCCCCTTTCCTGTTCCAGTCGCGAATAGTTCGCTGTAGAAACGATTACTGGTAAACCTTGGTGTGGACTCTAATCTCTCTTCATGATCTTTTCGCGTGATACACGTAGGAGGAAGCAATAGATTTGTTGGCTCTTCTAGGAACGTACGATTCGGAACATAGCTATAAACCACATCGTGATGATCATTCTTCCAATGAATGTCAGTCTGGCATCCGCGTCAGTAGCGATTTATTTTGTGTGGTTTTAGCCATTTCATATCGTTGCATACGCATACTCCAAGATCTTTATGGAAATAACTGCCCCTAGTGCTTGTCCTGCAATTGTGTAATCATACAATAAGGGGTCTTTTTGTCTATGTATTCGCAATACGCTACATACGCTTACGATGAGGGTCAATTGCCCCTCCCTGGACCAAGCGTCGATACTCTGCTGCTTCTCCTGCATTTCGCTACAATTTTCTACCGACGCGACTTCTCTATATGCAATTGCATCATGGCCTTATGGAATTTCCAACGTTATCTACTAGGTCATTTATCTATATTGCTAATAGTAATGATCCTATAACACTCCCCTGGGCACGCCAAAGTCTGGAGACACCGCTCCGTTGAGAATGACATGCTTTGTTCTGTTTGCTAGGAAATCTATCCAGTTTCCCTCCGTTCAGTAGGACATTCTGTGGTCTGCTTACTGGAAACTCTTGAGGCCAATCAAACAGTTGGTCTGATATTCCGTACGCTCGTACTTTTTTAATAGGCAGCAGTCCGGAACTGAATCGAACGCCTTCCGGAAGTCAATGAATACGATATCTACCTGGGCCCTTATATCTACTGCTTTCTGGGTCTCGTGGACGAACAGTTCGAGCTGGGTTTCATATGATCGTCTTTTTCGGAACCCTTGTTGGTTCCCTCAGAGGAGATTTTCAGCCTTCAGAAATGCCATAATAAGCGAGCATAAAACATGTTCCAGAATTATACAACTAACAGACGTAAGAGATCTTGTGTGTCTGTTCGACTACCCTTTTTAAAATGGGAATGACATTCACTTTTCTCCAATAATTAGGAACACTTCGCTTCTCCGGATCCCTACGACACACTGATGCCAGAAGAGGGGGAAGTTCTTTCAAAATGGTTCAAATGGCTCTGAGCACCATGGGACTCAACTGCTGAGGTCATTAGACCCCTAGAACTTAGAACTAGTTAAACCGAACTAACCTAAGGACATCACAAACATCCATGCCCGAGGCAGGACTCGAACCTGCGACCGTAGCGGTCTTGCGGTTCCAGACTGCAGCGCCTTTAACCGCACGGCCACTTCGGCCGGCAGGAAGTTCTTTCGCATGCTCTATGTAGAATCGTACTAGTATCCCGTCAGGTCCAGTGGCCATGCCTCTGCTGAGCAGTTTCAGTTTCTTTTATATCCAATCGTCACTTATTTCGATATTAGTTATTTTTTTGGTTGTGCGTCAATTCAAAGAGACACTACAGGGCGATTTTCCTCTGTGAAACACTTTTGGAAACAGGCGTTCTGTTGTTTAGTGTTCTGTGTTGTCCGTTTCACTGCCAGTATGGTCACTGAGTATGGACAGACGGGTTCGATCTGTTTACTGATTTATCTCAAGACCAAAATTGCTTATGATTTCATGTCAAGTTGGTAGAGAGAATGTTACTTTCGAATTCGCTCAACGCTTCACGGCTGGCTCTTCTTACGCTTCTTACCCTCCTTTCCTTTCCATGTCTACAGAGCGCCGCTTTATATATTATATCTACCAGTCCATTTAATTTTGAATATCATTCTGTAGCACCGCATCTCAAATTTTCGATTCTACTCTTTTCTGGTCTTCTGTTAGTCCTTGATCCACGTCCATACAATGCTGCACTGCGAAGGTACTACCTCAAAAATTTCTTGCTCAAATTAAGGCTTATGTTTGTTTGCTACTAGTAAACTTCTTTTAGGAAGGAATGACCTCTTTTCCTGTGCTAGCCTGATTCGTATATTCTTATTGTTTCGTCCGTCATGCGTAATTTTGCTACCGAGGTACAAGAATTCCTTCACTGAGGCTACTTCGTAGTCCCTAGTTCTGATGTTAAGTTTATCGTCAATATCGTTTCTGCAGCCCCACACAAATTTTATATTCTTCGGTTTACCCTCAATCCATATTGTGTAATCATCGCTATCGGCGTCGAAAAGATATTTTCCGTAATACTCCGTCCCTAGGAAGATGTGCGTGTTCACAATCTGAACACATGTCGTATATCAATCATGACGAAAAAATTAGAAATGATATATGATGAACGAATGCCTTCTTCTTTCTTCTCTTCATATTTTTTCTTTCTCTCCCAATCTATGTTAGAGCGTGCAGCTGCTTACCCGCTTGGTTCAATGCTCGGAAGGATTCATTGAAAGGGGACCGACCCGAAGTTAGTATTTGATTGATTACGTGACTATCATATTAAGATTTCGCAACGGATAACGCGGGGGAGGGCTCAAGCAACCAAGTGGGCAAGTAACTACTGTAATTACCACGCTCTAACGTGATCTATATTCTCTATCTTTGTTAATTTTCGTTCCCACCAGATTATCATGACTTCAATTTAGTACTAACATTGTGCTCTACACAGGATGGGGGCGTTATGATCAGTCACTGAATCCATGAAGTTAAATTCATATGATATTTTTATTATTTACCCAGAAACTTTACAAATGTTATAACCATTTTCTTTCCTTTTCTTTTTACTCGCTACTTAAGCGATCCCATAATTTCAATTAACAAAACAAAGACGAATAAATTCTGTCTTATCTAGCACAGAAGGTGCGCATATTAACAGAAATCTATTCAACACTTTCTCGCACTGAAGGTGTTTATACTATCAGAAATCTGGTCTCGTTTACAATATTGTGCAATGATAAATTGGAGGGATCTACGTATCTGCATCTGTGTTTCGTCAGCTTGACAGTGATAGAAATTCGCACCCCGTGTTGTTACTTGGACTCAATCGTTATGGATTAATGAACCGTGCTTCGGTTCCTCAATGGTCACTCTCTCCATTACTTCTCAGCACCGTTCCACCAGTGAAAATTTTGGCAAAGACTCTTGGCGGGAAAACTGGGGGAACAACGCAGACACAAACATCTCTCGTATACACAAAAAAAAGTTTCTTTAAAAATAAAACATCCTATAAAATTTGGCACATGCAAACTAAAAATTTACGGCTTACGCAAGCATTCTCACCTTAACTATTTTCAAGAAGGAACTGGTAGCTTGGTGGCGGTGCAGTTCGACACCACATGGATGATCGACACCAACGGCAAATTTTTTTTGTACTCACACTACTGTTCATTCTTTTTTTCAGTCTATACAGTTATTCACAATCACAGCCTATTATTTAACAATTAGTTAGGACGTGAGCCTCTTCTAGGTTGCTGCTTGCAAATGGGGGTAGTCATGAACCAAAAGATCCGTTGTTGATCATTCTTCCGGGTTATATGGCCGTGGTCCATGGAATTCTTCTATTCCTAACGTTTCGTCCAATACTACGTTGGACATCCTCAGAGATATGGCTGGTCCTGTTGAGTCCTGCCGACTGACGAGTCGGGCGTCGGAGGGCGGCCTAAATACCGAGGAAAGTGGTCGTGGTCTAACTTGCACATAGTAGCAGAGAGAAAACTAGTCAAAGACAAAATTTTATCTTTGACTAGTTTTCTCTCTGCTACTATGTGCAAACTAGACCACGCCCACTTTTCTCGGTATTTAGGCCGCCCTCCGACGCCCGACTCGTCAGTCGGCAGGACTCAACAGGACCAGCCATATCTCTGAGGATGTCCAACTTAGTATTGGACGAAACGTTAGGAATAGAAGAATTCCATGGACCACGGCCATATAACCCGGAAGAATTATCAACAACAGGACCATCCGGTCGTGAAAGCCTTCATTGTATGATCAAAAGATCCGTGCACAAAATGTATGAATTTGCTAAAAAATTACATCATACGCTTAGAGCCTTAAGTAACTAACACAGAAGACACGCATATCCCAGCAGGTTTCACACGGAATCATCGTCTAAGTTTCTCATCAGCAGCTAATATCAGGTGTTAAGCTAACTCGGGAGGGTGGGGGGGGGGGGTCTCATGATACTTCAGAAAGACCAATAAGAAATTTAAAATTGCAAAACGCTACTGCTAAAGGTGGAACTCTATGACGTTTGAAACTTTTGTTGCTCTCGTGTGCTGAAGGCACTAACTGATTGCATTACTACAAATGGATAACGTGAGCCCCCATGCTTACCTCCGGAAAAGAAATCCTAATTGAAAATTTTACAGGCAAAATTTCTCAACAAAAAAAACGAATGGTCGTAACGACAGGCTAACAACTTCCATCATGAAAAAGAACAGGTTAATAACAAAATAAGTTATACGTCATCCCAAAAAGAATTTGGCGGCAAAGGCGGAGATCGCCCTCGATTCCGTCCGCTCGGTTCAACAGCTTCCCCCAGAGTGTGCCTGTTATGGCGGCCCTCACCGGTCGTTCTCCTCCGCCCTGGAGGGGAGGGGAACCTGTTACCAACCCAGAACTGCCCCTGGCGAACAGGTGCATCTTCGCTGCCTTTACCCCAAATTTATATTGGCAATAACCAACCTACATAGTGACTACATCTCTGCCTTGCCGCTACCAGCAGACGATCTCTTAACACAAACTCAAAGTTAATTAACCCAAGGCAACGCAGAGGGATTAGGGAAAGGAAGTACATTTATGTAATTATGAATTAATCAGGTAGTGCATTTCTTCACTCGAGTTCCAACATTTCTTAAAATTGGAAAAATGATGAACGTATCTCAGACATCTGTACTACTCAGTATAATGTGACGGAACAAGCTAATTATAATGAGATGGAACAATCTGTTCCCTCTCAATGATGTTATTACATTATTCAAAGCGCTTAAAAAGAAGTGCTTCTTAATCTTAACGAAGATAGTACTGGCCAAAACTAGAAAAAAGTCTTGTGAACTTATGCTCTTAAATAACATTTGTTCACATGTGGGCCACATGCGCTGGAAGCAGTCATAGTGGCTGCGTCAACTGACGATAGTTTCTCATTTATTATTAGTTGTGGAACTAGCCTTCTGACATTGATCCGACATCTGCAGCGCCTCATTCCATCATTTCAGCAGGCTGATCCAACGACTTACAGACACAGGAACATTCGCAACAGGGCCATTGGACCGTGGTAGAAAATGTTTCAAATGGCTCTGAGCACTATGGGACTTAACATCTGTGGTCATCAGTCCCCTAGAACTTAGAACTACTTAAACCTAACTAACCTAAGGACATCACACATATCCATGCCCGAGGCAGGATTCGAACCTGCGACGTAGCGGTCACGCGGCTCCAGACTGAAGCGCCTAGAACCGCACGGCCACACCGGCCGGCGGACCGTGGTAGATCTCGCACAATTTGTACTTGGGATACAGAGGAACGAATGTTGCGATGGGAAGATGATGATTCCCCAACAAGTGTGCGAATAATTAATGCTGCTGAAGACATAAACCATGCTCTTTGGTGGTTAAATCTGGATCTGTCTCTATAACTTGTAGTGTTTACAAGCTCTCAGATCAAAAGATCACCATCTGAAGACCCGCAGTTCACAGCTTCAATTTTATTTACGAATGAGGCTTGGTAGAGACAGACTGGGGTAACAAATTACAACAGTAATCATGAATGGGCAGATGAAAATCCTCAAGCATGAAAACCATCAAGCGCTCTTCAGTATAGAGCAATACAACTTACCGCACAAATTAATAGGTGCAGCTGATATAGTAATTGGTGATATCAGTTCCTGCGCAATAAATTACTTGCACAGTTGGAGAACTGCAGAACTGCACAAAGACAACAGATCTGATTTACACAAGACGGGGCACCACCCCATTTTCTACGCCTAGTAAGGCAGTACCTAACTCAAATGTTTAATAGACGCTTGACTGGCCGGCCGGGGTGGCCGAGCGGTTCTACGCGCTACAGTCTGGAACCGTGCGACCGCTACGGTCGCAGGTTCGAATCCTGCCTCGGGCATGGATGTGTGTGACGTCCTTAGGTTAGTTAGGTTTAAGTAGTTCTAAGTTCTAGGGGGCTGACGACCTCAGAAGTTCAGTCCCATAGTGCTCAGAGCCATTTGAACCATTTGAACGCTTCACTGATCGAGGAGAAGCAGTAGCATGCTCTCCCCATTCATCTGATCTTCAGCGTTTTCGTGGCCACAAAATTTCCAACGAACCTCTCCTTCTCCATGACAGCGCAGGCCTCATACAAGTCTGCGCATCCGAGAGGAGCGCACAAAACTTCATTGGACTGTTCATCCTCATCCATCTTACAGCCCAGATCTCGCACCTTCCGACTTTTTGGTGCAATGAAGGATGCACTCCGCGGAAAGCGGTATGCAGATGATGGGGAGGTTACTGATGCAGCAACAAATGGTTCAAATGGCTCTGAGCACTATGGGACTTAACTTCTGAGGTCATCAGTCCCCTAGAACTTAGAACTGCTTAAACCTGACTAACCTAAGGACATCACACACATCCATGCCCGAGGCAGGATTCGAACCTACGACCGTAGCGGTCGCGCGGTTGCAGACTGTAGCGCCTAGAACCGCTCGGCCACCCTGGCTGGCGATGCAGCAACACAACTACTCCGGCGTTGGCTGGTAGAGTAGTACAATGCGGGCATCTAGGCCCATCCACCAATAAGATGGCGTGAGGCCGTCATATTGAACGGAAATTATGTTTTTTAAAAATATGGTTTTGTAGCCAAACGATTGGAAATAATATCGGGTATTGGAATATGGAATAAAACAAACCTGCCTCCTGAAAAAGGGGGCTGTTTGTGCTTGTTAAAAATGGTTGCCTGCTGACGGAATGGAACCGAGACTTAAGACCAATGTAGCTAGAATCATTCCAACAGGTCAACCTACACAGAGCTTTGGTAACGATTGTGTCGTAAACGAGGATGCTCCACACTGGAAGAGCGTTCTGATTCCCTTGAGGTTGATCACAACCTGTTCAAAACATTCATTTCCTTGTTCGTTGACCGATGACCTCGCTGTCTGGTCTCCTTCCCCAAACCAACCAACCAACCTTGCTCGTTCACATCGATATTCACTAGCTGCCTTGGCTACCGAATGCGTGCTTTTGACTTTTTTGTAATCACTGAAATAAGGTGACATAACACTTGCTGCACGAACTGGCAACACGGTAGGGTGCCGAAATTCCTGCAGGAAGTATTGCTTTCCACTTGAAATGCTGTGCTGATGTTTTTATGGTCTATTCATAACTATCGCGCAGTGCAAACGCAAAGGCCTGGTATCGAGCACACTAATCTTTACACTTCTAAATTGCGTTTCGTCTAATACTGTTACTTAGGTAAGGGAGTAGTTACCTAGTTACCTTTTCTCATGCAGCATATATTGTGAAGGGCAAGGTTTACTTAAAATACTGGACGAGTACGAGTGGGACCCATGGCCTCAAGATTTCGTCAAAACTTAATTTCTATGTATAGGTGATGATAATAATAATTTCGTGTGACTCAATGGCCTCGTTTAAGTCTTTCAGCTGGACGCCACTTCAGCAACTTTCGTGTGCCAAAGCCACCCAAGATATCCCACCGGAGGAAGGGAACCTAGAGTTTAACTTGGAACCCGAACCACATGGTCTCTCTGGCGACTGCTCATATTGTTTAGTGGTTAAGACACGTTTGAAAGGAAGACTAAGAAACGTGTGATCCCGTCAGAGTCTCGTGCCTGCGTCTTATCGGTCTGCAAGACCACCAGCACCTTTATTTATCGGATTCCATGACCGAGTTTGCGATTATCAAAATATGTGACATATGGACATATCTTCTGATTGCATTGACTTAGAGTCAAACTTTTTACACCGCCAAGACATTAGTATTTGACACAAATTTCAACTTTATACCACTATGCGTTCCTGAGAAAAAGAGGTCTTAACACAGGGAAAAAAAGACAAACTACAAATGCAAAAAAAGAAAATAATGGAAAAGGAAATAATGGAAAAGGAAATAATGGAAAACCACTGTGTATTACCATCATAAACTCAAAATAATGGTTGTCCCTAACAAAAAAGGAGAGGCATAGACCAGAGTGAGTCCTCAAAATGTGAGCTTATGCATCTAGTAGCACAAGAATGATGTTACATTTTTAGAACTGCATCCCAGAGATTTGTCCATCGCAGCTGTTCTGTTCTCAGCAGCTGTGGTGCTTTGTGGTGTCAACATACGAAAAATGACCGAGGAAACTGCAACTAGTGTTGCTACTTTGCGAGAATGCCCGTTTACTCTCTTCTGATTTCACAAAAGAAACTGTACAGGAGTTTGGCGGGAAAGCAGGCCCTACTGCAATACTACTTCAGATTTAGCGCCCCCAAGTGTTTAACTTCATGACTCCTTCGATCAACCATCAGGAACATTTCTTTGTGGACGAAAATGTCCTTTGAACTTTGATTATAGACGTCTTTATCTCCAAACCAGTACCTCTCTACAGGTGAGGAACCCAAAAGCTGCCTGACCATCGTCACACTATTTTAGCTAATGGCGGAGGGGGGAATATATTGTTAATAATTGATTTACCTCTTATGTTTTACTTTTATCGTCCATAAACAAACAAGAAACGCTATTAAAACATGCTCTGTTTTAATACAAATTAATTACAACTTACCAGAACACCATTACAAATAAAGTCTAATTTAATAAAATGAGTAGTTCCTGTAACACGAACCTGTCCAAACATAACTCATTAGCAAGACATTACGTATTTGACTCCCAGATGGTCTGTGCCTACGTGAAGTCCTGTGTCCTACCCAAGAAGGATTTGCGGATTACCACGAAATAAACCTTGCCGTGACAGTAGACCCAAAAAGAACGTATTAATCGAATTATTCAATTCCACACATACTCAGTTGAATTGTGTATTAAAAATAAAAAAAATTAACATGTGTATCGGCATACGCAAGAATATATAAGATTTAACAAGGATGCAAGGTCACAATTTCTTAAATTTTCCACCTTTAGATGTACGGGGTACTAAACCGAAACTGCGATTAGACTTAAGATGGTGAAGTTAAGATTTTTTAATGGTTTCCGATCAGGAAGCTTATAGCTCGGCGATAGAAGAAATAAAAGGCAGGCAATATTTTGATTGCTAGCTAGGTTAGAACATACAGCTAGTGCAGCTTTCCATGGGCAAACGAACCACTTTAATATTTAGCAAGCGAACCGGTTGCGACCGTGCAGGTTGTATGGGAATGTGCATGAGGTGTGGATGACGCGATAAGATACGATCTCTCTCATCAATTCGCCGAAAATCAGAGTTCTAAACTGTTCGCAAGTTCTTTTCAGCTCGGAGCCCCCACGTGCTACTGCACGAAAAGATTTACCCACTCATTAGACACCACAAACGCTTCAATGGGCCCCCGTAAATATGGTTGGGCTTACAAGTTTGGCTACGTTTCGTCTCTGAGGCGCCAACTCACATTCGTCCCAATGTACTCGAAGTTCCGCCTAAGTATTTAATGTAAATGCAGGCAGGATTTACTATGCAAAAATCACGTACGCACTCACGATTTTTTAAAGTTTCACAAATTTGAGTTTATTTCCAATAAGAATATTGAAAAATCGAAACGTATAATTGGCAATAAACTGATTGCAGTGCCTGACCGAGTTTCTTAAAATCTTGGAGGTGGGTGAAAAAACCATGGCTAATCGTGTGAGTTATCTTTTTAAAAACCGTTATAGTTCTATAGCACGAGTACATCAAACTATAAATTCCACAATGGCTAAACATTGAAATCTCGTAAGTGCGGCTTGTATCACACGCAAACTGAAAAGTAGCAAGTTCATCAAATGCCGAAGAAATCTATGTCGAAAAGTGGGAACTCTGAATAAATCACACACATATGGTACATCAAATCACAGGGAAATTTTCCGAGAAATATTGAGATGTTATCATTTTTTTATCTGCCATAGTTTATTTATAAATACTAATTTCTATGGTTTTCTGCCGTTTTCGGAATTATGAGTAGCCGGCCGCTGTGGTCGAGCGGTTCTAGGCGCTGCAGTCTGGAACCGCAAGACCGCTACGGTCGCAGGTTCGAATCCTGCCTCGGGCATGGATGTTTGTGATGTCCTTAGGTTAGTTAGGCTTAACTAGTTCTAAGTTCTAGGGGACTAATGACCTAAGCAGTTGAGTCCCATAGTGCTCAGAGCCATTTGAACCATTTGATGTCCTTAGGTTAGTTAGATTTAAGTAGTTGCAAGTTTAGGGGACTGATGACCTCAGATGCTAAGTCCCCTAGTGCTTAGAGCCATTTGAACCATTTATGAGTAAATACTAACAAACAATCTAAATTATACCTTAAATAATTTGGTATAAGTGGTTGTGTGAATTCCTAAGGGACCAAACTGCTGAGGTCATCGGTCCCCAGACTTACACACTACTTAAACTAACTTATGCTAAGAACAACACACACACCCATGCTCGAAACTCTGGCGGGAGAGGCCGCTCAGTCCGTGACATGGCGCCTCTAACCGGGGGTCCACTCCGCGTGGCTTTGCTATGTGTCTAAATTTTACAATACTGTTACAGCTTTTAATGTTTCCTTATTTGCTTAGTAGTAAAAGCTATTTTTAATTGTCCTAAATCCACTTTTCAGCCTCTCATTTAAATATGCCAATAATTTCAGTATATCTACTATCAGTCCCGTACAATTCATATAGCTCTACGAGATGTATCCATAGACACCTCGTTTGCTGCACTCGGACAATGCGTTGCCGAGATATTCGCTTCTACAGTTCACGAATTATTTATAACATTTAACTTATAATAACATATAAACTAATGCGGATATCGAAGGCGCGTCTTCACATGCGTAAGCGTCCACTTTTCCGCTTCACATGAGCCTACTGGCTCTTCAGTTACACATACGGTTCAGTATTTATTAATTTTGGGGTAAGCTGTAATTTTGCTCTGGACGCGGAAAGCGGCCATGAGACACGTGCAGCCATTGTGCTCCCCAACAGAAGGGATTTCCCGGTCACGAGGTCACCTTAGCGGCAAGTGGAAGTCCATAGACAACCCCATCCGTGGAACATAGTGTGAAACTGGCCCTCCACGTGTTCTTGTCAAGCTGATTTCAACTGTCAACACGAATATAACCCGACCTTACCTGCCGCTTGTGCATCCGCGGACGCGTATTTGTGACTGAATAAAGTCTCTCTTCCCTTTACAACAGGCTGTCGTGTTACGCGGTGCTGCTAAGAGTGTGTTCTCACTCAGGTGTTCGTTGTTAACAGAGACAATTAGTAATGTTAAATATGAGATTCGTTGTAGATTATGTCTGGAATGACCTTTCTGGAGTGAAATAATAAATTTGACACCCCATTGTTACACCTTAAGTGAGAATGTCACATTATTTTTCGGAAATGACAACGAAGTATCATGTGAATTTAGCAGGACAATTCTGAACCACACTGGGAAGTAAATCGACCATCACTTAGCTGCCAAGCATATTCTATAATGTTGCCTATTCTCCTTAGAACAGCGACAGGAAGAATAAAATGGCTCAGATGATGTGCTGATGTGACTAGCACTAAGGGAATCTCGCCTTTCGCAGGAGCGTAGGAGCTATCTGCTACCGCGTCGACAATCAGTCGAAATATCTGAAACTTAATCCAATGATTTTAATTGAAACAACAAGTTTACTGTTACCAGTCACCGTTTAATTTATTTCCACGACGCGTTTCAAAGGATTAAACCTCCATCATCGGGTGGATTTACATTAGTTAGTATGACATTTGTGTGTGTGTTGTGTTACGATTTTTTGGAGGAACTTGTGGCACTGTCTCCAGTGGTCACAGATTCCTTTCGCTGTCGTAACACATCACATGTATACTGTCATACTTGTAAAAAAAATTCCTCCAAAAAATCGTAACACAACACACACACAAATGTCATACTATCTAATGTAAATCCACCCGATGATGGAGGTTTAAACCTTAGAAACGCGTCGAGGAAATAAATAAAACTGTGACTGGTAACAGTAAACTTGTTGTTTCATTTAATATCATAACCTAAAATGTTTGCATTTAAAGATAATCCAATGAGTTTTATTCGTATTTCTGAAACTAGGATTTTGATCTAAGGCATAATTAGGAATAGTATCCAGACTCACCAACTGTAAATCTAACATCATAAAGAGCAGGGGGAATTATTTGGATGGCTCTGCTATTCAGTAGCTGTTGTAGCTGTTGTAACTGTTTCCGTTCTTTATGTCTTATGCGTACTGCAAACATGAATTTTTACGACAATCTGACACTTAACATTATGAGTAAATAACATTTTTAATGTTATTCCTTAAAGCAGTTTTCCTTAACAGTGTTTTCATTGGCACCGCCTCTAACATATAATAACTCAAATGAAAAGGCAGTATAGCACTGATTATAAAACAGGAACATCCACAAAAATTGTCATTAAACTGCGAACAGCATACAGTTTCCAATCAGAAAAGCCAACAGTTTTCTGGCGTAGCCTCAAGCGCCGGAACGAAGATGAAGAACGCAAGACCAGAGAAGGTGGTGCGGCGACGTCAGCTAACAGCCCGCTGGCAAGGACCGCACCACGACAGGAGCGCCCTCAGACCGAAGTGAATACAAGCACCGCTCCTGCCAGCTTCGGACGCTCAGATCGGCTCAGTATACGGACATTAGTGGACGGTATAGGTACAGTTGTAGACCGGCATTCGCAGAGCAGTATCAGTGACGTGTGTCAACTTGCAGGAAGTTTGTCTATAGCGAAGAATCTTACTGTTGGCATGTTACTTGGGACACGGATTTAACTCCAAAGTTCAGCATTGTTAATCTGCTTTATAGAAATAAAACTACTAACGTTATTTGCTTGAATTGTTGTACAGCATTCCGGAAACGCAGCATCCCTCAGACACCCTTTACGAGACGATTGGGGAGACCCAACAAACAGTGCAAGGATGTCTTTTCAATGACCAGAAAACTTTAAAAAGCTGTGAAAGAAGTGGCTCAGGCGAATGAGTAGTGCAAATTCGATAATGTTAGATAATGTGAAAAGTATACTGCTGTTGATTAGATTAATTCTTATTTTTATCTCTCATGTTCAATAAAACAACGAAAGAAATACGATATAAAGTATATACTGCACTAACACAAATGGATTGCAACTTACCATGATAACCGTACAACAGAAGTGTTCTATAATATAACAAAGTACCCACGACGCGAACGCCCCCAAATTGTCATTAATTAGCAAGATATTATGCGCTTTTGGCATAAAAACTGTTTGTGACTGTGTGCACTCCATGGTCACACTGAAGTAGCGTAGTGCAACTACCACGAAGTTAATGAAATGTAGCAGTGTGGGCAGAAACGTAACGAAATCCAGTTAACGAATTAATCAGTGGCCCATTAAAATCACTCCAGTTGTTTCTTCACAAAAAACTAAAAATTATCTCTGCCGACGCAGAAAGGGCAGCAATAATAAGGTACAAATCTGTCGGTTTTTCACTTTTAGATATGAAATGTACTGAATCAAGGTAGAAAGAAAACTTATGAGGGAGAAGTTTTCTAAAGATATTGTTACTGATTGTTGATCTCCCTGAGGATAACTTTGTGGCAGAAAAAGGAAAAATTTTGTCTCCAGTGAGATTTAAAGCGACAGTTTTCTCTTCAAAGGGTGAGCACTACCCTGGAGCTAGCAGACAGCTTTCTCTTTGCCCCAATGATGGCAAAGATGGATAGTTTGCGATGTGAAAAATGAGAGTGGTTTTAGTTTTAGCTTGGAATAAGCTTCGTGGACTCAAAAGCAGATTTTCTAACTCTGCATCACCTAGTAAGTAAGAACCAATCAGAATATTTAATCAAAATGACAGAAAAATATCAAGTGAATGTAGCATGATAACTCTTTCACTCCAGGAGCTAAGTCAAAGGTCACAGTGTTGCCAAATATATTTTTCACGTCTCTAGACAGTGGCAGGTAAAAGCTTAGCTGTATCTTGATCGTCTCCTACTTGCTTTTGAAAGACACAGAATAGGCATGAAATTTATTTGGTTTTCTGTAACTAGAGATCGAAGCTAAACCGTGGTTAATTTTCAGATTCACCGACGGCAGCCTAACCACTTCAAATTAATATTACGGGGAATTATTTGGGTGGTCCAACTCTTCATTAGCGGTTGTAATGACTTTTTTCTGTCTCATGCGTGATGCAAACTGGAAAGCTCCTTTGCTGGAGACAGTTCAACAGTAGCTGTTTGTTTTGTCGTTACAACATATACTTAATCTCTGACAGGGAACAAGTTGACCACTATGTGTTAATTGCATGGACAGCCCATAATCCCACATACTAAGCAGTCGCCCCATCGTGGTTGGTAAATAAATTATTTACACTGTTGTTCGTTTATCTGAACTTCCTGTTGGGACTAAATATCTTTGGTTAGGAATTTTAGCTGCAAGGCTTAACATTGACAGAAGGTTTAGTAATAGAAACAGAATCTTTAAACAACACAAGAGATACTGAACTGAATTGACATAGTATTGAATTACGAAAGGCGAAACAAGGCATTTGGAATAAAAGACGTTCATTTACTGACACCCTCGGTAGAAAATACTATGACAAACCATTCTATCATGTACGCAAAATATATGACGTAAGAAAAATACCCTCTGATGTCAAGATGGATGTAATAGTTGCAATGACAAACGTGGCAGTTTGTGACATATGAAACTATTACCGAACTATGGCTCTTATCAGTCATAGGTGCAAAATACTTACACGAATTATACAGAAGTATCGACGGAAAAAAAGACTTTTGGAAGCAAGACTCAGTGACGATCAGTTTGGATTCCCAAGAAACGTAGGAACAGGTGATGCAATACTGACCTTATCTTAGAACAGGTTGAAGAATGGCAAACTTACGTTTGTAGAATTCATCGATTTTGAGAAACTATTTGACAACGGTGGCAGAAAGAGACGCTGAAATTCTGAACATAACAGAGATAAAATACAGGGAGCGAAACGTTATTTACAAATTCTATTAAAAATCAGATTGTGTGCGAA
The DNA here is from genome assembly GCF_021461385.2 of Schistocerca piceifrons. Classification (NCBI taxonomy): domain Eukaryota; kingdom Metazoa; phylum Arthropoda; class Insecta; order Orthoptera; family Acrididae; genus Schistocerca; species Schistocerca piceifrons. Next base: position 500,263,856 of record NC_060149.1, on the reverse strand, counting down.
GATCATGAAACGTAGCATTTGTTGAGAAGGCAGTGAGAGAGAGTTGTCTATTCCCGACGTTATTCTATCTGTACAGTGAGCAACCAGCCAAGGATTCCAAGGGGAAATTTTGGAAGGAAACTGAAGTTAGGAGATAAAAAATAAAAACTCGGAGTTTTGCCGATGACATTGTACTACTGTTGGTAGCGGCAAAAGACTTAGAGGAGCAGCTAAACGGATTGGATAGTGTCATGAAAAGTGGTGATGTGGTATAAACATGAAAAAAACTAGAACAACGATAATGAAACGCTGTTGAATTGAACCAGGTGATACTGAAGGAATCAGGCTAGGAAATGGGACACTAAAAGTAGTAGAGGAGTTTTGTCACTTACGCAGAAAAATAAGTGAATGTGGTCGATGTAGAGTGGATATAAAGGCAAGGGGCAAATAGCAAGAAAAGCATTTCTGAGAAGGAGAAATTAGTCTACATTCAGCAAAAATTTAAATGTTGGAAAGTCTTCGGAACGTATTTACCTGGAGCGTAACATGGAACGGAACTAAAACGCGGGCTGTAGACAGTTCAGACAAGAAACAAATAGAAACTTTTGAAATGTGGTGCATCAGAAGAATGCTGAAGATAAAAGGGTTGATTAGATAATGAAGACGCGAAGAAAAAAAATTATTTTACAACTTGACTAAAAACAGGGTCGTTTGATAGGATACGTCCTGAGGCATCACGCAATCTTGAGTTGGTAATGGTTGGTGGTGTGTGCGGGGAGGTGGGGGGGGGGGGGGGACTGCATCAAACCAATCTTCGAACAGAAGGCTACAAATGCAATAGCAACAACTTAGAAGTTATTCTCTAATAAAGAGCTTTTTTCCTCCATTCCTCTGAATGATTTGTTGCAGCTCGTCATGACTTCTCCTGTGCCAACCTCTTCATTTCCACTCAACGTGTTCAGTTATATGATGCATGTATTTCAATATCTGTCTCCTCCTACAACTTTTGCCGCCTACAGCTCTAGTGCTTGGATGTTTTCTCCAACTGTCTTAACACGCATTCTTTCACCCCATTTTATTTAATATTTTCCACGAAGCTCCTCATTTCTTATCTTATAAGACGCTTCTGTAAAACAACGGCTCAAACAGATCGACTTTTTTTCCTGGTTTTCAGATGACAATATAATTGTCACAGAACTGTCAAAAGTGAAAGTTCCTCTGTAGTAACTTTTAGAATAAGCATTTACAATAGGTTACGTTAGGCATTTTTCTCGTCTGATAAAACAATGATGAGCAGCCAGTATCTCGGTTTTCGAAAGCTGTTTTGTACATTGGGAAAGATGCGTTATTTTGTGAAGTCGGGGTAGTGTATCGAAAGTGCAGACGGGAATGAGTGTACAAAAATGTTTTATGTTCTTGGGAACTTTCATGCAGGACATGCTAACTTTCAATAAAATTCTGAACGGTGAAAGATAAGTGGCAGTAAAGTGGTTATTAAATTGTAACACACAGAACATGTGCAGTGACCATCATTTCACCTGTGTACCCGACGATAATATTTGTGATGCAAATTATCTACGGAATTAACAGAGCTGGTTTTACATCCAACCGACATAAGCTTGGTCGCCAAGCTGAGAGGGGTGCCAGGAGCGTCACAATTGTAAGATTTCAATACGGTGTGTGTCATAATTAGAAGCGGCCGCTTGCGGTGCCCCTCGCTCCTAGATGCAAGATTTGCATAGTGTGCACATCGTCTTCAACAGCGAAAATTTATACGGGTGAGATGGTACGAGGGAAAAGGGGGGAGAGGGCGAGCTCCATTTGGTAAGTCGCTTGTGCCGAAAAATATTCTGGAAGCAACGAATTACAGTAGTGAGCAACAAGTTGCGAAAAGAAATAATCCCATAAAACAAACGGTTTCGTGCATGTCTGACTCCAGTTCTGGTTGTAAGCCGATCCAACATTGTCTTTCAGACTTTCACAAAGCATGCAACACTATTTTCAGAGCAGTTCTGACTCCTCCTGCAAGTCACCAACAGATGAAATAAAATTAAAATTAGGCTCACCGCTTGAGTCATATTCAACCACAATTAGAGTACTATTTAACGTAGCAGCCTGTTTTAACAGTTATGTGTTAATCCTCATATGAAGTTCTGGATAGCCTTGAGGCTTCGATAGTGTGAAATAATCAGGAACTAATTGTAGTTCAAACATCGCCAACTGCGAAGCGCTCCGCAGTAACTTCATCCCACCGTCATCTTTATGGACCTCATACTAACATTTTGGGTTCCCTCTGTCTGAAGTGTACTGCATGTTAACACAGCCATTCGTCAGACGCATTTCAAAGCAATACCTACGATTAAATCGTAATCACTACTAGTAGATGATACTGTTCGTTATTTTGATAATTGCAGACTGAATGGCAGATTCACTTAATGAAAACGCATTTGAGCCAGGCAGTAGTAGCCGACCGAAACAGACGCAGCAACAGGAAAGGAACCGCTTTTGTGACATTTACGAGTTCCTAACCATGAGCATGTTTTATTATATCATTTGTGTGCTTTAATAGTTTAGTTTCTTGAGTTTCTGTGTGTAAATTTAATATCTAATAGATACAGTTCTCGCGTTTTCGTTTGCATGGGAAAGTAAACCAATTTTGTGACATATTACAAGTTCCCAATCAGGGGCGAATTATTTAGTTTCATCTGTGAGCTTCGGTAGTTAGGTTTTTGGATATCTGCGTATTATTAGAAACAGTTCCTGCGTTTTCGTCACGGTCTACAGTAGAGTTGTGCAGCACGTGCCGATAGTCCGTTTATCCGCATAGTTTAGTTTTCCACGGTCTTTAATATGGACAGGGACTGCGATTGTTGTGTGCGGATGCGAGCCGAGTTGTTAACACTTTGCTGTCAGCTTCAAGCTGTGATGGCTTCGGTTACACAGTTTGAGGCTCCAGTGGATGGGCACCACTGTTGTGGGCTGGCCGTGGGAATCCAACGGACGTCCAGCACATCGAGTGCTGCGATCGGTCCTCACCGGTGGCCAACCCAGTTACTGCTCTCACTGAGGTTGGCCCCTCACCCGCGTCGAGTGGGAGGTCGCCCCGGGGCGAAGCAGGCGGCGAAAGACTTCCCACGCTGCCGCACGTAAGACCTCCCCGGGTTTTCTGACAAACAGGTTCCAGGAGCTGTCTGTGGCTGACACTGTGGCTGAGCCAGATGCTATCGCCTGTCCTGTTTCGGAGGAAACCACTCAGCCTGCAAATATCCGGGCAATCACAGAGGGTGGAATTATTGGTAGTTGGGAGCTCCAACGTTAGGCGCGTTATGGGGCCCCTTAGGGACTTGGCTGACAAGAAGGGAAAGGAAACCAATGTGCACTTCGTGTGCATACCAGGTGGAGTCATTCCAGATGTGAAAAGGGTCCATCCGCATACCATGAAGAGCACAGGGTGCAGCCAACTGCAGGTGGTTGCTCACGTCGCTACCAATGATGTGTGTCACTTTGGATCAAAAGAGAGTCTCTCTGCTTTCGAGCGGCTAACAAAAGTGGTAAAGGCTGCCAGTCTTAGTTGAAAGATGAAAGCAGTGCTGACCATCTGCAGCATAGTTGACAGGACCGATTGCGGACCTCTGGTACAGAGCCGAGTGGAGGGTCTGAATCAGAGGCTCAGACGGTTCTGCGGCCGTGTAGGCTGCAGATTTCTCGACTTGCGCCAAAGGGTGGTTGGGTTTCGGGTTCCGCTGAATAGGTCAGGTGTCCACTAAACGCAGGAGGCGGCTACATGGGTAGCAGGGGCTGTGTGGCGTGGACTGGGCTGTTTTTTAGGTTAGAGGGACTCGGGAAAACACAAAAAGGGCTTCAGTCACAAAGAGCGCAGGCTGAACACAGGAAGATCGTAGATACAGGAATCATTGGTATAACAGTTGTAAATTGACGTAGCTGTGTTGGGAAAGTACCAGAGCTCCAAGCGCTAATATAAAGCACTGATGCTCAAATCGTTATAGGCATTGAAAGCTGGCTAAAGCCGGATATAAGAGCCGAAATTTTTGCGGAGAGCCTAACGGTGTTCCGAAAAGATAGGCTAAACACGGTTTGAGGTGGCATGTTTGTTGCTGTTAGTAGTAGTTTAACTTATCGCGAAATTGAAGTAGATATTTCCAGTAAGTTAGTATGGGCCGAGGTCATTGTTGGTAACCGGAATAAAATAATAATTGGATCCTTTTACCTACCTCCCAATTCAGATGATACAGTTGCTGAAAGGTTCAAAGAAAACTTGAGTTTGATTTCAAACACGTACCCGACTCATACGATAATAGTTGGTTGTGACTTTAATTTGCCCTCGATATGTTGGCGAAAATACATTTTTAATTCCGGAGGTACGCATAAAATATCATCCGAAATGGTGCTAAACGCATTCTCTGAAAATTATTTCGAACAGTTAGTTCAAGAGCCGCGCGAATAGTAAAAGGTTGTGAAAACACACTTGACCTCTTAGCGACAAATAATCCTGAGTTAATAACGACCATCAAAACCGATACAGGGATTAGTGAACACAGGGTCGTCGTAGAGAGATTGAATGTAGTAATCCCCAAACCTCCAAAAACAAGGGAAAAATATACCTATTCAAAAAAGGAGATAAAAATTCACTTGACGCCTTCCTGAGAGACAATCTCCACTCATTCTAAATTAATAATATGCATGTAGACCAGATGAGGCTTGAATTCAAAGAAATAGTATCTACAGCAATTTGGAGATTTATACCAAATAAATTAACAAACTATGGAGCTGATCCTCCTTGGTACACAAAACGGGTTAGAACACTGTTGCAGAAACAAAGAAACAAACATGCCAAATTTAAACAGACGCAAAATCCCCAAGATCGGCGATCTTTTACAGAAGCTCGAAATTTAGCGCTGAAAACCTGGCAGAAAATCCAAAGAGATTCTGGTCGTATGTGAAGTACGTTAGCGGCAAGAAACAATCAGTGCCTTCTCTGCGCGATAGCAATGGAAAAACTGTCGAAGACAGTGCTGCCAAACCAGAGTTAGTAAACGCAGCCTTCCGAAACGCCTTCACAAAAGAAGATGATGTAAGTACTCTAGAATTCGAATCGAGAACAGCTGCCAACATGAGTAACGCAGAAGAAAATATCCTCGGAGTATTGAAGCAACTTAAATCACTTAATAAAAGCAAGTCTTCTGGTCCGGACTGCATACCAATTAGGTTCCCTTCAGAGTACGCTGATGCATTAGCTCCATACTTAACAATCGTTCGCTCGACGAAAGGTCCGTACCCAAAGACTGGAAAGTTGCACACGCTGATGCATTAGCTCCATACTTAACAATCGTTCGCTCGACGAAAGGTCCGTACCCAAAGACTGGAAAGTTGCACAGGTTTATATATTTTTGTGTTAATCGTGAAATGCTTTTTGGGTAGGACACAGGACTTCATGTAGGCACAGACCATCTGAAAGTCAAAAGTGCGTAATATCTTGTTAACGCGTGATGGTTGTTCGATAAGGAGCGATAAACTTAAACGGTTGAGTGCGTTAAAACAGAAGTAGTAGTGCCATTTGGCCTGCTTTTCTGTCAAACTCCTGCGCAGTTCTCTTATAAAATCACCAGAGGGTAGACGGGCATTATCGTACAGCAGCTACACTAAATCAGTTCTCCTGATCGCTTTCGTATGTTGCAACCACAAGGCGCCTCAGCTGTTGAGAACAGATCACAACTGTGATGGACACATCTCTGGGATGCAGTTCTTAACTCCTAACGTATACGTAACATTCTGAGGACTCACACTGACCTCTGTTACAGCCAACCACTGTTCCGTTTATAAAGTTAATGCACAGTGATTCAAAACGCCGTTTGACCACCCTGATTTATGTCTTATTTCCTTAAATCGGTTAAGGGAAGTTTTCGGATCCTACCGGTGAGCGGGTAAAGTTGATTTCATTCCCCAGCCTTTGGTTTTATAGGTTCTGCTTTGCTTCTAATGAACTGATAACTGTCGGAATGTTACCCTCAGGCTTCCTTTCTTTCACTTTCACTCAACATTGCCTACTGAATGCAAAAGTCATACGTAGGTTAAATTGTCGCAATTCCTCACATTTGCCAGGATCGTTCAACAAAGCCCGTCACTTTTCTTCAATGTGGCGAATAACTGAGGTCGAAGCGATTCTACTTTAAATGATTAACCAATTTTTGGAGTGATTTCCTTTGTGCATAAATCTTTCCAGCTGCCTCCGCTGCCTACAACCGTCTATTAAATCCTAAGAGACAAAATATCACAAATATTGGAGTTCTTCTCATTTCACTCTCAGTTTTCTAGCGCATAAAGTACAATCCGTATAACCTTCAAATATGCAACATTCATTAAGTCATGGCAAGAACAATTTAGTAAAAAATGACAGCTGATAAGAATATTAACAACACGCCAACCGAAATCTCCGTGAAGTTATGCACAAAAGTAGTTTTTTCAGATGAATTTGGCCTTCGCGTATTATAAAAATCAATAATCTTCATACAAAACGCTGCACGAGAAAATATCAAAAATGTTCAAATGTGTGTGAAATCTTATGGGACTTAACTGCTAAGGCCATCAGTCCCTAAGCTTACACACTACTTAACCTAAATTATCCTAAGGACAAACACACACACACACCCATGCCCGAGGGCGAACTCGAACCTCCGCCGCGACCAGCCGCACAGTCCATGACTGCAGCGCCGAGACCGCTCGGCTAATCCCGCGCGGCGAGAAAATATCACTAGCCTCTTGCCTATGCAATTATATGAGACGAAATACCATGTCATTTCAAGTTTAAACGTCTGCACACTTCGTTACTTGTGATTAAAATCATATTTCATAACTTTCGTTGTTAGTTAGCAGGAACAATAACTGCTGGATTGGAATTCTGGCTCCCAACCCAGAAGAAAATTTTTTGTCACATAATTTCAAGTTGCTTTTTGAAATGTCATTTATTGTAAGAAATCTGGTTTTAAAAGCATATTTTCTGATAGTTCCATTATTAATTTCCATCTGGATTGATAGCCATACAGAGCCGTTATCTCTTGTTGCTTCTTGTAGTAACCATTTTGTGTAGTCAACCGACTGTGCAGAGAAGAGAGCAGGGGACCGTCAAGACAGCTTCGTTATGCGAGTTGCATACAAATCAGGCGAAATGCAACTCAGTCATTTGGACGGTTTTGTATGTGCTGGTTTAAGCTGTCGCCATCACACCGGTCAACAAAGGCTTAGCAAGAAGATCGACAGTAGGCGCTCCTATCAGGAGAGAGGCCAAATACAGACTCGTAAGCAACATGCGGCCAATGTCCTCTCGATCGGAAGTATTTAGATCGACACCATTGACCAGAGGGGCCCCAATCTCAGTCAGCAGCGCAGTCGCTCAGTCACTGACTTACCAACTCGCACTCCAGTTTGGGGTCTGTCATTCATAGTATAGCGGGACATTTACTTCACCAGCAGTGAGGCCAATGGGGACTATTACTTAACACCTTGTACCACAACACATGGACTCTGTTGTCGGTAAGCAGCTTCCTGTTCATGTAAATAAAGAACCCTGTTAATCCATGTGTGGAGTTGTGTTGTAGAGAGAGGACACCGGCCACCAAACAAAACCCTCCTATTCCTTCTATGGTACAAGTCTCGACATTGGCGAGGAGGATAATTCAGTATCGATCGAAGATAATCAATTTCACCAATGGTTTTGTTTACATCTCTTGTGTTTTAGCTTTCAGGGATGATTGTATTCAAGTGTTTGATAAATTGTTCTGGTGTTCTTCCATGAATTCCAGGAGGCGAGCCGCAGAAATAATCAAATTTCTATTTTCGGAGGCTTTGCTTGATTTTTTTATATAACGTATTTGTGTAAACCATGGCTACCCCACCCACTCCACCTCCTGCCCCCGCGCTTCAGTCACAGGCGGCCAGTGTGATGGATCTAACACAGGCTTTTCAGTTAAATATACTCTACCGTATCTCGCATAATATTATAGTTCACTGGTTTTTGTTTATGCACTACAAACTCTGTATGTTAACACGAACTATTATAGATAACTATTATAACCTTCAGGTAGCTGTTATAGAAAACACTCCTATAAATCGAAGATTCAGTAATTCGAACTCGGACTCGCCCCAATAAATCCGAATCAGTGAGATTTCGTTGTACCTAATATAAAAGTAGAGCCTACTTTCAGTGGTCTTAAGATAGTTGTCACCAGAGACATACGAAGGTGATCCTGCACCTCTGACAGAACTCCCAAAGCTGCCCCCTTTTTCCTCTACCGCAAATCTACCTATCTACGATTATTTCTACGCAGTTGTAGCAATTTTATAACTCAGTAAGCACGTTTAATGAATATGAAGCATTAAGTAAAAATAATAGGGTACTATATTGGTAAACTTCAAAACAAAATATTAAGTATCTCATTCATGTAAATGAACTACTAATTACAAAAATTTGCCAAAAAAACTACAGGGTGTCCAAAAATTCCCGTTACAAATTTTTAGGATTTGTAGAGAGGAGTGAATATATAATATTTTGAATAGGAACTGATGTCCCTCCTACGACGTTTCAGTTCAGGTGTTTGCACAACTCCTCCACTTCTGCTTGAAGAACTGAATTAGGCGTGACGCAGTACAGTTATTAGGTAACAATTCGAAAAAACATAACGAAGCATCCATTTGTCAATTAAGCACATTTGTTTGTTTTCAATCTTCAACACTACTTGTTCACATTATTCCAAAGAAAGAAGACCCTAGCATCTATACGTACAGAACAGTACTGATGCATCACAACTGCGGCTCGATATGGCGACCACCAACGCTCTTACAGACATTGTACCTACAGAGCATGTTCTGGCACACATTCTCCATCCCTCCTCTTGTCTCTCCAGTTCCTAATGAAGCGGCCAGAACTCGTGCCAACAGATCTTTCTCTGTCTACAGGAGTCTCGTAAATAAGCTTTGCAAGGCAGACATTATGTGACGTCAGGTGACCGTGTGACGTAGTACACGTCATTCTAACTACCCTATTGCATTCTAGGACTAGCAACTTCGAGACTTTTCTCTTTCCCCGAGCAGACGTGGACGCGATACACATGTGAACTGAAACCGTCGTAGAATGGAAACTGTAGGTTTCCGGGGATGGGTTTCTGTTCAAAATGTTATGTACTCACTCCCGTCTACATGTACTAGAAGCTTGTAACGGGAATTTCCGAACACCCTGTATATCTAATCGTTTATGTTAGCAACTGTTCAGTGGTTTTTATGGGCGTGGCTGGCAGTACAATGAAACCCGCTGTGCAGTGAGATTTAAAAGAACTAAATGTGTTAAACCTTTAGGACAGTGATTAACAGAGAACCTTTATATTCCGATGCATTTGCGTTCATCAGAGATTCGTGTGCGCTAGAATAACAACAAAATACTTGGTACATAAGAAAGGTCTATTTTCAGTGGTCTTATCAAACCAGATGATTGAGCAATGCAGTCGTGAACAGTGGCAGAGAATACACGACACTTCAGTTTAGATAAATGGAGCACAGCTGTCTGAAAACAAATACTAACAATTCCCCTAACATGATTAATCAGCCTCAGAAGGCTTATACTGAAAATAGTTTTTCTTTACACAGAAAAATTTAATAACCGAAACTTGGTAGCTATAAACGTACTGGCTGGAGGGGCAAGTAAATCACGTATTGCCCCCATCTCCTTTTGCTTGCTCCATTCAACATCGCGTCTCTTTCCAATTTTCAGTCGGCAGAAATCGCCAAGGATCAGAACTACTGCTGACACGTGAACTACTTTAGCGATAGGCTTCTTTTCCGTAGTAGTCGTTTCTTTATAGTGCTACTTGGACGAAATGACGCTATGCAGATGACACTGCACAAGGAGGTGCGCTTAATCTGTCCTTTCACGGGATGTGATTCACACCGTGAGGCTCGCCAAACGCGGTTTCCATCGTGGCTGGTGCACGCTTAGAAACGAGCTGGTACATTAAGCGGACCGTCTTCCTCAAGATTTAATACCGCAGCGCCCTCCATCGGCAGGTGTCAGCCGTATCTGGCTTACGAATAACAAAGTTTCTTTACGACAATGGACGCGCGTTAAATTGCTACTTAAGTACTATTAAAACGCACATTTCCTCCCTCGTCTATATGCTAACCATATTTTTCTGTCTATAGAATGCATGGATACAAACTTAAATATAAATGAACATGATGTTAGGCTAAAAAAGAGGTACGTAGTCCACGGAGTAAGGACATCAGTTTATGAAAAAGTCATTATAAATAGCGCGATACAAACTTACAATAATCTTCCATATAAAATAAAAATTATTTCGTCATTCTCACTTTCACTAAAATCGAAGGTCAGTCTTAGCATATCCTTGCTTCTATTCAGCAGCACAATGTTTAGAACATCTAAAATACAAGGAAGTGCTACACATCCCAAAGTACGTAGGGCAAGCTCGCATGTTGATAATGGCAAAAAAGGCTTTTATTTACCGCGATTCTATAATCTTCATTGTGATAGTGCTCTGCAGCTGCGATAAATTTTTAAAATGATTTCGTGATACCTTCAAATGATATTCTCTTTCTTTGATGTACAAGTATCTAAAACGGAAGCATTTCATATTGGATGCATTAATATCAATTATTAGTTTAACATAGGAACAAGATATAGTAGGATGATTATAATTTACTTTGTTAACGACTATTTAATGACATATTATGTCATGTGCGTTGTTACTTTTGAGCAGTTCGGGCAAAGACCTTATATATAAGGTCTATGTTTATAATGCCCTTACGCTAGGAAGATTATAATTATTTTACAGAAAATAGTTAATTGAGCTATGTAGGTCTTTGTTCTCAGATTTAATTATCGTACATCACATTTATTCCAACGATGAACGATAATCACGTGTAACTGGAAAGAAAGAAAAAAAACTAACAAGAATCTTCCTAAAAATATGGAATTGTTCTACCAAGAAGTAACGGAAGAATCTATGTATAAGATAAAAATGTGACACATTGTTGCTGATGTTTCCAGCAAGATTGTAACCAAAAGGTAATGCATCTTACATTTCCCTAAGCGGCCAAGTTCCCTAATAGCCAGCAAGCCAGTGCTACTACCTGTACACAATCACTGCCATATCAACTGATTACACAGATAATATGCAATATAAAAGGTGAGATTAGTCGTAGATTCTGTGTGGAACAACATCCCTAGAACCAAATTATAATAACCCCGTATTACACTTTAAGTGTGAACCACATAGATTATTTATTTGAAATGACAAAATATCTAGTGAATTTAGTAGGATAATTCTGAACCACTCCAGGAAGTAATTTATGGTCACATAGTTGCCAAACATCTTCTACAGTGTTGCCAGTTCTCCATTATACTACGAACAGGAAGAATGATTTTGCACTGTTGATGTTTTTTTTGAGCTGTCTTGCGGTTGGGAAGCTCGTGCTTCAGAGACGTAGTGGTGCTGTCTGCCAACGTGTTGACTGGGATCCAAAATACACAAGTATACGCCAATGAGCTTTATTCGAATTTCTGTAAGTATGATGGGAGTCTAAACCAGTGATTCCCAGAGTGGTATACATCGACCGCAAGCGGTCGACTCCACCCTGCAAGAGATCAATGACAGCGAAAAAGTAAGTTAGGCGTAGATTAGATGTAAATGGGGATCCACAAGAGTTGATTTCCTTTAGGAAAGACTGAACCAAAATTATGAATCATACTCACAGATCTGTAGTTTGGTCCTGTGTACGTCACTGTTCGTCTCATCGACTAAGAGAGAGGGTGTAAGAAATCATTATTTTCTCTCCTGCTCGCTACATTCAGCGCCATTATTAATTATTCGTCTAGCTCTACTTCATAAAGTATCCATTGCCCTTTTCTAAGGACTGGAAACTCTGGCTCTGCTATTATGGGCCACGAACGCTTCGACATTTATGAAGAAACATTGATTTTCGACAATACAACGAGACAGAACAATCAGTTTGCAACGGCTTGATATGCAAGGTTCTGAGTTACATTGGTGAGGTGGGCTGCGACCGTACACAAAACCTGAGTGGATCGATTCAGATCTAGACAGCGCTAGTTCATCTCTTTGTGAAACGATTATAGTCAAGTGTCATTCAAGCTAAAGTGAATCAATATCATATTCGGGAGTTACCGGAAAAAGTGAGTAAATTATTATTTTCTCAACATCTTTTTTGTAGTTCATTCGGTTGCATAGAGACTCACCAATCATGACGAAGTTGAGAGGGTTGATTCTGATAGTTACGTCTTGTCATATTTACCTAAATAGCTTAATTTTTGGCCACGGATAACTGATACACCTGAATCTAAAAGAAATGTATACAGTAGAATTATGATCATTCGAAGTTTGCCAACATTCCATCATTGTCGGGCAAATGATAATCTATGTGTGTTTTCTACAAAAAGTGTTAAGCAATGACTGCTTGAAACTATCCAAGCTGTAGTATCATCTGAGAAGGTGTCACCCTGATAAAATATTTGAAATATTTTCAAATATTTAAAGAATAACTTCAGAAGAGATCCACGGTGACAGTATGTTTGTTTCCACGTCACAAAGAAATGATGGTGGTTTGTGGTGATCTTACAATATCGCGCTACTTACAGCAAAATCTGGAAAACCGCTTACAGTCGTGGACCAATTAATTTTGCCAACTACTGAAGAGATTTTAAAAACTTCTATACAGACCTGCAACACTGTTCCAAGACAAATTGATGAAATTCGTTTGCAAACAAAGAATTTCGTGTAATTGTCTGCAAACGATCAATTACTTCACAAAAATGGATGAGCCGATTTTACGTCTTTTCGTTTTTTAATGGGCCAAGAAATCCATGAAGAACTGCTCTTCTCGAAAACGGTGGTATCGGAAACTAGATATGAATCAATATTTTATGTCTTCAAAGATTATTTCACAGAAAAAGAGACTTCTGTACCAAATATAACATCAGTGGCAGCAGATGGAGCATCTGCCATATTTGTGTGCTACCGTGAATTTTTAATCTACTTAAAACAAAATGTTCCTGGGGTGTTTGCAATACACTGTCACTCGTCGACAACATTTAGTTACTAAAAGTCTGAGTGATAGATTGCTCAAACTCTTCGGTCTGTCATTAAAGAGGTAAACAAAATTCGAAGCAATGTATTGCACTGTAGGTTATTTACACAGTTATGTAAAGAAAATGAAGAGGACTTCGATCGATTACTCCTTTGCAGGTACACAGAAGTATGTTGGCTGTCAAAAGGCTTATACTTGACAAGATGTTTCTCACTTTGTGTGATTTTATTAGATTTATTGGATGCTAAAGATCCAATTAATCAAGAGTAAACCAGACATTGGTTATTTGTTTACTAAATTTAATGATGCTAACTTACAGTTTTAAGGTAACGGTCCAAATATGGAAAGAGAAAGTCCATCATTTCAGCTTTTCTTGCCAGAATTAAACAGTGGACGACGCGAATTTTTCCAGTTCCTTGGCTATGGAAATGCCACAGTGGATTATCAGTTCATACAGTGATATGGAAGAAACGGATGTCTTATTACATGAGGAGATGACTGGAATAAGCATTAACAAAGGAGCAGATTTGAGAGGGATATCAGCAATTCTGGCTTCAGATAGCTACACCTGTTCCTTATTCCGTATTACTAACTACCGCGAGAAAGTTTTTGATGGCTTATCCATCTTCATACTTCGTGGAGGGGTGTTTTGGCACGGTTGCAAACGTTCTTATAAAAAAGGAATCATATTAGAAATCACTGACTGAGGAGATTTAAGGTTAAACCTTTAACGGTACCACTGACCACCTTAAAACGTCAATAGATGCTAACGTCATATCCCTGCCAGGAATTTTTAAGTAGTTGTGACAGTGAGATAACCTAATGAAAACAGGGCACTCGACTAGGATTCGTTTCCGGAACAGAAGGCAATGCTAAGGCTAACCTAACCTTCCTTGACACACACACACACACACACACACACACACACACACACACACACACACACACACACACACACAAAACTCTTTCCTTATATCTGTTCATATTACAACACAGTAACCTAACCTGCTTCTAACAAACAAAAGGCCAATGAAATAGTAAACTGTAACATATTCATCTCAACAACACGTATCTTAAATGACCTAGGTGCAACAGTTTATTAAACCAATTACCGACACATGAAACTAGTAGCAAAACTGAGCAGTGAAAAGCTTGAAATGATTCAGAATGTAGCCGGTCGCGGTGGCCGAGCGGATCTAGGCCCTTTAGTCCGGAACCACGCAGCTGCTACGGTCGCAGGTTCGAATCCTGCCTCGGGCATGGATGTGTGTGACGTCCTTAGGTTAGTTAGGTTTACGTAGTTCTAAGTCTAGGGGACTGATGACCTCAGATGTTAAGTCCTATAGTGCTTAGAGCCATTTGACTCTGAATGTAAATCATGGGGTCTGCTAATGATCATACCGTATAACTTCATTGCCTGTGCATTAAGCAACTTGCATTAGAATAGATAACACAGTAAATAGTTCTTTCCTACATTCGGTTTGACGGAACTAAACAGAATGCAAATCTAACTACATTGGCTCTTAAGGAGCCTTTGCATTGCTTCATTAACTAACTAGTCTAGTACATGAGGACCCTTAAACTTTCATGGTTTGAAGAACCATGCTCATTAACAAAACCACAGCAGTATGTACGAGAAATGGTAAGTATTTTTATCATTAATTATTAATTAAGTAAGGAACAACAAAATATAACTCTTTAAATAACAGATGTGCTTTGATAGGTATTTTGACCTACTCAAAAGTATAATTGGCTGTACAAATGACAACACCAAATTAAATTCATCATCAACCACTTTCTCATAATAAATTAGGACACTTGAAATTAAATTCACCAGGATAGGATTCCTGTCCAGGTTTGTGATTTGTGATAATCATGGGTGTAAGATGGAGTTTTTAGCAAAACCTCAATTATTATTACAAAATCAACCAAATTTCACAAATACGTGGGCCATTTACAGAGTGCCAAATAAAAACAATTTAGTGGAAGGCTGGTGGTTTTGGTGGCGTAATTTGCAGTGGTTATTAACATAGTGGCGATGCAGTCATAGTAATACTGTTGGCCTCGTAATGTTACATATCGTCTTGGAGTCAGAATTATGTTTACAGTGCCAAAAACCATGTCATGATAATGGTATCACCAAATGTAGCATCCGAGGCCCATGAATACTGCCATTAGGGTCTTCTGGCCTCAAAACTCTAGGAATATGACCCACAGTGATCCGCTACTGCTACTCCTTAGCCGGCAGAAAGGATGAGTTGCCACTTGCACGCCAACCACACCTTTTCCACTCCGCCAGGGTACTTCCGCAGCTGCGGGGCTTCCCCACATCTTTTACATTCAACACTACTTTCCCTAACTATGGACCAAGTCATTTACCGTACATTATATAACAATCATTTCAGTAGTTATTTAAATTCACAAGCATAATTTAAACAACATCGTTCAAAAGTTAACTAATTTGTATACAAAGTCAAAGAATTTCCATAACAGATACAACATTCTACGTAAGCAACACTACAAATTGACATAGAAATATCGATACAGATACAAAATACGTCAAAAACAGGTGTTAAAAAACTAACTAAATTCAAGCCAATTATTGAGGATTTGCTAATACAACTCAAGGCCTCTCCCATTATAAGCATTTATATATTAATTTTACTAGATTTGTTTTTCATGTCGTTTAAAGCAATAATTTTTAAGTGTTTTACTCCACACTTCTACAGTTAAAGCTATCAAAGTGAGTAGCACTGTATTATCTGTCAAAAATATTTTAAAGTTGATGAAAACTGTCACGTGGTCTATAATATAAAAAATTTTGGCGACATCAGGTTTAAATCATTTTTAAAAATAATGTTCACAATCACCGACTACAACTTTATCACAAGAGCAATTAGAATCAAGAGAAAATAACACTACCTCTAATGGTATACACTTAAAAGTTGTTTTCCTTAACAGTGCTGTCATTGACATCACCTTTAACACATCATGGCACAAATGAAAAACAACATAACACTGAATACAAAATATAAACATTCACAAAGAAATTTCTGAAGCTGCGAATAACATACTGTTTCAGATCACAAAAAGAAACTGTGTATAGAAATCTTACATAACCACCGAAAAAAAGGAACTCATGTAGCATTCAAGAAAATGAAACCAGTGACCAGTCCAAGGTTGGTTCCAGCTTCTGATAACGTGAAAGGAGAAACAGGTGTCTCGAGAATGTGGAGCAAGGAACAAAAAACGCTGACAGTATTGTATCGAGTAGGGCCTACGTGTTTCATAAGCAAAGCGTTATTCAGTCTTTAAAACGATAAGAATGAAAAGTATCATCTACTCATAACTATTACAGTGTAACTGCTACTGACACTTCGTCAGTAAAGCGAAAAGATTTTCATGAATAAGTTGTTCGATTTTAAGACAGCTTTCGAGAGAAAAAAGAAAAAAAAAAAAAAAAAAACAAGCGAAAAGGAGTGGGTTCAAATGGCTCTGAGCACTATGGGACTTAACTTCTGAGGTTATCAGTCCCCTAGAACTTAGAACTACTTAAACCTAACTAATCTAAGGACATCACACACATCCATGGCCGAGGCAGGATTCGAACCTGCGACCGTAGCGGCCGCGCGGTTCCAAACTGAAGCGCCTAGAACCACTCGGCCACACCAGCCGGCTAAAAGGAGTAGGTTCATCTTCATGAGCGTGGGATAAAATTTCTATGCCGCTTCTTGCAGTTGGCGCGTTTTTCCTTAGTTTATTTCATACTTGTTTCACACTCACGATGCCTTTAGAGTCTAGGCTGTTAGAATACTCATGTAGGAATTATTGAAGTGTAATTGTGAGAACAGAGAGCTATGTTAAATACTACGTTACTTTCGACCAAAACGGACTCGATGGACAAAAATAACACCAATTTCATCCTTGAGGCTACTGTAAAAGCTTAATTACGCCCTCAAGATAGCTCCTATGCACTTGAACTTGTCCCCTGATACTATTGTTCTTCGGCTCTTGCTTAAGGTAACTTGCCAGTGAAAGGCAGGAAAAACGGCAATAATTTTCATAAAGTTTATGAGGATCTAACAACATAATGTGAACACTGAATACAAATAAATTTTAGGACAATGAATATGTTTTTACGATGAAGATTTTGGTATAAGAATATTCAAATAGCTTCGATATAAACTTTTATAATAAACATTTATGTCGGTCAGTAATTTAAAATTTTTCCTACCAGTCTACGTTTGAAGTCCACAGATTTATTAAATACTTTTCTTAGATGCTTAAAACTTTGTGCACACATTTATGACATTGTTATCTAAAAAGTAGACTACAATCACATGATTTCAATCAATAGTTTTTATGCAAGAAATACATAAATTAGACAATCAAAATTAAGGTAACTTTTTTTAATTAATAAGGGTATTTTTTCCTCCTGGTGATAGTAAGCTGGTGTCTGTACGCTACTTTTCTCCAAATGGTAGCCTGAAATATCACAAAAAAATTTCAGACCTCTAGCTCAGATAGTTTTTTTTTGCATAAAATAAACATGTAAGAAAATTTGATTCTTGGGAAATGCAGTTTACAAGTACACTTCATCTGTTACTCGCCTCTGTTGTTCTTAAAACCCTCCAGTTGCATAATATTCTAGGTTTGTTTGTTTCGCATCTTCTCTATTTCTTTTCTTGCTCCTCTGTGCTATTGTAGCCTCTTTAGTTGCCTCAAGAACCCATTTTCGAGAGGAATTTTTCGTTTCACAGCTCCCCTGTTTGCTTCCCGACTTGGCAAGCAACTTTGCACGCGACTCCACTACGCTCCGCTTGCTAGCTGTCCCGTTATAACGAGAGTAGTCCAAACAAGTGGTAGTTGAGAGAATCGCATCCATTAGACACATCGCAAACGCATAAATTACCATAACTCCTCGCTGCCTTCACTTATAAGCTCCAAACTTTGACACCGCCAAGCGACCACCGACCTTAGTGCGTGGTATCAATTTCAACTTGATACACGCTTACTTTTCCAGGGAAAAACGCTCTCAGAGACGGAAATACAAACCGAAAAACGGATTAAGGGGGGGGGGGGGGGGGGTAGGACGTCGAACGGGCCGACTTCGAGTAGGAGAGGCACCACAGGATATTTTAATTTCCACTGGCTATACTTTTACAAATAAATTCTTAAAACTTTGTCAGCATAACCAGGAAGGATTCAGGATTTACACTCATAGCAGCGGAAGTTCAAAAACATAACGAAATAAATTTTCTTTACGTGTGAAATCTCATCATTTTTTTCACTTTCTATTGGTTACATTTTTTGCTATAGGTACACTTTTCTTCGTAAGTATGAGTTATTCTTCGAGAAATTTTGCACAGCATACAAACCATACTTGCAGGTGTACTAAACTAGACTTTTCCAAATCTATTACAAACTGTGGTAAAAATTGAGACAATTACCTATAAAATTTGAGTTTTTTCTAAACATGAAGTTTAAAACGTAACAGATCATTCATTTTTTTCATAAATTAAATAAATTGCAGAGTTTCATACACCTCTGCGTATGGTTTGTATGTTGTGCAAAATTCATCGCAGAATCTCTCTTACTTATGAAGAAAAGTGTACCTATAGCAAAAAATGCAGCCAATAGAAAGTGAAAAAAATGATGAAATTTCACATGCAAATGAAATTTATTTTGTTATGGTTTTGAACTTCCACTATTATGAGTGTGAATCCTGAACCCTTTCTGGTCATGCCGCCAAAGTTTTATTAATTTATTTGTAAAAGTATAGCCAGTGGAAATTAAAATGTCCCGGGGTGCCTCTCCTGCTCCAAGTCGGCCCGTTTGACGTCCTACTCCCCTTAAAGGAACTCAGAGAAATGCTGTATTTTCGTCTTATGTAATTACAAATTAAGCACTTTCCTTAACTTTCCTTCAATTGTACTGTGAAACGTTGTTCCTTTCCGCGTCTCACGCTTCTAGGTCAACGTAAATAATAATGACGCCATTTGACATCCGACCGCAGCGGAAACACGGTCGTTGCCGCATACCGACATATATATATAAATTTATTTTTAAAGATGTTCCCGATGTCCGAATCGATTCATTTAACCACCATTTTGTTCACAAAACTCTAAATATTGATTTAAGATGGAAAAAAATTCTAATTTTTCAAGCAGATACACTAGCAAGTGACCTTAAATGCAGAAATATGGCGTGGGATGAATAGGGAAAACCAGAATGACAAATAGCATTGAGACTAGAGACCTCACTCTTGACACTACCCTGGAATAACATCAAAAAGTCGAAAATTGAAGCGAGTGCATGAATAAAGCTGTATGGCACATTTTGCGTCACCTTACTACACTCCACCATCGTAACATACAGCATTATTCGTGCAGAGGCGCGAAACTGCGCGAGCCTCCTTGCTGTTTAGTGCTGCCCTCGGACGGTAAACGGGCCAACTATTACACCAGGCGATGCAGACTGCCATATACACATTACTCCAAGCGATTCTACAAAATATCAGAATGCGCCCTACAGCGTGACTAGTGCACTCGCTTCGTTTGGTAAGGTAACGAATTTTTATGATATGAAGTTCAGGAAACAAATTAAACGTTTCGAGATCAAACCTAAATAATTACCTACATAACTATTCCCTTCTTGAAATCGGCATTATACGGAGAACGAACGCCAAATACGTATCGTCGAATATCTGATTCGTTATAGACCTTTGGTAACTCGTGTTTCCGGTCTAGTGTGTCCTTCACCCACTACAATCGACACCAAAGTCTGCATGCGATATCACTATGCAACGCAATTATGTCGTTACAGAAAAAAATTATCGGCAGACCCGAATCAACTACATTCGCTTTGGTACTACGTAATAGCTTAGGTAAGTGTCACCCCTCGCGCCTTGACCAACTGGGTAACGAAAATCAAGCCCAAAATACTTGAGGCAGTGAACATCCCCAGCTGAGATAAATATTTATAAAATAAAAATCCGCTTCAATTGCCAGTAATTTATTACTTTATTCCAAGACAGGGTTCGCACCATAATGAACCAATTCAGGTGCTACCAAATAATCCCATAATTATCTTATAATTATTTGATGGCACCTAAAGATGAAGCTTTAAGCTCTGAAACCGGTCGTGGAATAAATTAAGAAATTACTAGCAACTGAAGCTGATTTTTATCCTCTAAAGATAATCAAGGCCTCAGTTCTATACCAATGTCATCCTGTAGCCGTCCGACTATCTTTACGTAAGTTAAACATTAGTACCAGGGGAGAGAGATGTACCTGGAGGATAATGTCTCTGCCGGGCAGGGGGCCGAGCGGTTCTAGGCGCTGCAGTCTGGAACCGAGCGACCGCTACGGTCGCAGGTTCTAATCCTGCCTCGGGAATGGATGTGTGTGATGTCCTTAGGTTAGTTAGGTTTAAGTAGTTCTAAGTCTAGGGGACTGATGACCTCAGAAATTAAGTCCCATAGTGCGCAGAGCCATTTGAACCATTTGATAATGTCTCTAGGAACATACAATAATTCTTGGTCGGTGTTTCAATCTAGTGACCACTTTTAGAATTACGTGAAGGAAAGAGCACTAGAGACCAGCATGAATATTTTCTTGTCTTTTCTATTGTTTTTGTTGTTATGAGACATGAGGTTGTTTAGTACAGCCTTTGTAAATACGAGTATTACGAGTTCTACACATCTAAGTGCTGTATAATATATTTGAGCTATTTGGAGGATACTGCTAATGCTCCATTTACGGAGTTTTATGGCGAGTAAAACTGTGTGTAGTTTCAAAACTCAGAACGTGTGCACCGTTAAGCAACACGTCAGTCGTGTAACATTTTCTGCCTCTCAACACAACAAGGTCTTCTACCTTAAAACTCATGATATTTGCAACAGAACTGCCTTTTTTAAATTTCTCAACAATTTTCTCTGTCTCGAAAATGGAAATTTGTGTTAGTTGCCAACAACTGCTACTTCGAAATGTTTGTAGCTTGTTACTATTTGACAACACTTGTTAGTTCTACTTCAATTCGATATTATTGGCACACAGAATACATCTTTCGTTGCACCATCTTTGGAGTACGACGACCCAGTCTTTTCTCTGTGTGTTCTTTTTTCATTTGTGTCGTGCTTTTTCATTCTCTGTCATCCTTCTCTTCCTATATGATGGGTTAAATTTGAATACAATATTTTTGTTTCTACGTATATGACCGTCTCGCACCTTGTAACTGTTATTCCATTTGGAAGAACCATACTTTTTCGGAGTAATTTTTGTAATTTTGGAGAAAGACTGCAGCACACAGAGTAAATGCTACGATATCAAAATAGAATAAGAGTTATACGTCAAACTTCTGTTACAGGCCTGGCTAGGGGAGAACGTCGAAAGTGTTGTACTCTCCCCTAGTGTACCGTTTCAGAAACTGCTGGCGTAACTACTGACACGAGCATGTTTAATCGACGTAGCGGGACACAAGACCGTCACTCCGTTGCTCGTTCACTCACTTTAAGTTAACTTTTCGAGTAATGGATTAAGTTTTAAATTAATTAAAAAAACTTTGACGGATTTTTAAACTGATGTTAACTTCCTTTGAGTCTGTTAATCGTTAATTAGGAACCTGCTATTTATGACAAAAATGGCATCATGCAGCCAATAGAAATCGTGTTCTGACAAGTTCAGGTCATATCGGAGTCTAGCTCCACAACTGATGAAAATCCGTGGTCGCATTCAAATATTTACGTTAATTTAGCATCCGGGTCGAGAAAAACAAATATTTTTCCACGGTAAACTACGCTTGCCTAAAATATCAGCAATTAGGGCTCACTCTTCGAGCCTTAACAATTTGAAACAGAAAATAACGAGAGCACATGGATAGCGGTATGTACAGTTTGATTAAACAGTGAAGACACGGTCCGGTAGAGAAAAACCAAAAAGAAAAATCAATCTGGGGCATTCAGATGCCAATGGCGGAGTTAGCAAGCCGCAATCCAGTTACAAGAATACAACAGAGAAGCACTGGAGAGTCTTTAGGCAATGCAGTAATTGTGTGCCTCAAGCTAGTGTGGACCACTGAGTAGTAAACTTTTTTTGTTGAGAACGTGATTCCTATACATATCGTCAAATCGAAGTCGTTTGAGAAGCTAATAAAAACTAAGGTCTATACCCTCGAGTGCTGCAGCCGAACGACTTTTTCCTGTGAGCAAAAACATTTTGTCTCCTAATCAAGCCTCGCTCTCGTATGAATACTTTTACATGTCGAATTTCATGAAGGGAAATATGCACCTTAATTTATGTACTATCTGATTTTGCTATACCCTGACTCTCCCATGAGTGAACATTGATAAATAAATAAGTATAGAACTAAATGATTAAACTGTTTTTTATTTGTCTTCGATGTCCTATCTAAACTCTCCCTACTAAAACATTCTTATTAAGCAACGGTGATATTTTTGATTCACTTGCTCACTTCACTGCGTCCACAAAAAAGTCTCGTTAACGATTAAAGTTTAACCTTAACTTCCGATAAATCTCCTGTGAAGTATTGCTTCAACATTTAACGAAGTTAACTTTTTGCCCAGATATGTTCATGGAGTTCTTGCAGTATTTCCGTACCAGAAGCATATCTCGACCAAATCCCTACGGACATCAAATGACTATCTTGAGAAAGTACTATACTATAGAAATTAATCATCAAGTCTTGCGTCCTGACAATTTTAGGCATGTTAAAGTAATACACTCCTGGAAATTGAAATAAGAACACCGTGAATTCATTGTCCCAGGAAGGGGAAACTTTATTGACACATTCCTGGGGTCAGATACATCACATGATCACACTGACAGAACCACAGGCACATAGACACAGGCAACAGAGCATGCACAATGTCGGCACTAGTACAGTGTATATCCACCTTTCGCAGCAATGCAGGCTGCTATTCTCCCATGGAGACGATCGTAGAGATGCTGGATGTAGTCCTGTGGAACAGCTTGCCATGCCATTTCCACCTGGCGCCTCAGTTGGACCAGCGTTGGTGCTGGACGTGCAGACCGCGTGAGACGACGCTTCATCCAGCCCCAAACATGCTCAATGGGGGACAGATCCGGAGATCTTGCTGGCCAGGGTAGTTGACTTACACCTTCTAGAGCACGTTGGGTGGCACGGGATACATGCGGACGTGCATTGTCCTGTTGGAACAGCAAGTTCCCTTGCCGGTCTAGGAATGGTAGAACGATGGGTTCGATGATGGTTTGGATGTACCGTGCACTATTCAGTGTCCCCTCGACGATCACCAGTGGTGTACGGCCAGTGTAGGAGATCGCTCCCCACACCATGATGCCGGGTGTTGGTCCTGTGTGCCTCGGTCGTATGCAGTCCTGATTGTGGCGCTCACCTGCACGGCGCCAAACACGCATACGACCATCATTGGCACCAAGGCAGAAGCGACTCTCATCGCTGAAGACGACACGTCTCCATTCGTCCCTCCATTCACGCCTGTCGCGACACCACTGGAGGCGGGCTGCACGATGTTGGGGCGTGAGCGGAAGACGGCCTAACGGTGTGCGGGACCGTAGCCCAGCTTCATGGAGACGGTTGCGAATGGTCCTCGCCGATACCCCAGGAGAAACAGTGTCCCTAATTTGCTGGGAAGTGGCGGTGCGGTCCCCTACGGCACTGCGTAGGATCCTACGGTCTTGGCGTGCATCCGTGCGTCGCTGCGGTCCGGTCCCAGGTCGACGGGCACGTGCACCTTCCGCCGACCACTGGCGACAACATCGATGTACTGTGGAGACCTCACGCCCCACGTGTTGAGCAATTCGGCGGTACGTCCACCCGGCCTCCCGCATGCCCACTATACGCCCTCGCTCAAAGTCCGTCAACTGCACATACGGTTCACGTCCACGCTGTCGCGGCATGCTACCAGTGTTAAAGACTGCGATGGAGCTCCGTATGCCACGGCAAACTGGCTGACACTGACGGCGGCGGTGCACAAATGCTGCGCAGCTAGCGCCATTCGACGGCCAACATCGCGGTTCCTGGTGTGTCCGCTGTGCCGTGCGTGTGATCATTGCTTGTACAGCCCTCTCGCAGTGTCCGGAGCAAGTATGGTGGGTCTGACACACCGGTGTCAATGTGTTCTTCTTTCCATTTCCAGGAGTGTATTAAATCATATCTTTTACGTGGGAGCAGAGGTGTTACCTTTCCTGTGATCTGTGTACTATTTTATTCTCTCTTTTTTGTTGTATTCCCTGTATTCCTGAAGCTAAATCAACGCTAAGCTTTCCCATAAAATTGTAGGGTGCTTGTTGGGAGTTACGTGGGGAATAGAAGCGATGCCTGTTTCCAGTTTAGTACTACGAATTTAGAACTTGGGAGCTGATCCGTGTCCACTGATAATTTTTGCTAATAATGAGGTAACTGCGTTGAGTAGTGAGACCTCAGACTGTATCACATCGGGACTCCTATGACAGTAATATTGGGTGATGGGTGCTCCTCACCACGACCTCCCGTTACCGAAGTAAGTGTGTGAAACTACTCTAATGGATCTTCGCAGACATGTATCAGGCGTGTAAGGCCGGCCGATTTCAACACGGGAATAATTATGGAAGCAATGAAATATGTTTGATTCCAAAATGTTTAATTTATTTCACCAACATCATCTATAACCGTTGCCTTTACTAGTTTTCGACTTTTTCAAATCATTCCATGCTGATGTCAAGCGTGAAGTCCATATGAGTATTTACCATTTTGGTTTTGCCCTCTGTATGTGATCCCCTAACTTCTGTAGTAAAGCAAGAGTCTATGAGCGATAGTATCAGGAGGCATGTTGGTTTGCACAGGGGCTATCTTCAAACCGTTGTGCGGAGTGGTAGTCTCGCTTCTCTGGTAAGACCGTCAAGTTTACGCCAGAGAAATAGGGAAGGGGAAGTAATTCTGGCGTACACTTTAGAATTCTTACAGGTGAAGCTGCGACATACGTCGTCCGTCCAACCATGTTTACAAGCGACACAATTGTAGGAAGACGAAAAGCTAATTGCAAAATCCTAATCCGATATTCGCCGTTCTGTTTACATGTTAGGCCCTTACCTATTTTGGTAACCTGATCAAATACCGGTTTCCGAGTGTCACTTGTCTACGGCAACTAGATTATGTAAATGTGCTGCTTCGATTTAGTAAGCTACGTGAAGTGCGATTACCAGGGTCTTCGTAGATTTATAGTAATAGTAAAGAGTCTTGCATGGTCAATATTTAAACATATCTTCTTGAACAACCCCCCCCCCCCCCCACCACCACCACCTCCCTCTCTCTCTCTCTCTCTCTCTCTCTCTCTCTCTGTCTCTCTTATACATGTATGAGAGAGAGAGAGAGAGAGAGAGAGAGAGAGAGAGAGAGAGAGGAAGTGGTTGTGGTGAGGGGGGGAGGGTTGTTCAAGAAGATATGTTTAAATATTGTCCATGAGAGACTCATTACTCCCACCAAATGCCGAGAGCGTTATGGAAAATTTATCATTTGTTGAACATTATTGTATTCAAAGATTTTGGATACCTACAATGGCTAGAAATATTCGAAATGGATAAGTATTTTGCGAGGAAGCAACAAAAAGAATTTGCGTTATGCTGCTGAGCGGTAAAACTAGAAGTTTTGTTGGGAGTGGTAGCATAGCGTAGTGGTATACGAAACATCCCTAACAAAGAGGAGGTCGTGAGCTCGAATCCACTCCGGTGCTTTGAAATTTTTATTTCTAAATCTTTATCCAAACGATTTCATTCAATACTGTTATTCAGTTAGCTCTACTTACTTTATCTCTGATACTTTGTCAGTTCATTATAATCACCGAATTAACATTTTTATTTGGCCACTACATTATACAGGAGCGATGTCCAACCTTTTAGCTTACCTGGGCCACGGTCCGAGGGGCTCCCCCGTCGGAAGTTCGCGTCCTCCCTCGGGCATGGGTGTGTGTATTATTCTTAGCGTAAGTTAGTTTAAGTTAGATTAAGTACTGTGTAAGCCTAGGGACCGACGACCTCAGCAGTTTGGTCCCATAGGAACTTACTACAAATTTAAAAAAAAAAGTAAAACCGACTGGCTTCCGCCCCAGGGTTTGAAGAGGATTCAGGACACACGCAGGAGCGCAAAGGCGATGCAATAAACGTAACACAAAATGATTAGAAAGCAATTCGAAACGCTAGAGAAGCTAAGAGAAATAGACGAAAGCTTGAAAACACGAACGGAGGCAGAAACTTTGTTAGTCGGGATGCTATCATTTTCGTTTCTATGTTCGAGTATGTGGCAACCGGTGCTGCATGAGCTGAATGGTACCCAAAATTATTTGCAAACGGGGGGACTTCACGTAGATCAGTGTGCTCAGAAAATAAGCGCCTACCAGAAGGCGTTGGAAGAGAAGCGATTGGATTTCTTAGATAAGGCTTTAAGTTATGCTAAAATCTTGTGTGGAGAACTTGGCATTTATACTGAACCTCCAAGAAGAATTAGGAGGGGGCACATTTGTGGCGATGGAATTGGATATGTGAGGATGTAGTACGAAGACGATTTGAAACGAAAAATGTTTCCTTTATTACACATAGAAAATACTGAAATTCGAGAAAGGTTCCAACACCTCCAGAATTTGGAAGCCGGAAGGCCTGCAATAATACTGGGCATTCATGATGAGAAATCAAACCTCGCACAAGCTTCTCAACAGACTGACAGAAGAGTTTAAGCTTGACCACGTGCTTCTACGCGCTTTCGTTATTACAACAGATTGTAATAAAGAATTTTGGTTTCTGTCCACTGGGTTTACTTAAGTTTACTTTGAGTCCAAATTTGAAGAAGGGTTATCTAGTATAGTTATGAGGCTAACGATATTCCTCATAGCTGCCGTAAGTAATGCTAGCTGGGAGAGACGCTTCTCTAAATTGAAACTGATTAAAATTATTTAAGATCTACTACGTCTACTTTGAGATTAACAAATGTAACTAGTCTGGCAATCGAATAAGAGGTTCAAATTGAAACAGTCAAATGTATTAGAGAGTTTGCGTTGCAAAAAAACAGCAATAGCAGAGGACTGTAACGAATTACAGGAAGACCTACAGAGGTTGGAGAGGGAACTGGGAGTTGGACCTGGACGCAAGTAAATATAACGTATTGCAGATAAATAGTCGAGGAGACCAACTATTTTCCTATCACATTATTGACAAAAAATTACTAGACACAGTAAAAATCGTACAGTAACAGGAAATAACCATCCAGAGTGGAATGTAGGAAACGCAGACCCAGGGTAAAATTCATTGGAGGACTCGTAGAGAAATGTAATACATACATAAAAAAAAAAGTTTTGCATCACCCCGGTTTCCAGAACTCCTGAAGATAGACGTAGACTGTGGATATTGTATCACAGACACAGTCCCTTTGACTGTTCAGAAATAACACTAAATCCGCTCAAAGATGTAAACAGCCATGCATGAGTAGCGCCTATTAGACGGAGGGGGTCAGACAGCCGATCAGCTCCAGTCATTCCAGCAGGAAGGAAGTACATGGCTCGTGTTGTCTGTAGTTCAACCATTCCTAGACGGCCAATACCGCGGTTCAATCGCATCCGCATTGTTACTTTGTGCCAGGAAGGGTTCTCAATTAGGGAATGGTCCAGGTGTCTCAGAGTGAACCAAAGCAACGTGTTTGGACGTGGAGGAGATACAGAGTGACAGGAACTGTCGATGACATACCTCGCTCAGGCCGCCCAAGGGCTACTACTGCAGCGGATGACCGCTCGGAGGAACCCTGGCAGCAACGCCACCATGTTGAATAATGCTTTTCATGCAGCCACAAGACGTTGTGTTACGACTCAAACTGTGCGCAATAGGATGCACGATGCACAACTTCACTCCCAACATCCATGGTGAGGTCAATCTTTGCAACCACAACACCATGCAGCGTGGTACAGATGGGCCCAACAACATGCCAAAAGGACCACTCAGGACTGACATCACATTCTCTTTACTGATGTGTGTCGAATATGCCTTCAGCCAGGCAATTATCGGAGACGTGTTTGGAGGCAACCCAGTCAGACTTAATGCCTTAGACACACTGTTCAACGGGTGCAACGAGGTGGAGGTTCCTTTCTGTTTTGGGGTGGCATTACGTGGAGCCGACATACATCACTGGTGGTCATGGAAGGTGCCACAATGGATGTACGGTACGTGAATGCCATCCATTGCCGAATAAAATTTTAATTCAAGAAAGACGTTTCATTTGGAACCCATTTGAAATAGCGACAATGAATCACAGATGTTTTGATTTATAATTCTTCGCATGCATTTTGCAGTCAGTATAAGGTAAGTTAGTGCTTTCGTGAACTTCGAGACTTCTTGCTGATTATGAATATTTTTTGAGTGATTACTGTGTTTGAGGTTAATTTGTGAATACGTCCTTAGATTTACAAAGTGAGCTCTTACATGCTCGTGTCAC
Organism: Schistocerca piceifrons; assembly: GCF_021461385.2. NCBI lineage: Eukaryota > Metazoa > Arthropoda > Insecta > Orthoptera > Acrididae > Schistocerca > Schistocerca piceifrons. Next base: position 500,235,281 of record NC_060149.1, on the reverse strand, counting down.
GTGTCGTTTCTATACGGGAGAACACAAATACGCTTAGATTTGCCAGGAAATTACAAGGTGTGATTATAATGTTGCATTCTGTTAAATCTATGTTCAAGCTCCTGTTATATTTTTTGTTGATCTATGAAAACACTTCCTACGTCTGAATATATCAATCAGCTCGAAGTCAGGAACGCAATATTATTTCTTGGGCCAAAATTTGATGTAAGAAGCGAAATATTTTCGGGGTATTTTGACTGAGGGCGTATCAGTTATGAACTCAGTTTTGTTAAAAAAAAAAGGGAGTAGCACATTTCCAGACTTTAAAAAGTAATTGTGAAATATACACTGGAAAAATGTACACAACACACTTTGTGTCAATGCAAAATGTAATGTATTTTTTAAGCTAGTCTAAAGTTCCCTGAAAAAATGTTAAAAAATAAATTTAATATATTTCACTCCATTTTTATTTTTATTTATTTATTTATTTATTTTTCTTTTTGCAGGTACTGACGAACATACAGAGATCAATGCCACTGCTCCTAAACACAGCAGTTCATTTTCCATAGTGGTACTTAAAGACACAGTTAAGTTGGAAATAATGGTTGAAACTGCTTGTTAAGTTGCTCGCGTGTGGGAATATCGCTGGAGTGTATTTGTGATCACATTAAATTGTTTCTAGAAAGCTAAAGAATTTTACAAATAATAAAACAACGGGATTAGGTAATTATACATACAATGTTCACAATCTTTATGTCAATAATACAACTTCATTTGATTTCATTGTTCTCTGTTTGACAAGATACCTGGGACATTAGAGGCAAACGAATCCGAAAGGTAGTGAAGTTGTGACGTTGTCCTTTCCTGTTTTCGCATCGCCTTCGTCCATGTGCTTCAGGCGAGGCGAATCGCACTCTATTTCGTTACGCAAAATAATCTTACTGTTAACTGCATCAGGCTCGCTAAAGGAAACGTGAATTACGTTTTTATCGACGGTTCGAGAATTACACTACTTAAAAATTCGCTTTAGAAAGCTGGAGAAGGAGATTCCATCATAACTACGATGACACTGATTTTAGCGCTAGCTATAGATAAGAGTCTTCTTAATCCAAAGCCTTCTTCGACTAATTATTACCTCTACAACCTAATACATGGCTGCCACCGAAATATTACGCCATGCTTAAGTTAATACGCAATCATTCACCCTCGAAAATCAGGGCTGCAAAGTAAAATCTACCATCTGTTCCCCACATCCCGCAGGATGTGTGCCTGTGCTTTAGATTAGGCAAGAAGTTCTTGTTAGGTCGTCTAAATCTTTAGTCAGGAGGACATTCATTTTATATTAAATGCTTCAGCCAACAAGTGCTGTGCTAACACATTGACTGGCTTCCGCCCCAGTGTAAGCATTCCCATTCTCCTCTGCTGATAATACTTTTCTCCCTGTTACTAACACTTTCCTCCTTGGTTTCGCTTCCTGACATGACTACTCGCTACTATTATTTTCATTCTAACGTTTCTAAAAGTTTATACGCCAAGGTAAGCTCTTGTGATTGGTGAAATTCTCCTGAATCCAACAAAGCCTGGTTTAACCTCAGATTACTAAACCCTCGAAAAAATTTGCGGTTGCAGTAAGTATCTCTTCGCGGTTCCCGCCAGCTGGGCACATGAACGACACTTGCTCGTGTGTACCACCATGGCAAACATTGTTTGCTGACACTGGTTTAGTAGCAACGCAACGCCCCACCCCCATGCCCCCCCCCCCTTTTGTACTCTATAGCAGTCGTCCTCAGAATGGGGGGAGCCGAGAGTAATAGAGGGGACTGCCAGCTTTCCGTGAAATATTTGTATTTCATATAAGAAAACAACGCGGTGAACAAATACTGCTAGTATCAGATTCTTATATCCATACACTAAGTTAGGAAGCTGGCACATTGTTAACTTTTTGTCTTATTTCACAAGAACTGAGCAGCAGATCGTGTCAGCAGGAATAGTGACAAAAATCACGAGCCATATTTCATCTTCCAGGCTCTGCCACAAATCACCTGCTGGGTTATCCACTTACCAAACATTTTACAACTACTAATAACAATAAGCTGCTTTACACTGTGACCGCCACATCTTTGCAACACTGACTTTTAAGAATTGGTTATTAATCACAGCAATTTGTCCATACGATTTTAGCCAGGCTTCGGGGGTCACCTCAAAGGTTGTGAATTAGCTAGAAGTTGAATTTTAGTGTGTGTTCAGTAGAAGTAGTTAACCGGATTTAAAACAAAGTGATACAAGTTCCGTCCTTCCCATAGATAAGCGTCTGATTCGCAATGGTAACAAGATATCTCGTGGTAGTGATTCGCCGAATGTGTCTTCTCCTTCGAAACTATGCAGCACCTTCATCTGCTCTTATCACCAATGTTAGTTGTAAAAGGAAAAACAAAATGTGTAAATATCAAGGTGATTATCTGACATTAGGCTTTACCAGCATCCTTTTGAATATGGAAGAACTATGACAGTAAGTTCTTTGTTTGGAGATTGTAAGTAAACTCAGCGAATTTTTTAAGCGTCATGAGCAGCAACTAAAAGGAAATGACACATTCGTCAGAAAATCACCATACATTATTAGTGAGAAGTTATGTCCTCCCGCAGCCGTCAAAATGTGCAAAATCATTCAAAGATAAAGATTTGACGATAGTGTGAAATCTATACAACTATCACTTGATATCGTGGCTCGTTGTATTGATGCAGCAGTCACTGCCATGAAAAATAAATTGCTACCACATCTTCAGCTCTACAGCTTTATGACAGTACTGACACCGGAAATGTTTCCAGCTTCTTGTTCTTGTACGCTACTGTTATGACAATGAAATGCACGAGGGATTTCTAGTTTGTAAATTTCTGGAAGAGAGGACTGCAGGTGAAGATTTTTTTTTTCTTGAGAACTCCTTTTTTGTTGATAACCATCTGTTACGAACAAATTGTACCGATGTGATGGCAGCATTCACTGGAACTAAAAAGGTATTCAGCACAAAAGTGTGTACTGTTTCTCCTCTAAAATTCACATATTGCATGATGAACAAGATGGCGATGACTTCTAAAGTGCTACAACTGGAAGTCAATAAAGTGCTGAATGGTGGAGTCAGTGCTGCAAATTTGGTGAAAGCATCGACTTTATACATAAGAACTTTGCAACAACTGCTCGAAAGTAATGTGCTCCTAAAATAGCGAAAAACCTTTCTAATTTATTTTATGGTCGCTACGTGTAGTCATTGGAGCAAGGACGTACATGGCATAATATACTTCTAAAGAGTCATCCATAAAGTACGTTATAATGCTCCTAGTTTACCTACAGATGTGACTTGTTCCTATGTCAAAATCACAACTGTCACTAATGTATCCAATGTATAATGCGCCCATTTTACATATTTGAAAGTGCCCTAAGGCCGAAATTGTACAATCGTACATGAAATAAAGAGAATGGCAGCAGAAGGAATCACGAAATCATCAAAAAAGGAACAGGGTTGACGTAATACATTTAGAAAACCTTCGTCAACAATTCGAGAGTAAATTCCCAAAACTTCACCTGAGTAAGACAGCATTCACAAAACGTTAGGTGCCGGCCGGAGTGGCCGAGCGGTTCTGGGCGCTACAGTCTGGAACCGAGCGACCGCTACGGTCGCAGGTTCGAATCCTGCCTCGGGCATGGATGTGTGTGATGTCCTTAGGTCAGGTAGGTTTAATTAGTTCTAAGTTCTAGGCGACTGATGACCTCAGAAGTTAAGTCGCATAGTGCTCAGAGCCATTTGAAAACGTTAGGAACGATCACAACAGAAATTTGACAATAGTAGAACAGGAGGAATTAATAAAACTCTCAAGCGATAGAACACTTCAAATGAATACAAGGCGAAATCTCTTGAAAACTTTTGGGTGCAAACTCAGAAGGAATATCATTACAAGAAGGGCAGCAGACGTGTTTTTCCCTTCACACCACATACTGGCATTCATCAAGACGAAACATCGGTCTCGACTGTGGCTGGAAGGGCAACTGCGAGTTGCTGTTAGAAAGACCCCAGCAAGACTGTTCTTTTTATGAAGCTGCACACACAGCACACTAAATGTGCAAATGTCAAAAATGTTACGACTTTCGAATCTATGCATTTTTACTCTTATTTCTTTTTCTCGACGATCAGTTTGAATAAAGAAATTTTTAAATTGGTATTTAAATTTTGAATATTGTTATTTGTACGTCGTGATCTTTCAAATATTAAACCTTTGTAAATGAATTAAAAGCGTTACAGATGGAAACAATATTTAACTGACAAATTTGAGGACCAATTCGTAAAAAAAAAAAAAAAAAAAAAAAAAAAATAGCGAAGTACAGATGTATGTTCAGTTCCAGTAATTGTGCTCACAGCTGTGGTTGCTTATAAACTAGCTGTATTTGTCATCTTCCACCACCTTGAATAACACAAATCTATGATAATTTGAAGGAAAAAAAAAAGAATTTACCTCTGACGCACTCAAACGATATCCTCTAATAATAATAACAACAACAATTATTGGCTCTAATAATATCAATAATAATTATTATTATTATTTCTATTTTTCTCAGACCTTAGGTCTGGTTAAAAATGGGAAGTGACGCGGACCTTCATCAAGCGTGACTTCCTTTTAACTGTACGGCATATGCTACATTGTATTTAGGAACTTTCGGGTTATTGAACACGTATCAATAATTACGGATTTCTGTAGTTATTGTTATTATTATATTATTATTAGTAGTAGTAGTAGTAGCAGTAGTAGTAGTAATAGTAGTATTAACATTGTCCTTGTTGTAACTTAGTTGCAATAATTAGAAGTAAATAGAAATTTTTTGTCGTTTTTTGCAGCAAGTATGATAAGTGCTGAGGAAGGAAAGCAAGATTGGAGGTGTTAAAATAAATTATGTTTCAGAAGAGAGGCAAGATGGAAAAAGTTTGAGAACCCCTGCTCTAGGTTATCTCAATTCATCCCATCAGCTAGCACTAAGCCAACGAGCGGGACCATGCCTGTGCACACACAGGCTGGAACCACCTCGTGTAGTGAACAGTGGAAATGCCTACTGAGGGCCTACTTACAGGGAATTATTGGATGATTTAGTATACGTAGAAGTACTCCCAAAACTTAAATAGAACAGCATAATTTATATCTATGAAAGCCCATGCGCCATAGGTCCAGACGTAGCAAATTATTTACTTCTCAATATATTATACAGTTAAAATAAATTGTAACGTCCCTATCTTCTGATTGTAAGTATTAACCAAATATTGCTATGCGTTGTCAAAAGTCTCCATTATTTGTTTCGTAATTGCGAAGAAAGGGAGCCGGCAAATTTAAAGCTCCCACCGAATGGCAGAGATCCACACTACGCCACTGTATAGAATAATAATACACATACCAGCCTGCTACAAAGGATAATACAGTTGTCGTCAATGAGATTTGTTAATATAGAAAATATTTCAGCATTTGCATACATTTTTCGTCAAAGAAAAGTAAAATGTGATTCTCCTCAAATAAATAAAGTAAAAAGACTTCTTGGTCCATTTCCGAGTAATAGTCCAACCTTTACGTTTTTTAATCATATGAGAAGTGAACACTTACTGATAAACCCATGTAACCCCCCACATGCACAAAAAACTGACCGACACAGTCATTCGAAAATACACCTCCTTGCACACTGTCACTTTCCCCGCATTTATTTGCGATGTGAAGTGTGTGAATCTATGTTTCATCTACCTACATCACTGGCCCCTTTGAGTATGATGCTTCATTCTTCTGTAAAAACCTAACGTAGAATGCCCTTTTTGTAACCACCTCCTGTCTTTCGCACATAACGCGTTTATTTTGGCACTTTGAAACTAAATCCCACAGACAGGACCATTTTTCTAAGAATTTCCTTGCTAGACTTGAAATTCAGTTCTGTGCGACAAGAATTGTGTAGTTTTCCCAAAGTTTGTATTTCTGTATATTGTTAGTAATAGCGTACAAATTGCTGTCCGATAATACGCGTACACTTACCCATATCGTCACTGGAATACTTATTGTGAGCATGGTTTTTTCCCTTCTTTATCGTAGAAACTAGAATTGTACTCTGCTCGGCTTCCTGTCCCTAATTCCGTAATTTGCAGAACATCCTCTTACTCAACTAATAGTGTTGGCTGCACATACCGTCGCCTTCTCCGCCGGCACAATAATTCGCTTCTCATTCTCATAGTCGGCAAGCTAAATCACGTAACGGTAAGCCGTCGCGCCTGCCCGTGAGTACATTTCCTGCGCTCACCTTCCATACTGCATTGCAATGTAGCAGCCATCACTATTTTAATCGGAGTGAGACTGTACCTTATGACGTGACCAAGTTAGTCTCTGCTATTGCCGCATCATCAGTTCGACTTGCCGTGTAATACATCTACATGACTAATCTTCAAGTTCAAGTGTCTGGCAGAGAAATAATTAAACCAACTTCAGTCTATTTCTCTAGCGTTTCACTTTCGAACAGCGCATGGGAAAAACTAACACTTAACAGTACTTAGTGCAACTGACAGCCTTTAGATTTATGAAACTTATCGTGTAACCCAAGTTTAACGGATTGCTTTTAATGCTCATGTGATTGGCCACACACTTTTTATTATTTAGAATCAATTACCACTTTTCTTACAACACTCTAAGAGGGCTCCACAGATAGTCTTCTCTATCTTTTATTTAGAACATTTTATTTATTCTCGTTGACATGATTAGGGCTACATGTTGGGGCTGGTGTTAGTGACAGCCAAACTTACCTCCGTAAAACAACCTAACGCTCACTTTCTGCCTGTTGACTGAACGTCTTCTTCGCTTTTCTTATAAAATGTTAGTTGCAAATGTGACGTTAAATTTCTGCTTCATTGTTGAAACCTAGTACAAGAATATAAAAATTTTATCAACTAACAAAACACATTGTGAGTTATTTCACCTTATTAAATAACTTCTCACAGGTTAAGTATTTCTTCTCTGTAGTTCAGAGTTTTGTGTGAAGTAAAAAAAAAAAAATAAAGTGTCTATTAAAAGCATAAACGTATTCTAAAAGCAACTTTTTCTGACATCACGCACATTTAATAACAGAGAGAATTTTGTCGTTTTGAATGAAATGATCCGCACTGACTGTAAAATACCTTTCATTAAAAGTCACGACTGGTTTCACGTCGATTGAAGACGATTCCTCAGGTGTTCTGTACAAATTAGTAAGGATTTTTTTTACAAAGAACCATAGCAATGGTCTGAAGAATAAAGGGACACCGAAAAATAGCGTTATATACTTGGAGAAGTACTCACATAGATACTTTTTAATAAGTCATAGCCGAAAGATAAGTGCCTTACAAGTGAAGACTCTCGGCTAGAACAGGAAACTATATTAATATATTTATACACAGAATCAATCGTTTATCTCAGCAAGGAGTTGACATGTTTGGTATACATCTGTTCAAATGGGTCCGCAGCTCGTGTTCGTGCGGTGCGGTAGCGTTCTCGCTTCCCACGCCCGGGTTCCCGGGTTCAATTGCCGGCGGGGTCAGGGATTTTCTCTGCCTCGTGATGACTGGGTGCTGTGTGCTGTCCTTAGGTTAGCTACGTTTAAGTAGTTCTAAGTTCTATGGGACTGATGACCATATATGTTAAGTCCCATAGTACTCAGAGCCATTTGTTCAAATGGTTCAAATGGCTCTGATCACTATGGGATTCAACTGCTGGGGTCATAAGTCCCCTATAACTTAGAACTACTTAAACCTAACTAACCTAAGGACATCACACACATCCATGAGAGAAGCAGGATTCGAATCTGCGACCGTAGCGGTAGCGCGGTTCCAGACTGTAGCGCCTAGAACCGCTCGGCCACTGCAGTCGGCTCTATACGTCTGTCAGTATCGTCAGATATATAGAGCAAAAATGGACGAAACCATTAATACCTGCATCAGTTTAAGTATTGTGGCATCCAAGTTAAGATGGTGTTATCAACGGAAATCTGTAGGACAAGATGATGGCATTTTCGAAACGTCTTTGGTGAATCTGATTTTTGAGAAACATGAATAGTCACTTGACTGCGCAGTGAAGTTCCATTTGGTAGGACTGTGGATGAAGTAAACGACATTATAGGCGGTAATTCGATTAGTAGTGTTCTAGATTTTAGTGTTGCTGATAGTGGCGGAAAGAGTACTCCTCAAAGAGAACTTAACATTTCTGGTGACTTCGAACCTTCACCAGAATAGGAATCAAATGCTGTTGGTATTTTAACAATATTTTAGGGAGAACGTATTTATGATGATTATCATACATCTCCACGTAAAGTTGCGACCTACAGTTAGTGAAGATCCATCCAGCTATAAAAAGCACATAGGACAACAAAATGATATTTGATTATGTGGTGAAAAAAAGACGTAATGTGCATCTATTTCGGGGAAACAAGGCGATCAAAGAACTGGAGATAAAACAACACATTCTGTTCCAATTTTACATGGCAAGAACTAAAGAAAAATGTATCCATTACTGGCACCTGAAATTTTGAGCAATGCAAAAAGCAAGAGAAATTAGGCATACAAAGTATAAAGTTCTGCGGATTTTAGAACAAGTCTCACGATAGAACACTGTATGTGCCGTAGACACATTACTGCTTTCATGACAGAGATGTACAGAAAGACCAAGACAATCGCCAGAGGTATTCGCCAGTCGCAGAAGTAAACCAGAGAACTTCAAGTTTCGAGATAAAGTTTGGAAGACTAATCAAAATGGATTTAATTATGAACTAACTTCTGGTGCGACACTATCTAAAATAGGGGGAAAATCAACAGTTGTCTTCGTCCAGTCTGCACACAATACAACTCAGTTATACAATAGATGCTGGGCTGCCAATGAGTGCGCACCTGACAGAAAAACTGTCTTCAGTAAAAAGACTATTAAAGGCAATAGTCCATCAAACACATTTCGGGGCTAGCGCAAGCGGGAAGATATCAAAAGAACATTAAAATTTTTTTCGCGAATATTGATAATGACAATATCGCGAGTAACAAGACGTGTTCACTAACGTGGATCCTGTGAGTGCTCACAAGGCTACAACAACAGTAAATAAATCATTTGCGGGTAAGGACAATGAATGCATTATCATTCCGCCAAAAACAAAAAATACGTACAGCTTTTGGACGTATATTTCTTCCGTCAGTATAAAATATATGCAAGGAGGATAACAGAAAATGTAAGGACACTCTGCAGTGACCTCGACAATATATTAGGAAACAGAATTTTCACAATGGAACTACAGTCTGCCATTCATAAACAACTGTTTGCTTAAGTCTATGCTTATATTCCTGGCAAGCGGCTGGGTACAATACTTCCCCACATGTTGCTGAATTCAAGAACGTGATTCAAGTGGCGTTTGATTTTGCAGCTCAGGAATGTGATTCTGAGGATTGTACGGATATTGCTTGCTCCAAATATGTCTGTTTTGATTCTGCATATGGTTTCATGTATTTTGTCGAAGAACCTCATGTACATTTTTAAAGTCCAATAGTGGGGTAAATAAGAATAACACAATCGAATGCTTTCACTATCCTAATGTACAATTGGAACACTGAATTCCTGTTCGAGCCGAGAGACTTACCTTGTTGTAGCCACTCCTATCATTCATCTCAAGTTGTAAACAAATAGCGGGATAAAAGCGGTAGTCTGCAGTTAAAATGAACCAGAAGCTATAAAAATAAAACACGGATAAAAACCAGATGGGCCAATCAAAGCTGTAGGCTAGTAGTGCACCTAAACAATTTCAGTGAATAAATCCAATAAAAGAGAAGAGCCTTACCGAGCCACGGGGATGGTGGCTGAGCGGCAGCAGGCAAGGCAGTACTGACCGCTCTGCAATGCGAAATATGGTTACAGGTGACGTCAGAGGCGACGGAAACAAAACAGTCGATATAAGAGGTGTGAAGGGTGGGAGGCGGTTGTACATGTCCTAAACTACTTAGAAATATGTCAAACATTATAGAAAAAAACTGAGTCCAGTTTATAAAAATACTGAAAGTGGACAATTGAAATGTAAAATATTATTAAAGCCTAGGTGATAATACAAATTCCCTCTGTCACAAATACAGTTTATGAAAATATTGGAAGTACGTGGTTAAAATGTAAAATATTAATAAAACTCTACTGGTAACAAATTCCCTCTTTCACAAATACAATACCGTATTAGTGGACAAACATGAAAGGCTAATCTGGGAGGCTCTATATATAACCCAAATTTGCTGAAACACCCTTATGTCGCAGATCTGTCTGCGCATTCAAAGCAGAATCAGAGAATTTTGTTAGTAAAAAATGGTTCAAATGGCTCTGAGCACTATAGGACTTAACATCTGAGGGCATCAGTCCCCTAGAACTTAGAACTACTCAAACCGAACTAACCTAACGACATCACACACATCTATGCCCGAGGCAGGATTCGAACCTGCGACCGTAGCGGTCGCGCGGTTCCAGACTGAAGCGCTTAGAACCGCTCGGTCACACCCGCCGACTTTTGTTAGTAAAATTAACAAAATTTATTACAGAAGTTGAATGCAAAGCGCATTACTGTTCATGTCCCCCTGACATCCGGATCTTTGACCCTCCTCACCCTAGCAAGTAGCAGGTTATTTGCTGATAATAAATTCCATGTGATACCATTCCATGGTAATATTTCCAGAAGAATCGGCAAATATTAGACTGCTAAAGATATAATTCCGGCTTTTTACATCCCAGATAGTAATGATCAAAAATTTAGGCACAGAGAGAGTGCAAGAAGACTTAAGTCATTTGGGATATAAAGTATCACTTGGGATGACCATAATGCTACATATGTAGATCAAATGGTAAGGAGCTTCAGAACCCACTTTAGAGAGTACATCAACGATTCCAGCGCAAAATCTGCACCAAGCGCGAATTTGCACGAAACTGGTCACCTTATTACCGACATTTGACAGAATGGGCACGTACTACGCTTCGAAAGCAAATGTAGTACCCTTAATGTTTTAGAAGAAGTCGAGATATACCATCCTCTAAAAATGGGCGCAATCATGATAAATCGAGGCCACACTATGAAATGTTGCGCAACATTGTGTAAGAACTGTCTCTTGTCTTTTCTCCCATTTCAAATGGGTTTCAAAAGGTCTGTGATTTTGTTACAAAAGCGTGTCTTAGTTGTTTATATACAAAATCGCTCGATTGTCTGTAGAAATTGTCTAGATACAAAACTCGACCGACTTTGTGTACCAGTGTGTACAAGACCTTGCAGACCACGCCACACAACAGGTACATTATTAATTATATTGGATTCCATATGATCCCATTGTGCGCAGCGATTGTTGAATATAGACAATGCAGAAAAGAACAGCAATCTGTGGCGAAATTTGTCGTTTTATTACAGCAGATCTAGATTTCATCAATTACATAGTCATATTCAGTGCTAAAAATTACAAAATAGGAGAATCAAGAATAAGTATAAGATGGTTAACAACACATCGCAACGTCATGGACGTGTGGGCACCGGTGAATAGTTCAGTAATGGTGAACCTATATAATTTTTAAGGTTTTAGAAAAAATTACTGACCAATAAAACCATAGAAAACAAATCATATGTGAGGAGCCATACGTACACCCAGCTCAAAAACAGTAAGCACAGTGTAGTATGTAACGTATTTTTGAATACGAAACTAATGGAAGAAACTGCTTTTACAATTCCATACAACAACGAAAAGTACTATGTTAAAATTATGTAACAAAATACTTAAAATATAAAGTCATGAAAGTAAAACAATACAACATGATGTGTCTCTCTGGGCATAAACTAAAATCATACAGATCGTATAAATACTGTAGCGCCATCTCTGGGCTTACAGTACAAAAATATGGAATAAATCAACATTACAGTGTCGAACGGTATGAAACTAGCCACCGCAAACCACTGGAATTAAGTGAAGACGTAGTTGTATTCAAATGTGCGCCCTCACTGGGCTAACATAAGTTACGAAACCAGCCAAGGAGTAAGATAACCACGCTTAACGTTATGTGGCTCTGAGCACTATGGGACTTAACTTCTGAGGTCATCAGTCCCCTAGAACTTAGAACTACTTAAACCTAACTAACCTAAGAACATCACACACATCCATGCCCGAGACAGGATCCGAATCTGCGACCGTAGCGGTCGCGCGGTTCCAGACTGAAGCGCCTAGAACCGCTCGGCCACCAGAGCCGGCTAACGTTATGTCCCCAGAAGCAATTAAAAATATGCAAGTCGAATTGTAAGGTAAAAGACCATCCATGATAGGTATGATGTACCGGCTTGACTTAAGGACTACTATATCTCACTACGCAATATATCAAGCGTTAATTGAAATTGTTGCATTCTTGATTTATAGCCCCCAACAAGATTTGTCCCATTACTCAATGCATTACCGGCGTATAGATTATCTCCTCAATATGGCGCAGATCGGTATTATATATTGTATACGCAAGATTTTGGCTTTCAAAGCCGGTACATTATAACTTTTGTGGATGCTCTTTTAATTTACTACACCAATTGCACATTTTTATTTGCTTTTGGTGACTTACATTAGCCCAGTGAAGGCGCGCGTTTGAGTATAAGGACGTCCTCGTTTAATTGCAGTTGTTTAACTATATTTTATTCCCGATAACTCTGTTACACTCTTTACTCCACATGTTTATCCTATAACCTCAGGGATGGCGCTAGAATGTTTTTAGGATCTTTATGATTTTAGTTTACGCCCAGAGAGTGCACACGTGTTTTTATTACTATTTTCATTTCTTTATATTTGAGTGACTTTGGTAGATTATTTTAACACTGAACTTTTCGCTGTTATACAGAACTGTAAATAGATCTCCTTCTATTAGTTTGTAAAGCAAAAATACATTACATATTACCCTGTACGTATTATTAGTGAGTGGGGTGTACTTATGGCTCCAAATATGTGATCTGTTTTCTATAGTTCAACCATTAGTTGTGGCATTATTGTTCAGTACATTTTTAAATATATTTTGTAAAAGATCATATAGCTTCACCATTATTTAGCTGTTCATCGGTGCCTCGATAGACGGGACCACACGTCTCTGACGTCATATTTTCTTCCTGTTCAACCATGTAAGCAACGGCTTCAGTTCGCGTTAGACTCCTGCATGACCTGCATCAACCGATTTTGTTTAGTACGTGACACTTTCGACTAATGTCACCTGCTATATGCTATTATGTGTGTGGTGCGTATGTCTGCACGAACGAAGCTTTGTTAACTATCTTATACTTGTTTTGATTCTCCTGTTTTGTAATTTTTAGCACTTAATATGACTATGTAATAGTTGAAATCTAGATTTACTGTAATAAAACGACATATTTCGCCATCTATTGCTGTTCTTTTCTCCATTGTCTTGATACATTATTGTCTCTGTGTCTCGAGTCTTATGTCATTTGTTTGTTGCTAGTTTCTCACCGTAGGCATTTTTGCTAAAACACTGCTGATCGTTTCTTCCAATATCTATAATAATCAAGTACTTCAAAGCAATGGAAATTTTACGAATAAACTTTTGTTTGGCTCGTTTGTTTCATATCCAGGTTTTATTTTTATAGATTCTTCCATTCTGTCCCCTTTATTTTAACTACGGACTACCGCATTAGCGCGCTATTTGTACAACTTGAGGTGAGTGATGGGGAGTGGCTCTGAGGTAGTTACCTCTCCGCTATGACATGTTAAAAAGAAACTCTGTGTACTCTTCAGGTATTGCTGTGGCTCGCCACTCTTTGGCGGGTTCGTGCTTGGTTACCACGGGGTCCCAGCCTTTGCAGCATTTTTCCCTTCCGTGCTGCTTGTCTGTCCTCTTGCTATTCTTTTTCCCCCTCCCTTAGGGAACATATTTGGGGAATTATTGGGAATGTTCTGCATTCTGTCACTGACGTACGAAGAGTCTCACCTTTCTTTTCGTCTCCCTTTTCCTTTCCTTGTTTTCCTTCTCCTCTGATTCCTCCACTTCGGCGTTTGAGAATCCTCTTTTTTTTTTCTTCCTTCCTGTGCGCTCCTGAAGGTCGGCCCACGCGTCTGACGTGTAACAGGTGACTGGGTAACGCGTAGTACCCAGTCCAGGGTCGACAGGTAGGGTTCGCACGTACCCCCAGGTACAGGCCAGGCCCAGGTTGGGCTGACTGTCTGAGCTGCAACCTTCCCAGATTGCCGATTGGTCCCTCTGTCAGACGTTCAGGAGGTGTGACCTGACGTGTAAACAATCGCCGGCCGGAGTGGCTGTGCGGTTACAGGCGCTATAGTCTGGAGCCGAGCGACCGCTAAGGTCGCAGGTTCGACTCCTGCCTTGGGCATGGATGTGTGTGACGTCCTTAGGCTAGTTAGGTTTAATTAGTTCTAAGTTCTAGGCGACTGATGACCTCAGAAGTTAAGTCGCATAGTGCTCAAAGCCATTTGAACCATTTTTGAACAATCACCTAAGACGGGTGTGCCCTCTTGTGAAGGGAGCCCCCAGTTGGAAGGAGCACGTCATCTGAGACGCTGGCAATCATGGGGGATTTTCTCGCAGTGAGTCACTCATCTTCCCAGTCAACGTCTACATAACGTAACCGTAATGAGGCTGTTGATTCAAAGACCCTTCCCGCTGCACCATGATTCCTTGTGGTCTCATGTATTGAAGACGGCCAGTCCATCACCACAGTCAAAGCATTTATTATTCAGAAAGGTGTTGATGCAATTGCTGGCCCTGTGAAATCCTGCTCTCGTTAATGGAAGGGCATGTTGCATTTGGAGATGGCCTCTGATTCTCAAACACAACAGCTGCTTGCTGCCTTGCTTGTCCACGGCTACCATCATGGCATCTGTTCAGCCACGGGCGCCTTTTCCACCACCCAGTTGAAAGTCTGTATGCTGAAGCTGTTGAACTACCACTGTCGTACCGCCGTAACTTTCTCCTCAGCAGGTATGCTTGCCGTTTGTCTGCCATATGTGGCCACCCCTCCTATGCCTCCTTCCTTGATGATTCCTTTCATCGACAGTATGAGGCTCGTCCCTCTTCTATGTTACCTCCTGGAGTCCGCTTTCGCCACTTGCTGCGGCGGCTTCACTTCACACTACCTGCAACTCTCCCAGTGGGTGTGAACCCTTCACCACCTTGGCTTCGTGAAGCGGCCCACGTTAACCTTGGCCTTCATTCGCTTCCTTAGGACAATCTCCAGTCTCGGTCTATCGCCTCCAGTTTCACGAACTTCGCATGGAACTTCGCGATAGTACCTTCGTATACACTGATGGCTCTCGGACTGACTGTGGGGTCGGGTGTGCCTTCGTCATTGGCACCTGTGTTTCGATATCGGCTTCCGGCACACTGCTCAGTATTTACAGATAAGCTCATCGGCTTGTATCAGGTCACGGAGTGCATCTGGCGACCCAGTCTCTCCAACTGTGTCCTCTGCTCAGACACACTCAGTGCCCTTCAAAGTCTATGTACGCTGTACACCGCCCATCCACTAGTGCAGCGGGTTCAGGAAAACTGTCACTTGCTCACTCTTGGTGGAGCCAGTGTCATGTTTCTGTGGGTCTCTGGTCATGTCAGTCTGCCAGGAAACGAGGCTGCTGACGCTGCTGCCAAGGCTGCAGTCCTCGTACCTCAGCTCGCGAGTACCTGTATTCCCTCCGATGATCTCTGCGTTGCAGTCTGTCAGGAGGTGGTGTCCCTTTGGCATCGCCAATGGTCGTCCCTTCACGGGAATAAGTTTCGGCTTATTAAGCCTCTCCCAGCTCCCTGGACGACCACCTCTCGGCAGCGTATTGGGGGCAGTGCCATTTAGCCATCGTCATTTGCTAAGTGGGGCTACCCCATCACTTTTTACACATTGCGCCCAAATTTTAACTGTCCGGCACTTCCTGTTGGAATGCCGTTCTTTTAACCATTTACTTTCCAGTTTGGGTTTGCCGCCTGATTTATCAGCAGTTTTAGCGAATGACGCGCGGGCTGTCGACCGCGTATTACTTTCTATCCGCCGAAGCAATGTGGCGAAGGCCATTTAATTTTTAGTTTCGGACCTTCATTTCTGTATGGTTCTTTTCAGCTCTTTTTCCACGGGCCTCTCTTTAGCTGTCTCCTATTCTGTCCACTGGGACTGAGGTATAGTCGTTAAACTCCTCTGTGTTCGTATTCTATAGTTTTTACTTGGGCACGTGTGGCCCCAGTGGTTTTTTGCGCCCTAAAGCGAAACAAACAGACAAACGTATTGCTATGTAATACTACGTTTCGGGATCCCTTTATTCTTCAGACCATTGTTAAGGTTTCTCTGTAAAAAAAAATATCCTTATTAATTTGTACAGATAATCTTTCATTAAAAAGTATTTTACAGCCAGTGCGGATCATTTCATTCAACGTGTGGAAATTTATCTGCAGTTGGCCGCAGTTTAAAATAATATGCTATTTTTGTTGTGTCTTTGTACTCTTAGTGGCACTTTTGTTCTGGAAATTAACGTTTTTGAATGTCTTCGTCTGCTACTAATGATATTGTTTATGATAAGTACTTACTGTGAAACATTAATACCACTTGCCACTCGTTTTCATAAATGTAACTTATGTTCCTAAAACGTTCATTTAATTAATACACGATTGACGCTTCTTTCAGAGGTGATTTTGTACTGGAGATGAAAACTTAATACACTAAACAGAAAAACACGGCTCTTCAACTCAGAGACACAAATCTACTCAACAACAGGAAAAAATCATCCAGTACTTCTATAGTGATAAATATCTCACTTATTCGCTGTAACACTACAGTAACGTCTACCCGCTGACTGCTTAGACTCAGTCGTGTTGTTTTTGTTACCGAAGTGTGTAGCTGCTACGCCTCGCATCCGATTGCAGTCGTTTACGAATAATGCCGAAATCAAATCAGCGATTACAAGGTTTTATTAAGAATTAATTACCAGAGTTACTAACTTCGCTTATTGGCTCCAAACCGAATAAATTCTGGGAAAGTGTTTCTGCCAAACTTTCATCTGTATCTGCCACTACGCAAGAAATCTCTTATTCTGAAGTGACAGATTACAGCAATAAAAATATCACGCATCTCTTTTTCTATCAGAATTCATCGAAGTTATAAATATACATAACATAATCTGACAATTCTGCAGTAACCTGAAGAAAGCAACCCTATTACATTCACAGCGGAATATGTAACAAATTGACTACTCTTTATTTTTTTCTTGCTCAGATTTAATGCGATACAAGATTTTTCATCACAGATTCTATTCTCCGACTTAAAATAATTACGAAGTCGTTAAAACCTAAATGAAGAGTGCGCAGCTCGCACAGATCTGTTATTAGTGAAGTATTTACTACTCTGATAAATAATAATGATCAGTGACATACAATAATTGAAAGACAAAAATTTGTGTGTGCACAGTTCGGGTTTGCGCCGTGGGTTTTTCGTGTAAACTTCGGAGTAAAATCATAACAAATATTCCGTATCAGTATGTAATTTAGTTATGTATCTCTTTAATACAGTGGTTACACACAATAGTACATATAATAGTTACATAATAATTATATCGCAGGTTTGGACTGTCGCTGTCCGCTGTATGTCCTATAGGCTAGCTACGAAATCGCTTCCACATTATTTGCATTTTCTTTTCGACGATGCCGTAGCTCACGCATTCGCTCGGCAGTGGATTTTTTAGGCTTTTCTCTGACTTAACTTTCTACAACACCGCCCGCACTTACTTACTCTTTCATAATTTTGTAATTTTCGATTTAATACTGGTTTTAATTTATGTCCCGACGAATAATTTTATTGTCTCACATTGGGTCAAGTAGTGTTCCGCAAGCTCTTCACAGTAACAGTCCAATCAACGTCCTAATTATACGTCTTTAACTCTACACCCATTTACTCAAAGCTATTTCATAACAATTGCGCGCATGCGCCTACACTGCCACGACAACGTCACGGAAAAAAATTAAGTAAATAAAAAACTGCGTGACGAACACGTATATTGGGCGTTTATGCATTATTAGTCTCGTAGTTATCAGCGATTTAAATCTTGTGGTATCTCCTCACAAAAGAAAATTCGAACGACGAACGAATAGATGTTTTCGTGTCAAAGACACGATTAAAATAATTTTAAGAGTTTAGATTAGATTGTGGCGATACATTCATTTGAAAGCAAGTATGAAATATCGACAGTCTGAAGCAGCGGGTTTTACTGCGAATCGGCGGTAAATTTCCAGACTAGAGTTCCAAGAATCGCAATTGTATTTGGGATGTGCGTCATCACGCCCTTCCCCAGCCTCCCGTTGCCACGGCAACCATCATGGCCGACGCTGTTGCTTAGCAACCGAACTGCGCAGGAACTTATCGATCACCCGAAAATCCACTCTCGTGGCTTCGCGTTTCCCCTCTGACCTGTACGGTCGGCACGTGTCCGCCCACCGTGTTTTGCGCAGGTGATTTTCCACTCCAGTTATATAAACTTAGAGATTGTTCGCTCTACATTATTTTGCGTCGCAATTTCTTCCACGACTTTTAAATTACTGTTCACAGCAGTATTTTTCTAATCAGCACCTCATTCAGTTGCTTATTAGTTTTTCTAACAATTGATCTCACGGACAACTTGTTTAGCATGTGAAAATTCATTGTACACAATTTAAAATCACAGAGCTGTTTCAGAGGAATTAAGTTCTGAATCACAAAATAAAATTAAGAGATATTCTAAGTATGTGAAGACATAAAAAATAAAACTAACATACTGAATAAAACAAATATAGTTTACAGTTTGCTACTGAACATAGGTTCCAAATAACTGTTTTTGTAGCGCGATAATTGCAGAATATTGTTGCTGATGCACGACGTTTTCTTTCTGCCTCGTTTCTCTCTCCTTTCTTATTTTTATCCTAGTCTTGTGTTATAAGAATAGCGTGTACAAGGAATTGTGGAGATTCTCTCACTTCCCCGTAGGCAAACATGACAGGCTATACCGCCAAGTACCTCTTTTGCGCTGCTGATGAAAAAATTGTTCCATTAAAGTATATCACGTAATGAAATTTGAATATGAAAATTCAATTACCACATCATCTAACAATATAATAATACCGTAAACCTCATTTTATATTTACGTGGGCGTGCTGAGAGGTTATACCTCCGAATTTTGTAATGTGAAAACTCTTAAAGCCATTTAAATAAAACAGACTTTGACACAAAACTTTTCTGAGTATGCTAACGCGTCATAATGTAAAAACTGTACTGGAAAAACCAAGGATTCGGTCACTGATATAGTGGACCCCTCCTGAGTATACTGGTGTGGTTTATCTGTGCAGAGAGACATATTTTCTCATTACTGCTCATTTATTTATTTATTTATTTAATGTTACGTGGGACCACATTAAGGAGAAGTCTCCATGGTCATGGAACGAGTCAATACATGAAATTGTAACACGACTGTAGAAACAGATAAAATGAAATATAAGAAACATATTCAGGTGACACGTAGTTAGTTTAAATAAAGAAAATCAAGAATGTAACACTGGAATTTGCTTAATTTTTTAGCTCTTCCAGGAGCTCCTCGACAGAATAGAAGGAGTGAGCCATGAGGAAACTCTTCCGTTTAGACTTAAAAGCGTTTGGGCTACTGCTAAGATTTTTGAGTTCTTGTGGTAGCTTATTGAAAATGGATGCAGCAGAATACTACACTCCTTTCTGCACAAGAGTCAAGGAAGTGCATTCCACATGCAGATTTGATTTCTGCCTAGTATTAACTGAGTGAAAGCTGCTAACTCTTGGGAATAAGCTAATATTGCTAACAGCAAACGACATTAAAGAAAATATATACTGTGAGGGCAATGTCAGAATTCCCAGACTATTGAATAGGGGTCGACAAGAGGTTCTCGAACTTACACCACACATAGCTCGAACAGCCCGTTTTTGAGCCAAAAATACCCTTTTTGAATCAGAAGAATTACCCCAAAAAATAATACCATATGACATAAGCGTATGAAAATATGCGAAGTAGACTACTTTTCGTGTTGAAATGTCACTTATTTCAGATACTGTTCTAATGGTAAATAAAGCGGCATTTAGTTTCTGAACAAGATCCTGAACATGGGCTTTCCACAACAGCTTACTATCTATCCGTACGCCTAGGAACTTGAACTGTTCCGTCTCGCTTATAACATGCCCATTCTGTCTGATTAAAATATCAGTTCTTGTTGAATTGTGAGTTAGAAACTGTAAAAACTGAGTGTTACTGTGATTTAGCATCAAATTATTTTCCACAAGCCACGAACTTATTTCATGAACTACATTATTTGATAATGTTTCAATATTACGCACAGGATCCTTCACTACCAAGCTGGTGTCATCAGCAAACAGAAATATTTTTGAATCACCTGTAATACTAGAAGGCATATCATTTATATAAATAAGAAACAGCAGTGGACCCAGCACCGATCCTTGGGGAACGCCCCATTTAACAGTGCTTGATTGGGACTGAACATCATTACCACTCTCAATATTGCGGAGAATTACCTTCTGCTTTCTGTTCTTAAAGTAAGAGGCGAACCAACTGTAAGCTACTCCCCTTACTCCATAATGTTCCAACTTCTGCAGTAATATTTTGTGGTCAACACAGTCAAAAGCCTTCGTTAAATCAAAGAAAACACCTAACGTTCGCAACCTTTTATTTAATCCGTCCAAAACCTCACAGAGAGAAGAGACTATAGCATTTTCAGTTGTTAAGCCATTTCTAAAACCAAACTGTACATTTGACAGCAAATTATGTGAATTTAAATGCTGCAGTAACCTTGTATATACAACCCTCTCGATAACTTTAGCAAACACCGATGGCATAGAAATAGGTCTAAAATTGTCAACATTATGAATGTCTCCCTTTTTATAAAGTGGCTTCACTACCGAGTACTTCAATCGGTCAGGAAACCGACCACTCCTAAAGGAAAAGTTACAGATATGGCTAAGTACTGGGCTAACATACATGGAACAATACTTCAGTATTCTGCTAGATACCCCGTCATATCCATGAGAGTTCTTGGTCTTTAGTGATTTAATTATTAACTCAATCTCCCTCTTGTCAATATCATGGAGGAACATTTCAGGTAACAGTCCCGGAACACTTTTTTCTACGAGCGCTATATGATTCCCTGTTGGGACTAGGTTTCTATTTAGTTCACCTGCTATATTCAGAAAGTGATTATTAAATACTGTACATATATGCGACTTATCAGTAACACGGACATTCCCACTACGCACTGATTCTATATCCTCGACTTGTCTCTGCAGACCAGCCACTTCCTTTACGACTGACCATATGGTTTTTATTTTATCCTGAGACTTGGCTATTCTATCTGCATACCACATACTTTTTGCCTTCCTAATAACTTTTTTAAGCACCTTACAATACTGTTTGTAATGGGCTACTGCAATTAGATTGTGACTGTTTCTAACGTTTTGCTATAATTACCACTTTGTTCCACAAGATATTCTTATACCTTTAGTCAGCCACCGAGGCTGCCTGTTTGTGCTAGTACCCTGTTTTGAACGTTCTAACGGAAAGCAACTTTCAAAGAGCACGAGAAGAGTCTCGAGGAAAGCATTATATTTATCGTCTACTGTATCAGCATTATAAACATCTTGCCACTCTTGTTCCTTGATAAGGTTTACAAAAGTCTCTACAGCAACTGGATCAGCTTTCCTCAAAAGTTGGTAACTATATTTAACCTGTGTTGCAGCACAAAAATCTTTTAGACTTAAAATTTGTGCATCATGATCTGAAAGGCCATTCATCATTTTGCTAACAGAATGCTCTTCTAGTAATGACGAATGAACAAAAATATTGTCTATGGTTGTTCTACTGTTCCCTTGCACTCTCGTTGGAAAGAATACGGTTTGCATAAGATTATATGAATTAAGGAGGTCTACCAGCATCCTTTTCCTTGCACAATCACTTATACAATTTATATTGAAGTCACCACATATAACTAACTTTTTGTATTTCCTATAAAGTGAACCAAGAACCTGACGTTACGTCACAGTGTTTAAATATCGTTGTTATGATTGATTTCTTGAAGCGCAGTGAGCGGGAACTTGCTTGTAATAGGTGGAGATATGCTGTTGCCTGTTGCTTCTTGCGCTGTGTGCCATGATTGATCATCGGCGAAAGAGGTGTGGGCTGCTGTTTTCCTCCTGCTGGACACAGGCAGCGCGGGGGCAGATACTCCCCAGTAGCGCTGGCGCTCGCGTCAAGTGTTGTTAGTGCGACCTGTTGAACTCTGAGGGCTGGCAGCCAGGATGGGGCAAGCCTGGATGCATCCTCTCTGTTCATGTTGTTAGGGTGTTTTAGTATTTCGATGGCTTCTGTGATCTTGCGTTTTATCAAACCTGTCCGCTTGACAGGTAAGACGGTTCCGTTAAATTTTACTTCCTTGTCACAGTCTTGCCGGTGTTCGGCCACTGCGGATACCATGTTGCCCTAGACCAGGGGTGGGCAATAGTTTTGACTCTGAGGCCACTTTGAGGGTTACACCTTTTAAAATGATTGCATGGGTAAACTTTGCATTTCAGAAAAGGTACAAATTGTTATAAATATTCTGTCTTAGCGGGCCGCTATTTGCCCACACCTGCCCTAGACGAATGTAGCGATCATGTTCGCGTTTTTTGTTTTTATAATATTTTATTTGTTTCGAGACGTGCGCATTCAGCCATTCAATAGTTGAGTGACAATTAAGATGATACAACGTAAGAACAACCCAACATTCACTGCCCGAGTGGAGAAATTCTCCATCTCGGCCAGGAATCGAACCTGGTCTCCTTTACTTGGCAATCCATCAAACTGACCGCGCAGCTACTGATGAGGATCGGATACACTATCGACCTGCCGATTTCACCGATGTATACGTCTCCAAAGACCATCAAGGGAAATGTATATGCCAAGTGCAATGTCAGTGGAAATTCCTCGGCATTTTCCTTTAGCGATTTAAGGAAATCATCTACGAAGGTGTGCAGGAAGGTAATGAGTCCTACTTTTTAATGTGAAAACTCTTAAAGCTTCTGAAATAAAACAAACTTTATTAACATTCTACGCCTTCACTCTTTACGTCTACATATTTACTTCTTAACATTTCCCCCCTCGTGGCGAACACATTTGTGCCAACGAGAAACCAGCTTGTTGATACCTTGGAATGCACTGCTTCATCACTATCAAAATGAAGTCCGCGAAGTGTTTTTTGAGTTTTGGACACAGACAATAATCGAATGGAGGGAAAGACGGGCTCTGTGGAGGATGATCGATGACAGTGAACCCAAGGCGTCGTACTGTTTCAGATGTCGCAGTGTTCGTGTGTGGTCCGGCATTGTCATAGTGAAGGAGAGGGTGGTCCATGTGTGGACGAACGTTTTCTGTTGTTAGAAATTCGATTGAAGCGCGCTGTTTCTCAGGCATCGACATAGTTACGTTCTAATTTTCCGCGTTACACGCTGCAGTTTGGAGGCCTCAAACGGCAGAGTGGTATGAACTCGCATCAGCGAAGCAGGAAAGTCGCCCGACTAAATAGTATGACATGTGCAATGGTATCCAAAAGTAAAGCAACAAACCTATTTCCCCATTCTCTGTCTAATTCACGATATAATCAATCATACTAACTGTCAACAGATGTCCGTACGACCGTGTTCTGTACGGGAGGTGGCACTCCGGTCAACGGACAACCACGCCAACGATGACATCAGGGCACCTATTAAACGGGGTAGTCCCTCATCCACAATTGCAGTGTACACAGCCACAGACGGTGTAGTATGGCACAGAGAAGACACCTACCAGACCCCCTGCGGTGGAGGGCCACAGGAAGAATGGAAGCAGAACAGCTCCAAACTGATGTGCTCCGACGGCTTAATGTGAATCGATCTGTTGTTTCTTGGATGTGGCGACAGTTTACCAAAACCTAAACTGTATCCCGAAAACCAGGGTGGGGCAGACCATTTGCGACATCAGAAAGTGAGGACCGTTGTTTGGATGTAAGGGCACGACGGTTTTGCCTTAGCACTACATGGCAACTGGCATCTGACCCCGCAGCATCCACTGGACGTGTTGTATCGAGGCAAACGGTGTACAGAAGGCTTCGGCAGAGTGGCCTTTATTGTCGGAGGCCTACTGTACGTGTACCTCTGACGTGTCTTTGCAGAATGGAACGTCTAGAGTGGAATCGTCAATATGTCACCTGGACAGTCGGATACTGAGCCAATGTTCCTTTTACAGATGAGTCCCAATTTGGTCTGGAGAGCCATTCTCGACAGATTCGCATCTGGAGGTAACGTGGAACTCGATTTCGGGACCCAAACACTGTGGAAAGAGACCGATATCGAGGAGGATCCCTAATAGTTTTGGCAGGCATTATGTTAAACACACGAACACCACTTCACGAAATTGTACGGGTGGATCGGCAATGTTTAATTGCTGTTAGGCATCGTGACGAGATCTTGGGAACTCATGTGTGGTTGTTCCAAGATGCTGTGGGCCCAGATTTTGTACTGATGTACGATAATGGTCTCCCTCATGGAGCACGGGTGGTTGATGTTTTATTGGAAATGGAAGATACTGCTCCCATGGCGTGGCCTGCCCGCTCTCCCGATTTTAATCCCATAGAACATGCCTGGGATGCACGGGTAGACTGTTGCATCACGTAAGCTTCCATCAACCACTCTCCTAGACTTCCGAGCAGCTCTGCAGGATGAACGGGCGTTATTGTGTCAACATGAGATTGATGACATCATTCACAGCATGCCCCGTCGTTGCCATGCCTGTATTGCTGCCAGAGGTGGTCACACCCCATGCTGAGCATGTTAACCAGTTGTAAAAAAAAATGAGTCTGAGCACTACGCGACTTAACTTCTGAGGTCATCAGTCACCTAGAACTTAGAAGTAATTAAACCTAACTAACCTAAGGACATCACACACATCCATGCCCGAGGCAGGATTCGAACCTGCGACCGTAGAGGTCGCTCGGCTCCAGACTGTAGCAACTAGAACCGCATGGCCACTCTGGTCGGCGAACCAGTTGTCAGAATGGGTGTGCAAATCAGTTAAGTTGGAAAACACGAAGAACATTTTTGTCTATCGTTATGCATGTTACAGTTTATTATGTTTCTGTATTCATTACATTGTTTCTACTTTCCTATCACCTGTGTATCTGTTTAGTGACAAAATAAGCGCAACCTTGGAAAATTTCCGTTTGTTGCTTCAATTTTGGACACCACTACACTGTCTCGACCGATACTAAGGTCAGAACAAAAAACTCGTAGTTGGTACTTTCCAGCACGCTGTCGTATTTCAATTTTTTACCACCATTTAATTTTACTGACCTTGTGTTTTTCTGTTTGTACTAAGCCGCAATGAGTTACTTTTGCTGCCACTGAATTACTACATAATTTGACTGAACTTAATTTTGTTTAAAGGTTCACATTGTTTTAGTTTAGACCAAGTGCTAATATGCTTATTTGTTAATAAATGGCTCTGAGCACTATGGGAATTAACATCTGAAATCATCAGTCCCCTAGAACTTAGAACTACTTAAACCTAACTAACCTAAGGACATCAGACACATCCATGCCCGAGGCAGGATTCGAACCTGCGACCGTAGTAGTCGTGCGGTTCCAGACTCAAGCGCCTAGAACCGTTCGGCCACACCGGTCGGCTACTTGTTAATAAACGGAGTAATATTTGTTTGGAAACTACCTTACACACTGAGAACGCACTTTAAGGAAAGGATAAGTGGTACCTATCATAGCTCATAGACGTCGGAGCGTACTGTCTCGGATTTAAACGGGATCCTTCAGTCCGTAATCGACCCACCGGCATTGGACAGCCTCTAAAATCCAAGAGTCTTGGCATCTCTAGTGCACAGCCTCTACGTAATTTAAATTGTGCGACATTATCGTGCTTATAGCTTATGATTGTTAATGTATTAATACATATTGTGATACCTAGGATTTATGATAAAACAAAGATCTTAACTGTAGTACTTGTATTCAGGAGATGGTGATAGTTTCATTCGGTTGTAATTCTACTGTTTTTGTGGCGAATGTCCTCAGAAGTCTTTATGTAGCATACCACGAACCCGTAAGAAAGCGTTGCATAAAGTCTGCAGTAGTCTGCACAGTCAGATCCTAGCGAATGATTTATCGGAATAGTGTAGGAAAATATCATCGTGCGTAAATGCAATGAATGGATCCAACCTCCAATACAATCTCCCGTGGTTCAGTCTGTTATTTAAGGGATAGAATTTTCAAAGAATCATTATTATTATCTTAAAAGATGCTTTGAACCTTTTAAAATAGGAGGTAAAAACGCTAATCCCTGAAAAAAATGTTCTATGGAATTCTGAGCTCCTCTTCTAGCGCCTAACCGAAACAGCCTACCTGCACCAACTCGATATCCCTGTGGTATTGGGGTAAAATCGGAAGCATTTCAAAACAATAATACGTTAGCTTGGGTTGAGCAAGTGTCCGTACGTGTACGAAAAAGGCAATTTTTCGCTTCGAATCTTGACTTTTGTGTGCAGTATTGACTTTTGATGGTTTATTTGTGAACTTATAGTATATAGTTCTGTTTTTCAAATAAGAATGATTAATAAGAAAGTGTATTTGGGCAGAAAAGGTAAGAAAATACAGGGTGCTTCAAAAATGACCGGTATATTTGAAACGGCAATAAAAACTAAACGAGCACCGACAGAAATACACCGTTTGTTGCAATATGCTTGGGACAACAGTACATTTTCAGGCAGACAAACTTTCGAAATTACAGTAGTTACAATTTTCAACAACAGATGGCGCTGCGGTCTGGGAAACTCTATAGTACGATATTTTCCACATATCCACCATGCGTAGCAATAATATGGCGTAGTCTCTGAATGAAATTACCCGAAACCTTTGACAACGTGTCTGGCGGAATGGCTTCACATGCAGATGAGATGTACTGCTTCAGCTGTTCAATTATTTCTGGATTCTGGCGGTACACCTGGTCTTTCAAGTGTCCCCACAGAAAGAAGTCACAGGGGTTCATGTCTGGCGAATAGGGAGGCCAATCCACGCCGCCTCCTGTATGTTTCGGATAGCCCAAAACAATCACACGATCATCGAAATATTCATTCAGGAAATTAAAGACGTCGGCCGTGCGATGTGGCCGGGCACCATCTTGCATAAACCACGAGGTGTTCGCAGTGTCGTCTAAGGCAGTTTGTACCGCCACAAATTCACGAAGAATGTCCAGATAGCGTGATGCAGTAATCGTTTCGGATCTGAAAAATGGGCCAATGATTCCTTTGGAAGAAATGGCGGCCCAGACCAGTACTTTTTGAGGATGCAGGGACGATGGGACTGCTATATGGGGCTTTTCGGTTCCCCATATGCGCCAGTTCTGTTTATTGACGAAGCCGTCGAGGTAAAAATAAGCTTCGTCAGTAAACCAAATGCTGCCCACATGCATATCGCCGTCATCAATCCTGTGCACTATATCGTTAGCGAATGTCTCTCGTGCAGCAATGGTAGCGGCGCTGAGGGGTTGCCGCGTTTGAATTTTGTATGGATAGAGGTGTAAACTCTGGCGCATGAGACGATACGTGGACGTTGGCGTCATTTGGACCGCAGCTGCAACACGGCGAACGGAAACCCGAGGCCGCTGTTGGACCACCTGCTGCACTAGCTGCGCGTTGCCCTCTGTGGTTGCCGTACGTGGTCGCCCTACCTTTCCAGCACGTTCATCCGTCACGTTCCCAGTCTGTTGAAATTTTTCAAACAGATCCTTTATTGTATCGCTTTTCGGTCCTTTGGTTACATTTAACCTCCGTTGAAAACTTCGTCTTGTTGCAACAACACTGTGTTCTAGGCGGTGGAATTCCAACACCAGAAAAATCCTCTGTTCTAAGGAATAAACCATGTTGTCTACAGCACACTTGCACGTTGTGAACAGCACACGCTTACAGCAGAAAGACGACGTACAGAATGGCGCACCCACAGACTGCGTTGTTTCTATATCTTTCACATCACTTGCAGCGCCATCTGTTGTTGAAAATTGTAACTACTGTAATTTCGAAAGTTTGTCCGCCTGAAAATGTACTGTTGTCCCAAGCATATTGCAACAAACGGTGTATTTCTATCTCTGCTCGTTTAGTTTTTATTGCCGTTTCAAATATACCGGTCATTTTTGAAACACCCTGTATCTTACCCGGCGTCAAAGCATTATGTCATGAAAGCGCCCAAAGAATAGATATGAAGCTGAGATTTTATTGTTGTCCAAAGTGCTCAGACGTTGTTATACCAAGTACGTTCAAAAATGGTTCAGATGGCTCTGAGCACCATGGGACTTAACTTCTGAGGTCATCAGTCCCCCAGAACTTAGAACTACCTAAACGTAACTAACCTAAGGACATCACACACATCCATGCTCGAGGCAAGATTCGAACCTGTGACCGTAGCGGTCGCGCGGTTCCAGACTGTAGCGCCTAGAACCGCTCGGCCACCCCAGCCGGCTATACCAAGTAGGAAGTTTATACGGAACGCATATGAAATCAACGGTTGAATCGTCCGAGCAATGCACCTGCTTGAAGTGGGCTAAGCGGAATTGTGCGTTCATGGAACTGCCACGACCGATATTTCAATCGTTCTGAGATAAATTTGTGGATATGATTTCAATCGCAACACTACGACAGGTCGGTCCGGGATAGTAGATTAATGGCGAGAGTTTTCTAAAAGCTGAATTTTTTCATTCGTTCATATCTTTAACATTTCAAAACTTCGAAGAGCTTTTTTCGGAATTTGATTTTTCAAAACGGCACGCAGTATAACGCCAACAATTTTCTATCTGTTTATTTGATAACTTAACCATAACTTTGAAATAGTGTTCCACTAAACAATATTTATTGACTAGCGACTGTCCTTTATTGGTGAAAATTGAAAGACTTCATTCAAACGCCCGCCAATTACACAAAAATCAATATTTCTAAGATCGTCTCTGTGCTTTACTAGCTACATTTATGTAGATTACATAGATTTTTTTTCCTTCTTCCAGATTGAAACTGGCACCAGTTATAGTGCGCGCCGCTGATCACCTCAAATTCAACATGTCTCGCAGAATTGCTGCACTGTCACCATTTTGTAATTTTTTCCGTAATTTTTTATAATATATTTAAATGTGTACTCAATAATTACCTCCCAAGCATTATTTGTCTATTACCTTTCCTTCTGCGTGCAAAATAAAAGTGTTAAGGAAACTTTTTTAAGACTATTACTGTGGTGTTACCCTTAAACTGAAAACAGCGGCAATAAATACTAAACATTAAACGCTGCATTTATACTATCATAACAACGTTTGACAGCTGAACACACTCACAAATGAGACTTTGATTTACAAGTCCCGGTATTGAAAAACTATTAAGATTAATCAAAGCGAACATGGCACCGGGAACTGACGGAATTCGTAATAGATTTGACGCTGAATACGCAGTGGAATTAGCCCTCCTCTCCGCTCATATTTGTGAAGAATCACTTACGCAGCAAGTAATATTGCGCGACTGCAAAAGCTCACAGGTCAGTCTCTTTTACAAAATGGGCAAAAGAACCGATACACAGAATGACGGACCAGTATCGTCTGTTTAGTTTCCTAGAGAACATTTTCAGCTTGAAAATTATGACTTTTTTTAGGAGAAGGTCCCCTCAGAGAATCAACACGGATTCACGGAACACCATTCATTTGACACTGAGCTGATATTATTTACACACGAAATTCTGCATACAGCACGTGGAGGTCAAAAGGTTGGTTCCGTCCAAATGGTATCGGACACATTGTCAACTAATAATCAATATATGACCACACGGAGTTTTGTTCTGAGTTATGTTATTCGTTTAGTGAAGTTTTGAGTACCAGAACCCATCATGTTAATCTGGTCGGCGAATGTCGACAGAAACGAAAGGAGTATCGATTGTTCCCCAAATAATAAGACCACTAGTATTCACGAATGGTGCATTAGATACTCAGCAACACCATCCGATTCTTCGCTAACAATGCTATTGCCTTTTGGAAACTCGTTTATCTATGGTAAAGAAGTGCAGAAGCATTTGGACAAAATTTTCATTTAGTGTTACGGAATAACACGTGGACAAATGCACTGTAATACCAATAACAAAGAGGAAGGACTCAGCACTCTCAGATAACAAGATTAATGTAGGTGAACGTCTGGATCATATCACATCGCTTAAGTATTAGTGAGAAATTGCGTGAAATGGGGAGAACAGGCAAAATACCTAATAGAGAAGAAGAACGGAAGAGTCGTATATTTGTGGCGGTGCATCTGTAAATGAAATCACACACTAGACTCTAGTCTGACCAATTTCTGAATTAGGAGTCCTTATAGAGAACACGTGAAAGCATAAATGACACGATCAGGTATATATAGTAACTAACAAAGTGGGAAACAAATATCAGAAGAACGTAAACAACAATCTTTGAAAGAAAGTCGACGCTCTCGTATAACCCAGCCGGGTACATTTAGAGATCCGGTTTTCGAAGAAGACAGTACAGAAACTGTGCTGTCACCACCGTACAACTCGTGCTGTGAGCATGGATGTCAGATAACGTCGTGTACAGAGATACATAGAAGGAAATTTTTTCTTCGCTCGACACGCGAATAGAATAGGACAAAATCCCTAAGACTGGCTTAATATGCTCTTCGCCATGCACTGCACAGTGACTTACGGAATATATCTGTAAATGTCGTTACTAGACATATTAAACGAGTAAATCGAAAACTTTTTTCTGGTTTAATTTTCCTCTAGTCCATGACTGAAACGAACTAAATAGAATCATAGGCAAATCTAAACAGTTGGAAGTTCTGGAAGTATGTTGCCTTGCAATGGACTATATTAGTTAGTGGCGCATGTGTTAGGAATGCCTACTATACTCTCATCAACGTCTCATATATATATACAGGGTGTTACAAAAAGGTACGGCCAAACTTTCAGGAAACATTCCTCACACACAAAGAAAGAAAATATGTTACGTGGACATGTGTCCGGAAACGCTTACTTTCCATGTTAGAGCTCATTTTATTACTTCTCTTCAAATCACATTAATCATGGAATGGAAACACACAGCAACAGAACGTACCAGCGTGACTTCGAACACTTTGTTACAGGAAATGTTCAAAATGTTCTCCGTTACCGAGGATACATGCATCCACCCTCCGTCGCAAGGAATCCCTGATGTGCTAATGCAGCCTTGGAGAATGGCGTATTGTATCACAGCCGTCCACAATACGAGCACGAAGAGTCTCTACATTTGGTACCGGGGTTGCGTAGACAAGAGCTTTCAAATGCCCCCATAAATGAAAGTCAAGAGGGTTGAGATCGGGAGAGCGTGGAGGCCATGGAATTGGTCCGCCTCTAACAATCCATCGTTACCGAATCTGTTGTTGAGAAGCGTACGAACACTTCGACTGAAATGAGCAGGAGCTCCATCGTGAATGAACCACATGTTGTGGCGCACTTGTAAAGGCATTTTCTAGCAGCACAGGTAGAGTATCCCGTATGAAATCATGATAACCAGCTCCATGAGCGTAGGTGGACGAAACTAAAATGTGCTCTAACATGGAATTAAGCTTTTCCGGACACATGTCCACATAACATCTTTTCTTTATTTGTGTGTGAGGAATGTTTCCTGAAAGTTTGGTCGTACCTTTTTGTAACACCCTATATATATATATAAAACAGGGCGTAGAGGATGCTCCACTAAACAATTTGAGATACTGAACCTGGGGTCACAGAAATCAGTTGAAGGAGAAAATAGGAATAAAATCACAGTGCTGTGTACTTTCTTATTTACGTTGGTTACAGTTAACTACAAGTACCATCACTGGCACAATGAACGTACCATTTGTACTGTAACTTATGAAATGTGTTGAAACTGAGGGCCATCAACCTCACGAACAAGATTTAACGCTCCCTGACAAATATCCCTGGTGTGTTTCGAATCACACCACAGG
Source organism: Schistocerca piceifrons (assembly GCF_021461385.2). Taxonomy (NCBI): domain Eukaryota; kingdom Metazoa; phylum Arthropoda; class Insecta; order Orthoptera; family Acrididae; genus Schistocerca; species Schistocerca piceifrons. The sequence goes on along the minus strand of NC_060149.1, from coordinate 500,203,208 downwards.
CAGCGACAATTCTGGCAACTAATTCGATCTCCGTATCCTGTGGGGTCTAATACACAAGTGACTTTAGATATTCCCATAGGAAGTACTTCCTAATAATCAGGTTGGCCCTCCTCGTTTCCTTGCAGAAAATAAAAATGTACATGTAAATAAACAGCATAGTACGTGTAAACTTGTACGCATGTTAGTTGTAAATGAGTTGGAAAACAGTAATGCTAGACAAAGCGGTAGACAAGTTTACTTCCATATCTCCTTAAGCTGACTTCTCCGACCCCAGGTTCCCTACCCCAAATTGTTCAGTGGAGCATTCTCTATATCCTGTAACATTTTTGCGCACTCTTACGGAAACACCCAGTATGTGGGCCCATCTCGTCGAATTATAATAAAAGGTTCTCAAAAACACTTGATGTACAGGTGGGTGCACGATTGAAGCGATTTGGCTATAGACGGATACAAAATAAGTTGTCGACTTGTCTTAAACAGAGATAACGCAACGCTGGCGAATATGAAACGAAGAAAACGCGGAAAAAAATAAAAAAATGAATGCATGAGGTATCCTGATTATTAAAGCGCGGACTTTTAGGTTAAAACCTGTTCTTTTCCTGAGTTCCTAGTCGCGAGTAAACTTGCACTTGCCGAGCGATGTGGCGCAGTGGTTACCACAGTGGATTCGGGGGGATGACGGTTTAAACCTGCGTCCGGTCAACCTGATTTAGGTTTCCCGTGATTTCTCCATATCGCTTCACGTAAATGCTGGGATAGTTCCTTTGAACGGGCACAGCCGACTTTCTTTCCCGCCCTTCAGTAATCCGATGGGACCAATGACTTCGCTGTTTAGTCCCTCCCCCGAATCACGAACCCCCCCTCCACCAACTTATGCGTTTCATGACTAATTAAATTCGAATCCATTAATTTTATGGTACCTAAAAGAGCCTGTTACGAAGTTAACATCTATATTAGCTTCAAAATCCTTAAAGGTATTTATTTCTTTAAAGCAATATAAAATTCTTGTATCGTCAAAAGGTTAGAATTGCTTACAAGAACGAAGTTGGGGGGACTGAAAGCAATATTTAAAAGAAAAAGACGTAGCTCACAGAATCTTGCCTAACCGCCTGTTTCCACAAATAAACTGTTTCCTTGAACTGACCTCAGATGAAAAAAGGCATACACATGGGGAGAATTAAGGCTGCCTAGCCATTGTGGTAAAAAAAAACCTCAATTCTCTCGTTGGTCATACACGGACTCTCATTGATGCAAAGAGGGACCTTTGTCGAATTTTTGTTATCTACTCGTTAAACTAAACTAGCACGTATTGTACCGACGGACGTATGAAGTGTAATATGTTCATTGTTCAGAATCTATTGAAGTTGCAGTGCGAGAATAGTTCAACAGAAGAAAACGCCGAAAACAGCTAGTCAGAGTCTAGTCGTAAGGCTGTGACGTATTACACGACAGGCGGAAAAATTATATTCAGTTAAGCATGCAACAAAGAGGTTAGGTGTTATGTTTTTAGGCTTCTTAGTTCTTTCTGCCATTACGGAACCGCGAATTTTTTCTCACATCTTTCGATACCAGAGCATGAGTAAATTATTTTTGTAAATATTGCTTAAAATTACGCTAAGAGACACTGGGATTCTACTTTTCACTTTCATTATAATTTTTATGTTGCTGAGTTCAGTTTTGATACAAAGGGTACGTATAGGGCAAAGCACGTATGTTTTTCAAATCATAATGAAGTTTTGGAAACTAAAACTGCTAAACTGTTCTGTATGTTTCTTATTTTTTTTATTTTGCTAAAATAAAGAATCAGTGTTCATTAACAGAACCAAATGCTTTTTGTAGGTACGTCTATATAGCATTTTCTTTCTTTCTTGTATTAGGTTTCGAGTGACATGTCCCGCTTAACTCAGCATGCAAATGTATCGTCACATAACGCAAATGTTAGACGAAAATCGAAAGTGAAGCAAACGAAACACATCTGATGAATCCACCAAAAAGAATAATTTCTGCAGTGACTTGTCATGCTTCAACATTCCTTTTCGAAAACTGGAAAATCCTATTTTCAAAGATTTTCTTGAGAAGTACTGGCATCAGTCTGTTCCAGCAGAGCTAACGTTGCGTAAAAATCACGTGGATTCAGCTTACACTGACGCATTGCACAGAATTCGAGAAGATATTGGGGAATCTTGCATATGGATTTCTGTTGCTGAAACTACTGAGTCTTGGCCCGGAACATTGCAGATCGGGTTATTGGCAAGCTGGACCTATATGCGCCATCCAGGGCTTACTTGATTTGTTCAAAACAATTTCCAAAGACTAACTAGCAAACAACTGCACACTTTATCAACAATGGGCTGACGCTATGCTATATCCTAATGGCATGGAGCGAAAAACAAGGTGCTTCTGGTCTTCACAGACGCCGTTACATATGTCGCTCCAGCGTTTCAATTGCTTTGAGTATGTTGCCCTTTGTTGCTGCATGTAACTTGTGTAGCACATCGTATAAACTGTACAGCGGAGCATGTAAGGCTAGAAAAACCTAAGATAAATATATGAATCTGGTTAGTAAGGACAGTTTTTGTTAAGGCACTATAAAATGTACGAGCATTCAAAGAAGAGCTTCCTGTTGCTCCCATGCCACCTCAATCTTCTGTTACGCGCTGGGTCACGTGGTTAGCAGCAGAGGAATACTACAATAAGCACCTCCCAGCAGTCCAGAGGCTAGCTGAAAATCTATCTGAGGACGCCGCCTCTGTAACGTCAGCAAAACAATTATTCAAAGATCCCTCAATCCAATGGAACTTGGCATATATTCGAGTCAAATACACATTTATGGCAAGAATTATTTCCGAATTAGGAGGCTGAGTGAGACTTACCTACGGGAGCATATCTTTACCGGAGGAAGTTAAAAAGAAAGTTAATGAAGCCTCAGGTGAATTGGGAGAAAATGTGCGGCAAAAATGCAAAGGTTGTTCAGAAAAACACCAGCCTGAAGGACTTGTGCGCAGTAGCATACATACTGAGCAGAAAATCCAGCTCCCATGATTGCAGCATTCCTGTACAACGTGTGCCGAAAGAGAAGTACGCCTCTGTCACACTCTTCGATGCAGAACGTTCTTTTTCAGCATATAAATAAATACTGACTGATAAGCGCCATAGTTTTTCTGGGGAAACCCTCGAAAAGGGTTTAGTTATTTACTGTGAGGCCAAGTATGGTCTGAAAGTACCAAACCGCTCGTTTATACGTCATGTCATAAATTACATACTACACGCACTTCAAGATATGACTTTGTGTTTTCTTACTCTATTTTTTACTTGGAAAAATTAAAAAGATTTTCTATCAGTTTGAACGTGAAAGTCGCAATGTGTTTGATGTGTTATGCAACTGTATATATTTTCATTTCCCTTGTTTTTAATGTATAATATGCTGATATTTCAACACTGTGTATTTTACATTATGTATAATTTCTTTGCATAATACTTTTAAGCGTCTGTTTTAGTTTTTATATAGCGTACATGAAGTACTTCAAGAGTCTATTTTAGGCGCCGAAAATGCACTTTTTACGACCTAGAAATCCGCGATCCACTGATTATGATGGATTGAATTGGGGCAGAAGCTAATTCCCTGGCTTTCTTCGCTGGAAGACTGATTTCAAAACCCCGCCCGCCGAAAGTAGTTTTGCCTCTTTTGATGTCCCTAAGGAAACACAATTGAATGTGGAGATAATTACAACAATAAGACACGTCTGATTTCTTCTCCCATTCTTCCTGAACTGAGGTAGTTTTAATGGTCACGTTGTTGACGACACGTCAGACGAAAATCTTCTAGGTTAACTGGTATATTCTAACATACATCATTTTTATTATTACTTGGGTTAAATGATTATTAGGTCATCATTGAACGTCTGTATGTAGATTTTAAAAACAATTTCGAATTAAGAAGAGAAATACATTACGAACGTAATTTCATACTGCATTGATTCGGAAAAAAAGAAAAGAACTTGCATGTCTCAGCTCAAGCAGTTAATAATAAGCTGAATTAATGTGAATCAAAATAAATGATTATTAATTTGAGCGTTTACATAATACTTGAACGAATACAAACAGATACATTTAACAAATATTGGTGTTTTGAACTTTAGCCCGGACATTCTTGTTCAAAAACTTTTATTACCTATCGTCCTCATGCTACAGTAAGGAACTGAACTGTAACGATAAACAATAATAGCCCCTAGCAACCAAAAATAAAACACAAATAAGAAACTCTGTAGCCTTCCTTTCAAGGTGATAGTGTTCACATTGGAGACCACTCAGAAATAAAAATTTGGCACACCAAACAGCATGTGAAACACGTCTGCCGAAGTGTCTGGAATGAATTACGAAGAGAATCAGCAGAACGTAACAGGCTGCGTAAACGGAAAACAGATCTAGAATAATAAAAAGTAATTTGAAAAAATAGTTTTCATGTACGTGAAATATCTTCTAATTCTTAATCTTTTTTGTTAGCTCATTTCAGCTTTTGCTACATTTTCCCATTGATTGTAGCTGGTCGTCATACAGATGACTTTGCCCACCATGCGCAAACGCTTCTTGTTGTAGTTTCAGCTTTGTTTGGGTGTTGCAGGCAGTGTTGTAAATCACTCGCTTTTATGGGTACAGAGGAGCGTTTCAGACTTCATCTTAGTTGGCCAGCGCTTCAGTCATTAAACTACAAGGCCATTACTTTTTATGAGAGTGAGAAAAGATTTTCCGGTTGCAAACTTCTGTGATGTTTTACCTGTTGGAAATTTAATTTTACACATTAGAGACGATTTGCATGCACGACCTGGTCTATTGCCTGTCATCTGGTGCGAGCAACAGGTTAACATTGGCAGTGGGAATAGGACATAAAGCTGACTACCGGTATTGATTTTACACGAGGTTACTGACCCAGTTCTCGGCTTATGTGGGTTAGATTTACATTTCTGCGAGGGAGTGTTTATTGCTGGGAGGAATGGAATGGCGTGCGCTGAACCACGTGAGGACGAATGAGGACCTGCCTGAAGGAGACCTTGGGAAAGCTGACGTGAACGGCGGTGTGCTAACCACGTAGCAGTTTCTGATTAAGTCTCAGGAAGAGGAAGAGACACTGGACGGTGACAAGCGCTTTGTTGTTGAGGCACAATCCAAGAATTATAATATTTGTTTGTTCTTGTTTCATTCATCTACAGGTCATTTTACAGTGGTAGTAAACATGTCAGCTTAGTACAACAATAAAACATGACTGAATGTTAAGCGCGTTAGCGGTCTAATTAAATCCGGAACTAATGTTACACTATTTTTCCACATCTTATCATGAGTCACTGTACATATTGCACACACCATACTGCAAAAAGACAGGGTGTTGTACTTGCGGTTGTCAGTCCGAAGACCGGTTTGATGCAGGTCTCCATGCTGGTCTATCTCGTGCAAGGCGCTTCACCTCTGAATAACTACTACTGCATACGTCCACGTGAACCTGTTTACTTCACCCAGCCCTTGGCGTCTTAAACTTGCCCGCCCACATTTGTGTGTGTGAATTTCTCAGAAACCAGACTGCTGAGGTCATCGGTCCCTAGACTTAGACACTACTTAAACTAACTTACGCCAAGAACAACACACACACCCATGCCCGAGGGATGACTCGAACCTCCGACGGGAGGGGCCACGCAATCCGTGACATGGCACCTCTAACCACGGGGTCACTCCACGTGGCCCCGCCCACATTTCCTTCCATTACAAATGAACTGTGCCTCAGGATATGTCCTTCGATGCAGTACCTCTTCATGAGCTATCCGCTCTTCCAATTTAATCTTAATCATTCTTCTGAAGCAGCGCTCTTCAAAAACTTTTATTCTCTTCTTCACTGAACCTTTATTCGTACACGTTTCATTTCCTACAAGGCTGCACTCCAGAGAAATACCTTCGGAAAAGACTTTCTAACACTTAAATTCAAACAAGATATAAAGAAATTTATGTTTTTCAGGAACCCTTTTCTTTCTATTACCAGCCTGCAGCCCGCCGGGGTCAGTGGCCGAGCGGTTCTAGACGCTACAGTCTGGAACCGCGCGACCGCTACGGTCGCAGGTTCAAATCCTGCCTCGGGCATGGATGTGTGTGATGTCCTAAGGTTAGTTAGGTTTAAGTAGTTCTAAGTTCTAGGGGACTGATGACCTTAGCAGTTAAGTCCCATAGTGGGCAGTGCCATTTGAACTATGAACCAGCCTGCATTTTGTATCCACTCTACTTCGAACATCGTCAGTTATTTTGCTGCCCAAACAGCAAAACTCGTCTACTGGTTTTAGTATTTCGTTTTCTAATCTAATTTCCTTAGCACCGCTTGATTTTATTCGACTACATTCCATTGCCTTTGTTTTGGGTTTGGCGATGGTCATTTTACAACATCTCTTAAAGGCTTTTTAATCTTGAGCATGGCAGCAGTCAGCAACTGTAGAATTATGTATCGATACGATTGGAATCGTACAGCCAACCAGTTGCACGTCAGAAGTTTATTCAAACGTTTACCAAGGTCTCGACAGATATAAACATCTCATTCTCAGAAGAACTAATAACACCTAAGAATAGGATATATTACAACCAATACATGTACATCAAATACGCAGCAAAAAGGAACATGAAAAATTACATACAACGGAAATATAAAACAAACTTACGCGTCACATATTGCGTGAAAAGAGAAACGATTCATAAGGCGTAACCAACAGAAAAATGATCCATATAAATACCTGTGGTGTATCTTAGCTGTTCAGGAAATGTTTCATGTCGAAAATCACTTCTTCAGTGCTCTGGAAAATGGCTGCTGCGAGATCGTTTCTTCATCTGAGGGAAGAGAAAGAAGTCACTGGGCGCTGTGTCAGCTATAAACAGACAAACGTGTATTGTAGACAAAGGCAACAGATCAGCTACATTCTATTTTTATTTTATAGTATGGATGACTTGTTGTTAAGCTTTTAATTTGTTGCTGTTACCATAATTTCCTTCCTCTTTTATTAATTCATAAAAATGGCAGACAAATCTTTAATCTTTTAAACCAAATGAAGCGTTATACTTCATTGCTAAGTCACTTCGTATAAACAGTGAGAAACTAACGTATAGACAAGATGCGGGCAACGCTTGCACACTGCAAGTACGCGCGTACCTTAAGCCGCGACATACAACAACACGGACGTTATTGTCGCAGCTAGGCTGTACCAGTTATTATACCATGTGTTTAATGCTCGTTTCTGTCGGCATTGTTATTAAAATAACACTGATCGCTTTCCCCATTTTCTATAATAACGCTATATTTCACACCAATGCAAATTTTACAAATAAAAAATTACTCCTTTATTTTTATAAAAGGTTTGTGTGAAAAATTGGCACTGACCGTAAAATCCACCTAGTGGGGACTAAGGTGACCAAATTTTGCATTTTATGTCCACTTTAATGAATTTAGGAAATAAATAAGAACTTAAACTATAGATGAAATATTAATACTAATACGTTTGATCTGTTTTAAATCAAATATTGCAATATAATATACAAAAAAATTGCAGAAGCAAGTATTCGTTTTCCATGTGAAATAATTTATAAGGGTTGATCATTCTACTACAAAAGTCACAAAATTGAATATTAGAGTTTAAAAGGAGATAGTTTCTAAAGTTGACGTGTATTTTTTCAGATACCTTGATATACAGGGTGTCTCTCCTATGAGTCGTCAGACGCACTGTCTCTGATGTTTCGGCAGATATCAGTTTTGTTTATGCAACGCGTAGATGGAGTCAGCCCAACGAAACTTGCTCATTATGTCTTTCATGCGACACCCAGGGTCGATGCAGAGCGTCGGTTTGTCTCCTATTACAAGCAATATGATTTTTAAACTGAAATTTTACATGCCCATTCGGCAGAGCAGTTCCAGATTAGTCTAGTGCGATATTCGTTTTACCGACATGTTTTAACAGGGACAGTAAAACCAGTACTGCTGTAGCGACAGCTCCGCCCTGGCCCGCGCTGACTGCTACCACCTAATGGCACTGCTGGAGTACAGATTATTCTCCTTGTTTTACTTTTCCTGTTAAGACACATAGGTAAAACGAAAACCGCACTAGACTATTTTGGTAGCGCTCTATCGAACAGGCACGTAAAATTCCGATTTAAAAATCATTTCTTTTGAAAATGTAAACAAACAGACGCATTCCCTTGAGACTGGGCGTCGTATGAAAGACATGATGAGCAGAAATTGCTTTGGCTGACACGCAAAAACTAAACTGCAAATATCTGCCGAAACACTAGAGAAAATGCGCCTGGCAACTCTTAGGAGAGAGACCCGGTATCTGCATGTAAAGGAAAAAGTTACAAACTTTCTACAAACACATCACATATTTTCCTGGAGCACTGTAAACGTTTAGGTCTTCACATTTTACGCACTTGAATGCCGTCATTTTTCTGCTAGGTACTTACACGACAAACTTCACGGTATCTGCACTGTAATATTGCATTACTTCTTAACACTCAGCAAACTACTGCACTGAATGGAAGTTCTATGTTCAATTCTTCAGTTCAGTCGCTGGTATACAGTTTATTGCAACTGTGAAGTATATTACTTATAATTCATCCTGCATAAGACGAAGTCTGCTTTGCTAATTAACGGGGATAGGTATTTCCTCACAAACTTCCCGCGCTGGACGACAAAAGACTAAAATATGGTTGCTCAGCGTTCGGAAGAATCTGTGGAGAGGGAGAATATTCCGTGGTTTCGAGAATATGATTCACCTTCTGTAGTTACGAGGGAGGGGAGCTGAGCTTTGTTGGGAAGCCAGCGGTGGAGAGAAAGAGGTCTTCCATTTAGAGCGCCTGTGTTTGACGGTCGCTCAGTATCAGCTTTTGCTGCTACAGACGGACTTGCTGTCTTTGCTCTCAGGAGATTTTATACTTAGAATGGTTAGGCACTGCACTGTTGCGAACTTAAACGATTCTGGACTTCGCCTCCGAGTAGGGAGTAGTCGTTGAGTACGCAGCGTACAGTGATTGAGAGCACTTCTTCCGTCTATACTCACGTAGAGACATTTTCTGAATTCCGTCCTTGTGGCTGGGAGTTCTCATTTCTCGTCTGTAGAACACAGAGAGGAGAAGGCAGTATTAGAGTATACTAGTCAGAGGACCGCCTTCAGCTGTCCTAGTGTTTGAAAGGGTTTGTTTTGTGGCTGGAGTTCTTCCATCGTCGCAGACGTGTATGAGAACCATCACTCCGACGCACTGGACGCAGTACATATGGTGATATTGCTAATTGCTTCGGCTTATTAGGGCTATAAGGCTAAACAACTGTGATCACGTAAGTTTTATTTCCACTGAGGCTGCACACCACTGTAGCTCATCTTTGAAAGTTGTGTCTTCTAGTGTTTGGTACGTAGATGATGTCAGTCATCTCGCGTTATTTATATTAGATCGCATACCTATAAAAAGGGGCATATTTGGGCAACTGATCAGTAATATTAGTTAGGAAATACAAACATTTGTAATATAAAGGGGTTTTTAATCTACAATAAATGAATAAGCAGAAACAGCATTTATCATTTAGTAGTTACTAGTTACTTTAATCATTCATTTATGTTTAGGTTGTAATTTATATATTAAAGCGCAAGAAAGAGGAAATAATATCACAATTAAGAAGTCCTAAGACTGCTTCAGGGGGTAGTCAGACAGGGCCAAATCTTGGTTCAAATGGTTCAAATGGCTCTGAGCACTATGGGACTTAACATCTGAGGTCATCAGTACCCTAGAACTTAGAGCTACTTAAACCTAACTAACCTAAGGACGTCACACGCATCAATGCCCTAGGCAGGATTCGAACCTGCGACCGCAGCGGTCGCACGGTTCCAGACTGAGGCGCCTAGAACCGCTCGGCCACATCGGCCGGCGCCAAATCTTTACTTTCGCGCTCAGTATTTTCGTTGCTCACATTCGTTTTTCACCCGCCTGGAGTAGTATCTTGGATTGTGTATGGATTTTAACGCTTTCCTGTTGCCAAGAAAAAACTGGAAAAGAAACCAAATGATCGTGAAAAAATCCGTACTTCCAGACCCCAGCTAAATCGCTCATTTTCCAGCTAAATAGTATTAAAAAGAAGTCAGCCTAAGCTCTATTAAAGCGGATTTGGCAACAAAAACTTCCATTGTTGAACATGAGGCGAGCTGTGTAGGCGGAAGCTGTGTGAACCAAGAGCATTGCTGCCACTCAAACCATGTTTGCGACAGACTCCCGTTCGGTAGTAGTAAACGTTTCTTTTTGAAGCTGCTTGGACGAAATAACACTATGGAAATTACACTGTGACAAGGGCGTGGTCTTACAGTCATGGGCGTGGTGGGGGCATGTCTTGCCACGCCATCGGTACGGTTCTTCCCTCACGGTACACCCTATTCACGTGAAAAACCCAGTGACGATACGATTTCGTAGATGAGATGTCCCTCCTGTCAAGAGTCCAAGACCTGGCCGTAATCATATACACTGTCGTGTCGTATTTTCCACATCCTGCACTCCACCCACAGGATAAGATCTGACAACTTCACAGTCACGCGACACGCAGTGCCTACAGGAGCGCTCTCTCTCCAACACAGCAGCTATCTGTTATTCGATCACTCGTGGGTGTACAACGGCTAGACGAAATGATTCGCACTTTCTGGTTTACATACTTTATTTTCTTGGTTTATTTTCTGACTTGTCTGAAATTCATTGACGTTGTTATTAGTTATCCTCCCGCACCATAACGTCTCCAATAGTGTTCAGATCTGCCAGGACGTCCATAAAAGTAGTGGTGTTACCTGTCATGATCGAGTGAGGTGGCGCAGTGGCGCAGTGGAATTCCGGAGGACGACGGTTCAAAACCGCGTCCGGTCATCCTGATTTAGGGTTCCATGATTTCCCTAAATCGCATCAGACAAATGCCGGGATGATTCCTTTGGAAGGCCACGGCCGGCTTCCTTCCACATCCTTTCCTAGTCTGATGGGACTGATAACCCCTGTCGTGTTGAACCTCGCATTGCTTGAAAAAGAGGACAAATCGCCGTTGCCTAGTTAGAATACTGGAAGAAAAAATAACCAGCTAATAGAAAAGGTAGCACAATAAAGATGATTATTATCATTAATAAAGAGTGTAGGTGACAGCTGAGTTTTATATTCGAGTGAAAAACAGTTTCAACAAAAACAAGGTGACAGGAGCTGCATACAAATTTCACAATAGAATTGCTATTGTCAAAGATCTTATGAAATGCATCATCCCCAACAGATGCTTCATTTGGACGAAGAGATCATAAGATGTAAAATGGTTTGACGAGTGTACTTTTGCTCTGTGTCTGCTGCAGAACGTATACACATATTACGGTTTCAGGAACAGAGTTCAGAGACGAAAGTCGCAGATACTGAATAATTTCCGCTCTTTAAATTACTTTAATATAATCCGTTGGAATAGATGGGCTCATGGATCAACTTCTGCGGCGTCTAGGGATACCTACGCAGTCATAACTGTCTGACCGAACGAGAGGGCGTGGGGGCTACCACACTAGGCTCGCATTCGGGAGGACGACGGTTCAAATCTCCGAGCTGACAGCCACATTTACGGTTTCCGTGATTCCACTAAATCCCTCTGGCAAATGTCGGAATGATTCCCTTTGGAAAGGGCACTGCCGACTTCATCCCCATCTATTTGTGGTCCGAGCTTGTGCTCCGTCTGTAACGAGCGCGCTGTTGACGGGACGTTAAGCTTTAATATTCCTTTTTTAAGAATCCGTACCTCAGTTGTTAAAAACGGAACCTTTATAGGATTACTTTGTGGTCCGTCCGTCCGTCTGTCTGTCTTTCTGTCTGTCTATCTATCTGTCTATCTGTCTGTCCGTGCGATTGTTAAGACCTTTCTTTCTCAGGAATTGGTAGAGACATCAAGTTGAAATTGATGTCAAATACTAAGTTCTACAGTCCCTTGATGCTATACATGATTTAAGCTTCTGTGTGAATGCCGTATATGTCACACATGTTGATACTCGAAAACTCACTCTTCAGAACCTATAGATGAACTATTTATACACAAGTCGTGCCTGGTCGCCAAGTGGTAAAGCGTTCAATTTAACTAAATTGCACAATTAACCTATAGGAATTTAATTCCATAGTTGCATTCCTATTAGCAAACTACGCTGCGTGACAAAAAGTGCAGCACCCAGAAAATATGGTCGGATGTAAATGTAGCTTCTTATACGTACACACTAACGGCTGGTGCGTAAATGGTTACGGTTGTAATTTTCTGTAATACGCATTAGGGATGGAAGACATCATTGAAATAACCGGTTTTCGGTTATATCGATATTTTTCAACGTCAGTTTCACCTGGGCGTTAAATCCACTCAAAGTAACCGATTTTTTGTTTTTTATTCCCTTTATTTCCGATAATAAACGTATAAACTGAAAAAGATTGAAAAATTTTGACTACCACAGTTTCAGGATGTATAGACTCAAAATATTAAAGTAAATAGTCATGTAAAAGAAAACTTGGTCCACCATTCAATGTTTTTATCGAAAAGAGATGAGCGGATGAATACTGCAAAAATCACCAGCATTCTCCCAATGTTTCTAATTTTTTTGAAACTCTATTCAAAACTCATGTTGTAATCGATGATCCTACTATTATTTGGGTGCTACGAGTGCATTTTTTGTGCTAATTTGTCCGTTCTCAAGGACTACAAGCAGATAAAGGTATACTATGTAGGCACAGACAACAGATCAGCTACTTTGTGGTTTTACTGGAAACTGTGAATCAATGGTTAAGTTTTAAGTTTTTTCCTTATGTGATGTCGCACGTCGAACAAATCGAATATTGTAGTTTATTGATACCGCACTTCGTAAAATACTTTCAGACTAGGCATGGTGCCATTCTGTAATCCAACTATTGTTCGATAAACGCGAAAAACTACGAAATAGACCAGATGGGGCGAGTCTCGCACACTACATGTACATGCGTAGTATCCAATGGTAAGGGGTGCATTGTTGTCTCCGCAATGCTGTACCAATTCTTATGCCATGTGTTTGTTGCCCATTTCTGTCAGCATTGTTATTAAAGTAGCACCGATAACTTTTTCCCATTTTCTATAATAATGCAATATTTCAAAGCAATGAAAATTTTACCGAAAGTACTCGATTTTTGAAAAAGGTTTATTTAAAAACAAAAACTTTGTACCGCTGCTGTTGTGGCTAACTGATATTTTGGTTTTTACGGAGTTTTCAGGAAAAATGAAAAAAATCTATTATATCAGAGACCAAACAAATGCGCGAAAAACACCGGTTATTAAGAACTAAAATACCGGTATAGGTTTTAACAGGTTGTTTTTCCCTATTCCTATATGTAGTGCAGTGCATTAGTGTTTTCGTGTTTAGAATTGTTACCGGGTGTGGTAACAATTGGACGCTGAGTGAGCACACTCCTCTGAGACAGCGTTATCAGCACCTGACAGAATTTGAAAGTGGTCTCATTGTCCATTTGGCCATCTGGTCGAATCATGCAATATATAATTTCTGGGGCCTTCTGATTTGACAGTGGCCCTTTGTTGGACTTCATGGGAAAGTGAGAGAAGGCGTACTTGTCATCAAGGTTTCTGGTCGACCAGGTCCGACAGCTGCACGGGAAGACGGCCGTACTATGTACCAAGCACAGCTTCGTCTGCGTTCACATCTGCATCTACCATCCGAGAACAAGTAATGGACTCCCTGCACCAATCAGACAAGGATATTACCGTCCCATGAGTACGCTGCCGTTAACACCGGAACACAAACGGCTGCGTCAGGAGTGGTGCTGTGGCCGGGAAACATGGACTGCTGATGAATGGTGTCGCAGTGTGTTCAGTGATTAATTGTGTTTGTACACTACCCTGGATGACCATGGTTGGCGAGTACGGTGGCACCAGGGGAGAGGTCCCATTCTTGGAGAGGCACAGTGTTGTTACTGCTGTCGTCGTGGTGTGAGGAGCGACCAGGTGTGGCCTCAGGTTGCGGCTGGTAGTGACTGAGGGGCATCCTGTGTCCTCGTGTATTACCTCTCATCCGACAGCATCGTGGGGCAATTTTTAATAGGATAATGCTCGTCCAAATATGTCACTTGTATCTATGAACTACCTGCGTGATGCTGAGGTACTCTCGTGGATGGCAAGATCCCCAAATCTGCCCCTGTAAAATATGTATGGTACCATATCGGACGTCAACTTCGTCGCAGTGCCAGTATTCAGGATCTCAAGAACCATTCACAACAGTCGTGGATCTGCTTGCCATAGGAGTGGATACAACGACTTTACTCGTCCTTCCCAATGGAATCAGTGCGTGCTTCCAGGCCAGAGAGGGTGCAACGTCATCATGATAAGTGGGTTCATACTGCCAAGTTCTTTGAAATCTGACTCGATTTTGTAATCACTAACATAACATCACATACACTCGCAACACATTTGCGTTTCCTCTTCCCTTGTGAGTGCTTCCCTATTTTTGTCAGGCAGTCTAACTTCATTGTTTATAGGAGCTATTCACTGCCCCGTATAACTCGTGACTTTCACTAAGTCACCCCGGAGTCCAAATCCAGAAAGTTTATAACTTAGCCAGCGCAAGAAGCCGAGTCTCCGCCCGAAACTACCGTACGATACTGTCCCACTGCTACAGTTTCGCAAAAGTAACCGCGCTGCCTCCGCAAGGCTGATTGGGCTAAGTCATAGAGGCTGTCTGCTATACTGTAGCATCTCCCTGGTTTATGACGTCACGAAACTGAGCCAGAGATTGTAGTACCAGTGCAACACAAATTATTTAAGCTTAGAAGTTAACATCTGTCTGCGCCATGTTAAACTGATCTTTTTCAATGCACCTTTTCACAGAAAGTATTAACAGTAGAGCACTGAATGTTTTTCGCAAAGATTTAGACCATTTGCTAACAAGGTGTCATTTTCTCATGAATAATATGTTAAAACTGTAATTTTTAAACACGTTTTAATAATGAGCCACTTTAGACATATTTTTGACATAAAAAGGGCCATAACATCCTTTATAATATAGCTAGAAAGCTAAAAAATGTCACTTCGTGCACATGTACTAACACAGTTGACTGCTAAAATTCCATTTCTCTGGCATAAATGGTTTCCGTGAAAGCTAGAAAAACATAAAAGTCATGGGAAATTAGATTTAAAGTTTTTTTGCACCTACAACGTCTTTAATAGATTCTTTCTATGCACTCATTTAAATTCACAGTTTCTGTCGCTGCATCTCTCATAGATCTCCCTGACGCTGATTTACAAGCGGCATGTAGTAAGATATTACATTTTTGACATTCTGTAGGATGGTCTGGTAAGTTCATAACGGTACGTAAGGTTTTCCCTGCCGCCAACCCCTTTCCACTAGTGCCGGTACGCATGCCAAACACACAACTAATATTGTTTTCATTATGTTCACAATGTTCTTTCTTCCAGGTACTGCAGATTGGAGATTGATCTAGGCATTTTTTTGCTCAGAAGAAACAAAAGCCTCGGGTTACGGTATTACTGTAGGCAACAACTGAATATTAGACAAAACAGATCTACTCAATAGCTGAAACCCCAAAATAACGGAAAAAAGTCCCTAGACTTGTGAATTCAAAGAAGAGAAGTCACAGAGCCACAAATGGACGTGTCTCGCTATGCAAGTTAACGTTTAAACTGAAATTTAGAACCATTAAATAAGAAATTGGTCTAATATTCGCACTAAGTGTACTTCTGACTACGATAATCACTAATAAAGAATTCGTTTTTTCATCATTTAAATAAAAAAGCACGTTTCATGTACGTTATAAGTGGCGTTGCATGAGCGCTATCAAGACAAGAAAAACAAGGCACAGAATTAGATTGACTGACATGTCAGCGCAGGCGCTGTAAGAAGCAACATCCGCCGGCGATCGATCTCTTTGCTCGCGAATGGAGCCATCTGGAAACCTACACTAAAACTAACCATCCAAGCAATGATGCCAACTCTGCTGTTTTGGCAGTTTTCCTGCTTTTTAAAAATCTACTGCTCTACTGCTAAAAAGCAAATAAAAGCGTAAATCTCTTGTTTCTTATCACATTCGTGTCTCTTCCTTCAAAGTAATTTTTATTGTCGCGTATGTTGGTATACCACTTGATTAACTTTTTATTTCTTGAGATACTAGTTAAGTTTTGGAAATCCCTTCTGTGCATTCCCCACTCCAGAGACTGTTCTCTTATCAGCTCAAGTTGCTCTAATTTTATACCTCGCATGGATGTTATTTAAAACATCTATTTATCTATTTATAACGTGTGCTTGGGCAACGATAACCCACCCTACGCCCATCTGCGAGAGTATTGTAAGGTGTGTGAAGGTGAAAATAAATATTTCTTCCGGAGAAATAACTGTCCTTGACAGTATCTAATAACTACTTGTAACAGAGTAAGCTGAAAATAAAATATGTCATTTATTTCCCTATAATGATGTCTTCGTTATTCGTTACAAGGAAGTAAAGCTGGACACATGATTTCTGTTATGCGAAAAACGTGGGTAACAACGACCGACATGCTTGCAAACCTATGGTATCGAAGCATTATGGCAATGGTAAGATGTCACTTGGTGTCAGCTGTCTTGAGTTATTGTAATGGTTTCAGTGAAGATTTTGAAACTGTTAACTGTGTAATTTCTTACCGCAGTGCATACTGCTAACAATTGCTGGCTTAATGCTTCTTTCGTTTTTGAAGTGAAGATGCCTCAGTTCGCTGTTACGTTTTGTGTGATGTATTTCTAGCGCTACAGTTAATGCACAAAAGTTCAAAACAGTTTGTTTGCTTGAAAGTTACATACGGAAATGAGTGCAGTCTGAGCTAGGAAAAAAGCCTAGCACACTCAAAACTACAAAAGTGAGTGGGAAAGTGAACCTAAAGTTAAGGGTTGCCTGCAACGTAGTAAACAAGGTGATATATATTTTTTTCAAATTCGTGTGAAATCTTATGGAACTTAACTGCTAAGGTCATCAGTCCCTAAGCTTACACACTACTTAACCTAAATTATCCTACGGACAAACACACACACACACACACACACACACACACACACACACACACACACACACACACACACCCATGCCCGAGGGAAGACTCGAACCTCCGCCGGGACCAGCCGCACAGTCCATAACTGCAGCGCCTAAGACCGCTCGGCTAATCCCGCGCGGCACAAGGTGATAATTTTGCTTGCTGTAAGATGTGTGAAAGTGATATAAATATTTCTTCGAGAGGGAAAACTACTCTTGACAGACCTGTAGAAACGCAGAAGTATTTAAAATGTGCTGCAAGACTGGTAAGTCAGAAAATTTTAAGTTCATATTTATTCCAGGACTGAAATGTGACCAACAGAGTTAAGGAGGCGGAAATAAGGTTCTGCGCATTTATAGCTGAACACAGCGTATCTTTCAACGTTATGGAAAATTTGACTACATTACTGAAATCAGTATCAGTAGAACTAAAAACCAGTCCACGTTCTAAAATGTAACGAAGTTGCCAGAACGATAAATATAGTAGAGCAAATGCCAGCTGCTATTGTTAAATATGTTAAAGGTAGTGGAAGTAAAGACACGCTACGTAAATTGTTTCGCCAAAATAAGTTTTCAGTAATTGTTGATGAATCAATAGTAGTACCTAACATTTGTGTGTGGTCGCTAGAGTGGATCTAGATCATGGAAGGAGAGGGGATGAATCTTTAGATCTCATTCCACTAACTGAGGGTAATTCTGTTAATCTTTACAGCAGTGTGACTGAATGCTTTAGCTTGAACTATATACCATATAAGGAAAACGTATTAGGTTTCGCTGCCGACGGAGCTAGTCTCATGATGGGAAAGCACAACTTCCTGTCCATCCTTTTGAAAAGAAATATCCTCCATTTGTTGATAATAAGATGCATATGCCATTCTTTCAGTCTGTGATCCTTTTATGTTTGTGCAAAACTGCCAAGGGCCCCTGAAGGGCTAATACGAGATATATTCAATTACTTTCGTACTAGCGCTAAGCGCATACTTGCATTACAGGCATTCCAAGATTTTGTGAGGGTCAAGCCGCACAAATAGCTACATCCAAGCCAAACGACGTGGTTTTCGTTTCAGGAGGTAGTTTCTCGAGTGTCAGTTCAGAGCAAAATCATGCTCTTGTTCTTTTCTTCATGCATGCTGCTTCCGAAGACACCATTCTTCAGAAACTGAAATGTCCTTAGAATAAGCTATGTTTAAAATTCTTAGAATTTTTTAGGCATTTTTCAATCAACTAAATAAGCAAATGTAAAGCGAAGAGCCTCAGATGTATACATTAAGAGACAGTATTTATTCTGAATTTCACACCATACTTGACTGCTATGTCAGAGCTGAGTACTTCCAGTCCTCAAATTTGGAGAAAATTCAGTACAAAGAGCCTCATATCTTTCTTCATCTTGAAGATATTTATTTCACTGCAAGCTGCAGATTTCTTTGGAAAAAATCAAAGTTTCTTATCAGCACATTGAGGTGGACAAGGTACGTTTCTTAGATTTTTATACTGAGGCAGTCCAGCAAATTTTATCCCGTATCTCTTGTGCGGATCCTGCAATTAAGTCACTGGAAGTATTGGGTCCGACAAAAATTCGTAGCTTCCAATCAATGGCCATAGTTGCGGCCTATCTTCTAATTATTGTGGCTAGTAACGAACTTCAGCAATCACACGCTGACTGTCGTCTTATTCACAACACCGAAATTGCATACAGACCTGCTGTTGGAGTATAGGAATTTTGGAAATCTGTGAAGACCACAGTTACGTGGGCTCAAGTCCTGTATTTCCCGTACTCGCAAAATATGTATGGTGCCTGGTATGTCTTCCCCACTCAAGTGCTTCTGCAGAAAGAGTATTTTCCGCAGTTGGGATAATGAAGATTGAAAGCAGAAATAAGTTGTGTATCAAACCATTACGTGAGCTAATGCACACACAAATATTGGTGAAAAATTTCCGAATATTTCTCATTTGAAATTACAAATTCAGTGATAAATAGATAGAACAGTGATATGTATATGCTGACAATGAGGACCAATAAACACTTTTCGATCTTCGGTGGTAAAATTTCATAACGCATGTAAATGGTGGCTTTTATCTATTTTCATGCTTTCGTGCTGCTCTAGTGGTAATAAGCGTTATTACGGACTTAACTGTTAATACTGCTGGTGAATTATATGAAGAAGAAAATTATGGCTGTAAAAAAATTTTCAATAAGTTATATCTGAAATATATCATGAAGCACAAGAATGAAAACCATGTGCAGTGGCACCTATGCACGTATAATTCTGAGTCATTACATAGTATGGCGTTTTATGCACTTTTATTTTATTGTGCGAATAACAATAATAATAATAACAGCAATAATCACATAAGAGATACATACATACATTGTTTGTGAAAACGCGATGGTAGTAATTTACTAATTTAATGAGACGCTGTCTAGTATCTACTGCTATCTCCCGCTTTCTGGAGTTTCTGTCTCCTGCTTTCGAGACTGTTACATCGGCCAACACTGTTTCCAAGCCGCACTCCATAGGCAATGATGGGAACCTGCTTTCCGTACGATAGTGCCTCCATTTTTACGTGTTTTGGAAAATGCATAATTTTAAGTTTTTGAAGATATAAAGTAAGTTATCATATTTTTCATATGTTTCACCACTTTGAAATCTTACCAAGATCTGAGCAGCTTTTTTTCGGATAGTATTTCATTTACAAAGAACTGTATCATCTACAGAGGTTTGCGGTTACTATCGATTTTGTGTGCCAAGTCATTGCACATGGCATAAGAACAGCCATGGAACAGTAGTAACCACCGTCCTGAGCACTCCAAAAAACACCGTTGAATGAATTACAATGCGCTGTAAATATGTGACAGCAAAATTTGAGAGATGGAAAAGACCCGCCACGGCACAAAAGCCGTTGCACAAGGGCCGAGAGAAGGACTAAAGAATGGACACCCACGGATGGTGTAACAATAATAGGAAACTCTGCTGGGGCAGGAAACATGATGTAATTTGTGAGATGGGATACATGGGGGGTGAGCAGACCTCCAGTTGCCTGGAGATGCCGTTACGTCCAGAATAGGGCGAAGTCAGTAGCAAATTAAGAGAGCGTAGGAAGACAGCGCGTTGTCGGGTTCGAGGCTGAGTGCAGAGAGAGGGTCAAGTCTGGGATCCACGCTCTGCCCGCAATCTCTGAAGACACAACTGACATCCTCCAAAGCTTTCCGTTGGCTGCAGGCTCCAAGCGACACTCGTTTGCATATCTCGTCAGCAGCCTTTAACATGCGCAAACTGCTCTTCCAGAGCGCAGATCGTGGGAATTGCCCGCGAACACAGGACAAGCCTGAAAACCAGAAAGAAAAATTCTGCAACTCAAAATGGTCAATAAAATGTTGACAAATCCCTCCAAGCAGATGGCAGCCTGCACACACTGTTAGAAAGTTGCCACATAAGCAGAGCGTTCTTCGTGACAGATTGAAATAAAACTAAATCCTTCTTAACAAACGAATACTGTACGAAGCCAAAATCAGTGTAAGGAGCACAATAAGAGAAATGTTCACACGACAGTAAAATTTTGGCGATCGAGCTGACGAAAAATCCTAAGAAGTTTTGGTCTAGTATGAAGTCAGTAAACGGATCACCTAGACGCAATTTGCTGCTTCCAAAATTGTTTAAAAGCGTAAGGTCGTAAAACAACTGACCATTTCAATTACTGATCGATCAATAGAAGAATAGCAACAGAACCTGCTGAGATACTTGTACCGTTCTACACACATCCTGCGAAATAAATTGCTCCCCGTCTAGAAGCAATTTATCAGCGATAGTTGGAGATTATAAGTGATTGTAAAAAGCATAGCCTTTCCTTTTATCGAGTGAGGTGGCGCAGTGGTTAGCACACTGGACTCGCATTCGGGAGGACGGCGGCTCAAACCCGCGTCCGGCCGTCAGGATTTAGGTTTTCCTTGATTTATCTAAATTGCTTTAGTCAAATGCCGGGATGGTTCCTTTGACAGAGCGCAGCCAGTTCTCTTCCCCATCCTTCCCTAATCCGAGCATGCAGCCTGTCTCTAGTAACCTCGACGTCGACGAGACGTTAAACACTAATACCTCCTCCTTGCCGCTTACAAGAAGGGCCGTAGACAACTGCACATAATTATACGTCTATAGCACATCTCTGTTGTAGAATTATACGATAAGTTTTACTTGCACATATTAAGGCCTACTTGAGAAACTAAACTGTCTGTAGGTATCAACATGGCTTTGGAAAATAAAGATGTTAAGGAATTCAGCTTAGTCTTTATCACCCATGATGCCCATAGGGCTGTAGATACCGGTACCCACTGGAAACACTAACGACAGAAAATATCTACGAATATGCAAGTTGGAGCGACTGAAGTGGAAATACCACACAAAAGCACTTGTACAAGTGGAAGTCAGACTGATTCACTGGAAGAATTCTAAGGAATTCGATGGATTTCTGAGCATTGCTCATCAGTCTGGGAACCTTACCAGGTATGATTAATAAAGGACAGAGAAGATCCTAACAAGAGCTGCACGTTTCTCGCGGCTTCATTTAGAATGCTCGACAGCGCTATGCAGATGCCCATCAAAATCCAGACGGTACAAGAAGCGTCATGCGTCATAGAGAAGTTTACTATTGAAATTCCAAGAGCGGATGCTCCAAGAAGAGTCGTGTAACGTATTAATTTCTCGCACATATATTTCTTGAAATGACAATGAGTGGAAAATCAGAAAAATTCGAAGTCTTACGGAGGTGTAGCACTGAAATACCTGAGTCGAAACAAGGCCCCGAGAGTAGACAACATTCCATTAGAACTACTGATGGCCTTGGGAGAGCCAGTCCTGACAAAACTCTATCATCTGGTGAGCAAGATGTATGAGACAGGCGAAATACCCTCAGACTTCAAGAAGAATATAATAATTCCAATCCCAAAGAAAGCAGGTGTTGACAGATGTGAAAATTACCGAACTATCAGTTTAATAAGTCACAGTTGCAAAATACTAACGCGAATTCTTTACAGACGAATGGAAAAACTAGTAGAAGCCGACCTCGGAGAAGATCAGTTTGGATTCCGTAGAAATATTGGAACACGTGAGGCAATACTGACCTTACGACTTATCTTAGAAGAAAGATTAAGGAAAGGCAAACCTACGTTTCTAGCATTTGTAGATTTAGAGAAAGCTTTTGACAATGTTGACTGGAATACTCTCTTTCAAATTCTAAAGGTGGCAGGCGTAAAATACAGAGAGCGAAAGGCTATTTACAACTTGTACAGAAACCAGATGGCAGTTATAAGAGTCGAGGGGCATGAAAGGGAAGCAGTGGTTGGGAAGGGAGTGAGACAGGGTTGTAGCCTCTCCCCGATGTTATTCAATCTGTATATTGAGCAAGCAGTAAAGGAAGCAAAAGAAAAATTCGGAGTAGGTATTAAAATCCATGGAGAAGAAATAAAAACTTTGTGGTTCGCCGATGACATTGCAATTCTGTCAGAGACAGCAAAGGACTTGGAAGAGTAGTTGAACGAAATGGACAGTGTCTTGAAAAGAGGATATAAGATGAACATCAACAAAAGCAAAACGATGATAATGGAATGTAGTCGAATTAAGTCGGGTGATGCTGAGGGAATTAGATTAGGAAATGAGACACTTAAAGTAGTAAAGGAGTTTTGCTATTTGGGGAGCAAAATAACTGATGATGGTCGAAGTAGAGAGGATATAAAATGTAGACTGGCAATGGCAAGGAAAGCGTTTCTGAAAAAGAGAAATTTGTTAACGTCGAGTATAGATTTAAGTGTCAGGAAGTCGTTTCTGAAAGTATTTGAATGGAGTGTAGCCATGTATGGAAGTGAAACATGGACGATAAATAGTTTAGACAAGAAGAGAATAGAAGCTTTAGAAATGTGGTGCTACAGAAGAATGCTGAAGATTAGATTGGTAGACCACATAACCAATGATGAAGTATTGAATAGAATTGGGGAGAAGAGGAGTATGTGATGTGGCACAACTTGACAAAAAGAAAGGACCGGTTAGTAGGACATGTTCTGAGGCATCAAGGGATCACAAATTAGCATTGGAGGGCAACGTGGAGGGTAAAAATCGTAGAGGGAGACCAAGAGCTGAATACACTAAACAGATTCAGAAGGATGTGGGTTGCAGTAGGTACTGGGAGATGAAGAAGCTTGCACAGGATAGAGTAGCATGGAGAGCTGCATCAAACCAGTCTCAGGACTGAAGACCACAACAACAACAACAACAACGGAGGTGTACCGGCAGTTATTGTTCCCACGCAACATTAAAGAACAGCATAGGAAAAGAAGGAACGAAAGTGCTACCCTAGGTATTCTCCGCAACATACCGAATGGTGGCTGGCGGAGTACAGATGCGGATGTAAAAGGTCCTTGTGGGACACACTCACGAATAATCTTAGAACTGAGAAAACATTTCTGTTAATCGCTTACATTAAGCACTAGATGACGTCTATAATCTGGGCTCCACCAAATTAAGCACGGAACACATGGAAGAATTACGTCGTGAGATCACTTGCGTAACTTTTGCCCTTCTGCTGTTGAACGTAGGTTGGAATGACGGAATTCGAGATCGGGACGTTGAACTGACAAGAATCGAGGACTACATGCCTAACCAGTCTACATCTCCTAGAATTGGTTCCTGAGTTTCTGTGTCTCTTTTATTAATTCAGTAGAATTTAATTTGAGAATATCTTCACAGTTCTCTTTAAAAACATTTCCTCAGGTAAAAAGTCTCTGACTTATGCAAGCATACGCTCCATACGTAACTCTCTGGAAATCATGTTCTAATAGTGAGGGCGACACTGTTGGATGTAAGACTAATATCTTTTGCAGAAGTGATTCTTTTTCTCGGGCTAGTCTTGGTTTCAGATTCGTTGCCCTCTTCCATCAGCTTTGACACAATTCCGAGGTGTTTGAACACGGTTAAATTTTCCATCTTTCTACCTCTTAGAGATATAACTGCATTTTATTTATGTCCGTTGTGTGCTTCATTATTTTTGTTTGGCTTCTGTTGATTTTCTATTCCTCACTTTTGTATTAGTACCCAAGATGACATAAAAGTTCCGTAATCTGCGTTCTCGTTTATTTCATTAGGTACTTGAAACACGAATCTTACGTGAGACCTTTGCTCGGGATGTGTGCAGTGGCAGTTGAAAGTAATTGCGTCCTTCGGAGTGTTAACACGTTCCCTACTAGCCGGATTGATATAATAATGCCTAGACTTCCCGAGGGCGGCGAGGGCCTCTCAAGAGCTTTACAAGGAGAGTGGCCAATGTTACCAATTGAGCTCATCGACGCCATCACAGAAGAGTGGGCACATCTGCAGAGGCTCCACTGCGGTGACCTCGGATTGCTATCACACTCATTTGGTTCCATTGGAGTTACTCGGAGTATGAGTTAGTGAGGACAGTTAACACGAATTGCGTCACACCTGTCCCACGCCCAATATCTTTGTAGAGTGACTATCAAATAACAAGACTTACGTAAGATATATAGTTTATTACAAACTTGTTATAGTTTAACGTTTATCTACGTCAATATATAGGATGTTAAAAAAGTGTCGAATAATTTCTGATATTGTAGACTCACGGAAACAATGGTCTCAAAACACATGATTTCTCTGATCATCCGCGGCAGTGCATCCCTATGCGCTTCGGTGCAAAGAATCGTTCACTCTAAAGTTGATACGCTTGTTGTAGTACGTGGTGGCATGACATGCCCTGCCGGCCGGGGTGGTCGAGCGGTTCTAGGCGCTACTGTCTGGAGCCGCGCGACCGCTACGGTCGCAGGTTCGAATCCTGCCTCGCGCATGGATGTGTGTGATGTCCTTAGGTTAGTTCGGTTTAAGTAGTTCTAAGTTCTAGGGGACTGATGACCTCAGAAGTTAAGTCCCATAGCGCTCAGAGCCATTTGAACCTTTTTTTTGACATGCCCTGAACACGAGATCCTGTAATGTCTTCACATCGTTGATTGGATTGTTGCTGATTAATTTCTTCAAGCGTCCCCACAACCAAAAGCTTAGGGGACTGACGTCCCGGGATCGAGAAGGCCGACGTGTGTGGCTTCCCTGGCCATTACAATAGTGTTGAAATCTCATCAACAGATGTTAACTCTCATTGCTGAGAAAATGTGCTGACGAGAGATCGGATTGTATCGAAGCCAATCGGGACACGCCGATTTCGCCCAAATGGCGCGTGTATAAGGAGGTGGGTTTCCACATCACGTGCCTTAAATATTTCACCTGAGTGGGTCTTAGGATAGGAAAAAGTGCTCTCGAAAGTTTTTCCAATGCAACCCAACAAAAAGTGACTGATAATCTCGAAAAGTTTGATGAAGATTTCACAGCAAACTGCACCAGTGCTCTTTCCTACGTTTTTTCAATTTATAAAGAAAAAGGGAAGATCACTGACAATCCTCATATGTCCTTCAGTCCTACAGTATTATCCATAGTCACCAATTGCAGAGGCAGTTATCGACGTTATGAATACGCATTTCATACAGCACGACGAAGATCTGATACTATGCACAGAGCCTGATGAAGAAAATATTTATGAAGAGGTACGTGGAACACCTCATTTTCTCTCTCTCTCTCTCTTTCTCTCTCTCTCTCTCTCTCACTCACTCACTCACTCACACACACACACACACACACACACACACACGTTTATCATATGTAGTCTCTTTTTACCTGTCACAGGTGACTTCTTCAAGTACAGATGAGGATTAATCTCCTGAAGATTTCTCCACGAGTTCCTCACGTACATCAGCAACATTGGCTGACAAGAAGAAGGTCCTGGAATTTGCTGACGCCCATCCGAAATGGAAATTTGCAACATTGCACTCTAGATCCTCAATCATGAGAAAAAGAGATTATCTTAAAACTTGGAGGAAAGAAGTACACCAAGGTGGCACCAGACTTAAAAGTTGTCCTTAGTAGACTCAGAAACATGGGAAAAATTTTAAGATGCACGAAGTTGCTATGAACAGGTGACGACTAGACCCCTACAGCAATGGGCAATGACCGCTGCAGTCCCGTATTTGTCGGAGAGTCTTCACTTCCGTGCTTCTAATACTTGGGCAAAATCCTTCAAGAAAAAAATATTCGATAAGGCAGCAAAAATAATGTCACAACTTTGGGCGAAACAATGACAGCAGCAGAGAAGTTTCGTATGCAGATGAGACATTTAATGCCACATTTCAACATCGACTACATAATTAACGCCGACCAGACCGGATGCCAGTATTAGTCAACGTACAACAGGTCTCTGGATGTCAGAGGTGCAAAGACTGTTATGGTGATGAAACTTAAACTATCGAATACCACCCACTCTAACAAAGCACAGTACAGTTTAACCGCTTCAGGGAAACATTTACCCCTTGTGTTTTTATGTTTGCAAGAGCCTGCGAATAAATTCGGTCCTCGGGTTGCCGCCTCTGTCAAAAAATTAGAAGACGAATACGAAAATGTAGTCGTTACTTGTTCCATGTCAGGGAAACTAACAAAAGAGCTTTATGCAACATTCTTGGAAACAACATTGAAGCCATACGTCGCAGACAATAAATTTCTTCTATTGGTGGATTCTTGGAGCGGCCAAACAGATTCAACATTGTATGATGAGATATTTACGAATGAGTTAGGCGAGGCAATGTGTATGAAGGTCATTCAACCAAAATGTACACTGCTGGTTCAATCGTGTGATGTATATTCCTATCACAAAGTCAAAATTCTAATTAAAAGACTACAAAGTGCCCCTGAATTGCTCCGACAACAGCGAGAAATATCATCAAGAGAAGATGCAGTTAAAATACATTCGATAGTGCAGCATCAATTCAGTGTTCCTATGTTCACCCCTATGATCCAGTACGCTTGGTTTGCATCCAAACTGATAGCGGACAATCCGTCGTTTCAAAACCTGAATGAAGTGTCCTTTCCAAGGACGCATGTTTCGTCAAAATGTAACTGCTCAAACAATGCCTTCATAAAATGTGCCTGGTGTGAAACACATATATGTTTCACATGTTTCTATGATAGATGTCACCACAAAAATTGCAAAAATTCTACTGTGATAGTGAATAAAACGTAGCGCACGTAATCACAAGAATCTTTGGAAATTTTATTTTCATTAACACTTTCGCCTAATTATATAAATATACTGCTTGAATGTGTTTAATTTCTACGGTAAATAGGTGAACAATCGGAAGAATCGAAGTAAAATAAACGTGGGAAAAAACAGAAAAAAATATCAGGAAGCACCTGGGATTGATTTCAGGTCGCCTGTTTACGCTATGCCGTTAACCACGAACAGAGCGCTGAATAAGGTATATAGTGCTATCGGAAAAACTTTCGAGAGTATTTTCTCCTTTCCTAAGGGTCACTCAGGAGAAATATTTAAGGCACGTGATGTGGAGACCCACCTCCTTCTACACACGCAATTTGGGCGAAATCGGCGTGTGCCAATTGGCGACCTCCCCTTGTGAGTCTTTCAGGACAAGGTACGTCATCCAGCAAGGAGGCCAATACGTTGTGGTAGCACTAACGACCCTATTAAGATATCATCAAGAACTCCTGCTCGTAAGTTGATTCACAAACGGTGCTGATCGCCTCTTTCTGCATTTTCATGGGGATTTCCTTCAGATCACACACGTTGCTCTTGCTAATTCACAGCACTGCACTTCTGCAAGAGCCCCTTGCAGCAATGCAATCTCCCACGGTGGCCTCTGGCATTAAGGCCTAGACGTTCTGAAGGCGGTGTAGATACAGCAGTTATTAATGGAGTTCCGGGCAACAGTGTGGCTCACACCTTTCGCTGCAGCTAATCTTCTCTCAGTGGTTCCAGGATTTTTGCGCACTAAATGTAGCACATAGTCTTCCATCTCCACAGTTATACCTTAGTTGCGCTAGAGAACCTGTGTGCTTACGACGCTGGAAAAGCCGACTGAATAGCTTATGCGATCGTACACTAGGACGTCAATATACTGGGTGAACATTAATAAAATTGACAAGCTGCAGGGATGGATTCCTCACTGGAAATGGGGGGGGGGGGGGGGGGGGGGGAAGGTCCCGTGACTACGTATCCGCAAATGGACGGTGTGTGTGTGCAACGACAACTAACCGTCTCAGAATACAGTACAGAGCCGCTTCACAACCACGTCACAACAGATGTTCAAACTGGCCTCCATGACATACAATGCACGCGTTTACACTTCGCATTATGGATAATAATCGTACTTTGGCCTACAACATGTTGGCGGGCCACTTGCCTGGAACTTTTGATACTATTCGTCTCAATATCTTGTAGAACCCGGTCCTCCAAATCTGGTGTACGCACAGTCCGCCGTCTCCCTGCACGTTTGTCTGTCTGAAAGGAACCATGATGACACAAACACTCAAAAACGGATTGAAATGTATGATGTGGTTTGTATCTGTGAGGGTCACTGTTTTGGTATAGCTGTGCTGCCTCTACGCCGTTGGCCGGCCGGGGTGGCCAAGCGGTTAAAGGCGCTACAGTCTGGAACCGCGTGACCGCTACGGTCGCAGGTTCGAATCCTGCCTCGGGCATGGATGTGTGTGATGTCCTTAGGTTAGTTAGGTTTAAGTAGTTCTAAGTTCTAGGGGACTGATGACCTTAGACGTTAAGTCCCATAGTGCTCAGAGCCATTTGAACCTCTACGCCGTTTCCCTCTGCTTGGCCGTACACAAACACCAACTCGGCTTGTTACCGACGTGAATACGGGACCATTCTGCTGCTTACAGTACCCTTCGTCAATTATACAGCCTGCAATACACATGGAACACACGACCCGTAGTCAGAGGAAATTTCATTCGTCAGCGCCATCCACAGTGGTGACGGTGCATTCCCGGTCACATCTTCATCGAACCTTTTTTTCTCTATTTCCAGTCAGGAGTCCGTCCCCACAGTTCGTCGGTTTTATTAATGTTAACCCTGTATTTCAGCATAGAGGACGGGCTCACAGGGTACTTTTACTTACTTACCCATAGCAAAAATTTATATCCGCCGTATCTGTTGTGGATAGCAGGTTTCCACTGCTAACAAGTAACAAAAAATGTACTGAGTAACAAACCAGTCTTGTGGTTCATCATCTCCTTGCATTAGGTCAGCTGTTTACTTTTACATTTCCTGTAATCTGAAAACGAGTTCAATGTGTAAAATGCCTCTCGAATCTTAGATTCTGAACACATGTGAAAATGTCTACAGAAAAAATGGTCTGTTAGAAAATGCCCACTTACAATATGAAAGTTTTGACCCATGAAATTTTATGAAATATTATCTGACACTATCTGACAATAATTTTAAGAATTACTGTGCAAGGGCACGGCTTACTTTCTGAAATGGTTTGATCAATGGACGTAAATGAACATTTAAATAAATTATAGTGATCAAATTTCCTATCAGCTAGTTCTTGACCTAATTTACGAACTGTATCAATGACCTATCTAATAGTCTAAAGCATGTTCAGTGAACATACATGCCTCGCAATGTTATGTTTTATAATTTTTCCACAAAAGCCTGAAGCTATCTTATATGGGAATAAAAAATGCGTGGAGCATGAGGCATCGTTGGATGCTACGAAGATCTGAACGAAACTTAGATTCAAAAACCTGAAAAGTCATGCAGAGAAGCTAGCAACTGATCACGCTGTGGGACGAACAAGTACAGACAGTGAGAGTAACTCTTATGAATAAAGAATTTGCTGAAGGAACCTGAGTGTGGTAGAATCTGCACTATAATTAACTGCAAGGTGCATGAACGTATGGCAAGTTACATGGTATCAAGATGTTTCAATTATCAGTTTATCGGAGGCAAGGAATATGTAGATAAATTAAGAGTGATCATCTTCAAATAAATGATTATTTCAACTCAAAACACAACTCATACTACAACTAAGTATACAATTATTTATATACGAACCACGTGGTATTCTGTGCCAGCAAACAACAGGAAATTCATCCACAAATAGTTCAAGAATCCTACTAAAGTGTCAAAAATAGTTAAATGAATGAGAAAGTGATTCATTTAATTCGTCTACGATTGAGATGTACTATTTAGAATCCGGGTTCTGGCCCACGTGAATCTAGACTGAATATCTCACAGCTCAAATCGCTTCAGCCATAATGGCTCGTTACAGGCTTACAACCGATGCACTGAATTAATACCCTAAGCAGCACAACACTAGACTTTACCTCGCCGTAGTTCACAACTCGTAACAAGAGGATGCAGAAAGCAATCTCATGGCAAGTTTGCGCATCTACCGTCTCCAACAAGAACGTCTCAGCGCAGGGTAGCGCGCAAAAGAAACATGGTTCCAGCACCTAACAGGAAACGGCATCAAGAAGCCTCTCCCTCACACAATTCTTCATTGTACCATTTGAACGCAGTCCAAGCGTTACCTGCTCGACGCCGGGCAGAGTTCCCATCGGCTGAGACTCTGTTCAAAGAACGTCACTTAGACTATCCTTCATCCCTGACCAAAGACTGTCCTCACATAAAACACTGATTAGTGGACACAGAATATGTCAGCAATGTGCTCGCGAATTATAGGATGTGGAAAATAGTAAACGCCGGATGTTGGCATTTGTGCAATCTGCGGATGTTTGCTGATGATGCTGCGGTGTACGGTAAGGTGTCGAAGTTGAGTGACTGTTGGAGGATACACGATGACTTAGACAAAATTTGTAGTCGGTGTGATGAATGGTAGCTAGCGCTAAATGTATGAAAATATAAGTTAATGCGGATGAGTAGCAAAAACAAACCAGTTAAGTTCGGATACAGCATTGTTAGTGTCCAGCTTGACACTGTCACGTCGTTTAAATATCTGGGTGTAACGTTGCAGAGCAGTATGAAATAGAATGAGCATGTGAGGATTATGGTAGGAAAGGCGAATGGTCGAGAGAATTCTAGGAAATTGTGGTTCATTTCTAAAGGAGATCGACATAGGACGCTAGTACGACCAATTCTTGAGGACTGCTCGAGTGTTTGGGATCCGTAGCAAGTGGGATTAAAGGAAGACATGGAAGCAATTTAGAGGCGGGCTGAAAGATTTCTTGCTGGTAGGTCCGAACAAAACGCAAGTGTTGCGGAGACGCTTCGGGAACTCAATGGGATTCCCTGGAGGGAAGGCGATATTCTCTTCGATGAACACTATTGAGAAAATTTGGAGAACAGGTTGACTGCTAAACGATCCTGTTGCCTCCATCACATATTGCGCGTAAGGACCACGTAGATAAGATGCGAGAAATTAGAGCCCATGCGGAGGCATATACATAGTCGTTTCCCCCTCGTCCTGTTTGCCAGTGGCCGGCCGCGTTGGCCGTGCGGCTCTAGGCGCTGCAGTCCGGAACCGCGGGACTGCTGCTGTCGCAGGTTCGAATCCTGCCTCGGGCATGGATGTGTGTGATGTCCTTAGGTTAGTTAGGTTTAAGTAGTTCTAAGTTCTAGGGGACTGATGACCTAAGATGTTAAGTCCTATAGTGCTCAGAGCAATTTTTGTTTGCTAGTGCAACAGGAAAGTTGGTTGGTTGGTTTGGGAGATTAAAGGGACCAGACTGCTACGGTCATCGGTCCCTGCAGCAGGAAAGGAAATGACTGTTAGTGGTACAGGGTACCCTCCGCACTCGGAGTAAGGTGTAGTATCGATGTAGATGTCGATGTGCCAAGCACCTTTCAACTTCAACGCTGTTTTCGCTTTGGGGAACAGATAAAAAGAGCATGAGGCAGAAAATTGAGGAAAACTGGCACAAAAACGAGTCCGCAACAAAATGCATCACAGGGTTAATATTGTGGTAGGTGCATCATTCCGTTACACACTTCTTGATCTGATCTTCCACAAATTGGATATCTCGTTCCCTCTGCTTGCTGAAGACATCAGTGCAGTACCCCTGACTAATTACGGAGCGAGGTGTCGCAGTGATAACACTCTGCAGCTGCACTCGGGAGGGCGGCAGTTCCAGTCGTCGACAAGCCATCCTAATTTAGATTTTCAACCAGTAAATCCCGATTCTTTAAAGAATGGAACTCCCATGTATAAAGCAGCTCCAGACGTCTGATTACTTTACGAAGGAGTTAACGCTTTAAATACTTCGTTTCAACCATGTAAGCGAGAAGAAGGTTAGAAAAGGTTTGAAATTACGTTTGAAGTTTGTTGCAAGTTGCTAAGCACCCTCATTTTGAAACAGTTGACGAATGTAATATGTATAATTTGCGCTCCATTTTAAGCGAAATCAAGTTTCTCACGCATTTTAAAGTTTATAACGTCAGATCTCCTGAACTATGTATTGCACCATGATTTAATTTTGCAGGTACACTCATCAGTATATGTAAATATTGTCTGAACAGTACGTTGCGAACAGAGTTATTAGTAAAGAAGTAATAAATTAAAAATGTCATTTCAGATGTTTAAGTTTTACTACGCGCCATTTTAAGCAGGAGCTAGCTTTTCACACGTCCCAATGTCTATGACATACTATCTCCTCTACTATGTGTCGTAGAATGACATAATTTTGCAGGTAAATTCAGTGGTATATATAGATGCTTTCTGAAATCTCTGCTGCGAATAGAGACGATAATAAAGAAGTAATTAATTGAAAGGTCATGTCTGGTGCTGAGGTATTACTTCATGAATAACGAAAATGTAGTAAGCCATAAAATATTACCCCCTTCATCAATTTGTGGGGTGCGAGTCAGGGAGAAAATGTTTCATAAAGGTCTGAAATTATGTGCAAAGTTTGTTGAAAGTCGTTAAGTGCTCTCATTCTCAAATACTGGACGCATAAAGTCCGGGTATTTGTGCACCGTCAGTTACGCTCCCTCGTCTTATGGGACCCAACTGCTGAGGTCATCGGTCTCTAAGCCTACACACTATTTAATCTAACTTAAACTAACTTACGCTATGGACAACACACACACCCATGCCCGAGGGAGGACTAGAACCTCCGACGGGGGCAGCCGCACGGACCGTGACAAGGCGCCTGAGATCACGCGGCTACCCCGCGGTGTGCTGCCTCAAGACAAAGACACAGTTTCTAATTGTAGTACTTGACTTATTGTGTTAAACTTTTAACTAAGATTATCTCTTAAAGAGTATATTACGACAGCATTTTGAAGTTTTAAATTGGGTCAATAATTATGGGAAATAATGAAACTCAAATTTTTGTTTCCTCTGGGAGGTGTTAGATAGGCAACCTGCAGCTCGTATTAGGTACTAAGTTCCGGGATAGTGGCTTAGTATTATAGATGGCTTTCCCAGATGACTAAAGGAAAATGTCGTTGAATCATGATCAGCGGCCTCATATGGAAAAACTAAACGGTCATCCGTTCCTTCGGTTTCGCCTGGCTCAGTGCTCTTTTTTCATTTTTGCTGGTGGGGGGGGGGGGGGGGGGGGTCATCCAGTGCCTGGAGTTTTGCGTTGTTACAAGATCGTGTGTTGATATATTGCTAATTATGTTACAAGCACCACCATAGCAGGGGTGTCTCGGTTGTCTCTCTGTTTCTGAGAGATTTTTTGCACAAACTTACGTCATGTCTATGTATGTAGTTCACATACAAAAATTAAAATGTGTTCTACTGCACCTAGATCTTTGCCGTACCTTAACATGTTACTACAGCGCAGGATTTCCAAGTATTCTCATTTGTTTCATAGTCAAATGGAGGGAGAAATAGTTCTCATTTTTATTACGTTTAAGTCTCGATTTAATTTTATACACAGAGAGTAACATTAGTAATTGCACTCCAAGGGCATATTTCGACACTGAATAATTACGTTATCAAAGTTATATACATAATTAGTAGATCTAGGATATAAAAGACATTTGAAATGTCTTTATTTAGCTTAGTGACACCAAAAATTTGTTCCCAGAGAAAATAAGAGCTGCGGAATACTGTTGTATTAAAATATATGAACTTCCGCCGCATTACCGTCTATTATTACAAAGTTAAATTATTACGATAATATACTAAAGTCTTTTTACGTTCGCATCATACGGTTTGGTTTCATTGTTGAATTCGGAAGCCTAAAATTTCTGCTACATGAGGACAACCTTCAACCATTACGACACAAGAGTTCTCTTAAAATGTGTATCTCCTACATGCGCGATACTAGCTATACTACATAAACTAAAAAATGTGAGCAATGAATAAATGAATGAATATATAAATAAATTTGGGTTTCTGAATTTTCATTTTACGTGTTGGTTGGGGTGTTGGAACGAAGCAAATTCTAAACTATGCCTCTAATGGTATAAACATGAATTTTGATTACACGCCCCTTGAGATGGTGGCCTTAACATGAATACGCCAACAAACAAACATTCCAAGGGACCGTGTTGTCAGTACAGTAGCATCTAGGATTCAGACCTGTTATCCATTTCATAGATTAATTGTCTATCAGAATCCTGTACTTTGTCCAGCTTGAGAGCTTCTCGTGGTCATCAGCAAATGATTCTCAGACGGTCAACGTGTCGATTGATGCGTTCTGATTTTGGAGTGCCACTTGCAGAAACGGATTGGCAGCTGCTGCTAAAGAGCTATAGCGTTTGTCGGTAACTAGCGCCTACCATTAAAAAAAATTTTTTTTAAAAAAAGAGCGTATTTAGCTGAGCTGTTATTTAACTTTTCAAATGGTTCAAATGGCTCTGAGCACTATGGGACTCAACTGCTGTGGTCATCAGTCCCCTAGAACTTAGAACTACTTAAACCTAACTAACCTAAGGACATCACACACATCCATGCCCGAGGCAGGATTCGAACCTGCGACCGTAGCAGTCGCACGGTTCCGGACTGCGCGCCTAGAACCGCGAGACCACCGCGGCCGGCATTTAACTTTTCTTTAGCATGCAAGGGCAATGATATGCAATACATAGGTCTTGCCAGTTATTTTTACATTTTTTAGAGTTTGAGAGAACCGGCCAGTTATGGCTTCTTATCTTGCATGTCACATTCCCCGTAAATACTTGTACAGTATACAACCTACCCTAGTGAATTGACAGAGTAATTTTCAGCACGAGAACTTTAAGAATGAATGTTTCTATGCGATGAAAATATAATAAAGCGTTAATTTTAGTGGGTGACATAACTGTATAATTCAGGAACACATTTAGCAATTTCAACAAAAATTTGCATACACATGACTCATTTTTTTTATAAAACTATTGTAGGGTATATACCCCTACCACACATATGAGTTGGTGTGGGGGTGAGAAGTCGTGACATGTAAAACTGTTTGATAACGACCGATATTAGTATCGAGTACGTAGTTTGCCCGTTCGCTACGCTCACTGGCAACAGTACCAATAAATTTTGTGGGACTCACCAACATAATTCTGACACACATACATGGTGTCAAGTCAACATTATCATGGATCACGCAACTCAAACTTGACCTAGTAAAAGCAAAAATCGATCCAATGGAAGTCCAAGACAGAAACACATACAGAGACAAGATGTAATGGTTCAAGTGACTCTGAGAACTGTGGGACTTAACATCTGTGGTCATCAGTCCCCTAGAACTTAGAACTACTTAAACCTAAGTAACCTAAGGAGGTCACACACATCCATGCCCGAGGCAGAATTCGAACCTGCGACCGTAGTGGTCGCGCGGTTCCAGACTGAAGCGCCTAGAACCGCTCGGCCACACTGGCCGACAGACAAGATATACAAGTAGAATGTTAGAACGAAGTCTTTAAGGAACAGGGAGAAATTGGACTGAGGATAGGAAGAGACTCGATGGAGAAAAAAATGAGAGTATAGTGGAAGATTAGAAAGAATGCTCAAATGAGTCAGAATGCTTTGCGTGATTCTACAGGGTCTCTATGTCAATAACAATATATACTGGCTTGCAGTAGTGCTAATTTTCGCGACCTGTTTCGCCTATTGAACAACACGGAAAAAGAGGAAGATTACGCTTAATACTTTATAAGTTTGTCGATTTAATTCAATACAGGAAAGAATTACCAACTGGTCATTTTCGAACATTTTTACATGTCACCCCTTCTCAATCCCACACTCTCCTAGGGATATTAGGTAGGGGTATCTTCTTCCCATAATGTTATTACAGAAATAATAACTCATGTACAAAAAAAATTTTGGTTGAAATTGCTCGAGGCATTACTGATTTATGCTTTTATCTCATCCCTTTTCGTCCCCATCGTAATCCATAGGGATGCTACGGGTGTTTTGCGTAACATTAATCTCTTCCAGTGGTACGTGCGCCAAGTATGGTAGAAAATTATTACAGTCTTTTCATTACGTATGCTGATGTGTCGCTGTCTTTGCACCCCTCGCTAAGCACATCACCACTCCTATGAGTGCAAATTTATCGGACATGTTAACATTGAGCGTAGCGACCGCGAAGACCAAGTATTCGATACTAATATCGGTCGTTATTAAACAGGTTTATATGTCAAGGCTTCCCACTTCCACACCCACTCCTATGCGTGTATATACCCCACAGTAGTTTCATTCAAATATTGAGTCCTGTACATATATAATTTGGTTGAAATTGCTCAAGAAGTTCCTGAGTTATGCTGCTATGTCACACCCTTTTCACCGTCGACCACCCCTATGGCAAGTAGGTGGTTCTTACGCTCTTCAGAAACCTTCGCGATTCTGCGTATACCAACTCGCCATAGTTCCATTGCAATTGTATGAATGGTATAAGAATGCATATGAGACAAACAAGTCTATATTACATAGGACAACAAAAGCTTTCTTAATACCATCGCACGATATTTCGCAGAACTATGTCATTTTAGTAACAACACTTATAAATCTGGTGTTTCATCAAGGTCCCACGTCAGCAGATGTAGAACTGGGGAAAATTTCTCATCCAGCGTCTTACTGTGAGGAAACTCCCCAGATTGTTTTCAGTAACAATGTTAATCTTGACCAGGCGTCATTATTATTATATTTTCTAATGCACATGCCTAAGAAGCGTGACGATGCATCGTATTCATTGTTTCCTACTGCCAATATCATGTTCCCTGCAGTAAACGCACCGCCCTGTATATCTATTAGCCATACGAGAAATTGTGGCAACGATGAAACGCTGTAGCGAACTTTTCTGAATCATTGAAATTTCTTTGATGCAGGTGGAGGCAGTCATGAAAGTGCAGACAAGCGAATCCACAAGAGCCAATATCATCTTCGAACACACGGAAAGTAAGTGCTTTTTGCTACGGGTCGGATCATGTAGGAATGAAATAAGTTAAGACGATGTTAAACCGACAGTCAGCGACGAGTGATGCAGAGGACTGAACGTGTTACCTAATATAATCCAGCTAATTATTGAGAGAAATATTCTGCGACACGTTCCTCGTGGAAGAAACGGTGCCGTAGACAAAAGTAAGAAAGAGGCACTCGGAAAATTAAAGCTGCGAGTGCGTGGCGTGAGAGTGATGCGTGGCCGGGGGGGGGGGGGGGGGGGGGGGAGGGTGGGAACAGAGCCACCACACAGGGCGGGGCAGGCTTTTAGGGACGGTAAAATCTCATATTTTAATGTGGTTCTTAAAGGATGAGATAAACAGGACACTCAAAGTTTTGGATAATTAGAAACACACATCTATGCTACTATCTAAAGAAAATTCGCAGTTTAACGTTGTTGAAAAAAATCTCGAAAAGTTCGTGACCGATTTACCTCCGTAATGTAAAATGAACATTTGCGTGAGTACAGCCTTCACTTTTATATATTGGGGAAATGTTTTTAGCGAAAATCTAGAAAGGATCTTCGCCGATTTACTTCAGCTTTTTGCACAGTACTGTACTAAACGTTCAGGGGATAAGAATATAACATGAGAAAGATTGTTAGCAAAAATCTCAGAGTATTTAACCGATTTTCTTCAAATTTTTGCACAATACTCTCCCAGACTGACATAGTCGATATATATATACACTCCTGGAAATTGAAATAAGAACACCGTGAATTCATTGTCCCAGGAAGGGGAAACTTTATTGACACATTCCTGGGGTCAGATACATCACATGATCACACTGACAGAACCACAGGCACATAGACACAGGCAACAGAGCATGCACAATGTCGGCACTAGTACAGTGTATATCCACCTTTCGCAGCAATGCAGGCTGCTATTCTCCCATGGAGGCGATCGTAGAGATGCTGGATGTAGTCCTGTGGAACGGCTTGCCATGCCATTTCCACCTGGCGCCTCAGTTGGACCAGCGTTCGTGCTGGACGTGCAGACCGCGTGAGACGACGCTTCATCCAGTCCCAAACATGCTCAATGGGGGACAGATCCGGAGATCTTGCTGGCCAGGGTAGTTGACTTACACCTTCTAGAGCACGTTGGGTGGCACGGGATACATGCGGACGTGCATTGTCCTGTTGGAACAGCAAGTTCCCTTGCCGGTCTAGGAATGGTAGAACGATGGGTTCGATGATGGTTTGGATGTACCGTGCACTATTCAGTGTCCCCTCGACGATCACCAGTGGTGTACGGCCAGTGTAGGAGATCGCTCCCCACACCATGATGCCGGGTGTTGGCCCTGTGTGCCTCGGTCGTATGCAGTCCTGATTGTGGCGCTCACCTGCACGGCGCCAAACACGCATAAGACCATCATTGGCACCAAGGCAGAAGCGACTCTCATCGCTGAAGACGACACGTCTCCATTCGTCCCTCCATTCACGCCTGTCGCGACACCACTGGAGGCGGGCTGCACGATGTTGGGGCGTGAGCGGAAGACGGCCTAACGGTGTGCGGGACCGTAGCCCAGCTTCATGGAGACGGTTGCGAATGGTCCTCGCCGATACCCCAGGAGCAACAGTGTCCCTAATTTGCTGGGAAGTGGCGGTGCGGTCCCCTACGGCACTGCGTAGGATCCTACGGTCTTGGCGTGCATCCGTGCGTCGCTGCGGTCCGGTCCCAGGTCGACGGGCACGTGCACCTTCCGCCGACCACTGGCGACAACATCGATGTACTGTGGAGACCTCACGCTCCACGTGTTGAGCAATTCGGCGGTACGTCCACCCGGCCTCCCGCATGCTCACTATACGCCCTCGCTCAAAGTCCGTCAACTGCACATACGGTTCACGTCCACGCTGTCGCGGCACGCTACCAGTGTTAAAGACTGCGATGGAGCTCCGTATGCCACGGCAAACTGGCTGACACTGACAGCGGCGGTGCACAAATGCTGCGCAACTAGCGCCATTCGACGGCCAACACCGCGGTTCCTGGTGTGTCCGCTGTGCCGTGCGTGTGATCATTGCTTGTACAGCCCTCTCGCAGTGTCCGGAGCAAGTATGGTGGGTCTGACACACCGGTGTCAATGTGTTCTTTTTTCCATTTCCAGGGGTATATATATATATATATATATATATATATATATATATATATATATATATATATAAAGGGGATTGGGAACTTCGTGATCGATTTACCTCAAATTTTTGCACTGTACTCTAATAGTCATTTGGACGACGGACATTGGCTATGTATTTCTTAAATGTGTGTAGTTATATCTATAGTATTATATCAACATGGGGTGTTATTTAACGTTGTTGCCAATAGCCTCGAAATGTTCTTGACCGATTTACGTCAAATTTTTACACAATATTCTTAAATTTTCGGACGGACATAGGCCCCATATTTTTAAATAGATATAGTATATATATATATATATATATATATATATATATATATATATATATATATATATGTAATATATAAAGAGGAAACTTTATCAAAAGTCTTGGAACGTTCTTTACCGATTTACTTCAAATTTTCAAACGATACTCCTATAAAATTTTGATGGACATGGACTATATATTTTTAAATATATATCCTATAAATGTATGTATAACATATAATAGACAAATGCTGTTAGCAAAATTCTCGGAAAGGTCTTGATCGATTTATTTCAAATTTTTGTGCAGTACTCGTTCACACGGACATAGACTTTATATCCTTTTTTAGCAGCACTGTACAGGCGACTACAAAAAGAAAAAAAGAAAAAGACAATGCTGTGCTGTTCTGCGTTGTGAAAATATGTGGTTTAGTTTTCTTTCTCGCAGTCAGTTTTAGTTACGATATCAGAGCAGTTGAACAATGAGACTAATTGTTTCTCCTATATATGTTCATTCTCCTTGTATATAATTTTAAACAAAATTTGTACACACAACAATGTGCTATTTTGTTTAATTTCTCGTAGTCAGTTTTAACAGAAAACAGGAAAGTTGTGTTCATGGCTTAGCTGCTTATTACTGGAATATTATCTGAATCGTCCGAAACTTTGTAATCGTACTCGTTCGCAGATTAAATACCCTGTCTTTGAATTTGCTACCCTCCCACATCCAGCAGCTGGAGAAGTGCCTCTCTTACTTCGTATACTAATGATCCCGACCGATTTAGCAATTCATTTTAATCGACTTCAATTCCCTTTCAAGGTTTCTTTTGCAACACCAATAAAAAAGGCTCAAAGACTGACGGGGGGGGGGGATGAGGTGGGCAGAGAGGGGAAAGGCAATTAACATAGAGAGGGGGAAGGAGGAGTTGGTCAGAGAGAGTGGGAGGAGGAAATATGCAGAGAGGGGGTCAGAAGGAGATGGACAG